>NC_044315.2:86219141-86928932 GCF_007474595.2 Lynx canadensis
TAAGTTTATTTATTTGGGGCGCCTGGGTGGCTCAGTCGGTTGAGTGTCCGACTTTGGCTCGGGTCATGATCTTACAATTTGTGAGTTCAAGCCCCCCACATCAGGCTCACTGCTGTCAGTGCAGAGCCAACTTCGGATCCTCTGTTCCCCTCTCTCTCTCTGTCCCTCCCCCACTTGTGCCCTTTCAAAAATAAATAAATATTTTTTTAAGTTTATTTAATTATTTTGAGAGCGAGAGAGAGAGAGAGAGAGAGAGAGAGAGAGAGAGAGAATCCCAAGCAGGCTCATGTACCTGGTGACACTCAGACATTTCTCAGCTTTGAGATGTGAGTAGACAGCAATCCATACTTCTGTCCCTGGTTCTCCAACACTGTGGGTTTTCTTAGTTGCCTGTGGTGCCTTCCAGGGTCTGTTTTCAAAAGCTTTTCCTCTTGTTCCCCTCTTTGCCACGCATGTGGAAACCTTCCTGCTGTGCCCTGCGATGGCATCGGTAGGCATTTTGCCCCTAGACTCTCGTTGGCCTCCCTCATCGGTGTGGTCCAGGCTGTTCCCTGGCCCGCAGTGGCATCAGTTACTTTTCCTGAGGTGGCAACCTCAGAGCCAGGTGCTACTCGGTTTTTGTCTGTCAGCAAGAGCTTGACGTGGCTCCTGAGAACATTTCAAGGCTGAATGAACATTTGAGCTTGGAACAGGAGCGCCACTAGCTCCAAAGAGGGCATCCCGGGGCACCGGAGTAGCTGGCAGTTCCCAGGATGAACCCTCCACATGTACCTCTCTATCCCCTGCTCCTGCTGTGCCCACCCATCTTTGTCCTCCACGCCCGGCCTGCTGGGCTCACTTTTAGACCTTCCCTTGGGCCCAGGCCAAAGGTCTGTGGCACCTGTGGCATTATGCATCCCCTCTGATGCCAGTAGAGGCCAAATGTTTATTGCCAACATTGGAGCAAAATACGAAATCCCCAGTGTTGCCCTGGCCAGGCCGGTGACAATGGCATACTGTCAGATGACTCTCTCTGTGTTGGCCCATGTGCACCCCTGGCACCTTCAGGATTTTGGAAAGTGACTTTAATGCTGTCGTAGTCAGGGAGAAGGGCAGAGATTTCGCTAGAGACTTGGCCTCCTTGTTTTGCTTTGATTTTTGTTTTCTTTTCCCCATTTTCTTAACCTGTAAGCAACCCATTTCTCATTGTTCCTGAGGACAAGGTGAAGACCTACTAACAGACGCCCAGGGGCAGAGGAGACACCTTTGGGAACTGTCCCACCACCGAAATGCCTGTCTTTCAGGGGGCAGCTCAGTGTCATGTCTTCTGGGAAGACTTTTCCAATGATGCCCAGATGACGCTAGAAGGCGTGCATGTCCCTGTGGCACCGAGCCCCTCCATCGCAGCACAATCCTGACCTTCCTTCTCCCCGCCCACCCCAGTTAAACCGCGAGCTCTCGGTGGGCATGGCTGAATCTTGCCGAGGGTTGGCACCTTGGTGCTGGGGGAGGCCCTGATCAGGTGAGGTGCTCGCTGTGTGAATCAGGGTGTACCAGCCTGAAGACGGGCCTTGACTCCATCGTCACTGCTCACTGCCAGCAGAGTGTCCCAGACAAGCCTAGAAACCTGTACGCTGGAGGGCGGAAGCTGACGACCATCACGAGGGGCAAAGCTGTGGAAGGTGACACGTCACACTTGAAAGCTGACTTGAGCCTGCCTGTCACCTACATGCTTCCAAGAGAGTGACGAGGTCACAGCATGGGTAGCCCAAGCACTTGATAATTTGCACAGCAGTTCAGTTCAACCAACACTTACTACTACTCTGTTTTGGTCACTGGTGTACAGAGCGAATGTGTAAACAAGTCATTGAGGTATGAAGTGATAAGTCCTCTGAGTGCAGATAAACATAATTAATCTCTCTCTCTCTCTCTCTCTCTCTCTCTCTCTCTCTCTGTCTCTCTTCCCCCTTCCTCCCCCTCCCCCCCCCCCAGCGCCCGCTATGGGCACTGGCATAAGAATAAGGCCCCAGGGGAGTACCGCAGTGGTCCCCGCCTCATTATTTTCATCCTTGGGGGCGTGAGCCTGAACGAGATGCGTTGTGCTTATGAGGTGACCCAAGCCAATGGAAAGTGGGAAGTGCTAATAGGTGAGTGGGGGCATGTGTTCTAGAGGGAAGGGGCTGCTTCATCGCACTTCGATCCATTCCATGCTTTGGTGTTTCATTCTCTCTTCACTTCTCCATTGCCCCTGCAAAACATAGTCTCTAGACACGTTCGGGGATGGCAGCAAAGGGGCGAAGGGTTCTTTCCTCGTGTCTGCACTGTGTCTCATGGTGAGAGGCAGCTGCAAATGGTGGGAAGTGCCTGATCACAGACACCGACAGACCCAGGCTCCCATTCTTGCTCGGCCACTGCCAAGTGGGTTACCTTGAGCAAGCACCCCACCTCTCCATGTTGCGATTTCCTTACCCGGCCAAATGGGGTTGTGAATACCCGCTTACAGCTTTGTACTAGGCCCGAGGTGGGACTTGTCTCTTTGCTGGCATTGGGCCTCCTGTTCAGAAGACGCTCAGTGAATGGAAGGTAAATTATCGCCCCCTCCTTTACCTGTCAGTTGCAGATAGACAGACACAGTGTGTGGGCAGATACTGCCCGAAACACACGGGCCTGACTCCTGGACTCTGCTGAGGGTTCCCCATCAATTCCGGTTCCTACGACTCCTAGGTCTGCTATGTACCCTTTCTGGTATTTCCTGCTGGTTTTCCAGAAGAAAGGAAGCAACTCGTTAGACCTGACAATGCAGCGGAAGATTTTATACCTTTTTCCTGCCTGTAGGAGCTTCCAGTTTCTAGGGCTGGAAGGGGAAGAGTGAGCTGAGGAAAATCACGCTTTCTCCAGACGCCTTCCTTTTGCCCCGTCTTGCCCTTAACAAAATGGATTTGCACCTGCCTGGGGCTGCCTCTTGACATTGACTGACCCAAGGCTATGAGCACGTACTGCCCTGGCCTTTCCCCTGATCTCTAGAAGATGTGTCAGTTTTACACCCCTACTTCGGGGTGACCAAATTCCAGTGTGCCCGGCGCTCTCAGAGTGAGCAGGTCCTGCAGACCAGTCCACGTGGCCATTCCTGGTTGTGTCAAGATGGACCTGTTACTGTCAACCCCCTTTCTAGATACCACACCATTCAGTGGAGAGATTGGATATCCTCTCCCTCCCCTCCCCACTCCCTGGAGCTTCCCCAGTGGGTCACCCTTTCTCCCCGTATCGTTTTTTCCTTTTTGTTACATAGACGCTGGGATAAAGCTCTCTCTGTCCCCTGCTCGTGTGTATGTTGCATGCACGTGTCGGAGAACTCTCAGCTCAAACACAGCTTTGCGGGGCCGAAGCTGTCACAGCCAGGCTTTGGTGTAAATTTCCCTCTTCAGCTTTGGTCCTGACTTGCAGTTCCCTGTTGGGGGGTGGAACCCTGGGGAGATAACGGTGCCCGTGCAGATCCACGGAGGGGCCTTGCGCAGACAGCTGACGTCCGCAGTGTGGCCTCACCCGCTTGGTGCATGCCGGCTGTCCTTGCGGCCTGTGTGCGTGTGCACGTGCGCGTGCTCGCGTCTTGCTTTCTCATACCTCATTGGCTGCATAAAACGTAGGCCTAACTTGGCATGTTCCTGTAACGTACCTTTGTTCAAGCAGTCAGCTGGCCTCTGTTCTCCCGCAGGTTCTACTCACATTCTTACTCCCACCAAATTTCTCATGGACCTGAGACACCCCGACTTCAGGGAGGCCTCTAGGGTATCTTTTGAGGATCAGGCTCCAACAATGGAGTGAGAGCCAAAGAAACAAAGTAAAAGCAGCTTATTACAGAAAAGAAACTCTTCCACTCTGAAGGGTTTTCTTTGATTATTCCGTCACTCTTTTTCTTTATTTTTCCCTTTTCAGTTTATTTATTTGATTTCCTTTCAACAAGAAAATGCTTGCAGTTCTTAACACCGATTGAAAATGTGTCCGATGCTGCCTTCACAGACCCTGCCGCGAGAGCCTCTGGGCCCCGGCCTGCCAGCTCACTCGTGCCCTGGGTCACCTGCTGCTCAGTCAGGCAGTGCAGCCCCCTGGGTTGTAAACCAAAAATGATCATGACTGCTATGACCAGTCCTTCGGAGGGACTGGAAGCCGAGGGATGCCGGAGGCACGGCACGCAGGCCTACCGGCCCGGGGTGTATCTGTGGGCACCAGGCAGGGAACGCGTAGCGTCCCGCTCGTGACATGGTGTGGGAAGTTGTGAGTGAGGCCAGTAGGCGTTCAAGGGACTGTCCTGTCCAAGAAGGCAGAACTCCAGTGGAGAGATCCATGGGCACCTGATCGTGGGGAAGGCTCATTGGAGTGCGTCAGGATAGACTCCACGTCAGTGGTAGTTAGACACGTAAATTCCTTTTTTCCGGGGCAGGCACTCGTCCCAGGGAACTGTTGCTAAGGGGTGACAGGGTCACGAGCCACCACGTACTTGATGAACTCCGGCCACCAGTGGAAATCTCGTGTCTCGTGTTCATCCGGGGCAGATGGCCCTTCGTAGTCATTTACTCTCTCAGTAGTTGCTTTTATTTTCATTCTCCTGTGGGTTTTTTTCCAGGGTTGAGTTATCACACCCCTCTCTCTCACTGAAGTCTGTTAGTGAGATCTGAGAACCTTTGGGTAAAAATCTGTTCTTAACGCGGTGTGCTGTTCGAAAGAGCGTCTTCTCTCTCCCACCACGCTTGTGCCTTTACCTGTTACCCAGGAACCGGCATCTGTCTGGTGGATTGTCCAGACTTTATTCTCATCCTCATCCCTTCCCCTCTCTTGCGTCCCTCATATGTCCCGAGAGCCTCCTGTGAAGTGTTAAGTGGCAGACGCATACTGAAGAACTCCATTGTAGCATTAGTTATTCTGTAGTTTCCTCACACAGCCTGTGAGGAGGCCACACTCTGTGCACCTGCCCTCATGTACTTCACCGACGACGTCCCTGCCCCTCTCCCGCCCAGACTGACATGTGGCCTGGTGAGTCAGAGAGCATGAGTCACCTGGAGCAGTCGGGAGGCCTAGACTCTTGCCCCGGTCCTGCCAGGAGCACGTGTGGGACTGCAGGAGGTCCTTCCCCCGCCCCCCAACCAGGGCACAGAATGCAGAATGCGGGGGGGCTGGGTCCTGGATCGCAGGGCCCCAGGTCCTGAGCTCTGACCATCTAATTCAGCAACTCGGATCGGGTGCCTCAGTGCTTGCGGTCCTGCCCTCGTGCACCTGTGCTCTCTGGTATACCTCAGGGGACTGGGCTGTCAGAGCCATGACGGGGGGGGGGGGGGGCACCGGAAGCATGCTTGTTTGTATAAAGAGAACGTGCTCCATCCAAAACGGGACTCGCTCTAAAGGTCGGGACAGGCAACTGTGCGCTTTGTCTCCTCTCCTTCCTGTGGCCGAGAGACGGCTCCCCCGGGGCACTGGTGAGGGGAGAAGCAGCACGTGGGTCACCACGGTGCGGGGCAGGCTGGCCGTGACCCTGCGCTGCCTCCCTCTAGACAGTGCCGCCAATGGGCGGTGGATAAAAGCAATTGTGAAGAACACAGCCATTGTTTAGAAGCACCTTGGTTGCTTGGTAATCAGAGACATCTGGTTCTGTGTGCAGATGGCAGGGAGGTGATCGGCATTTGCTGCAGGATGTATTTTCAGACTTACGGAAGGAAAGATGTTCAGTCCAGGCTTTGGTGGTGGCAGACCACTTGCAGGGTCTGAAAGACCTGCAAACCCAGAGCCCGGGGGCTCCAGCTAGGATTCACTCTGCGATCCCCTACCCCAGAAGCAGCCTGTCCTTTGCAGGCTGGTGTTCTTTGTTTTGTGCTCAGTCAGCATAGGTTCTCGGCTGCCATCTGAGCAAAGAACACAAATACTCGAGTTGTGTACTCGTGGCTTCTGAAATGCTTTTTGGGGCAGTGTCGTGTTTTAGAGAGTTCCTTTAGGAAAAAGCAAGGCACGGAGCCCTAATCCCAGGGAGGTCAGAAGACAGATGAAAATCTGACTTGCCTCCTTCTGTTGTGATTGTCCGGTGACCAGAGACTAGGACAGTGTGGGCCGGGAGCAGGACGGGTTGTCTCCGCCCAGAGTCGATGTCTGCAGTTGTCTGCAGCAACTTAGCTTCTAGGAGATGAGTTTTCCTGCTCGTCAGTGAACGAGAGCATCCCTTGCCGTCTCCCCGCGTGGGTGCCAGCACCCACTGATCCTCCGGCTCCTCTCTCCCCCAGGTGCCGGGTGAAGGGGGCCGGCTGGGCAGCCGGAGTGCACAGGTGTCCCCAAGCCTCACTTCCATTGCATTAATCAGTCGCCTCCATGTTGTCCAGAAGTGAAGTCTTTGCTTTAGGTTCTCACCCCAAGCTCTGGGGGAGGGTTGTGTTAAAAGTACCAGCCTTGAGGGAATGTCCAAGAGGCTATTGGAAGCCGGTGGAAGAGCCATACACAGCACTTGCACTTCAGAAAAAGGGTTTGTTTTTTTTATATTGAATATTTCACTTTATTCCCAGTTGGAGTCAGACAAGTCTCATGTTTCAGTGGGACTCAGATTTGAATCTGTACCCAGAACCAACCCATTGCCCAGCTGCTATTTGAGCACTCACTTGCATGTCCCCTCCTGGGGCCGGGTGTCCAGAAGCGAGACCGACGGCATGACATCTGGGCCCGGCCGTGCCACCAAAGGGCTGCGAACGTGCCCCCTGCCGCTCTGGGCTTCATTCTCCCACCTTCAGGACGTGGGCTGGCCAGGAGCGTGTTTCCAAAACCTGGCAGACTCTCCTGGGTTGCTCTTGAATGTACACCCTCCCTGGTGCCCGCCCCCCCCCCCCAGGTCTTCGGAGTCCGTAGGTCTGTGTTGGCCAAACCCAGGGATGCCTAGACAGCTGACCTGATTTTCAGATTCTGTCAGAGAGGAAGGATTTTGTCCAGGCAGAGCTCTGGCCCACAGCTTTGACAGCCCTTTGGGTGACTTTGTTTTTGGAGACACCCACTCACATTTCTCAGTCTTGCAGTCATGTAGCATAAGAGGGATGGACCCTCCGTTGCGGTTCTGGAGAACCGACGTGGGCCCCCTGTGGGTTCTAAATGTGGGTTTGCGATATGTGTATCCCAAACGCACCCAGCTCCGTTCGCGGTATTTGTGGTGGTGAAAACCTTGACCAGGACATTAAAACAGTACAGATGACTCAGTGGCAAGAATTGGCTCTCAGGGGATTCGGATCAACAACAGCTGGTCTGAATCCTTTAAAGACACCCAGTGAGTTAGGGTCCAGGAGTTCCTGAGCCTGTCGCAAAGATACTTGGCCCTGGAAGTTTTCTTCTTTCAGTCAGACTGGGACCACCAGATGGTCAGCCGTCAGGTGATAGAAATTCTAGAGCATGGATTCCTTGATCTCTTTTTGGCCTCCCTCAGGCCGTGGATTTGCCTGCAAGCAGGGGTCAGGAGCAGCTTGGGGTGGGTATCTGCTCAGAGGCTCCCTTTTGATTTTTCCTCTCAGTCGAGTCTACTGTCTCATTTCCTGGAACTCAGCTAGATGGCTGCGGGAGGGCATTAGGGACGGTTTCTCCGGCGTGTTGCCTTTACCTGGAAAACCCCCAAATTGATTCTGCACAGAGTACCCAGCTGTCTTTCCCGGTGTAGATGCGCAGGCTGCATGGAATTGAGGTTGGGAAGGCCCTCATTCGGGCAGTGGTTCACTGTTCAGAATTTGGCAACGTTTATTCCTGTTTTCTCATTTGGGGAGTAGTCTTTGACCTTATTTTAGGACCAGTAGGACGATCAGTGAGGTCAGAGAAATGAGTGTACCTTGGGGGAAGGTGGTCCTGTAAAAATGCCCAGGGACATACTGCTGAAGGCCGCGTGGCCTTTGCTGAAGGAGCCTCGGGTCTGCAGAGCAATGGGTTGGCTTTAGAGCGCAGGGGCTGGTGGAGGCTATAAGCTCAGCACCTCTGGGAAGTAGCCGCGGACTGGTTCCTCAGGACAGTGACAGGGTGGCTAGAGCTTGAATGCTGGAGGACAGGAGGTTGGAAGAAGCAAAGCCTCTCATGCTAGAGAGGGCTTCACAAGCTTTCTGCCAGTCCAGACTTGACCGGGAAGGTTCAAGGCCTGCAGTCCCAGCAGTCATGCGTCAGCTGAGCACACAGTGGTCAAAGGCATAGGGACCCTGGTATTCGGAATCACCCCCGACAAGCCAGCCAAAGCCTTCTTTTGCCTACCGTCAGGGTGGCAGTCTGGCACCCTGGTGGTTTCTGTCCCCATTCCCTCGCCTGCACCTCCAGGGAGGCACATTTTCAAGTACGGATCTCTTTTGTTCAGTTCTTCTCTCCCACCGGGACCTCTTTCTTTGAAGCCCACTGCTGCATGTGTACAGGCCTCATGTTCACGCACCAGTCACTTCTGTTCTGTTTGAGTAAAGTCCATGTCCAAACCACACGGTCCATGCATCTTTTTTTACTGCACTTATTAGATTCTCTCTCTCTCTCTCTCTCTCTCTCTCTCTCTCTCTCCTTATGAAAAAGGACTTCATTTATTTTTTAATTTTTTTTTTTTAATTTTTGCAGTAGAAGTATATCTAATTCCATTAGCTTAAATTTTTTGCAAGCATTTCTAATCTCTTACAATGTGCGGTCTCTGCAAGGTAAGGCCTCAGGTACCCTGGCCCTTTCCCTTTCACACCTGAGGTCCCGCCCATCAGGGCAGCACCAGCCGGCTGGCTCCCAGAGGTCAGTGGCTTCCCCAGGGTGCCCTGCCCATCACTTCCTCCCTAGCAGGCGCCATCCTTTCCATACACAGCCCCCTACCGACCCCACCCCCTCCCCAGCCTTCCCCTGCCATATGGTTTGGAATTTCTCTCCCCGGCTGGCTTCGCCTCGAGTGCAAGAGAGAATCAGAAACGCAGCTGCCCCGTCCCCTGGCAGATGGCACTGAGCCCAGATGGAGAGGCGGGCGGGCTCCTTCCTTGGTACAGCCTGGGACCATGCCTAAGTCAGAGGATGTGTTTTGTTTATCCACGGTCCCCAGGTGCCTCCCAGGCCTATTGTGATGTGGACCCAGCACCCAATCCCCACCCCCCTCCCTGCTTCCACTAGACCCAGACCAGGGTGGGGGCGGGGGAACAGATGCAGATCTGGGAACTGAAGGGCAGGAAAGGAAATGCGGTAGAGCCTGGAGCCAGCAAGCTCACTGTCTTTTCTGCCCCCCAGGATCCACGCACATTCTCACCCCACAGAAACTGCTGGACACGCTGAAGAAACTGAATAAAACAGATGAAGAAATAAGCAGTTAAACAAATAAGCCACCCCTCCAAAAAACGAACCCTATTCCCACAGTGCTCCGCAGCCCCTGCTGCTGCCCGCCTCGGTTACTTTGCTGACCCTGTCCCTCCACTGCCTCCCCCAGCTCTGCACGCCCTGGACGGCACTGTCGCCGCTGCGTTCTCGTGTTTAATGATGCCCTCTTCCTGTGTGAAACAAGAGAAAATAATGCATTGTGTTTTTTAAAAAGAGTATCCTCTATATGTGTCCTAAGGGGAGAAGTTCCTGTGTAAGGGACATACTGCTGGAGAAGTTGTGGAACTGTCTAGAATGAGTGGACACCTTCTCCCCATTACTATGATTCCCTGGCCTTGTACATAGCCCAGTGTGACATGCGCAGATTGCTTGAGTATGGGAAGGTAGACGTTTGGGTGTTTTACAAAATCTCTTTTGGGTTGTTCCTGTTCTTTTCGGGAATCCCAGAGATGTCTGTTCCTGGAGTATTTCAAACTGAGGATTAATCTGTGGTCTCCACGCCAGTCCTTATCTACCCCTCAGCCTGCTCTCGTCCAGATACGCTTGGCGGTGAATATCAGGTGACATCGTGTGAGGTCCGAGCTGGAAGTGACCTCTTTGGCTTCCCCGGTGGCTCGTCCTCCCCAGGGGCCGTGGGAGGGGCTGGAGGTCCGTGAAGTCAGGCTGGGTGCTGGCTGGCGTGTGGCCTGTCACCGCTCCTTCCCTGGCCCGCGTCCACAGCGCTGTGATCCCAAGGGAAGTAGTCTTGGGGCCTGAGTCACAGGGCCCCAGCAAGCGAGGAGCAAGCTCCCGCCAGGACCTTTGTCTCTTGGAGAAGCAGTTAGGCTGGGGTTTTTGGCCAGACCTTTCCTTTCCCGGGCACCACCGCCCCTACCGAACCTCTGTTTCTCAGTGGGGTCAGCATGGATGGTGCTCGAGGGCCAGGAACGGACGAGGATGGGACGGGTAATGCAGGCTCCTGGGCAGAGGGCCCTTTCTTGCAGAGAAGGGTCTGTGCGCCTAAGACTTCAAACCGCCAGGAGAACAGCCTGTTGAATTTATGCAGACTCTGTTCAGATCATCCTCAGTTTAAGATACTTCATGATACTTTATTTTGTGTAGCGTGGGGTCATTTGTCGTCGTGGTTGTAAGAGAAAATGATCATTTTATTCTCTGTATAACACTTAGCTCTAGAGCAAAAATGAAAGAAGCAAATGCAGAAAGGGTGTCTCGTCATCCTCTAGACTCAGCAGCAACTCCGTTCTCCGATGGTGAGCGCACCACGTGTGCTGCTGCTGTGGTCATGAAATACAATGACAGTGGAAGTCACAAAAATGTCCCCTGCCCAGCCCCCCCCCGCTGCCCTTTAACCCCTGCCAACCGTGTGCATATTACTGTCTCGTGATGTCCTTGCAGACGTGGTGAGTGCTAGTTCCACGCGGCCGCCCGCTTTCCTTTCAGAGCGCGCTCCTCGCCCTCCCCGTTGGATGCTTTGTGGTGTTTTCTCAAGGCTTTGAAATCTCCCCTGCTCACTCGCATTAGTTTTCAGGCCTCTTCTGTCTCCCTTCTCCCCCCTTAAGATACCTTGTTTCCTTAGGACAGAACTGTAGGTGCTCGCACTTGTTCGTCTCCTGCTGTCCCTGCTTGTTCTGTCCCCTCCCCTTGACCAGACAGGGCCCACAGTTCGGGGCCTTGTTTGTCAAACATGTTGGGTTTCCTCTCTCTGTTATTTATATAAAAATAATTTATCAAAAGAATATTTTAAAAAAGCTAGTCTGTCTTGAAACTTGTTTACCTTGAAATTATCAGAATCTCAGTGTTGGAAAGTATTGAAGCACAAACATGTATCATCTCTGTACCGTTCTGTACTAAAGCACTCAGTCTAATAAATAAATCGATCCGCACCCATTCACGGTGTCCGGGGCGTCTCCTGGTTTGGTTTCACTTTGGGAGGAGTCGAAGGAGAAAGGCTTCTGCCGTGGTCCGTTGCAGATGAGACCGCCACCCCGGCTGTGGCCTGGAGTCTTCTGGATCCCCAGTCAGCATCACTCGTAGTAAGATCTGTAACAGCTGGAGCGCCTGGTGGCTCAGTCGGTTAAGCATCTGACTTCGGCTCAGGTCATGATCTTACAGTTGACGAATTTGAGGCCCGCGTCGAGTTCTCTGCTGTCGGCACAGAGCCCACTTTGGATCCTCTGTCCCCCTCTCTGCCCCTCTCCCACTTGTGCTGGCTCTCTCAAAAATAAACATTAAAAAAAAAAAAAAGATCTGTAACTGTCTCACATTTTAGGACAGTCCACGAAGCTTGTCTTGGGCCCCGGGCAGCAACAGGACTCAGCTTGTGGACAAGGGAGCTCTTCCTCGTCTTCTCTCTCCTTACCTGGAGTGTCTCTCTAGCTCGGAGACTGTAGCTTCGAGACTGCAGGCCTCCATCTTGCAGATGCTGCCTGCTCACTGGCAGTGTATTTAGGGCGTGTGAGGAGGTCAATTTATCAACCCTCCCGTTCTCCTCTCTTCCTGCTGCCACACCCTCTGGCCTCATGAGCTCTCCCAGTCAGATGGGGGTGTGTGTCCTGCTGCTCTGGGAGCCGGTTCAGAACCCGGGCAGACGGAGATGGGTTTGGCCCAGCATGGGGAGTAGACCCTTGAGTTAGGGTTGGGGTCACACCGGAAACTTGCTGGCATAGGAGGCACAGGGGAGTGGGATTCTTTAGGAACTTCTGATTCTAGTCTTTGGTCCCCAGTGACCGCCTCATTCAAATCCTGATCTTCAAGGCATGAAGACTCCTAACAACTGGAGGCCAGTTGGTGGAAGTTCTACCTCCTCGACCCAGCTGGCTGCTGGTGAGACTTGCCTGATAGGTAATGATGCCAGTGACCATTTACTGAGTTCCTGCTCCGCGCCAGACCCCTCACGTACTGTGTCTCTTGGGTGAGCCCCCTCCCAGTTTTACAGGCGAGGAAGCCGCGGCCAAGAGCGATGCAGTTAACCCACAAAGCCCACTCCAGCTGGGGGGCATCAGACACTCATCGTCTTAGGGCGGCAGTTGCTGCCCCAGTAACCAAACCCTGGAATGAGATCCAAGATCAGAATGTTTAAATTCTGAATTGTTCTGGGGGCACCTGGGTGGCTTAGTCGCTTGTGTGTCCGACTTCGGCTCGGGTCATGATCTCATGGTTTGTTGAGTTGGAGCCCCACATCAGGCTCTGTGCTGACAGTGCGGAGCCTGCCTGGGATATTCTCTCTCTCTCTCTCTCTCTCTCTCTCTCTCTCTCTCTCTCTCCTCTCTTAAAATGATAAACTAAAATAAATAATTCTAAATTGTTCTAAACTGAGTTTACGTTCAAACAAAGTGAATGCTGTTGGCTCCTTCCTTCCAGGGCTACGCATACCCTCCAGGCCCATAGTAGTGGCTTGTTAGTCTCTTCCTGATTGTTTCTGACCTGCTCTGACCCAGGGTTTCTGCCACCTGTCTCCATTCCACCGCCCCCCCCTCCCCCGCACCGAGGCAGAGACCTGGCCCATTTTATGCTCCTGGCAAGAGTCCTGGTTCTTCTGTGTTTACACGGCACAGATGGAGCCTGTGGGCCGCTCCTCCAAAAAGCCTCCAGTGGTGTTAAATATTCTTGGAGGGACGGGCGGTTCTGAAACCAAAGCAGACGATGCTGAACCAGTACCTGAGCAATCCTAAACTAAGACAGGTCAAGGGCCGTAGCCGGTCACTCTGCCTTTCCAGGGGGCCGGGTCTAGGCTGGGTGGGGGTGGGAGGGGCGGGTCTCAACCAGGCCCTGTCAAGGGGCCTGTACACCCATCTCAGTGTGATACCAGGCGTTCGCTCCTAAGAGACAGAACGGCAGAGTGACTAGGAGCACAGACCTCGGCCTCGGGCAGGCCTGGGTGGAATCCACTCGGTCTTGTCCTACCGGGCCCTGATGAGGGACTTTGTCCCCTCCTGCGAGGGACGCCTGTGGACGGGTGATGCCGGGCTGGCCCGTGGTAAGTACGAGCAGCACTCGATCGGTGCTGATGGTGCTGCTGCTGATCCCCAGCCACGTCTGTGGGGAGAAGAATAAACATGCCCATGCGCTAGCGGGGGAAGCACAGGTCCGTCAGCTAGAGAAGGGGTAAACTGCGGCTACTCTGGCACTTACAGATGGGTGCCCCACACCTGTCCACGTGAATAAATCTCCAGAACGGTGTCGAGTGAAAAGATGAAGTTCCAGAAGGACACATACGAATGATGCATTTATGTAAGGTTTTAAAACTGCATAGGGAGCTACGTGATGCTGTGGATACGTATGTTGTAAATGTGCAAATGCTTGCACGAGAATGATACATCAACCAAAATTAGGGGGCCTCCTGGGTGGCTCAGTTGGTTAAGCGTCCGACTCTTGATTTCTGCTCAGATCACGATCTCCCGGTTCTGAGTTCAAGCCCCGTGTCAGGCTCTGCGCGGATGGTGTGGAGCATGCTTGGGATTCTCCGTGTCCATCTCTCTGCCCCTCTTACCCCTCAATCCCGCTTGAGCTCTCTCTGTGTCTCTCAAAAAATAAATAGGGGCACGTGGGTGGCTCAGTCGGTGGAGCGTCCAACTTCGGCTCAGGTCATGATCTCGCGGTTTGTGGGTTTGACCCCCGCGTCGGGCTCTGTGCTGACAGCTCGGAGCCTGGACCCTGCTTCGGATTCTGTGTCTCCTTCTCTCTCGGTCCCTCCCCCTGCCTTGTGCTCTCTATCAAAAATAAAATGTAAAATAAATAGTTTTTAAAAATTAGGATGGTGGCCACCCATGAGGCAGAGGATGGTTACTGTTGTGTTAACCTTATATCCGCAATCACAAAAGGAATCAGTGGTTTAAACTAGTGCTTTACTGAATCAAAAAATATATAGGTAATAATTCTAACTAGCTACTAAGTATTGAGCAATTATTATGGCAGGCATGAGTGTTTTCTATCTATTTTGCTGAATCTTCTCAATTCTAGGAGCTAGATGTCATTATTAACCCCACTGACAGATGGGGAAGCAAACCTTGAGCAAACCTCAAGATCATGACCTGAGCCAAAGTCAGATGCTTTGCCGACTGAGCCACCCAGGCGCCCCCAAATGGTTGTTTTCGGAAGCCACTCCTCTTAATTGCTCTCTACCGAGATCTCCATTGGTTTGGACAACGCCCTTACACATGGGAGTTTTTGAAGTTCTGATACAAGTAAAGTCAGCTCCCCGGGGCAGAACCGTGGAGCTCCTTGCCCTTCCCTGCCTGTTTTTCCCCAGAGCGGAACCCATGAACCACTGCACCCAAGCTGGGAGCCGGACCTACTTTTCCTGGAGTGACCGTGCTCTACAAGTGAGAACTAGGAGGTGGCAGCCCCTGGTCTTCTCAGCTTGCTCCCGCGGGTGGGGAACCCCCACCCTATGGGCCAACCGCGGTGGGGGCCATCAAGGTCCAAGTATTCCCAGCTTGCCACCGCCTGGACTAAGCTTCCACCTTGCAAGTGGGCCCGTGTGGGAAGTCTTGTCTGCTGCACCTGCTTGAAACGAGATTTTGCCACATAGGACCGAAGAGGAGGATGAGAAAGGCCAGCAGCCTGCCCTTCCCAGGATGAAGCTGTGGCCCCAGACTAGGAGCTGGAGGGTAAGGATGCCCCCACTTGCTCAGAACGGTGCACCCCAGCTTAAACATCTATAGCACAGAACCGAGGATGGGGAGTGGATGCGTTTGTTTTGGGTTGTGTTTTTTTTTTTTTTTTTTTTTTTGACACCAAATACATGTCACTTTTCTACACCATTTCTCCAAATCTCCAACACCAACTGGGGTGTCCGATGGCTCAAGTCATTTCTGACACCACCTACTCAGTGCAGACCCCATAGGTCAAGGGCTCAATCCCATGAAACTGTGCCCCTTCAGATGCCAGCCACCAATGGGGTACCTCGCCTACCCATACTTCTGCCCAGCTGACTACAAATTCCGGAGTTCCCAAGACCCCTGTCCTCAGGTTTGATAATTCATAGAACAACTTACAGAACTCAGAAAAGCACTTTACTTACTGTTTTATTATCAAGGATACAACTTGGGTACAACCAAATGGGAGATGCATGGGGCAGGGGGTGGCCCAGAACTTCCCTGCCTCCTCCAGGCATACCACCTGATTGGTTAAATCCTTGGCCCCTGGTGATCTCAATATCCACCCCCTCTCTCCTCCCCAGAGGTTTGGGGCAGGAGTGGGTTCTGTGGAAAGTTCCAACCCTCTATATGCTTGGTCTTTCTGGTGACTAGCCCCCCATCCTGAGGCTGTCCCCCACCCACAGTCCCTTCATTGGCATAAACCCAGGCACAGCAAGAGATTTGTTATGAATAACAAAAGATACTGTCTCATTTAGGAAATTTGGAGGGTTTTAGGTCCTCTGCCAGAAACCAGGGGCAAAGAACAAATACATATTTTTTCTTAAACCTCAGCAGTGGGGCGTCAGGGTGACTGTTGGTTGAGCATCGACTCTTGATTTCTGTTCAGGTGGTGATTTCACAGTGGGATTCAAGCCCCATGTCGGACTCTGCACTGTGCGGAGCCTGCTTGGGATTCTCTCTCCCACTCTACCCCTCCCCCACCCACATGCTCTGTCTCTCTCTCTCTCTCTGTGTCTCAAAATAAAGTAACACAACTCCAGCAGATAAGGGTCACTGCTCAAATACCACCCTCATTCTTGCAGGGATTTAGTAGATTTTCCTGAATGTTTCTCTATTCACTGTATGCCTTTGGAACAATTAACAGACACTTTGGGGCAGATGGAGCATTTCCACTGAGCCTTGTGGAACACGGAGCCAGTCTCTGAACAGGGTCATCCTGAGATCCCAGCATGGTCTCAGAGGCCTCAGGAGAGAGGTTCCTTGGCCTGGGAGCCAGGTGACTGTCTTCTCGTTCTGGGGGACTCTGGGGAAGTCCCCCTCTCTGATTGGCACAGTGAGGCAAGGCAGTGGTTTCTAGGGCTCACCCACTGTAACATTTCCACCCGGGGGAAGGAGAGGTCTCCCCAGAGTCCAAAAAAGTGCCCCAAGAGCCTGGCATCCTGATTTTTGAGATGCCACGATCTGGGACAATCCAGCTTACAGCCTCTGTCGGTGCTTGGCCTCGGAGGGGGAGGTTGGTTGCTAGTGCCCAACCTTGCCAGGAAGAGGGCAGGGTCCCTTTAAGATCTGCCTCACTCCCTGAGTTTGTTGCTGTGTATGGGACCAACTTCCTTAGCAACCACCTGGCTTCTTAAAGGGGCCCTGGGGCAGTGGTTGCCACCAGCCATGGCTCCCAAAAAGAAGGCAACTAAGGGGACCAAGGAGCCCGAGGTCAAGAAGAAGAAAGGGGGCAAGAAGGATGCCAGCATGGCCAGCAAGCCTGCGGAAACACCTTTAGGCGAGGAGATGCGAGAATTCTACCACATCCAGATCCGAGACCTGGAGGACAGGCTGGCCCGGTGGGTAGGCAGTCAGGGTGGTCCTGTTGGGTCAGAAGCCCTGCTCAGAGCTGACTGCTGTGCAGGCTCGCTCCAGGGGTCCGAGGCCTGTGTTCTGGCCTCTAGACTCCAGCCTCAGTTTCCTCCTAAGTAACACTGAGAGGCTTCACAATTTGACCTCACCCATCTCAGCTCCCAGAGTCCTGGGGCCCTAATGCTAAACTGGCAACCCTGCCCCAGGCAAGCACCGCTCGTGCCTGCCTCACTCCTGCACCATGGGATCACGTGCTTTATAAAAGGACAGACTTCAATCGGTGGGATGAACTGAAAATGGCAGCCCCCTGGCAGGTGGGTAGAATACATGTCCCTTCTCCCACCACCTCTCCCACTACCATGACGCCTGCGCTACGATTCCCTGCACTGTGTACACCACTGACATACCCACCTGCTGAGCCCAGGTGTTTTTTCACGCTGGGCCTCAGTTTCCCCAAATGTAAAGGAGGGTTGTCTCCCCAGGGCTGCATGACATAGATGGAACTGTGTGTGGGAAGGGTCTGTACCTCTTCTGAGACATGCTCACTTGCTTATTTTTCTTATTTTAAAACTACTTTCTTCCTAGTTATGATGCACTAGCCCAGTCTCAGGGTGACCCTTAAAAGACAAACCCCTTTCTAATAAATAAATAAATAAATAAATAAATAACCCCTTTCATGACCGTCAGGCAGTTCTTCCCCCAGATGATGTTGCAGATACTCACGGCCAACGTTGAGTCCCACAGGTGGGTCCTGTGCTGGCGCTTCACTGTGTCCTTGAAACAGTCCCAGGAGAGAGGTCCTGACCATCCCCATTGTACAGGCGGAGGGACTGAGGCTCAGAGAGGGAAGTCACTCCCAGGAAGAGGAGGTGCCAGGATGGGAGCCCTGGCCCTCCTGACCTCCCTGTGCCAAACTGCTCCCTCCTCCACAAAGCAAGTCATTCGGCTCTGCACTCCCCAATGCCCTGTAAGCAGCAGCCCTTCAGAAGATGTTGGTTGAATAGGGGCACCTGGGTGGCTATCAGTTGAGCGTCCGACTTCAGCGCAGGTCACGATCCCACAGTTCGTGACTTTGAACCCCAATCCGGCTTGCTGCTGGCAGCCCGTCAGTGCAGAGCCCACTTCAGATCCTCTGTCCCCCTCTCTCTGCCCCTCCCCAACTTGTGCTCTCCCAAAAATAAATATTAAAACAAAGATGTTGAATAAATAATGAAGTAAAGCAGCTTTCCAAACAACTTCTACAAATTATTCCACTGGAAACCAGTAAATCATTTATATAATACTCTCTAAAAATTCACGTTTCCCTCAAGCTGAGAAACCAGATGGAATGTATTTGGGAAAAATGCATTTGGAAGACAGTTGTCAAGTGCTTACTATTTGCCGAGCCCCTTTGTCAGACCCCAAGAATACAGAAGTCAGAGGTCTGCCAAGTGGGTAAGACACATATGACCTTGGGTCTTGACTAAACAAGGGCCCACTTAACAGGAGAGCACCAAAAAGAGGGTCACAAATGGGGCTTAGGTTCAAGAAGGCTCCACTGAGGAGGCCCACCAGGGTTCACCGGGCAGACGAGGGTAAGGAAGACAGCAGGTGCAAAGGTTTCGGATCGCAAAGCATGGACGCGTTAGGGAGGGTGCAGAGCTGGCCGACTGCAACAGTAAACACTGTGGTTAAGAACCCTGACTTTGGGATCAGACTGATTTGGGTTCAAATTCTGATTTCACCACTAGGAGTTTCTTCAACCCTCTGAGCCTACATTTCCTCATCTGCAAAATGGGCATAATTATCATAGTACCCACTTCCTCACAGATTCAATGAATACACACCAGGTACCTACTATGTACCATGCACTGTCCTAGGTGTTGGGGACACAGCTGTGAGTGTAACAAAGGCTCTGGCCTGGTGGAGCTTACATTCTGGTGATATAATGGATGTACAGCATTGAGCACAGGCATTGGCTACGGTCGTGTGCAGATCAGGGGGCACAGTGGGAGATGAGGCTGGATTCCCAGGGAGGAACCTCGAATGCCCCCCTATGGGAAGACCCAGGGGAGCAGGCCCAGCTGCGTGGAGGCCTGGCTTGCTCACTCTCTAGACCTCTGCCCTGCACCCCCCTCAGGTACCAGCGGAAGTGGGATGAACTAGCCGTGCAGGAGAAGCTGTTCCGCCAGGAGTTTGAGCAGCTGGCCAACAACAAGAAGGAGATCGTGGCCTTCCTCAAGCGCACACTCAACCAGAAGGTAGATGAGATCACTGAACTCAACGAGCAGCTGCAAAGCCTGCAGCTGGCCAAGGAGGTAGAAAAGGACGCCTTTGAGGCACAGCTAGCCCAGGTGCGCCATGAGTTCCAGGAGACCAGGGACCAGCTCACCACGGAGAACATCATCCTTGGTGAGGAGGGTACTGGCAGGCGAGTCTGGGGCACACACCACGGGGGCAGGGAACCCAACGCTCTTGCTCTTCGGGCTCTAATCCCAGCTCTACCATTAACTCTGTGGCCTTAGGCAAGCACTTCTCCTAGACCTTCAGGTTTCTCAGCTGGGAAATGGGGATGATACGTCTACCTTGAGTAACAGCAGCTATGTGCTGCTTCCCACACATTACCTTCCGTAATTGTCCCAGCCATCGTCCGAGGCAGGAAATACTATCAACCCCTGCCCCATCTGTAGGTGAGGAAGCACTTCAAGGAGTTGAAGTGTCTTGCCCAAGGTCACCCAGCTGGCGTTTTTTTTTTTTTTTTTTTTTTTTTTGGTTTTTGGTTATTGGTTTTTTTTGAGGCTTAAGGACAGCAGTAGTGCCTGGCCCAGAGAAGTTGTTCAAGTTCAATGGCTGTTGTCACTGTCACTTTCCAGAAAATAGAGGTCAAGGGAGGCGTTTCCAAAGAGGCGAAACGTGAATGAGGCTTCATAAGATTAGTGGTGGGGAAGAGACGGCGTTTCAGATGAAGACAATGAATAAGGGCAGGACGGAGCATAGCATCTCGTAGGGACAGGGGTCTGGCCTTACTGGATTGAGAAGCACAGGGAGGGCAGGAAGACTTGGAGGAAGTGGGGAGGGAGGGGCATCGCACAAGGCCATCGCTGCCCTCCCAAGGCGGCCCCTCACCGGGCCCGTGCCCTGCGGTGGGGCAGGGGGGAAGCTGGCGGCTTTGGAAGAGTTCCGGCTGCAGAAAGAGGAGCTCACAGAGAAGTTCACGACACTGGAAGACCAGCTACGGAAGCAGGAGAGTGACTACAAGGACTACGTGTACAACCTCGAGAAGAAGTCCGTGCTGGACAAGGACAGGTGGGCAGGTTGGGTGCTGAGGCCACGCCAAGCTCAGGCCTCTGAGCCTCAGCTTCAAACTGGGGGGACTGCACTAGCTCAGGGACTCCCCATCCTGCTGCTCCTCAGAATCCTGGCTGGTGATGTTAGGAGGGGTGGAAAAAATAGATAAGCTCCCAGCTCTAGCCCTCACATGGGACTGGAAATCCTTGGACTTCCTCTTGCCACTTTTCATGACTTAAGTTACATTTGTTTAATAGGGAATAGTACATTGATATGGATCAAAATGCCAAAGGGTCTACAGGGGCTCTACCTGGAGCCCTGCCCCTTTTGGGAGATAGAGCATAGAGGTGGCCCTAAGCACCCTGGGGAACCCCACACGGGAGGGCAATGCCCATGCCCACTCCGCCTGATACTCCCTCGTTCCCACCCATGACTAGACTGAGGAAGGAGATCATCCAACGCGTGAACCTGGTGGCCACTGAGTACCGAAAGGTGGCCACTAGCCAGATGTGGGACACGACAAAGCGGGCCATCATGGAGAACAACACGGTCACCCTGCAGCTGTCCAAGATATCCCGGCAAGGCGCACAGCTGCTACAGGAGAACGAGCAGCTAAAGGGCACCCGAGACGAGCTGTGCAAACAGCTGGATCTATTGGAGAACGCCCAGAAGGTCATGGCCAGGCATAGCAGAGGCCACCGTAAGGTGTGCCTGCCGGGACCTTGTCACAGGGCATTTGGTACATAAAGCAGGCGGGAACCCTAGGGGTGCTGCTTCAGGGCAAACACAGCCCGGCAGGGTTGGGTCCCGGGCTGGAGCCAACTCGAGGGAGGCAGCAGCAACGGGACAGGGTCCTTTGTGGGGGGTCCTGGGTGCTGGGCGCACCTCTGGTTTTTATTTATTTGGTCGAAAGCCCCCATAACTTGTTGAAGCGGGACCTGCCCCGGACCGCTGGGGGCTCTGCCCAGAGATGGTGCTGGGCCCCCAGTGCCTTGGCTGGCCTCTCTGTACAAGGGGGTGAGCTCTGGGGGAGTCTGGAGCTGGGGGAGGGGGGGCAGGCTGAGGGCCCACAGAGGGGCCAGGGTATGGCCACCTGCCCGCACCCGCAGATCATCCTCATGCTGACCGAGAAGTGCCGCGAGCAGCAGCGGGGCACAGTGGAGGCCGAGCAGCTACGCCTCCAGCTGAGCCAACTGGAGCAGGGCCTCGGGCAGCTGCAGCAGGACACACAGACGCTGAGGTGCGCCCTGCGGAGGGGCACGCGGCGGGAGCGAGGGGGGCCGAGCTTGAGGCCATCCCCTTTGGGCCACCTGACTCCGGCCGGTGACTTCCCCTTTCCCAAGGGGCATCGAGGCCTGGGGCTGGATGAGGGCTCCTGGGGGCTAGAGAGAAACAGCCGAGTGCAGGGAGGTGGCTGACTCCTCCTGGTCCTGGGCCCAGGAGTCAGAGAGACCAGCTGAACCTGCAGCTGGAGAGGCAGCAGGCTGAGGCACAACAGCTACAGCGGGAGCTGACTGAAGAGCAGAAGGTTCGGGCAAATCTGGAGGCAGCCCTGGCCCAGGCCACCTTCATCCTACAGGACGTTCTACAGGTGACAGAAAGTAGGTGAAAGGGGCGGGGGGAGTGAGCCAACGTCAGACACTGCTTGGAGATAACCAGGACACCCGGAGAAGGCTGGGCCAGGGCCAGAGCCCCCCCAACACCCACCCCGCTGCCTTTCCCCCCGAGAGACTCCTGGCAAGTCCTTTCCTGATTTCTGTACTTCAGAGATCCCTTGAAGGTCTCCAAGTTGCTGGAGTCCCTCTCTGAGGCCCTGGAAGGCCTTGTGCCTCAGGCTTCTCATTTGGAGAATGGGTATCCCACCACAGCCAGGGTAAACTTGGAGAAAAGGGGCTCTGGGGTGTTTCCCAGAGGTGGGTGTCGGGGTCACTATGAGCCTGATCTCCGCGGGCCCATCCCCACCCTCGACCGGCAGATGCAACCTGATGAGGAGGACAGCGACTCTGATGTCGTGTTCCAGCTGCAGCTCAAGGAGATGCTGCACCAAGTGCTGGCCGTGCTCAGCTCAGCCGTGGTCCTCAGCCCCCGGCTGGCTGTGTATCTCGATCAGGAGAGCCAGGCCCACAGCCCACCCAAGGGCAGGTGAGTGAGTGACCCTGTATGACTTCAGAAGCAGCTGTGGAATTTGTTTGTCCAAGGGCTGTTCTCAGCTGACCCTGGGCCACAACCCTGGCTTCCCAAAGCCTCTCTGAACCTCAGCGTCCTCAACTAGGAAACGCAGGTGGTGATGCCAGTCCTCTCTCCACAGCCAGCCTGGCACCCAGCTACCCAAGGTGGGGTCTCTGCGTCAGCCGCCATCCAGCATCACACCCTACCAGCCAGGGGACCTGGGCCTGGTGCCTCGACGGGCCCACATCCCACCTAACCCCGAGGACCTCAGGCTGCTCTCACACACCACCCGTGTGGGAACCTTCCGGGTGCACAGCAGCCCTGAGGTAAGCGTGCCAGGGCCCCAGGCACGGCAAGATGGCAGCCAGCCCTGGGTACAGATCATGTAGCTCTGCCACAGTGCAGCCGCATGGAGCCCTCTAAGCCTCCATCTCCCCATCTGTAAAATGGGCCAAAGAAAAGGGTGGCAAGGCCTCACTGTGGGCTAAGGCACGCCCACGCATCACCTGGGAGGGGGGCTTGCTAGACCCTGTCGGCCCCTCCTCCGCTGGCAGGGGAAGCATGGGAATCCCCTGAGGAGGCCTCGGCTTCCATGCCGCATCTTTAATTTTACAGATTCACACCTCTGGTTCTCCGAAAAGGTTCAAAAAGTTTAGTCTTCCTGGAGTTTCTCTACTTTCCAAGTAAAACACAGAGAGAAGACCAATCCCCATCCCAGAAGTGGACCATTGTGGCCATAGTGCCCTCTCTTTAATCTATAGGTGGCCTGGGGCAGCCCAGAGAAGAGGTCTATAAAAAGCGGATACCACAGGTTGGCACGGCACCTCTGTGAACCTGGCTGATGTGTGGGCATGGTGGTTAGGGAGGCAGGAATTCACTGAGGTCAGGGCCTAACGAGGGCCGCTGGCTTCGTTCCCGGATGTGGTCCAGGAGCATGTCGGTGGCTCGCTCCAGCAACAGAGGCAGCAGTTCCTGCTCAGCGGCGGAGAAAGAGCCCAGCACATGGGCCTGCACTGTATCAGGGTGGGCGGGGCGCCCGATGCCTATCCGCAGCCTCGGCATTGCCTGTGGGGGAGCCAGAGGGGGACCCAGGGAGTTTTGATGCCCGGTGCGGGAGGCCCCCATGTTGGCCCACCACACCCAGGGCAGGGCAAAGGGGCAGACTCACATGGGAGTTGAGACAGCTAATGCAGGAACGGACTCCGTTGTGGCCCCTTCAAGGGATATGGGAGGGACAATTAGTGCTTCCCTGGGTCAGCACCCTTCACCCCTCCCAGCCCAGGCTGGGGTCAGAGCACCCCTCTTCCCTGCCGAGACTGGGATCGGCACTCCTACCCCCACTCCAACTGGGAGGCTGTCCTCCCTAGCCCACCTTGACCTGCTCAGGGCCTCACCTGGCGCTTCCCCCCAGCTTCAGAGCCACTTTCCCCAGGGGCTTGTCCAGCTCATCATGCACCAGGTAGACCTCCTCAGCAGTCAGCCCAAACAGCTCCGCTTGGCACAGGGAAATGGTGGCCCCGGTTACTGCCCATCTGCCCAGAGGGCGTTGTCCCGACTCACGGCTCTCGTGAGGAGGGGCCGCAATTGACCCCATTTCACATATAAAGAAACTGAGACTCCGTTAAGTACCCGAGGCCAGAGGCAGCAATTGCAGCTCAACAGGCACCTGGAGGTGAAGAGATCTACCGCCGCCCCAGAACCCCTTCTCTGGCCCCTACGCCCTCCCGGCCGGCCCATCTCTGGTGCCCTTGACTCACCGGCCCGGGCCACGCTGCGCCCGCTGGCGTTCATGAGCCGCCGGGGCCGAAGCAGGACCAGCTGGGCATCCTCGAGCGAGGCCACGGCGAGGTCGGCCGCGCAGCGCCGGTCGCGCGCCCAGGTGTCCGCCACACCCAGACGCCGCGCCAGGTGCCCCAGCACCGCCAAGCCCACGCTGTGCCGCGTGCCGGGCAGTCCAGGGTTCCCCAGACCGGCCACCTGCGGGCGGCACCGGGGAAACTGAGGTGCGACATCGCTCGCCGCCCTCTGGCTTACAGCGCCCCCTGGGACCCAAACCGGAGAAAGGGAAACGGAAGGCAGGGTAGAGTGAGGAAGGGGGGCCAGAAACCCCGGAGACGCCAGAAGGCTGAGTGCCCCGGGAGCTGAGTGGGCAGAGCGCCTGGAGCAGGAGCAGAGTTCCTGGAAGCTTACAGCTTACAGAATACTGGCCCCATTTTCCAGATAAGATAACCGAGACAAGGAATTTGGGGGATGGTGTCTGGAGGCAATGGCAGAACAGGAGCTAGCTAGGGCCCAGGAGCCCCCACGCCGTCGCGCCGCCGCCCCCGACGCCACTCACCAGCCACCGCTTCCCCGCGGGCCGGGGTTCCAAAGTGAGCACGCTCATGGCGCGACTCAACCACAGCGTAGCTCGCCGGCAGCCGTCTGGCCGCATGTCGCCCCCTTTCACGGTGTAGGCCCCGCGCCCTGACGTCAGTCAGGCCTCGACCAATCGCAGTGGCCATCCGTCCCCAGCGTCCAATCCCCGGGCGGGCCACGGGCCGCCATGCTCCTAAGGAGCGGAAGTAGCGGGGCGGCGGCTGAGCCCGAGCCTCCACTCATTCCGCGGCGCCGCGTCACAGTGTTCCTGTGGCGTTTCTTGTGGACTTGCGGAACCCTTGCATGACCTCCGGATTGGGAGGAGGGAGGCTTGCTCTGGCCCCTGCTGTGGCCCTGCCTGGCTGCGGAAACCTGACAAGTCCTCTCCCTGACGTACCTCAGCCTCCCCCGCCATAAGTTTGCTAACCTCTTCCCGGCTCTAACAACCCAGGGACCCCGGAGGCGTGGCCAGAGGGGCGGAGCCTGTGGGCGTCCTGGAGATGGTGCCTAGCAACGTCAGGGGTGGGCCTCGGGAGGTCCTCCCGGAAGGGAATTCAAAACAAACTCCAGAGAGGTGCGTGAGAGGGTCGGGAGGGAAGAGACCAAGGCTGAGTTCTCAGGAAGGGTTTTAAGCACAGGAGAGGAGAGGCAGGATCAGTTGTGCAATTCATTAAGGTCCCTGGCCGCTGCATAGAGAACTGAGGGCTTGGGACCTGTGTCCGGTGGGGAGTTCGGAGAGGTGGTCGGAGCTGGTGACCGGACAGAGATGGCATCGACCCAGACGAGAGGATGAGAGAAGAGAAGGGATCTAAGAGATCTTAAGGAAGTGAGGCAGACAGGACCGGAGGTGGACTCCCCGAGGTGGGAAAGCCTGGGGCAGGAAGTGCTCAATTTGGCCTGCTGGGCATGAGAGTCCCACAGGATAACCAGAGGGGCTGCAGGACCTCCTGGGCCTGCAGCTTGGGGCGGGGCCTCAGCTGGACACATTAGAGTGTTGGGTGTCAGGAGATGGATCTGGAACTGAGGGGAACCAGGAGGAGAGCAGAGGGCAGTGTGTGTACGAGAACCCTGGCCCTTGACTTTGACCGTAGGAGAGGGAGAGAAGCAGGACTGGAGAGAAATTGGAACATCCCTAAGGGGAAGGGGGCTAGGAGCGCCACCAGGACCCAAACTGTTCTGGAGGCCTCCTACCAGCCTCATTTCCAGCCCTCGTCCATCCTGTAAAACACCGGAGGAGAGTGTGTCAGTGGAGCAGAGGTCATCTCTGAGGCCTCCCCCCAACTTGCTGTCCCTTGGTTCTAGGATGCTCTGGAACTTGACCCGGCTCCCTCACAGCACGTCTCAAAGCCATGGGTGAATCCAGTCCCAAAGGGACCCTACAGCGCATCTTTGGGACCAGCCAGGTGTTCCAGAACATTGATGATGTAAAGCCAAAGGCCACGGGATTAACAGTGCCCCTCAAAGTCAGGGAGTAGTGAGTGACTACCTTGTCCCAGGGTCCCAGGTTCCTACTCTGCACAGCCAGTGACATGCCCTACAGCTTTGGGTTGGTTACTCTCCCTCTCTGGGCTTCGGTGAACTCAACTGTACAATAGGGCTCTCCCACATCAACAGATGAAGATGGTGGCCTGGATGAGCTCCAAGAAGGCCAGCCTCCTCTCCCTGGGTGTCTGTCTACCTGCCCAACCCTGTCTCTCCACCCAAGCCTCCCTCCTCCCAACCCACCTGCAGCTGCAGCTGTATGCCCTGGGCTGGCCAAAGTCAGGGCCAGCCCCTCTGCTTCCTGCCCACCCCACCCCCCCCCCACAGCTATCACCAAGGCCAGCAGTGCTTGGAGAGAGAGGACTGGGAGATGGCCGTGCTGTACTTTTCCCGCGCCCTCCACCTGAACTCCCAGCTGGTGAGCGGTGGGCATGGGCGGTTGCTGACACACACTTTGCCCTCACCGTTGAACCTGCCAGGCCCCTTCTCTCGGTCCCTTCTGGTAACTGAGTATCAGGCCTCAGCGGACGGTGGGGAGGGGACACAGCCTGGGTCCTCTCTCCCTCAGGTAGACTTCTATGCTTTACGCGCCGAGGCCTACATCCAGCTCTGTGACTTCTCCTCGGCCGCCCTGAACCTGCGAAGGGCCTACTCCTTCCAGCCGGAGAACACCAAATACCTGGAGCGGCTTACCTTCGTCCTTTACCTGCAGGTGCCTGGGGCTGCCGCAGGCCCACCCAGGGCGCCCGCCTCACACCCAAGCCTGTTGGCTCTCCCTTCAGCTGTGGGGGTTTTCGTTGCTCCAGGGACCAGCTCCGCCTCTCTAGGGACCTTCTTGTCCCATCTGTACCTGCTGCCCCTCTCGTGGCCTCTCCCACCTCCAGAGCTGGGTAAAGTGTTTCGCAACATCGCCCAATGAGAGCTTTCTGCAATGATTACAGTGGTCTGATTACAATGATTACCTGGGACTGATGAGCCTTTGAGATACAGTGTGACCGGGGAACTAATTTTTTGGTATTACTTAATTCATTAATTTAAATTTGTACAGCCACACGAAGCTGGTGGCTACTGTACTGGGCCACACAAACCTAGCATCTAGAGAGGCTCAAGCACTAAAAAGGTAAGAGCATTCCCCATTCACAGTTCAAGACAAAAGTATTAAGTCACAAAATACCAACAAAGTTCAAGACTTGCGTTTCTCTCTGTTCCTGTTTCTGTATTGCTGTCCCTCTCTTTTGTAATGTTTATTTATGTTTGAGAGAGAGAGAGAGCACGAACAAGGAAGGGGCAGAGAGAGAGGGGGAGACAGAGAATCCCAAGCAGGCTCTACATGGTCAGGGCAGAGCCTGATGCAGGACTTGAACTCACAAACCATGAGATCATGACCAGAGCCAAAGTCGGACCCTTAACCAACTGACGCTGAGCCACCCAGGTGCTCCTGTATTGTGTTTTTGTCAACTGTATAATTCTCTTGCTGTGTCTCCCTAGCCCTGTATCTCTTTCCATCTCTGTCCCTGTCTCTCCATCTCTGTGTCTCTGTCCCCTGAATATTCTCCTAGATCTGAAGGGCTGTGTCCCTGTCTCTTGTTTCTTTTCCCTCCTGTCCCAGTGGTGCCCCCTGCAACTGATAGGTGCTGCTGGGTTTCAAGCAGGAGTGACTCCCCCCTGTGTCCCCAGGGCCAGTGCCTGCTCGAGCAGCGTGCCTTCCTGGATGCCCTGAAAATCTTCTCGCAAGCCTCTGCACTCCAGCCTGAGAAAGCCAGCTTCCGTTACCGATGGTGAGTGCCCGGCATGTGTCCTTGTTCCCCTGGCAGCCCCTTCCTGCCCCTCTCGCCTGGCAGACAGAGTGCCTCTGCCCCCTACCCTCAGCATGGCCTGTCTCCTGGCCCTCAAACGGCACCAGGACTGCCTCTCGCTCGTCACCAAGG
This sequence comes from Lynx canadensis, assembly GCF_007474595.2. Lineage (NCBI taxonomy): Eukaryota > Metazoa > Chordata > Mammalia > Carnivora > Felidae > Lynx > Lynx canadensis. The sequence goes on from NC_044315.2 coordinate 86,247,094, forward strand.
AGGTGCAGCTTGGCACGACCAATGCCGACGTCTACATCCTCCGGGCCAGGCTCTACAACTTCTTCCAGAAGGTATGGGGCGCCTGGGTGGCTCAGTCAGTTAAGCGTCTGACTTCGGCTCAGGTCATGATCTCCTGGTTTGTGAGTTCTAGCCCCGCGTCGGGCTCTGTGCTGACGGCTCAGAGCCTGGAGCCTGCTTCAGGATTCTGTGTCTCCTCTCTCTCTGCCCCTCCCCTGCTCATGCTGTGTCTCTCTCTGTCTCAAAAATAAATAAAAACATTAAAAAAAAAATTAAAAAAAAAAAAAAAAAACAGAAGGTAGAGCAGGGAGGGCAGGGCGAGGGTGGCCCTCCCCCTGCCTGGGTGCCCCCAGCATACCCTGCGATTACAGGAGGCCGCTAAGCTGTCCATGTGGTGGCGACACTGTCCTCTCCGGGCAGAGTCCCCAGCCGTCACTGACCACTCAGCATAGTTGTCCTGTTGTCACTCAGCTCTGGCTCTGTGCCAGGCCTGTGTCGGCCCTCAGAAACCCCAGGGTGAGAAACCTATGCCATCCCTGCCCTTATGGAACTCACAGCCCAGGGGAGACGTCCTTAAGCAGATAATTACACAAAGAATGATTTCACGAGTGTGGGGGCACCCAATGATCCGTTAGATAAGGCAGCCCTTCCTCCCTTCCTTTGTCTCCTTATTTTTTTTTAAATGCTTATTTATTTATTTTAAGAGGGAGAGACAGCATGAGCAGGGGAAGGGCAGAATCCCAAGCAGGCTCCGCCTAGGTGCAGAGCCTGACGTAGGGCTCGAACTCACATAATGTGAGATCGTGACCTGAGCTAAAACCAAGAGTCGGATGCTTAACCAACTGAGCCACCTAGGCACCCCCTTTCTCTCCTTATTTGCCTCAGTGAACATTTTAGGAGCCCTGCGCTGGGCATGGGGCCAGACAGTATAGGGAACAGCTTGGGGGCAAGGGAGACTTGGGGTCACAAGAGAGGAGGGGACTGCAGGTATGAGAGGGCATCAGGCAGGGTCTTGTGAACTGAAGAGGACCCTGACTTCTTCCTGGGGAAGCAGGAGCCTCAAAGGGGAGCTCCCTGGGGCAGTGGGCTTTCAAAAGATCCTTTTGGCTCCCAGGTGGAGTTTGGGCTGGAGGGGCAGGTCGGGAGGCCAGGAGCCTGGGTGCCGTCCAGTTGGAGAGGAAGGTAGAAGGGAGGGTGGCCATGGGGGTGGCAGGAAAGGGGCAAGTCCCACAGTCCTTTGGAAATCAGGAACAGAGACGGACGTGAGAGGGCTTGAGGGAAAGGGAAGGATCCAGAACAATGCCTGGTGTTCCTGCTTGGCTTGGTGCATGGGAGTGGGGGAACTCGGGGGGACGAAGGAAGGGCTGGGTGGGTTCACCTCAGTCACCAGGTGGTGCATCCTGGGGGTAGCCAGAAACCTGAGCCTCTCCGTGCTGGGGTCTGGGCTTCTGGGCCCCACAGTGACTCAGTGAGAGAGTCTCCTCCCGAGGCAGGAGACTCATAATTATTGTAATTATCAGTAATTGCTGACTGTGGGAGTTCAGCCCCTCCTGCCACCTCCACCTCTGTCATATGTACACACCTTCAAAGCACTTGACCCATGCTTGTCTTTAAGACTCGAGGTAACCCCCTTTAGATACAACCCATTGTCCTCTTTTCACAGATGAGGAGCTGGGTCCAGAGGGCCTGTCCAAGGTCACACAGCCAGCTCTCATTGGTGCTGCCTTTGAACCCAAGCCCACCTGCTCCAAAGCCCTGTCCCTTGCCTCTGCCATCTTCCTCCTCCTGACTTCCACTCGCACCTGGTGTCCACACTGTTTGCTGTGCTCACCCTCCAACCAATTACCCTACAGGCCACATAATGCTTGCTAAAACTGTTTGTTGACTCACTGACAGATTTGCTTACCCAGTGGAAGGTATTTGCCTGGGGATGTTTTCTGTTTGTGCCCAGGTCTGTATCTGTTCCTTGCCAGAGCGGTCTTGGGCTTAAAGGTCAGGGGAGTTGGGGAAGGCATGTGCGTGGGAGGATAGGGAGGAAATGACAGTCACGGTCAGGAGGACACACCCTCCACCCACCTCGAGTGAGCTTTGAAGAAGTTCTCCAAGGAGGAGGCAACTGCAGCCCCATTCTACGGCGGAAACCACTCAGGCTGACCTGGCTCACCTGAGGTCACATCTGGAGAGGGACCAGCAGGGATGGGGCCTGGGATGGGATTTTCCCATAATGCTCCCTGCTTCCTTCATGAGGCAAAAAACAAAAGGCGGAATAGCAATGCAGGGGCACTGAGGATGGGGGACACGGTGCCTGCCTGCCCAGAGAAAGGCCCCTTTAGGCCTGGAGGTGTGCTTTCACCACGGGACAGGTCGGAGCTCAGCTGAGCCTGCAGCCCTGATGTCATCCTTGGCCCCCTGCAGCCCAGCCTCTGCTATCGAGACCTGCACAGAGCCTTGCTGTTGGACCCCAAGCACCCACAGGCCAAGGTGCTGCTCAAGATGATGGTGGACCAAGCCCAGCAGGCTCGCCAAGATGCCGGGATCCTAGCCGTGCAGGGCAAGCTTCATTACGCTCTGCAGCGCATCAACTGTGCCATCGAGAACAACCCTCTGGATCCAGGCCTCTTTCTTTTCCGGTACTGGGTGGGGAGGTGCCCATCTTGGATCGTGCTGTGTGGACTCAGGAGAGGCCTTGATCCTCCCCAGGCCTCAGTTTCCCCATGTAGCCTCTAATAATCTTTCCCGACAACCCATTAGGGTCAAAGCTGGGGAGAAGGTTGTAGCTGCTCTCGCCCTTAGAGGAGGGGCAGGCAGCCGCCTCAGTTAACCTGGGAATTCTGGCCCCCCAGGCCTGCTGAGCATCCATGCTGGCAGGCTCAGCCCAGCTCAGTGGACAGGCTTGGGTTTGAATCTTCCCCCCGCCCAGGACTCAGTACACGATTTGGGGCCGTTTAAGTTCCTTGAACCTAGGTTTGTGCATATTAAACAGTGGGGTAAAACATCCGCCACACATACAAAAAGGCCTTTTGCATAGAGGTTGGCGTGCACCTGCTTCCCAAAAACAAAGGTGGAAGCTATTTTTGAGTAAAACGAAACTACCAGTGACCAGCAGGTTATCCAAGTGGTAACCCAGAGCCCGCCCCACATCTAAGCTAGAGGCCGAGGAGGGGGGCCCTCACGCCACCTCCCCCGGTCAAGATGGTGCAGAGTGGCCAACAGCCTGGCTGGCCACCCCGGTTGGTGGGGGTGCCTTGGCCCTCATGCCCCTCCCCCGCAGGGGCATCATGTACCGCCGCCTCTGGGAGTTTGACGCGGCTGTGGAGGACATCCTGAAGGCGCTGGACATGATGAGCGAGCGCCAGGAGGACATCGCGCAGCAGGCGCAGCGGCAGCTGCTGCTGGCCTACAACGACTTCGCGGTGCACTGCTACATGCAGGGTGCCTACCAGGAGGGGGTGCTGCTGCTCAACAAAGCCCTCAGGGACGAGCAGCAGGAGAAAGGCCTGTACATCAACCGTGGGGGTGAGCGCCGGCTGCCCCTGCCCCTCTAAGTCCGGAGCTGGGCACCTGAGGCCCCTCAAGAAGGGAGGACGGGAGGAGGGAGAGAGCCTCAGTGCCCTGGGGACACACTTTGGGAAGTGCTGCCTTAGACAAGGGCTACAGTCTATTCAAACTGCCGAGAATCAGGCTACCGGTAAAAGGTGCCCCGAGGCAAGGCAAACCTCGGCAGGCACCCTCCACCACCGGCAGGTGCCCTCCACCGCCCACGGGAGTTCGTAGCCACCAGTCTCAGGATCCCCTGGGGGTGGGGAAGCGGGGCTGGGCCTCCTGGGCACTGGGCTTGAGGACCCACTCAGCCCCCTGCCCCCGGGTCCCTGGGCCCCAGATTGTTTCTTTCAGCTGGGCAACCTGACCTTTGCGGAAGCGGACTACCAGCAGGCGCTGGCACTGAGCCCACAGGACGAGGGTGCCAACATCCGCATGGGCCTGCTGCAGGAGAAGATGGGCTTCTGCGAGCATAGGAGCAGGTGCGTGACTTGTGGGCGGGACCCCGTGGCGCTGGGGGGCGGGGCATGGCTCGAGGCCGCCTGCTGGGACCCTGGGTCGAGATCCTCTGCTCTCCCAGGCAAGTTTTTGTGAAAAATTAGTCACTTTTTCCGGAATATTGTTATGGTAATTGCACTTTTTATAAAATATCTCCAGTGTTCCGTGTGGGGCTTAAACTCAGGAACTGTGAGATCACCATCTGATCACCATCAGAGCCCTAACGGACTGAGCCACCCAGGCGCCCCTCCTATGTATATATTAACAATTAGTACCATTTTACAAAATGAAATAACGTTAAACTGTCTTTTGACTTCCGATCTTATTATATATGCGACTATATCATTCTTCTTGATTATTTGCATGGTATTCCATTCTATGGAAGTACCACAATTCATTTCTTTAGACAGCTTTCTACTGATGAATATTTGGGCTGTTTTCTGGGATTTGTTTGTTTGTTTGTTTGTTTGTTTGTTTTATACATAACGTAATGAACACCCAAGATATACATTTTCATGCATTATACTAGGAATGCCACAGTTAGATTGCTGGAAGCCAAATTGTTGTGTTAAAGGGTGTGAACATTTAACATTTTGAAACAATATCTTGGGACACCTGGGTGGGTCAAGTCAGTTGAGTGTCCAACTCTTGATTTCAGCTCAGGTCTTGATCTCAACGGTTTGTGAGATTGAGCCCCACCTCCTTGGCTTCATGCTGATAGTGCAGAGGCTACTTGGGATTCTCTCTCCCTCTCTGTGCCCCTCCCCACTAGCGCTGCCTCTCCCTTTCAAAAGAAATAAACTTAAAAAAAAAAACAAAGAAAGAAAACCATAATATCCAATTGTTCTCCACAAATAGTAAGCTGCTGTAAACTTCCCCCAGGAAAGGAGTCTTCGTTTTCCCAATCTCCCTAGTGCCAGGTGTTAAGACTGTTTTCTTTTCTTTTCTTTCTTTTTATTTTTTAAGACTATTTTCAACTCTGCTAATGCAGTAGGCAAAGAAACACTCTTGAGTTCATTTATGCTGCAAGTTTAAATGGCTAGTGCACTGCCATTTTGTGCGTGTTCATCATTATGGCTGGTCCCAACCAGATTTTTTTTTTTTAAATGATAAATTGCTCTTTAAAACTTTTTGTTGTTCTTACAGGGTTCTTTTTTTTTTCAACCTTTATTTATTTTTGGGACAGAGAGAGACAGAGCATGAACAGGGGAGGGGCAGAGAGAGAGGGAGACACAGAATCGGAAACAGGTTCCAGGCTCTGAGCCATCAGCCTGACGCGGGGCTCGAACTCACAGACCGCGAGATCGTGACCTGGCTGAAGTCGGACGCTTAACCGACTGCGCCACCCAGGCGCCCCTCTTACAGAGTTCTTTGTAGGCTGGGAAAATTATCGTCTGCCTCTGTGGGAAAATATATTTCTCCTATTTATTAGCTTTCCTTTGTGGTGGTTTTGCTACTCGGTAACTTGGGATTAAATCTTAGTCAAATTAATTTTCTCCTTTTTAGCTCTTGGGTTTGTGACATTCTCAGAAGGGTCTTCCTTACTCGTAGATATTAAAAACATTCACTTAGAGGGGTGCCGGGGTGGCTCAGTCAGTTAAGTGTCTGATTTGATTTTGGCTCAGGTCTTTTTTTTTGTTGTTAATGTTATTTATCTCTGAGAGAGAGACAGAGACAGAGACAAAGCATGAGCAGGGGAGGGGCAAAGAGAGAGGGAGACACAGAATCTGAAGCAGGCTCCAGGCTCTGAGCTGTCAGCACAGAACCCAACGTGGGGCTCGAACTCGTGAACCGTGAGATCATGACCTGAGCTGAAGTCGGATGCCCAACCAGCTGAGCCACCCAGGCGCCCCTGGGCTCAGATCTTGATCTTACGGTTCTCGAGATGGAGCCCCACATTGGGATCTGTGCTGACAGGCTGATAGCAAGGAGTCTGCTTGGGATTCTCTCTCTCTCTGCCCCTCCCCTCCCCCCACTTTCTCCCCCTCCCTCTCTCTCAAAATAAATAAGCTTTATTTAAAAAAAAAAACATTCACTTATATTGGGGTCTTATACTAGCATTTAAGTGTTGGGGCCATTAAGAGTGTTACTGTTAGAAGAGCAGAGGGGCATGGTGGAGTTGGGGGAGCAGAGACCAGCCTGATTTTCCCCAGACTCCCCAGTGGGGCCCAGCAATTGCTATTTCCCTCCAGAGGGCCCAGCTCACAGCAGCCTGTGACCCACTGTGTCCTGCAGGCAGTTCCATAAGGCAGAGAGCCACTTCTCAGTGGCCATCCAGCACAACCCCCAGAAGGCCCAGTACTACCTGCACCGTGCCAGGAGCCGGCAGCTCCTGCAGAACATTCTGGGGGCCCGCCTGGATGTTGCCACCGTCCTGCTCCTCAACCCCAAACAACCTAAGGTGGGTTCCTGCTGGGCCAGGAGGGCGGGCTCCAGAATCAATACCCACTGTTGCTTAAAGATACCCCCTGTTCCCAGCAGTCTGGTTTCCTAGAAAATCTAACAGCGGCCAATGCCAAGCACTTACAGTGTGCCAGGTCCTGTTCTAGCCACTTCAACTTGCATTGCCGTTTCCCCTCTTCAGCACCCCATGAGACAGGTAACATTATTATCACCCCCAATTTGCAGGTGAAGAGGGTAGGGTTCAGAGAGGTCAGTTCCCTTGCCCCAGGGCACACACTTAGAGGCCAACCCCCCACAGGCTGGCTCCAGCACCTGCAGTTGGCTGGCCAGGTCGGGGTCAGTGTGCTCTCTTCCGGTAGGCCTCCTCACAGGCTCCTCCCAGTTCTGGAGCAAGAATGTCTGGCCCTCTAAAAACCGCAGTTTGTAAACGCTTCCCACGTCAGCTCTGAGAAGGGCTCTGCAAGGGCAGGGCAGCGCCACACCCTTCGCCCCCTGCCCTGGCCCACACCCGGCTCTTTCCTGGCAGCTGCTCCCACTGATGACCAACCTCTTCCCGGGCATGTCGGTGGAGGAGGTGCTGGGCAGCCAGGCGGCCCACCTGGCCAGGTTGCAGCTGGATCGGGTGTCGGAGAGCAGCCCGCAGGCTGGCGTCCCTCAAGGCATCGTGGGGTAAGTTCCTCAAGTGGGGACCTCGGGCCAGGAGCGGGAAATGGCCGGGGGTCAAGACTCCTCCTACCCCACTGCCTCCTCAGGCCATTCTCCGGCCCCTGGGGCTGGTGGGCTGAGTCTGGCGGTGGGGGGGTGGGGGGGTGGGGGGGGGGCTTACCCAGCGCTCTGGGGCCATGGCTTGGCAGGCAGCTCAGGGAGCGTGAGCGAGAGCGCCACAAGGCTCGGGCCCTGCAGCTCAGGTGGAAGCAGGAACAGCCTTTGGCCGAGACCTCTGAAGAGATCAAGGCCACCACCCCCCAGACCCTGGAGGGAAAGCCAGAAGGTCCAAAGGAAGAAGCTGAGGCCCCCAAGAAAGAGGAAAAACAGGTGAGTGTGCCACATGCTGGGGCCTAGGGCCTGGAGGTCTGGGGGGAGCGTACCCCAAGCCAGGGCTGAGGGATGCAGATTGACTGGAGGCTGGCATCCGGGTCTGGCTCTGCCGCCACTCAGCTGTGTGACTCGGGCTGGGGACATTCTGCTCTGAGACGGGGATGGTACCAGTAAGGGGTACACCCCTGAGGAAGGACACACGAGGATGTGGGCCCCTCACAAGGAGGCCTTCCCACACTTGGCCACACTCACCTTCATAAATTCTGTGTGTGCTGGCTGTGCCAGGATTTTCTTAATTCTGCAATCCAGTTCAAAAAACTTTTTTATTGAATGTAACGTAAATATAGAAAAGTACACAAATCCTAAGGGAGCGAGCTGATGAATTTTCACAAACTGAATACACCCACGACACCATTATCTTTTGAAAGACCACATTCCCAGGCCCCCTGCCAGGTCCCTCCCCTAGCCCAGTGCACCCCCAAGACTGTCCTGACTGCTGACATCACAAATGAACATGTCTGTTCACGCCCGTGGACAGATACAGTGTGCCCGCTTGTCTGACTCCTTTCACTAAGCTTGTTGGTGAAATGCATCTAAGCTGACCGCTCATTCTCATCGCTGTAGAGAATTCCATCCTGTGGAGGCCCCACGATTTGTCCGCTCCACTGCTGATGCGAGTACACTTGTGCTCAGAGGAAACGTTACGAATGAGGAAACGGACCACGAGCATCCCTTGCCATAAACGGCAACAGCCAGCGCTAGTTTTTTAGCTCACGCTGCAACACACAAATGCAGAACTTTGATTTGTGTGCCCTCTGAAGTCATCGTGAGCTCCCTCCCTCGGGGCGAAGTAGAGCTAGCGCCTGCCCGTCCTCACTTCCATTCCCCTCAGCCTGCAGGCGTTGAGTGGGTCGGAGGGGTCCAGCAGCCACACGCCTGGCTGTGGCGTCCTGCAGGCCCGGATTCAAGCCCCGCCTCTCTGCTTTCTTAGCTGCGTGTCCCGGGCAGGCTGCTGCGGCACCCGTAGCCTGGGTTTCTGGACCATGAGAGGGTAGTTCCCTCCCAGATATGTGGGAGGATGAAATGGGAGAGGCATGTAAAGTGTAAAAACATTCCTCCATTCTTCACTAGCTATTCCCCAGGGCACAGCACTTTACCGTTTACAGAAGCCTGTCCCACACTTGAACTCATTTGCCTTTTGAAACTGAGGCCCAAGCAGCTGCCCAAACACTCCCTTTCTCAGAGTGCCATGCCAGTCTGGTCTGCCCACTCCCCTTCCTGGCCAGTCTTAGCCTGTCCGTGTCCCACCCAGCCCCAAGTGGGGACCCTTGAGGAACTCTAAGCTGCTGGTCTTCCTTCCAGAGCTGTGCCACTGGCCCACGGCCTCCCACAGCCGGTGACTGCCTTGCCTGTCTCTGCCCTAGGAGGAGAAGCCGAAGGCCGCAGCCAGCAAGGTGAGGTCCCTGTCCAACAGCTACCTCAGCCAGACGTCTTCAGGCTGCATCTTGGGCTGTAAGTCCCCAGCGCTCCTGCCGGCCCTGAGTACACTAAAGCGGCAGAGTGGGCCAAGGTCAGGGGTCAGAGACTCTCTGGCCCGTAGATGCTTCTGGGCTCTGCTTCTTACAGCTATGTGACTCTAAAGCAGGAGTGAGGATCCTCGCTCTGCAAGGGGTGTGGGTGAACCCTCAGTGAGGGCTGCATGAGGGGGGTCCTCACCGTCTCCCGCTTAGCCTACAGCCCTGGCCCGCCTGCAGGGCTTGGGTTGCCGAGGAGGGCTGGGCTGGTGTCGTCTGGCAGACCTTCCCCTTGGCCACGCAAGGCCTCTGGGGCATAGGCAAGGGTGAGACGGACACCTCCTTTCCCTGGAGCGGTCTGCGAAGGGCAGCCTGACAGGTACCCTTGGCACATCCTTCCCAGTCAGGACCCTGTCCACCTCAGAGACAGAGATGTCCACTACCTGCCAGGAATACAAGAGCACCTCGGGCACTGCTGTGACATCCTCAATCTCCTCACTGCTGAAGACTCAATCCTCAGACCTGTTGGAGAACGGGGAAGACCTAAAATTGAGCCACAGGCCCAGAGAAAACGAGGCCGCCCGGGGCCAGAGCCGGAGGCCCAGCCAGACCGCGGCCGCCCAAGGCCAGAGCCGGAGGCCCAGCGAGATGAAGGCCGCCCAGGGCCAGGGCCAGAGGCCCAGCAAGACGGAGGCTGCCCAGGGCCAGAGCGGTAGTTCCAGCGAGACAGAGGCCACCCGATGCGCACGACGAAAGCCTAACAAAACCAAGGCCACTAGGGGCCCAAGGCAGAGGTTCAGAAAGACCAAGGTTGCCCATGGCCATAGCTGGGGACCCAGTAAGGCTGCCACCCAGGGCCAGTGCTGGGGACTGATCCGAAGTCCCAGCAAGACCAAGGATTTCTATGATCCAAGTTGGAGCCCCAGCAGCACTGAGGCCACTCAGGGCCAATGCCAGAAGCCCAGCAAGACTGATGCTGCCCAGAGTTTGAGCCAGAGCACGAGCCCAGGTTCCAGCAAGACTGAAGTAACCAGGGCCTGAGCCTAAGTCTCAGAAAACCCCAGCCAGAAAAATCAAGGCTGGCCAGGACTCCAGCCCTAGCAGTTACATTGTTCTCCGGAGGGACCCTTCAGCCCCTCACTTCTTGCTGGGTATGGAAGAGATTCTAACCCCCTCCCCCCATACACACACACTCACTGGCACTCAGCAAACTAGCCTCCTTCCAGAGCAATTCGATACCTCAGCCAACATTCCTCTGGTCCCATGGCTAAGTTTATTGTATTTGTTCTCTTATAAAATTAAAAACTTTAAAAACTAGGCCCAAGTGGCAGCTTGTGTCCGTCTGTTCACGGAGACTGAGAAGTCTCAGCTTGGCTTTACGATACTGGGACATAGGGTATGGAATGGAGGATTGAGAATACGGTGCCAGACCAAGGGGCCAAGAGTAAGACTGAAGAGGGAGGGAGCAGCCATGAGCCACAGTCCCTGAGTTACAATTCACATTTTAAGAAGGCTCAAGCTGGAGGGCAAGGTCAAGGCTCACTGAAGTTCTGGGGTCACCAGTGGTTTCCCTAGGGAAGGAAGCAAAGGCCAAGATGCCCTGAGAGCAGTTAAGAGGCCAGGGCCTGCCCTGGCCCCCTGGCCCCTGGCCTGGCCAACATGCCTCCTCATCTTCACTTTGGACTCTGGGTCTCACTCTCCAGGAGGCTCAGGAAAAGAGTCCCTACTGAAGAGGCCCCAGGGCTCTCCTGCACAGCCTGGCCAGGAGGGCAAGGGTGCCATCTAGAGAGTCAGAGGAAGAAGGCAATCCTGGAAGCCACAGTTTTGCAGCCATTGGAGGAAAAGAGCTGCTCGTCCTCAGGGAAGAAGGTGGTGCTGTCCAGCACAGCCTGGACGACCTCATCCCTTGGCTCCAGGCCCAGCTGGGCCAGCTCGTTGAGCACGCAGTGCCGCACATGGTGCCGCTGCAGTGGGAGGAAAGGCACCAGCACGTCTAGGAGATGCTCTTCCATGATGCCTGAGCGCCAGAAGCCATCTGCAGGAAGGGACAATGGGGGAAGGGTCTATGTTGGGCTCAGGGACAGCCCCGGAGCGCCAAAGTGTGGGCTGAGGAGTACCAGGTCGGTGGGCAAAGCATCAGACCCAGCCCTGGGTGAAGCCCCAACCTGCTGAAGTTACCCCGGTGGGGGGGCCTCCTGAGCGGAACTCACGGTGCGGGTTGTCCAGCACAGCCTGGGAGATGACCAGCTCCAGTTCCTGTAGGCGGATCTCCTCACGGTCCCGGCGGCTGCGCCACGCCTCCAGTGCCACCTGGTTGATCTGCTCACCACCAGTGTTGCTGAAACCATGGGGGACGCAGGCTCAGGAGGGGCAGGATGGCCCCTGCTTCCCACGTGCCACCTAACACAACCTGAGCCTGGGGACCCAGCTCAGTACCAGCAGGAGCCAAAAAACGCACTGAAAACATAGCACAGGCACCACTTCCCCTCTCCAGCGCCTGTGTCTACAACCATGACCCCTGGAAATTCACCTATATGTGCCACGCACTTTAGAGTTTACAAAACACTTTTGGGTCCCTTAACTGACTTTCCCTCCCCCGGCCTCTAGGAGGACAGTGAGGCATTGATATTGGCCCTGCTGTGCAGAAAAGGAGATGGGAGTTCAGAGAGGTGAAGTGATTTGCCCAAGGAAACATAGCTAGGACTCTTAGAGGTGGGACTAGAATTCCAGTCCTGTTTTTCCCAGGTCTGTGTCCTCCTGGCCACAAAAGAGGGAAGCCCCTTAACCTAGCAGGCTTCCACAAACAAACAGTGAAGATCCCAAAGACTGAGCCTGGAATGGGCTTTGAAAATGTCAAAATGTGAATAACAGTGTCACAGTGAGAGTGTAAGGGGCTTTGGAAAAGCCCAACTGGGCCTGGGGGTGGGGGGAGGAAAGGTATTCTGCTATGGGACCGCAGGCCAAGACTGGATAGCTGAGACCTTGGACAGGTGTCCCCATACCATCCTGCTGCAGAGCTGGACCCACCTGATGAAGATGAAGATGGCTTTGCGATAGTTGGTCCCGAACACAACCCAAGAGGAGCCCAGGAAAGGTCGCAGGACCTCCATCAGGCCTGGGGCCAGCTTGTCCATCTCGTCAAAGAGGAAGAGGGAGCGGCTGCAGGCAGTGAGGTTCCCCTGGACCCAGCTCTTAAGATCCTTCTGCAGGGGAGAGGCAGGAATCTGAGGGAGATGCTTCTCTAACCCCAGACTTCTTCCCAAGGCCAAAACTAATCCCCTTCCCAGGAGGGCATGGTCTCCCAGAAAGAACTAATCCTTTCCTGGGGCTGCGGGCAAAACTGTGGCCCTGAGAAGCGAGGGACTTATTCAAGCTCACAGAGCAAGTCAGCAGGCTCACAGAGACTCAAACCCAGGCCTTACGTCAGCCTGATCAGGACTCATTCTCCGATCCTTCCTACTTTCCATAAAAGGGGAAGGTTCCTTTATGCCCCCTGAACCTTCCCAGTAATATTGACAGCTGAAACAGATCAGCCTGCAAAGTCCCTTGCAATTAACAATAGTAGTAGTAAGAGCGACTATTTACTGAATGCTTCCTCTGAGCCTCAAATTGGGACTATGCTTTGCAGAAAGAAGATAACGCAGACTGTCTGGCAAAGGTAAGTGCTCAATAAATAATACCTGCAACTATATGATCCCGTGTCCCTGGCAACAACCTTGGCAGGAAGGTACCATTACTGCCCCTCCCCCCCACCCCCCGCCCCGCCAGGATTTAAAGCAAGAACTCCCTGCCAGGTAGAATGGCACCATCTCAAGCTCTGGTCATGATGGGTCCTGAGGGCTGGGGCTCCAACTGGCTGTGTAGCTTGGAGCAAGTGACTCTCCCTCTCTGGACTGAGGATTCATTCACTCCCTAGGGTCTGGCACCCCAACATGCAGGTGAATGGTGGCCCAGGATGCCACCAGCCTACCTTGTAGCGCTCCACGTGGCCGGGGTGGGGGAAGTGGATGACGGGGGAAAAGTGGTGTACATGAGGGCTGCGGAGACCACCCCGGAAAAGGTAGCGCGCCAGCAGGGAGCTGACATAGGACTTGCCAGTGCCTGTCCAGCCATGCAGGGAGAGGACCAGTGGCTTGGTGGGGGCTGGGTCCTGCACGAAGGCCTTCAGTGCCTTCACCACCAGCGCCTTGGCCAAGTGCTGGCCGGCAAGGTGCTGGGCCAGGTCACACTCCAGACCTAGGGCCACAAGAAGGGCAGAATCAGAGCTGAGGACACACACAAGCTTGTCACGGAAGGGGGTGGGGAGGAGTTCTATCTGGAAACCCGGTCGAGGGTTCCCTGTGTTCCGGGACATTTTTACATTCCCCTTCTGTAGAAAGGGAGTGGGGCCCTTGGGGTCTCCGGCTACAGCAGCCACCCTGAGACCTGACTCAGCTCAACTCCAAGTGGGTGTGAGCTGTCAGCAGGGCTGGCCCAAGGCTCCTGACCACGCCCGAGGCAGGCTTCTCCCCTGTGGAAGCCCAATCTTCCCCCCAAGGCCCTGCTGTCAAATGCCTCTCTCCATCCTGGCAGGGCTCTCCCTGGACCCCAAAAAGGCTTCCTCAAACCTACGCCCCAAGTCCGGAGCTCCAGGCTCTCAGTCCCGCAACGCCGGGCCCACTTCCGGCCCCAACCATCCGGAAGTCCGAGTGTCCCGGCCCCGGCCCTCGGTTCTACCCTCCAGGTCTGGCCCTGGCGCAACCCTTGGGTGCAAAGGCTCCCCGGTCCGCCGGCCCCCCCGCTCCTGCGGCTCCTCACCTTGGAAATCAGGCTGGAAGTCACATTCGCAGAAGGCGCCGAAGTGGCAATGCAGCGAAGTCAGGTCCCAGGCGGCGGCCGCGGCCGAGACCAACCCCAGCAACCCGAGGAGCGAGCCCCAGGGCCGGCAGCCGCGTGTCGCAGCCGCCATACGGGTGAGGCCGGAGCCGGGTCTGGGCCAACCGCCCCTCCCTAGAACCACAATTCCCGGCGTGCATCACTCCGTGGCAGCCACTGTCCGTAGACTACAACTCCCGGCTCCCCTCTGAGAGGCCCGCGCCGCCGTCCGGCAGCAGAACCGCAAGATAGCCTCTAGAGGGAGCCCGCGAACCGCCCAATCCAAGACGGCGGGCCACGTTTCCATGGCCACGGTAACTAGGAGACCATAATCGTGCCGAAAGAATAATAAAGGTTTATGCCACAAAGGGTGACGTAACAATTGTAGCAAAAACTTGTGCGGCACCTTAAAACTTGCAAAGAGCCCTTTCCGTACTCTTTTTTTCTTTTACACGATAAAAGAGCGCTCAGTAATATAGCTTTTGGTGAGCACCTACTACGTGCCATTAGTGTTAGGTGCCTAATAGATCATAATAGTGCCTGTCAGGAAGAGAAATAGTGATATTTTGGGCCGCCTGGGTGGCTTAGTGGGTTAAGCGTCGGAATCTTGATTTTGGCTCAGGTCATGATCTCACTAACAGTGCGGACCCTACTTAGGATTCTCTCTCCTCTCTCTGTCCCTCCACCTCTCTCTCTCTCTCTCTCTCTCTCTCTCTCTCTCTCTTTCTCTCTCTCATTCTATTTCTCTCTCAAAATAAATAAACTTAAAATAAGAGATGGTGATATTTCAATGAGATACAGGCAAAGTGTTTTGACTCAGTAATCGATAAATGATTATTGACAATCTATTATGTATGAAACATGGCAGTCCCCTACCTAGCAGCTACTGTGCCCTAAGTGCTTGAACATCAGTCCTGAGGAACTGATCTTGTTATTGTCCGCATTTCATTGAGGAGGAAATTGGGATCCAAGGGATTAAGCCTCTTGTCCAAGGCCACCCGAGTCAAGCTGCTGCCAAAGATCTAATGCACTATGTTAGCCAGCCTCTCTTGGTCAAAGGATTTAGAAGGCAAAGGACCCCAGAAGTTTTGTATTCAGTGAACAGGCTCCACAGGTGTCCAGCCTGGCCAGGAATCGTTTTGATCCATATTGCCTACCTCCCCTATCCATGGAATCAAAACAACTGCTTTCAGGGCCCTTCTTAGAGATTCCCTGCCCCAGCTACCCTACTCATGTGCACATGCACACACACACACACACACACACACACACACACACATGTACACACACAAAGCCTTCTGGGGCCACTTCAAAGAAGTTCAAGTCAGGACACCCAGGTTCCAGCCTTCCTCATTCTGCGGCAGTGACCCAGGGGGAGTACCTTCTACCTCCAGTTCTCAATTTTCCAGAGGGAATTGGAATCCGAAATTTCAAAAAGCCCGGGTGCCTAGGTGGCTCAGTCATTGAGCATCTGACTTCAGCTCCGGCTAAGGGCATGATCTCAGAGTTTCTGAGTTCGAGTACCATATCAGGTGAGCATGAGTGGGTGTGCCCCGCCTCTCTCTCTCTCTCTCTCTCTGTCTCTCTTTCTGTCTCTCTCCCTCTACCTCTCTCTCGGTCCGTTGTGGGATTCTCTCTCTTGATCCTTGCTCACTTGCACTTTCTCTCTAAAAAAGAAAAAAAAAGCACCCTTCCACCCCAAACATCTGAAATGCTTGGTAGTGCTTTTGTGGGAAACTTAGCTGGGCTTCCCCTTAGTAGGGGCTGCCCAGGATTTCTCCCACTGGTTGGAATTAGCCGTGTATCTCCACCACTGGTCTGTGAGCTCCTCCAGGACTGGGACTGGGTTTTATTTATATTTGGGGCTCGAACCCACGAACCACGAGATCATGACCTGAGGTGAAATCAAGAGCCTGACACTCAACCGAATGAGCCCCCCAGGTGCCCCTGGGACTGGATTTTAGTATTGGCTGTAACTCTGGCTCCTGGTAGAATCTGAAATGTCCCAGGGGCTAAATATTTACCGTTGAATCACTTTTTCCCCTTTTCATCTGAGAAAAGATGCTTCCTTCCACCCCAGGGCCCCCTGAGAGACAGAAGAAAGAGTCATAAAAGTTTATTATATGAAAGAACGAACATGGCTTCTGTACATCTATTTACAGAACAGACAGACATATTTACAACCAGGTGGAGGCCTTGGTGTCCGGCAGGTGCCCCGAGAAGAGTGAGGAGGTGTGAAGGCTCTCTCCTGGCTCGAGCACAGGGCACCTCAGCAGGAAGGGGAGAAGCAGAAGCTGGAGGGAGGGAGAGGGTTCCGGTTCTTCCTGAAGGGAGACTTGGCAGGCATGTAGCAGGTGGGACGGAGCCCAGGGCCCATGCAGGACCCTGGAAGTGCAACGGAGATCCTGGTTTGGGCCCAGAACATTCTTGGGCTGATCACAGTGTCTCTGGGGTGCTCTGGGGAAAGGTCTGTGCCCCCTCTGTCCCTGTTGCTGCCCGCAGCTGCAGAGGGGAGGGGTCCGTGGGGGTCACAGCTCGCTGGAGCGGACAGCAGGCTCCAGTTTGTGGGACAGGGCAGTGAGGACCTTGTCGAACTTCTCATAGCGCCGGGCCTGGTTGCTGCTGGCGCCCTGGCTGCCCCAGAGGAGGCGCATCTGGAACTCAGTGCTGAACACCTCCAGGAGCTCTGGCCGGGCCTGGAACCCTGCAAGGCAGGGCACAGAGGTCAGGGGACTACCATCCAGCTGGGGAAGGCCTGGGGCTCCCGGGCCTTATTCCTAAGGCACCTCCCCCAGCTCCACCAGGAATCGAGCAAGGTTTACTGATGAACATGACCACGTGTGCCATGTATAATTTTTAAATCACTAGAAGAGGGGCGCCTGGGTGGCGCAGTCGGTTAAGCATCCGACTTCAGCCAGGTCACGATCTCGCGGTCCGGGAGTTCGAGCCCCGCGTCAGGCTCTGGGCTGATGGCTCAGAGCCTGGAGCCTGTTTCCGATTCTGTGTCTCCCTCTCTCTCTGCCCCTCCCCCGTTCATGCTCTGTCTCTCTCTGTCCCAAAAATAAATGAACGTTGAAAAAAAAATAATAAATCACTAGAAGATAAAAATATTAATGTTAATTTGGGGGCATTTTTCTTCTCCTTTTTGTATTTTTCTGTAAGCTCCAAAGTTCTTTCTAAGAAACGAATACATTTTGCGAGTAAGTTTTTGCTAAGTAAAAAAAAAGAAAAAAAATTTGTTCTCTCTGAAAAAGAAAAAGGCAGGAAAAACAAACACCAAAATATTCTCCCCACTTTCCTCTGGATAACTGTGGGTGATTTTTGTTTTTATTTCCTTTTTGCTCAGTTGTAATTTCCAGTTTATCTACAGTGAAGTTTCATGACTTAAATCATGCCTGAGGCAGTAAAAGATTGCTTTGCAAACAACCTTGTAAAGCAGCCCTGTTAGGATATCTACTTCACAGATGGGAAGACTGAGGCTCAGAGAAAGATACACAGCTTTGGTGCTCTTTGAATCATCTCTATCCCTCCACCCGCACCGGATGCCTTCTGCTAACAGTTGAACTGATAAGTGAGTGAAAAACGGGTAAGGAAAAAAAAAAAAAAAGAGGGAGTGGAGCAGGCAAGAGGGATGGAGAAACGCAAGTGGACGTTTGGAGGAAAGGGGAGAGCAAGTCCGGTGGAGGGAGGCCCGGCTGGCAGGACCAGTGACTTTCTCGCCACCCCCGCCCCCGCCATTCGATCGGTGACTCACCTTGCAGCTTGACCTCAGCGTTGGTGTGATACAGGCCTCCGTGGTGTGCCACTGTTCGGGCAGCCTCCAGGTGGGCCAGGATCACCTCCACACCGTGCTCTGTGCTGCCCCAGGGCTCAGGGCCCTCAGCGGGGGCCGAGTCACATTCTAGCAGAGTGATGAGCGGCAGCACATGGGGAAACGTGGTGTTGCTCAGCGGCGGGCCTTCTGCAGGGAGGGAGGCAGGTGCTTAGAGACCTTGGAGGCCCCACCATCCGCTCTGGTCCCAGGTAACAGGTGCAGCAGGGGGAGGGTCTTCCTGGGGTCCCTGACTGAGCCCCCAAGGCTCCCGACTCCCAAGGCAAGCCCCTCCTTGTGGATTCCTCCAGCTGAACCCACTGCAGCCTCGGCACAGCCCAGAGGGCCGAGCCTGGCCCTGGCTGCGGCACACACAGTCGCCAGGTGCAGAAAGTGAGCACAGGGAGAAGAGCCCACACTGAGCTCAGTCAAGCTCCCATCATCCACATTGTGAGAGTCTTTGCCGGCCCAGAGAGGGCTAGAGCCTGTCCAAGGTTACACAGCAAGGCGGGGGAAGTACCTTTGCCCTCGTTGAGGCTCTTGAGAAATGGCTTGAGCTTCTTCTCGTAGAGGATGGCACCCTCTGTGTGTCGCTGCCGAAGGGTCACCCATGTCTGCTCCAGCCGGGCAATCTGGGGAGATCAGACTGTGAGCGACCAGCCAGGAAAGGGGCCTGCACGGGCCACAGGCCACCCTGCTGAGTGGACACCCAGATATGGGATAATAATTATTATCACGGTCACCATTCACGTATCAGGGACAGTGCTGGCTGCGTTTCACAGTCTCTCTTGAAGCCCTTGCAACAACTCATTTTACGGATGAGGGAACTGAGGCTCAGATAGGGAAATGACTTGCCCAAGATCATTCCAAAATTAAGTGGCAGAGCTGGGAATTGAACCACGGCCTCTAGGACCCTGTTGTTCCTACTGACTCGGCACAGGAGAGCAAGTGTAGAGTGTGGATGAGGTTTGGGCTCTGAAATTAAACAGATCTGCTTCAAATCCCAACTTTTTCAGTCTCTGACTGTGTGACCTCGGGCAAGTACTGCTGTGCCTCCGTTTCTCCAGAAGTAAAATGGGACAATAGAGGCACTTACTTCACAAGATTGTTTTGAGGAATCAGTGCTTGTAAAGTACTCAGTGTAGCACCTAGCATATATTAAGTGCTTGCTAAATGATAGCCATTTTATATTTATTCTTGAAATTCATTTAATATTTGTCACTCATTTTACAGGTGGGTAAACTGAAGCCCCAAGAAGGGGAAAGACTCGGACTCAGTTCTCACAGTTACCTTTGCACAAATGCTGCCTAAAAGTCACAAAGTTCTTCCTGATTCAATGTGCAGTCATCGCAAAGGATCGTATCCCAGGGCTCCTCCAAACAGCGACTGCCTGAAGCCCAGCTCGAGATGCACCCCTCTGTACCTGAGCCATATCCAGGGCGCCCATGACCGCAGCGAAGCTGAACATGTTGCCCATGGTCCCCCGAAGTTCCGCCGCCAGCTGGATGGTCTTGTGCAGAAGCGCTGCCCGCTCCTCGGCGGAGCCCGTGCAGCCCAGGATGTCCACGGCCAGCATGATGGACATGGTGTGGAACCTGTCAGAGCCGCCAGGTCAGAGGGGAGGGGTCCTGTCACTGCTTGTGGTTGGGCGCCGAGGAGCGGAGGGGGCCGAGCCCAAAGTGACAGGTTGGAAAGGGTCAATGAGATTGGGGGCGTGGCCAGAGCGAGGGAAAGCAAGCCCAAGGGCTTCTGATTGGTCAGTATAAGTCAGGGGTGGGGCCAGAGGCTTTTGAGCGCCAGGCTGAGGGGCTTGTGATCGATCAGCGGAATTCACCCGGCTGAACAGATTTGGGAAAGAAGAGTAGCTGGAGCTGATGGGCGGGGCCAAGGCTCGTGGAGTGTGATTGGTCAAGAGGGCGCAAAAGATGAAGCCGGAGATAAGAGGACTCAGTCTTTTGGGAAACCAGAATTGCTTGGAGCTGGACCCCGAGAATGGATAGAGGGCGTAGCCAGAATCCATGGGAGCAGGGCTGAGAGACTCTGATTGGCTAACCAGCCAAGCAAAAGGGCCGCGAGGTAGCCCAGGGTTCCCCCCACCCTCCTCGAGTCCTGGAGCGCCGGTGCTTGCCTTACCTTTCCAGCAGGTCTAGTCGTAGCTGCCGGCCATGGGGGAGGGTGAGCAGCTCCATGCCCCAGCGGACTCCCATTAGGGTCTGCATCTCCTTGGTAACGCCCAGTATCCTAGCAACCTGCAAGGACGCCCAGAGGGCTGATTAATTTCCTGTCGCGGCTGGCCCAAGCCATCTGGGAGTCAGAGAGCTTTATCTAGGAGGGCAGCGTGGCTGGGAGGCCGGGTTTGAATTCCAGCTCTAACCCTCTGCCACGGAGCAAATGAACCTCATTTTCACGGAAATGAGGGACAAACGGGAAAATGCCCAGAGGTGTTTGATCTGTGCTAGAGGTGACCAGGATACTCTTATTCCAGAAGGCAAATCTCAGACCCAGGGAGGGAAAGGGCTTGTGCAAGGTCACACACTGGGCCGAGAACCCAGAGATGCTCCCTTCACGCCTAGTCCTCTCCACAGGGCAATATCTCTACCCCCCTTTTCTTGCTTCCTGAGCTCAGAGACCAATGTGGCCTCCAAATGAAGTAATCAGTGCCCCCCCCCCAAAAAAAAAAACTTCAGAGGGAGAAACTGAGGTGCAGAGAGAGTCTGGGTCCTTAGATGGTCAAGATTCATTCAAGCAAAGGCCCAGGCATTGACAATTTAGGAGTCTAGGTTATGAGTTTTGCTTATTTTGTCCACTAGGGGGCATGGGGGCTGGTAGTCTTGGCTTCTACATTTTACATTCCCGGGAACAGCCAGGCTGACTCTTAGCAAGCTGAAAAAGTGCCCCAGGGAGCCATACACCGCGAACTTTCCCCACTGCCCAGTTCTAGTGCCAAACTGGAGGAAGCAAGACTATCTTGTTTTTTGTTTAAAAGGAGAAAATGAAGGCGCAGAGAGGTAAAGTGATCAGCCCAGAGTCACACAGCAAGTAAAGGACAGCTGTGAAACCAGAATCCAGGCCCACTAGCTATACTTGGGGAATTTAGGGGCCAGCTCCTCACCACCCCGACCTCTGTCCCAAAGCCAGAGGACAGAGGTGTTCTCTCTGCCCCGGTGCTCACCCAGCACCTACCAGGCAGTCAACTTTGGTGACGTGCCGGGCCAGCGTCCGGGCATCCACCTCTGCTAGCAGCTCCTTGACCTTGCGCAGGAGGCCCACCTCCAGAGGCCGGTTATCCTTGGGGATCAGTAGGGACTGGAAGGTGGCTGGGTTGAACGAAGAGGTGGCTTCCACAATGGGGACCGTGAAGGCCCTGCCCCAGTCCCCCTCGGGGGCCCCATTTTCTGACAGTTCCTTTAGCCTCTCCCCGTAGCTCCTGGCCTGCCGGCTGGAGGCCTCAGCTGCTGCCCACTCTCGGCTGCCACGGACAGGAGGCTGGAGCTGGCAGTAATGGCCAGAGTCCGGGTCACTGTAGCTGCTAAGCGACGGTGATGGGGAGGCCTTGCAGAGCGTGTGGGAGGGACTGGCATAAGGGCCCTTGTCCGATTCCCCAGGGGGCTTTGGGGCACTTCCAGGACACAGCTGGGGTTCACTGGAGCGGCGGGTGACAGGGGAGGCAGGCAGCGCTGTGGCAGAGGGAGCTGCAGGGGCGGCGTGGACACGGGTCACTGCGGGGAGATAAAGGGAGAGAACTAGTTACCAGGGCTCCCCATCCAGTGAGGTTCTACCCTCTTCCCAAAGGACAGGCTCCATCCACCCTACAGGGGTGATGCCCCCACCTCCCTGCACCCAGGCTGGGCCCAACAGGCTCTGGCAAATGACCGGGCCTCTATGACGCTCTTAAGTCGTCTGGACCCCAGGAATTCACACGCTCCTACCCTAAGGCTGCTGCAGCCTTGGGGAACCACTGAACTACTTGGAGATTTCCATGACTCAGGGATGCTAATAAGCCCTTGCTGGGAGTTCACTGTGTGGAATTATTTCTCAGGGAATTAGCACTAATGATTCATTGAGGACACATGTGCCAGGAGCTGGTGCCATGCTGGCAATACCCTGGTCAGCCACAGCAAAACCACCGTCCAAAATTAGAGGTGATGTATATTGAGCTCTTACTCCCTGCAAGATCCTTCTTTGCACAACAGTCCACTTAACCCTAACATCCTGGGAAGCAAGTATTTTCATGATCCTCATTCTACCACGAAAACACTGAGGCTCGGGGAGGTGAATTGATCTGCCTGAGCTCTCCTACCCAGCAAGGGATACGGCTGGGGTTTAAGTCCTCAACCCTGGATGCTTTACACTGCCATGTTGCTTAGAAAATGCCCAATAAATAATCTGTGGCAAGGAATTTTAACTTTTGCCCTCAGGGGAGTTGTTTTGCAGGGAAGTTTGTAGTGATGACAAGTCCACGGGCCTGTGCTTAGGGAGGGATTTGTGACACCCTGTGTAGACCACACTGCACCAGAGCCCCTGCAGGCAAAGGTTCCTTCCAGAACGCCCGCCTCCCTGCACACTTTGCCTGCCACGTGGACAATATGCACTATGGCCCGTGGAAAACACTCGTTTTTTACCTTCAGAAACGAAGTAGTGGCATGTGTCTGCAACAGGAATTTTCTTTATATCAAAAAAAAAAAAAAAAGGCACAGTGCTCTGTACTTGCTGCTCAATTTTGCTATGACCCTGAAACTGCTCTAAAAAAATTCAAGCCTATTTAAAAGGAAAAAAGAATGAATGAAAGAAAGAAAGAAAGAAAGAAAGAAAGAAAGAAAGAAAGAAAAAGGCACAAGACTAGCCTGTCTGAGCCAGCCATTTGGAAGCGAGGATGCGTTAAGTCCCAGCCAATGCAGGGCCCGGTAGGACACCCTACATGTGAAAGGCGCTTGACCCGTGGGGGCTGAGTATTGCTGTGTAAGCCCACTTCCCAGCATTTGAGGCCAGGTTCAGTAACACAGCGAGCCTTTAACAGGCTTCACTGCATTCTGGAGAATGCACTGGAAACCTCTTCATGCACAGTGCCTAGTGCCCAGTAAGGGCTCAACAAATCACTGCTGAATGAATGAGCCACGGATATGTTTTGTGTGTCAATATCAGTAGTTCTGCTGGCTGGTTTTTAGTGTAAATTCTTACAGGGCATCATTCTCAGCAAAGAGGTAGAAACACACACACTCACACACTGTAACGGAAGTCATCAAAGACGGAGCACACGTGCACATACGAGGTCACTCCCACTAGATCCCCCCCACCTGGCCCTCCCCCTCCAGTGGCCATACCAGTACTGTAGGCGGGGGAGCTGGGACTCTCAGAGATGGGAGACATGGGCGAGTGCAGGTCTGGGATCTGGTCCATGCTGAGGGCACAGTTGCGGATGGATTCCCGGGGGTGGGGCAGTGATGTGCTGTGGAGCAGACACCTTCATGAGCAGAAAGCCCAGAGGGCAGAGTCCTCAGCTGGCCTTAGGACTGTCACCTCTCCCTCCATCCTAGATTGACTGAACTTCAGAGGCAGAAAAGGCTTGGGGATTGTAGAGTCCAACCCCCCGATTGGCAAATGCAAACCCGAAGCCCAGAGGAGGAAGTGTTTGTGCAGTCCACCACCCACACAACTGCTCTCTTCCCGGAGAACCTTGCCCCCACTTGGAGAACTGTCTGGGAAGTAGGCCTAGCAGAGAGGATGGGGGGCCTAAGGGAACTACGCCCCCCAGCCTGGTACCTCCTCACTGCTCCCACACTATGTTCAGAATGCCAGATCCTGGCACAATTACGGTCACTGGTTCTAAACCACAGGCAAAGCGGCTACTGCCCAAAGGGTTTCCAACCAGCAATTTCTTGGCTGATGGCACCCAGCGCAGGCCTAGGGAGATGGGACCCATGCAGGTGCTGGTGGCACAGGACGGCAGGTCTCTTTGCCAAAGGCCGGGGAGGCCATAGGAATTAGGGGTATAGACTTTGGAGTCGCGGACCTGGATTTGAACCTCGGTCTCACCCTTCTCCAGCAAGTGGCTTCGCCTCTCTAAACCTATCTCCTCATCTGTAACGTGGGTGTGTACACAGGAGCCAGCTCCTGTGGACATGGGAGTTGACGAGCCTGGGCACAGAGAGCACTCAGCACAGGGCAGGGTGCACACTGGGGTCTCAGGAATGAGTCGCTGCTGTGGCTTTTCCCGGCCTCGTCTCACGCCGCCCCAGAAGCAACCAGGTGTCACCAAAATGTTGTCGGGACGTCCCATGCCCTGTGCAGTGGTTTGCACACTGCAAAGCCCTCCGCTCTGATGCCCGCCTTACCCTAGGCAGGTGGGTGGGGAGGGGTAGCAGCGGTGGCAGGGACAGGACGGCAGCCAGGGGTCCCCCTAGGCCAGGGGGCTGAGTAGGGGCCCTTTATGGGCAGGAACGTGGTCGTGAGAAAGGAGGAGGGGCAGGGCCCAGAGAGCTCAGCTAGTCATGGCAGAGCTGAGGCTGCAACCGGCACCTGGCTGCCTGCAAACCCTTCGCTCGCCCTTCCTCTTCCTCGCTGCAGGAAGGACACTGAGGCTCCAGGACAATAATTCCGCCCAGTTCAGTGTGGCCGGGCCTTCTGTCCCTCACTAGCACTCTGATGACTGATACCCCGACTTGACAAATGGGGAGACGGAGGCCTAGGGTGGGGTCCTCGCTTACCTGGTGGGGCAGCCATCGCTACGGGTGACCTTGTCGGCGGTGAGCCCGTCAGTCATGGTGACGCTGCGCCGCTTCATGTGGCTGCCCTTGGGGCCCGAGGGGCTGGCGGGGCCAGCAGCCTTGCCACTGCCCTGGCCCAAGCCATAGCAGGCCTCCAGGTAGCGCAGCGGGAAGGTGCGATTGACGGGGCAGTAGATGATGGCCCCGCTCTGTTCGGACACAGCCTTGCGACTGCCCACGTGGTACCGCACGAGGGCGGGCACGTGGTCGAAGCTCTCCTGCTCAAACAGGTACTGGATGTGGGTGTAGCTCTCACCCGCCTTCACCACGACCTTGTTGATCTTGAAGTGCAAGGCCTGGTTGCGCCAGCGGCAGGTGAGGACATAGTCACCCAGGCTGGTGAGTGAGTCCCGGATGAGGAAGTCGCCATTGCGCTGCACCAGGGTCTCTGATACCTGTGGGAGGCAGTGGTCAGGCTGGAGTAGGGCAGGGGCAGGAGAGGGCCAGATCCAGGATCTGGGGGACACAGTGAACAGAGATATCTAAAGTTTGGGAGGGGGGAAGCAGTGACCCAGATTCAAGGGGGCGATGCAGTCACAGGCCCTGGGTCTGGTGCACAGAGGCTCAGGAATGGGAGGAATAACACCCTGGAATGTGTGTTACAGGGACACTGAGTCTGGGGGCACTGGCGGTCACACGATCTGAAACTCAGGTCTCAGACCTGCTCCTTCTTAGGGCCCGAGATGGACAGAGTGAATTCCCAATCCTCATTCCTCCAAGGACCCTGTGTTCTCACATGGCTCTGGGCCTTCATACCCTCCGGCTGCTTTTTCTGCCTGGACCAACCTTCCCACCCTGCCCACCTGATGAACTCTTATCCATCTTTCACTGGCCTCTCTCATCAGTGCCCCCTCCTCAGGGCTCACCCACATTCCCTGCTGGGCACTCCATTCTTGCACTTCCTCCACTGGGCTCTGACTGCCTACCCGTCAGCCCCCACCTCGGACTACCAGCCCTCCGGGGAAGCGACCACCCCTTTTCTCTCTGCATTCTTGGTGCCCAGCACAGGGCCTGGCAGAGTTGATGCTTGACAAAGACTGAGAGCATGGTGAGAGAGGGAATAGGTGACTATCAGCCTGTCTGTGCCTCAGCCCAGAAACTCAACTGTGCCAAAACTGAGAATCCTTGGCATTGACACTCACTAGCCAAATGCACGAGAGGCCAATGTATAGCCCCACAGGAATAACATTTAAAAGTAATAGTAATAACAACATTAATAATAACATGGAGTTTACCGCATATCAGACATCAAGTTTAAGCACTTTAATTCCCACAACAACACTTTAAGGTAGCTACAATCATTATTCTCCATCTCTTAGATGAAGAAACAGGCTCAGAGAGGTGAAGTGACTTGTACAAGGTCACACAGTCAGTAAATGACAGAGCTAGACCTCGTTGCCATCCACTCAGATTGAATCTACCAAGCAATGGGTCAGAGCCTATCTGGGCAGGGCTGGCCAAGGTGGTGGATGGAAGCATCTAGGGCTGAAGTCCCACCCAGGGTCCACTCACCTCACGGGGGATGCGGCCATGGTACCAGGCATGGCTGCGGAGATCTGTGCTGCTGAGTTTGAGTTCCTCCTCCAACTCCTTGTGCAGTTTCTCGGGTGAGGAGTCCAGGATGTACTTCTCCTTGGAGAACTGGGCAGGAGACAGCAAAGAGTTGGATTCCAGTCTGAAGCCCCCTTCCTTCTTCTCTCCCACCCCCTCCCCACCCCAGGTGAGCTGCTTCCATCCTTGGACCCTGGGAAGACTTAGGCACAGGTGCCAGAAAGGTCCTCACCCGTGAGTCCCTAGACCAGCAGGAATAAGGAAATCTCAATTAGTCCTACTATGTTCCAGACCCTGTGCTATGTGCCAGGAGTAAATGAGGTAATAAACAAACCAGTCCCTGTCCTCAAGGAAGCTCCTAGTCTAGGAGGGGAAGCAAAAGCGACATGAACATTTGAGCAGAATAAGGTCAGCACCACCGTACTGGACAGCGGCAAAGACCCGAGCAGCTTTTAGGAGGCAGAAGATAAAGTGTAGGCGAGGTAGAGTGGTCCAGGAAGCCTTCCTGGAGGGCGTGGAAACAACAAAACACTCATTCTGCACCAAAAACACCGAACAGATCTTGCCTTGGGAGAGGGAGGATTTCTACAGGTGGATCTGGGAGGTAAGGCAGCAGGTACGCAGGAAAAGGCATGGACAAAAACTTAGGGCTGGGTGGACGAGGATACATTCTGGGATGCTGAATTATACAGTGGAAGGCTGGAGGAGGCAGCTATAAACAGGGAAGCAGAGGCCCCCACACAGACATCTCTGCTGTCCTTTACAATTCCCAAAGCCCTTTCTACCTTGCCGTCTCAAGCAATCCTGGCCAGATGGGGAAACTGTGGCCAAGCAGAGAAGCCAAAGGGCACTCAGTGGAGTTAATGCCCAGGACTACCCCCCTCCCACCTGCCAAAGAGAGAGACTCCTGGTTTCCTGGTTACTGTGGCCCAGGGTTGAATACCTAAGAGCAGAGGGAGGGGAGTTCCTGCCGCCAGGTGCACCCCCACCATGAAGCCCTGCCCAGTCCTGGCTGTGCCATGTGAGTTCTCTGGGCCTCAGTTTCCTCCTCTGCAAAATGGGCTTAATGACAGAACCTGCCTCATTGGATTCCAAGGATGAAAGGAGATAATACTCCAGAGGACCCATAGATGTCCTTGTCACTGTGAGGACATGTGAAATTACTTTCTCTCCCTTCCCCCAACTCCAGGCCCCAAAGATGACTGCTCTAGGATAGGTAGACTAACCCTGAACTGGCCAGGACAGATGAAAGGGACACTAGAGGGCCTGGCTTCGGTCCAGGTGACAGTCTTTCCCCAGGACCCCCTACTCACTGGGTCCAAGGGTCCTCCAGTCCACTCCCTGCCTTTTAAGACTTCTCAAAGATCTCAGAGCCTAACTCTGCAGCTCCATTCCCCACCCTTCTGCTCCCACACTGCCTCAGTTTATCCCAACCCACACTGCTCCCAAGACACTCTAATTCCCAGCTTCAGCGATATCTAGAGTCTCTGACGTCATTATTTCAACAATGATTAAGCCCCCATTCTGGGACAGGTCCCGTGCTAGGGGCTGAGGCCCCAAGGTCATCAGGACGGGTGACTTCTGCCTTAGAGGAGCCATGCAATTCCAGGTTTTCTGAATGTTTAGAGATGCACAGAGAGCTCTGGGAGCTAAGAGAGTCCCTCCTCATCTAGTCAGGGAGTAGACTCCCTGAAGAGGTGATGTTTCCACGGAGGCCTGCAGAAGGACTGGATGAGCCCAGCAAAAGCATCAAGGCAGGGTGCAGACAGGCAGACAGGTGGGCAGAGAAGAGCTTCTGGGAAGAAAGTGGCAGAGCCAAGGTCCTGGGGTGGGGGAAAGTTTCAAAGGGTCAAGAATGATGGGGGCAGGTGGGGCAGGGCTGTCAGGCTGCCGTGGGGGGCTGGAGGCCACAGAGGGCTTTTCAAGATTCAGTCTGCTGTGTGGAAAGTGGCTTAGTGCTTTCCAGGCAAAGGCAGGGGAGGGTGGGGCACAAGGGTGGGGACTGGGGAAAGGGTGTTTGTTTATGTAGCCTTTGACCGGGTATGGGGAAAGAGGGTGGAGGGGTCAGAGAGGATTTGAGATGGGGATCCTGGGAGGACAATGAGATACTCTCCAAGGTGAGAAAGGCAGTAGCAGGAGCAGCTTAGTGATGGGCACATGAAAACCTGGGCATTGAGAAGTGTGTAGGGCTCTGGGACAGATGGTGGGGGTCAGTGATGGTACAGGTGCTCAGGAAAAGACAGGTTCTGGGGATGGGAATTCTGTACATCCTCCTCCACCCCGGGTAGAAACTGATACCCCCAAAGGGCAGTTAGGCCAAGCACTGAACTGGGGTGGGGGTCCCCTCAGATACCTACGCTTCTGTATGGAGTTCCCTATTCTTCGGGGTCCTTGGTCTCCCTCCTTACATCACCCCACACCCTGGGGAGGGAAGACTGCGAGTCACAGGGGAGAGGACAACAGTACCCCAGCCTTCTGGAGTTCTCCTTGATAAAAAGCATGTAACTGAGAACTCACCCCAGTTCCGCAACTGGAGCAAGACGGACATGGGGCAACGAAGGGGAGCGGGTTGTGTGGTAAAGAACCTGGCCACCAGACTCTGCCCGCCACTGTGTGACCTTGCGCTAGTCATTTTCCCTCTCTGAGCCTGAGTAGCCTCATCTGTAAAGGGGGTGGGGGTGGGGTACTGGGATCCACTTTTTCAATGGTCACGGAAAGAATCTGGGGTAACCAACTTTGTCCTCCCACATACTGAGGGTGGGGAGCCCTCGGGTCCTTGTGCCCTCCTCCTCACTCTCGACTTGGGGGTCCCCAGCTCCCAAAACTGGGGGTGGGGGGCGGGGGGGGGCGTTGCGGGCTGGGGCGCGAATGCAGCATCCTTGAGCTCGGCGCACCCCTATTGGCCAGAGATGATCTCACCGCCTCCCCGCCTGCGCGCGCCTCATTGGCCAGTGCGGGGATGCTGCGCTCCGCCGCCGGCGGGGCCGTCATTCAGGCGGGCTCGGAGCGTGTGTGTGAGCCTCGCGGAGCGCAGAGGTGACGCGCCCGCCGTCCCCCAGGGGTCTCCGGAGGCAAAAGCGCAGAGACCCTCGGTCAGGGTCTTGACCCCTAAACCCCAGCCCGAGCCCAGCAAGCCCCCCCTCCAGCTTCCTACGGTCTGGCAACCCCAAGCAAGGCCATCCCCAGATGATGCTCCGCAGAGAGGCGGGGTCCGGGTCCTCCCCTCCACCCCCTTCCGTTTAACCCTTTCACCGCCGCGGCGCGGTCCCGCACTGCCCGGCCGGCTGGGCTGGGAGCCCCGCGCCCCGAGCCTGCCCTAGTCCACCTAGAGGGCGGGAGGGTGGCGGGCTCCCTGGCCCCAGCCCCGGCACCCGCAGCATCCCTTCAGCTTCGCGCCCCTCACTCAGCCTTCGGACCCCAGCCCAGAGCCCCCGGTACAATGGGGAGCCAGCCTGCCCCGGTCAGCCGCAGGGGCCGGAGCGCTCGCTGGAGGACCGGCAGGACGCCGGGGGACCGCAGCTCCCGGTACCCAGTGCCCCAGCTCAGCTCCTCCTGAGAAGGCAGGACCCGAACGACAGTCCCGCAGCCCCGAGTCCCGGGAGCGGCAGCCCGGACCCTCACCCTGCGGAGCGACTGGGCGCCCAGAGGTGAGGCTGGGGCGACCCCGCCCCCTCCCGCAGCCCCGGCCCCGCCAGACCCTGCGAGGCGCCCCCGGGCTGAGGCTCGCGGCCCCCGGGGCCCGGGGCGGAGCGGCCGGGGTCCCAGCCCGGAGCGCCTGGCGGGGACCGAGCCGCCCCCTCACCTGCACCTGCACGAAGGAGCCGCGGTAGAAGCAGCAGGCGGCGGCCGACAGGGCGCTCCACAGGCTGCACCGCTCCGTCATGGTGGGGCCGGGCGTCCGGGGCCGGGCCGGTGCGGGGGGCGGCGGCCGGCGGGGCAGGGGCGCGGGGACCGACCGGGCTGGGCACCGGCTGCGCGTGCCTCTCGGCGGCGCGATTACCTCATCGCCTTGGCGGGGGAGGAGCGGGGAGGCGGGGCGGGGAGACCCCACCCTCCGGCCGGCCAGGGGAGGGGAGGGGGCCATTGTTCCTCCCTCCGCCCGCCCCCCGCTCCCCGCCCCTCGCCCCGCGCGCTCCAGCCCCGCAGGGCTGCCTGGAGTCGGGGGATGCGGAGCAGAGGACCAGCCTACGGGGGCGGTCACGGAGGGGCAGCGGGATGGGGTGGGGATGCCTGGGCTCGGGAGGGGGTGGGGGGTCCTGCCTCCCCGACGCGCCGTACCCTGTACCCTTCGCTGACCCGGGGCGGGCAAAGACTTTGAATTAAATCGTATCCAAAGCCGGAAACAAACCCCTGTACGCGTTTGACCAAATCCTTTGTGGCCTCGGGGGAACCTCCCAGAGCCCAGGATTTCTCCCCTCTGACTCGGAATCAGGGACTCTGCTGAGAATTATCACCGGATGCTGATCTGACAGACTCTGGGGGTGCAGAGAGCCAGTAAGGCTCAATGCTTAGGGCACCAACCTGGGTTCACCTAGCAGTGCCCCCACCTCCACCCCACCATCCCCTCCTCTTGGAGCCCAGGTTCACTCATCTGGAAAACATACCTGTGCTGACCTCGTACAACCCTTCTGAGCCTCGGCTGAGTTGATGCACGTTAAGTTGCCAGGCATGAAGTAAGTGCTCAGTAAATGCATGCTACTATTTTCAAGCTTATTGCCGGGGCTTTTTGTGCTGCGATTAAAGAGAGTCATCGCCGACTCTGCATCAGTCAGGCCTAAGGTACAAATCCTTGTGACAGGCTGTGTGACATTAGGGATGTGAGTCCACCTCGCCGGGCTTCAGTTGTTTGATTCTTTTCTGCAAACACATCTGAAGCTCTGAGCAGGGAGCTTGGAGTTTTATGGTCTTGGAACTTGGGAACCCTTGCTTTAGAATCAAAGTATTCACATCAGGGTCTGAGAACCCTGGAGTTCCTTAAGCTGGTGCCTCGGGGCAGGAACGGACTTTTGGTAACTGGCTATTGATTTTACCACCGTCGGAGGCTTGAAGCTAAACCTAATGTTCTTTTGACCGCCCCCATTAGAGAACCGTTTAATCAGTTCCAGTCAGCAGGTATTATTTCTTTTATAATATTTTAAAATACATTTTTTTAGCCCCATACACTAAAGGAAAAATACAAAGTTAATAATCCTCACAGGGGTCTTACTACCACCAGTGATGGGGATCTCACTACCTTGCCAGGTGACTGAGAATTGTGGGCTGCTGAAATGTGTGCCCTGTGGGTCCTACCCACTGGCTTTGGTGCCAGTTCTCCCTAAGGCCTCTGTCCCTCTGCGGTGCAAGGGCTCTAGATAAGGAGCCAGGGCGAGATTCCCAGAGCAGCTACAGTTCAACTTGCTGCAGCCCGGGGCTGCACTTTCTGGGCTCACCCAGCTTGCCTTCTGACCCTTGCCCACACTCTTGCCTCTGCTTGGATCACTCAAGTGCCTATCTCTGCTTATCTTTGCTCCTTCTCAGCTTTTCCTCTGGGGACAGGATTGTGGTGAACATTCCTGGTCAACCCCAATGGCTTGGCTTCAACGCTTCCTCCTCCAGAAAGCCTTCCTCGATCTCCCGCTCCCCACCTCCCAAGCTCCCCTACGTCCTGAGCTCCAACAGCTTCCTTCACTGGTCACGAACACAGAGTTTTATAGGCAACATCTCAGATGATGGAATGTTCCTGAGGTCAGGAGCCAGGCCAGCCTGCTCTATTCCAGGCCCAGCAACCCTACTTACGGGGATGGACTCATTGAGCCCACAGCGATCCTAGGTGGGAGGAGCCTCTGCTACCACATAGGTGAACACTGAGGCTCAGAGAGGTGACCCACATACCCAAAGTCATGTAGCAAGTAAGTGGCAGATCTGGGACTAAAATTTGGGTCTGCTGGATTACAAAACAAAAGCCCAAACCACTCTGTATGATTTTGTCCTGGTCCCCATGTGGACCAGGAGCCCTTTGAACACAAGACCTGGACCTCCTGCCTCTGCTGTACGCTCCGTACTCAGCAGGCAGCCTGGCCCAGCGCGGGTGCTCCCGGAGGCGGATGGCCAAGGACTTTGTCCGTGGCCTTGGCATCAGATAAAATTGGATAGCAGGGGCGCCTGGGTGGCTCAGTTGGTTAAGCATCCTGCTTCGGCTCAGGTCACGATCTCGCGGTTCGTGAGTTCAAGCCTCGCGTCGGGCTCTGTGCCGACAGCTCAGAGCCTGGAGCCTGCTTCGGATTCTGTGCCTCCCTCTCTGTCTGCTCCTCCCTCGCTCAGTCTCTGTCTCTCAAATTTGAACTGCAATCTCAGTTCTGCCCCGTGGTAGCGGTGTGTGGCTGTGGGCAAAATCACTGTGCATCTCTGGGCCCCAAGTTTCCCAAGCGTAGATGGGTACACAGGAAGACCTTCCCTGCCCAGCGATGAGGGAAGAAGTCAAAGACCTCCTTCATGTACAGAGCTCATAACTGTCTCCCTTCCGGTGCTGGCAGCCAGCACAGGGCTCTGCACACAGTAGGCACCCAAGACGTAAAGTTACTCTCGTTATCATCATCGTCTCAAAACTGCATTCTCAACATTCCCAGCGCCCGGGACAAATTAAGTGTGTGGCAAACATGAGCTGCATCCGTGATGAAAACTGAGGCACCTTTTCTCGCTCCCACCTCTCAACATCAGCACATGCTCAGAGACCACGTGGGATTGGGGCTCCGCGGTCTGTGTAGGGAGACATCCTCCGGGCCCTGTCCAGCTGGCAGGTGGGTGGGGTCTGGTGGTAACAAACAGTGGGGTGTCCTGTGTTTGGGGCTGGGAGACAATGGCATGGGAAGAAGGTCCTCGGGAGTGAAACCAGAGCCCAAGCTCCGCACCGACCCCGGGACCCTCTCCTCCTGGGAACAGGCAGTGAGGTCCCGCTCCCAACAAGGCTCAGAAAAGAACTCTGCCCTTCATGGAACAGGCTCTGAGCTGTCCAGTGTCCCCTGCCCAGCCCCTCTTACCTTCACGTAGTCCCCGCCAGCCTCTGGTTCTCCAGCAGCCCTGGAAGGAGAGAAGAGAGCTGAGTGTGCCCTGCCCTACCTGGATCCCCAGCTCACCTGCCTGGTGCCAGCATCTGGCCCTCAAGGCCCCAGAGGGCTAATCCTGAAGCCAGGAGGGGGCATTGCAGCTGACAGCGCTCACTCTCCAGCTGTGCGACCCCACACAAATCCCCTTACCTCTCTGGGGCAGTGGTGGGCTGGGGAGGGGGGGTTCCTACCTGAGAACTGGGGATAATGACAGCCTCTGCCTCCCTGGGTTGTCGCCAGGACTCCAGGAGCTGATAAACGTTCCATACTTCCCAGATCACTGTCTTCACCCAGCTTCAGAGCATCCAAGTGTTCTCATCCCTCTCCACTCCAAATGCTGGTGGCCCCAGGCTGGGGCTCAGCCTCCTCTCCCCCCACCAAGACCCTGCACTCTCTTCCTGTGCAGAGTGGCCGGCTCAGCAACACAATGTGGTGCTGTTGCTGGTGACTGTTGGCTGTGGAATGGATCCCCCAGCCTTCAGGGTGGCTGGGATGGGACCTGGAGAGGCCAGAGGCCAGGAGTGGCTAGCTCTCCCAGGTGCCAGACAGATACTAACGTTCCTTGTAGGGGACGCTGTGAGCCACCTCCCCCGGGTCCTTGACCTTAAATGCCATCTCTTCTCTGATGCAGCCTGGAACTGCCCCTTTAACACCAGCCTCACAAACCCACCTGTCTCCTTAGCGTGGCCCCTTGGATGTCTGAAGTCATCTTGGACTTGTCTTATCCAAAGCAGGACTGTTGCTACCCGCCCCCTGCGGCCACACCCCTGCTCCCCACATCCGTTTCCCATCTCAGTTGATGTCAGCTGCACCCTTGTTGCTTTGTTTGGCAAGAAAAAATCTGCAGTCATCTGTGCCTCTTCTTCCACTCACACCCCACACCCAACCCGTCAGGAAATCCTGCGACTCTGCCTTCAAAATAGATCCTGACCACTTCTCTCCAAGGGGCAACGCTCGCTTCATCCAGGAGCCCCGGGTCCTCTGTGGAGCCCATGGCAGCCTTCTCGCTGGCTCTCTGTCTGTTCTCACAGGCTCTCAGCTTCCCCCCCACCCCCAGTGGCACTCAGGTGAAAACCTAAGCCGGTCACAGGTGCACACAGCACCCCCACCCGCCCTGGGCTCCCTCCTCTCATGGAACAAGATGTAAACACCTCTCTGTGACTTGCAAATGGCTGGGCATGTCATTTTTCACCCAAACCAGAACTTTTCTTCCCTTGTGAGGGTAAAGAGGTGCCCTCACTATGCCAGAGAAAACAGCCACAGGGGCGCCTGGGTGGCTCAGTCGGTTGAGCGTCTGGCTTCGGCTCAGGTCACGATCTAGCAGTGTGTGAGTTCGAGGCCCGCATCGGGCTCTGTGCCGACAGCTCAGAGCCTGGAGCCTGCTTTGGGTTCTGTGTCTCCCTCTCTGCCCCTTCCTCACTCACGCTCTGTCTCAGTCTCTCTGTCTCTCTCCAAAATGAATAGACATTAAAAAAAATTTTTTTTTAAAAACTAGCATAAAGCAGGTCATACGTTCCCCAACCTACAAGGCCTTGTGTAGCCTGGAGGCCCCCAACCACCCACCTTGCTGACCCCCAACCTGCCTCCCTCATTTATTCTGTCTCTCATTCTGCCCCAGCCACATTGGCTCACTCTTGCTACCAGGAGCATATTCCCTCTGCCTGGAATGCCCTTCCTCCGGATCTCCATGCGGCTTGCCCCTCCCCCTCGTTTATTTAGGACTCTGTTTAACACGCCTCCTCAGAGAAGCCTTCCCGGACCACCCTCCCTGGTCCTTCACTCCCCGTCCTCAACCCTGCTTTATCTTCCTCAGCCTCTGCCTGCAATGATCATTTTACATCTATTTGTTGCCCGTTAATTACCCGACACCTTCATGAGGGCACTGACTTTGCCTCGTTCGTGGCGAAGCTCCCAGCACAGTGCCTGGCGTGTAAATGTAATAAATTTAATAAAATACATTTAATTTAAGACAACACACAAAATCTGAGCTTAAAATATCATGGGTAAGGTGTGCATTCCCAGGGCAGAAATCCACACAGGGTTCCCCCCCCTGCTCCTGAGGCCACAGGGCTCCTCGGTGACAGGTTGTCTGACAGGCCTCCCTCTTCTGACATTCCAGCATCCCCACTGCTAACCTTCCCTCTTGCAGAGTCCTTCCTGACTTAAAAACATAGTCTCTCGGGGCGCCTGGGGGGCTCAGTCGTTTAAGCGTCCAAATCTTGGTTTCGGCTCAGGTCGTGGTCTCACGGTTGACGAGTTTGAGTCCCGTGTCGTACTCTGCACTGACAGTATGGAGCCTGCTTAAGAGTCTGTCTCTCCCTCTCTCTCTGCCCCTCCCCTGCTTGTTCTCTCTCTCTCTCTCAAAATAAATAAACTTCAAAACAAAACAAAAAACATAGCCTCTCAAGCTGCACCCCAGCCACAGCCACAGCCGTTTTCCAAAGCCAATTTGGTTCCCTCCGTCCAGCAGCTGTGGGAGCCAGCTGGAGTGGGGACCCCTCCTCCCCGCTCACCTCTGCCAGCTTTTCCCGGGTGAGGTGTCCCATCCCAGAGTTTCCGGCTATTCAGTCCCGGAAATCCGCTCGCTGCTGGGAAAAGATTGGACAGGACACTGGGATCGCCCCAGTGCTTCCTCCCTCCTTCCTGTCTACTTCCCCTTGGGCTCTGGCGAGGGAGGAGAGCCTTGGAGAAGGGGGTGCCTGCACCAAGGATCAAGTGGACTGGGGGGTCCGAGCCAACAGGGGAGCTCAGGGCAGAGGCCGAGACCCAAGAAGCTGGGCCACACTCAGTCCCCATCACCTCACCCTGCCCCTCTACAAGACTCTAGGGTTTCCCAAACGTAACGTCTGCCTCCGATCCACTGCCATCACCCGCCTGGACTGCGGCCACCACCTCAGCACTGGCCTCCCTGCCTCTGTGTCTTCTGTGACTTGTTCTCACTCCAGCAACCAGCGCATTCCCGTTAAAGTGGAAGTCAGATCTTGGGATTTCCTGTGCTTCAACCCGCAGGAGTGGCCCCCCAGTGTCACTCAGAGTAAGGGCCAAAGTCCTCCTAACAGTCTTATAGAGTGGGTCCTCACCACCTCCCCCATCCCATGTCCTAACCTGCTCCCCTCACTCATGCTGCTCCAGCCATGCTGGGCTTCTTGCTGGATTTTGTCCCCACCTCAGGGCCTTTGCACTTTCTGTCCCTCCTCTGCTGGAATACTTTCCCTCCCGATACCACTGAGCTCTCTCGCTGCCCTCCATCAGATCTTTACTAAAACGTCCCCTTCCCAGTGAGGCCTTCCCTTGCCACCCATCTGAAAGTGTGACCCACTCCACATTCCCTACCTCCCTTCCCTGGTTAGTTTTTCTCTGTGGCACTTCATGTGACCTGCCATGCATCGACTATCTTCTCTTACTAGAACATAAGCTCCACAAGGACAGGGCTTGGGATCTGCTTAGAACAGTGCCAGACACCCCATAAAGATTTTTTGGAGTGAACGAATGTCACACAGCATCTCCATGCAACCCTGGGCACAAAGTCTGGTTCTCATGGCTCATTTCCCTGTGACTGGCACGGTCAGCCATCCCTCCTCTCTCCTCCTCGTTCTCCAGCCTGCCTGCACTTCCTCCAAAGACCTCTGCCTCCTCCAGCCTCAGGGCCTTTGCACAGGATGTTCCCTCTGCTTGGAACGTCCTCTCTCCCTTAGGCCAGAGAAATTTCTACTTGGTTTTCAGATCTCAGTTTGCTTGGAGATTTCTAGAACATTCTCCCTCCCATTGTTATGATCAAATTCAGGAATCAAAGCTTCCATTTTCAAAAACTCAGCTCCGTTAATTAATTATTATTTTTTTTATTTTATGGACTTAAAAAGGCACTTCCTCTCTAATATTTGTGGTGAAATCAATTAATAAATAATACTGACAATTGAGCTAAATCAGTCCCATTAATCAGCCACATTAATTATTCAAATAACCAGCCCTTTTAATTGCCTGTATTAACTGATTTGTTCTGATAACTGATACCGCTTATTGCATACATTAGCTTAATTAATTGGACTAATGAGCAGTTATTAGAGCCCATGATCCTTTAGTTCCCCAACACGGGTCCAGATCTGAGCTCTACCTTCAGGGCCTCCGACCCGGCCCAGGAGAAAGGGCAAGGCTCCCGAGGGATCCTGGAGGAGGGGCAGTAGATACCAGCTGCAGTCCCCTTCCACCCTGGCCCTCCCTTGCCATGGGCAGCCTTGCCCTCTGCAGACAGGCCTGTGGCCCATCTACCCTCTCTCTGACCCCCAGTTGGCTCCCTTGGACCTCCAGGCCTGGCCACGTGGCCTCAAGTGGACACTTCCCCGACCTCTGCCTCCTGCTTCTCTGCTTTCCCCCGCCTTCACCTCTCTGATGTCCAAGGGCCTCTCCTGGAAAAAGGACAAAACTGTCTTCCCGGAGAGGCCACGAGGATCCTGAGAAGGAAGGGTGCAGAGTTCCCAGACCCTCCTCGTGTGCCTCCTCGTGCTGCCCAAGCTCCCAGCCATGGAGATCTCCCATCCTGCCCCTCCTGAGGCCTGAGATTCTTTCCACCCTTCGCTCCAATCGTCACTCACCCCGGCAGAGAAGCAACACTGCTCTGTGCTCCTTAGGTTTTTATTTGTTTTTTTTTAAGTAGGCTTCACAGTGCAGAGCCCAACGTGGGGCTTGAACTCATGACCCTGAGATCAAGACCTAAGCTGAGATCAAGAGTTGGACACTTAACCGACTGAGCCACCCAGGCGCAGGGACAGAAATCCCTGCCTTTCCCTGCCTACCCTGCTATGGGGCCTTTGGGGTTCTCTGCCAGGAAGGCTGTTGGCTTTAGCCCCTGCCCTGCCCTGCCCTGCCTCCTGTAAGATGGGCCACCACTGTCCTGAAGACATCCCTGCTCCTTCTCCACCATTCTGTGCCCTCAGTCTTCTGGACAGCGGTGAGCTTGCCGGCAGGTGTCCAGAAAGGGTACCAGCCCTGTGAGGATAGGGCAGAGGGAGGCCACGTGAGGATAGGGCAGAGGGAGGATAGGGCAGAGGGAGGCCCTGTGAGGATAGGGCAGAGGGAGGATAGCGCAGAGCTGAGGATTCTGAGCCCTGAGAGCTACTAACTGATACGCAAAAGGGGAGGGCATGTATGGAGCACTGACCGCCATGCCCTTGATAATGGAAAACACTGAAGTTTGTGACTTGATCCAGGACTCACAGCTGCTCGGACTAGATCTGCTTTGTTCCTTGCAGGAGGCAGGCTCCCCTGGGAAAAGGGGACCACTCCGGGGTAGAGATGAGGAGAAGGTGGGGAGGGGAGGGCAAAGAGAAATAATATTTCAACCCGACTAGGAGCCCCAAAGCTATGTCAAGAAGAAGAAATGGAGCAGGGATGGGAGGAGAGAGGACCCTCTTTGGCTCTGGAGAGGGCCCTCCGCTGAGCGGGAGGAAGCAGTGTGACCCTGGGCAAGTCCCCCTCATTGGGCCTCAGTGAACTCTTCTAGAACATGGGCGCGGTGGTAGCTAGAGCAGCTCCTGTGTGCTGGTTCTTCCCTGGGCCAAACCCGGGACCTCAGCTAGTCCTCAAGATGACCCTGTGAAGCAGGTGCTATTATTGTCCCCAGTTTACAGATGGGGAAACTGAGGGTCAGAGAGGGCAAGGGAGTTGCTCAATGTCGTCCAGTCGGTGAGGTATCCAACTTCCTCCCCAGCTCTACTCCACATAGGTCCAGGATTCCGCACGCAAGGTCCCCTGAGGGTTTCGGGGCATGTGGCTCCAGCTGGGGGTGGGGGTACAGCCCGTCCTTCCTGAGCCAGTGCAGTTCCCACAGCCTGAGGCATCCGGGGGTCTCGAGGACTGTGAGAAAGTCTCCACAGGAAATGAGAGCTGGGAGCAGCTGGGCCCCTTCGGAAGACAAGGACCAGCCGCCCAGAGCCTGACCAGGCCGAACAGGCTGGGCCCACCACAGCCCCCTCCCCTGGTGGGTAATCACTACCAGATGCCCAGCAGCTGACGTCACTCTGCAAGGGCCGAGAGAGGGTCGTGGGACTCTGGGGAGTGTTGGAAATTCTTGGACCAGAATCAACATTCCAAAAGGAAATGGGATGGGGTGGAGAGTTGCGGGGCGGGGGGGGGGGGGGGGGGGGTTCTTGGCCTGTTCTCAGTGCTTGGCACCAGGGCTGGGGCACCCGCCACGCAGGGTGCCCCTGGCTGCCCTATGGGGTGCACCTTCTCCCAATCTCCTTCTGAACAGCTGTGGGAGTGGGGGGTGGAGGGGTCTGGGTCTCTGTGATCTGGCAGGGAGGGAAGGACGCTTGGGTGTGACACTTTACAATGAGTAGAAGTGCATTCAAACCCTCCTCAAAGGAGAGGTCCTCGTAAAACATAAGTCAGAATGAGGCCCTCCTCTGCTCAAGGCCAGCAATGGCTGCTTCTCGCTGAATCAAAGCCCAGTCCTTGCCGGGCCTTCCAGGGTTTCCATTATCTGAACTCATTTCCTCTCTGGCCTCGCCTCCCACCACTCCACCCTCCCCCCCGGCCCCCATCTTATTCTCCTGCAGCCACTGTGGGTCCCAGCTGCTCCTCAAACATGCCAAGGACCCTCCTACCTCAGGGCCTTTATACCTGCTGTTCCCTTGGCCTGGTACACTCTTCCCCAGATATCGAGAGGGTTTGTTCCCACATCCCTTTGTTCAAACATCACCTCAAGGTGACCTTTTTCCTGGCTTACCTTCCTAAACTGCTACCACCAGGCATACCCCTGGTTGGTTTCAGTATTTCTCCCAGCACTTTTCTCTTCTGCTGAACCATATAACTTGTTGTCTTATCATGTCTCCCCCCACACTGGAACGGAGGCTCCATGATAGCAGGGTTTTGTCTGCTGTGCTCACTGCTGTCTCCCCAAAACTTGGAAGAGTATCTAGGGCATAGTTGCATCACAGTAAATATTAAAATGAGTGAAATTCCAGCTCAACTAAATGTGTCATCTCGAGCAGGTTAGTAACCTCACAAAACCTCAATGTCTTCATCTGTAAAGTGGGCTCCCATTATCTGTCTTCCAGGGGCTTATGGGAAGTCATTTCAATAACGGTAGAAATGGCTTTGAGATTTTTATTTGCAGGAGGTAAAATGTGGTCTAGTGACTTGGGATCAAGTCTAGGCTCTGACACCTCATCTCTCTGTGACCCCAGGAAAATCCCTTCCCGCCTCTGAATCCTGGTCTTTTCACCGGTAAAATGAAGCAAAAAGAAGTTTCCTTTCACACGGCCTGTGTGGTAGGTGGCACCCATTGGGTGCTTCAAGCAGGGACTGGCCAGTTATGAGCCAGATCTTGACCCCCTCTTCTAGGACCCTGGCCTAAAAGTTCCTGTGTGTGGGCATGGGTCTGGATGGAAGGTGTTGGGGCCTCCTTTCCTTCACTGGGCCTCCCCTTCCTCCTCCTTAACAGGGACTGCAGAGGAGGGTCGTCAGGGCTCTCTGGACCTGCTATTTCCCTGCAGAAGGCTGAGGTGCTAGGGGTAGGGTGAGGCTAGGCTGGTGCTGTCCTTTCTGGGCGCTAAGGGCTCTTCACCCCCTCTGCTCCCGGCCCCTCCTCCCTCCTTCCTCCTCATCCCCCACGATCTCAGCAGAGAACAGGGCACCAGGAAACTCCTGCAGTTTCACCTCTTCCCCTTCCTTCCTTCTGCTCCAGGTGCACCCTGCCTCCCAGGGGGTAGGGGAGGGACACCATCTACCCCAGCTTAGACCACTCCCTGAGCAGCCACTGAGATGACCCCCTTGGGACACTGGGGAATGGGGCCCCAGTCTTGTTCAGTGGCAATTCTCAAATGCCCTCCTCCCCAGGTTGGATGTACCCTCAGAGATCATCCCAGACCCATCTGGGCTGCTGGGGAGATTTAAGGCCCAGAGTAGGGCAGGGCAAATCTGAGATCACACAGGCAAAGCAGCTCTCCTGACTCTGGGACACAGGGCTGGGCTTCAGGGACTCCTGGAAGAAACATTTCATTTCTAGCCTCCTGCTTGGCTTGGAGGGCAAGTGGGGACACTGGGTCTCAGGACACCAGGAGGGGGCTCAATCTGATCTGCTAACCTGACCCCACCTCAGGACCATTGGACACTCTGGATGATTGGGGGATGGAGGGCAGTCTCTCTATTTCCTCCACCAGCTCTAGGCCAGGCCTGATGCTGGAGGCACTGCCAGGACCACCAGGGCCCCTGCCCACAGAGGAGGAAGGCTGGGTCCTAGACTTGGCATTCTCAAGGTTTCTCAGGACCATCCTTCCCAGAGGCCCTGGCCCTGTGGGAGGGGAACAGCCTGCCCAGCCTTTAAGGGCATGGTCCAGGAAGGTGGAGTTAAACCCTGGGTCTAACTAACCTTCACTGCTGTGGAGAACCGGGCAAATAATCTCCCTTTACTCATCTGTAAAATGGGGATGATAAACGTGCCCCTCTTCCGGGGCTGTTGTGAGAAGTAAATACCCAGCCTGTGCGAGGGCAAGGCAGGGACAGAATTACACCAAAAGAAAGTTTAAAAGTCCCTGATGCTAACGGGCATCCCGGTATGTTGGTTGCCCCAGGGGCACCGATTTCCCCTCAAACCATTGCCATCCCCGCATGCCCTCCTCAGGCCCAGCTCGGTCACTCACCCTCTGGGTCCCAGTGACGGACATCTTCGTCCCACTGCAGTCATGGTTCCCCCGCAGTCGCTGCCTGAAGCCTGGGTACCTCCTCAGCCCGAGGGCTCCCGCCTTTCTCAGGCCAGGGAGCTCTGAAGCGCAGAGCAGTACTCCGGGGGCGGAGCCTGACCTGTAGACCACGCCCCGGGCACGCCCCTCGCCCTCTGCCGGGGGCCGCCCCACAGCCTACACCTCCCGCTAGGAAGGACACGCCCCGCCTCGGGAACGCCCTTCCGCCTCCTGTCTCGCTCCTCCCCCTACCCCCATCTGTTAGCATCTAAGGCCGGGAAGGCCACGCCCCCCGGACACACCCCTCTGCCTTGACCCGCCCCGTTCCAACACCACCTTCCCTCAGCAGTCCGCCTGGCAGCCTGAAAGGGCCGCGCCCCCAGACACGCCGCTCCACCCGCCCCTTTCCTGCAAACTCACAAGGCACGTCTCAGACCCTAGGCTGCCTCAGAACGCCCCAGAACCTATCAGGCCTTCTCCCCTGCATACAATCCTTGCTCTTCCACCCTCAAATGAGGCTGAACTAAGGAGGGGACGGCACAAGACAGCAGCCTGGAACAGCCAGGGATGATGGAAAAACATTTACTGTGTTTCCACTGTGCTAAGATTTTAAAAGTCCTGTATGTGACTCTTGATTCTCATCATGCCCTACAAGGTAGGTGCTATCATTATGCCATTTATCAGCTGAGGAAACGGACGCTCAGAAAAGGAAACAGATTTATCCAAGGTCATGCAGTCAGTAAGAGGCAGAGTCTGGACTAGATTCATTCTGAAACTTTACAAAGTCTTGCTCCCCATTGAACAGAGGTCTAGACTCAATTACCCCAGCACACAGAAACTGTGCTTGGTGTCTCAGGGCAAAGCCATTCCAGAGAGGTCTCAGAACTGGCCCTAGAGTTACTTTTGCTCAGCTGGGGTTTTTTCCCCTCTTTATTTCAATAAGTACATCTGACCAGTGTGGTTTAGACCCAGGGCCTGAGGGTTGAAAAGCTGGAGACTCCTGTGGTTGAGATTGAGGGGTCTCCCAAGGGCACGAAGCACACAGCTGTACAGCTTAGAGGGTGGTGGGTACAATGTGAGAGATGAGTGTGCCGCCATTGGAGGCGGGCAGTTTCTGCTCAAATCCAGCTCTACCACCTTGCCTGAGTCTCAGTCTCCCCATCTGTAAGATGGGTCTCATGATATAACAATAAATGCTTTTACAGAGCGTTCGGTGAGTAACATATGTTTTGACACCCAGTAGAATGGGTGCCAGGGTCATATCATCACTATGTATATTTTTGCATGAACTCAGCTCACCCTATAACCAAGTGAAGTGGCAACCAGGGGGAGCAGTGTTGTCCAGTAGAACTAAAGGTGATTTGGGTGTGGGGGTCCTGGGCAGGGATCCAGCGATTGGGCTTGGGGCCCAGCCGGCTCCTGGAGGCTGCCTAGGGCGAGTTCAAATCTCCCCTGTGTCATTTGACAGATGTGCAACCTGCCTGGGGCAGATGACTTTGCCTCTCTGAATCTTTGGTTCCTCATCCGTCATATGGAAATGACAGAATCTCCTCCCCAGTTGTTTTTGTTTTGTTTTGTTGAGAATTAATTGCAAGTGAAAGACCAAGCATAGTGCCTGGTCTGTAGTAAGCACTTGGTTCATGTGTAGAGTTTTTATTCCCCCTAGAAGTGTGTTTTGTGTGTGTGTGGGGGGGGGAGGGCTCCTCTCCAGGCTCTATTGGCAGGAGGTTGGAGGCACCCTTCCCGCAGATTCCACTCTCACCCCCACCCCACTGTGGGCACCTACCTTTCCTGAGGCACATTCCTGGGAGCTGTTTCTTCTTTTCTGTCTGCGCTGGGATCCTCAGGCTCTCCCGTGGGGCCCATTACGGAAGGGTTGGGTCCCACTGCTGGGGTGTCCTCCAGGGGGGCATTGGTCCCCACCACCACCTCCTTCGCGGCCTCCAGGCCTGGAGGGTTGGGCAGATCTTGGGGCACCAGGTGGGATTCAGAGCCCACCTCCTTGGTCTCCCGGGTAGCCTGCTGATCACGAGCCTTCTTGGTGCTGTGGCGAGGCATGGTGCCCATGTGGCTGTACATGTCACTGGAGCGGGCATAGGCTGGGGGGCTTTGTGGGACAGTCATCATATCATCCTGTGTAGCCTCAAAGGTGTCTCGCTCCAGGTGGGACCGGATACTGAGGGAGGCTGAGGACCGTTTCAGAGTGAAAGACCGAGGGAGGTTGGAGAGACTCCCGAGGCCCTTGAACTTGAAGAACTCTGGCAGAGGAAGTGGGGGGAGGGAGGGCAAGGGGAAGACATGAGTTAATGCCAGCAGCAATAATAAAAAATACATGTCGTTCTTCTGACTGAGGGTTCAAGGAGGGTCAGGGCTTCTCTGACACTCCCTTTGTTCCCGTAGAACAACATGCAGCTCTAGAGTCACACAGACCTGAGCGACCGTCCCTGCTCTTCCACATCCTTGCTGTGTGACTTTCGGCAAGTCACTTGACCCTTCTGAGCCCCAT
The DNA here is from genome assembly GCF_007474595.2 of Lynx canadensis. Classification (NCBI taxonomy): domain Eukaryota; kingdom Metazoa; phylum Chordata; class Mammalia; order Carnivora; family Felidae; genus Lynx; species Lynx canadensis. Next base: position 86,291,351 of record NC_044315.2, read on the forward strand.
TCTCCACATTAGCAAAATAGAGATTGTAGTGCCCACCTCCTATGGACAGCGGAACTGAAGGAAAGCATGTAAATAACAGACTTAATATGGTGCCTGGCACCCAGAATATCCTGGAGAAGTTATGAAGGCAATGACGATGATTGCAGTGAACGCCTCCGCATTGGTCAGCTATGCTTCATGCATTACATCACTGAGTTCCCAGCATAACTCAATGACACAAGCTTAATTTCCCTTTTCTGCAGATAACGAAGCGGAGGTCAGAGCTGTGGAAAGACCCGCCCGAGGTGGCATCGTGGGCAGGTGAAGCATGTTCGTGTGGTCGTGGGGTGGGGTGAGTGAGGAGGGGCTGTTTGAGCACCAGGGACAGGGGATGAAATGAGAAGGGGGTTGTTGGGAGCCTGGGGGGCCCACTCTCTGAGGTTCTGTCCTTCCTGTCAGCTGAGCCCACGGTGGGGACTCAGGCGGCAGGGCTTGGGTGATACCATCTCCTCGTTTCCGCAGGGGTGCCTGTGAGTTCCCTCCTCCTTGCCCCCAGCTGTGGGACTGTCCCTCCTCTAAGCCGCCACCCTCTGACAACCCTATGGCCTCCAGGCGAGTGAAAAGGAAAAACTCTGGCATTTTCCACTTCCTAGGTACCCTCTGCCTCCTCAGGTCCTCACCACGATGCCCCCATTGATGAGAGAGGAAACTGAGGCCCAGAGAGGGGAGGGACTTGCCCAGGGTCACACAGCAAGGCTGAGCCCTGATGAGGGGCTCAGGGCTCTGGACTGCTGGGGTCAGTGTTCTGGGGCTTTCCCCCCAGCCCTGCCCACCCTCGACTGTCTTAGCCTCTGCCTCCTGACAAACACTGTCAGAAAGTTCTGAGGCTCTGCTCTAAGAAAGCTATACCTCTGGGCAGAATTGTGCCAATTGCCAGGAGGAGGGCCAAGAACCGCTGTCTCCTGGGCACTGGGGGATCTGGAGGAAACAGTAGTGGGACAGGGAGGGAAACCGAGGTGAGTCCAGGAACATGGGATTGAGCCCTGCTGGGCAGCCCCATATGATCCAAAGCATGTCTCTGGGGCCCAGTATTTTCATCTGTGGAATGCATCTTAATCCTGGCCCTGCCCCCCCCCACCCCCCCCCCCCCCCCCCCCCGTGCTGTCAACGGTCAAGTTGAAGGGCTCAGGGGAAGCAAAAGTTGGCTGAGACCCGGAGGAGACTGACTTGGGGAAACAGAGCCTTGGTCAGGGTGACCCCTGATCGAGCTGCCCTGGGTCCCAGCGTCACTGCTGGTGGGGACATGGGGCAGCTTCTCCTGGTGCACCCATACCCACTCCGGCCCCAGTAACTTCCAACTGAGCCCCCGTGTGAACCAATTCCAGGGGCAGGGCGTGGAGCATGTGGAGGTCCTCCCTTGCCCGGCCCCATGAGGTCCAAGGAAACCAGAGATGGTCACACCCACAAATGGTGAGACAGAGAAACAGAGACTGGCAGAGCAGAGATGGAGAACCAAACCAGCTAGAGACAGAGAGAGCTATGGGGCCAGAGTGACAGAGGGAAGGCGACAAGGAAACCCAGAAGCAGAGAACTCCAGAGAGGGATAGAGATGGACAGAAAGAGAAACAGAAACCAGACAGTGATAAAGAAGCAATGCAGAGAGAGACTGAGACGGACGGACAGACAGAGAGATGAAGGGCAGTGCAAAGGGCACCCTGCACTCACTGAACTTTCTGCTGGCTTTCTTGGGTCCCTCCGTCATCTTGGTGGGTCGTGTAAAGCCCCTGGCCAGCGGGCAAGTGGCCGCTCTCGACTCCGGACATCAACGTTGAGGTTCTTCCCTCACCTCCCCTTCCCCTTTCTTGCACCCTCTTGCCGCTCGCTTCCTCTGTGTATTTTTAAACCAGTGAAACTCCCACAGCTCCACCCTCCCCATCCTCTCCACGGGGGCGGGCCAGGGCCTCCCCCACTCCGGGCCCCCATGGGCTGCCTCCTTGACCTTGGCTATGGGGGGGAGAGGGGGGCAGGGGGCAGACCACAAGCCCATGGGACCCGGAGGGCCTGGGGGGACAAACCACAGGCCCTGGGAATGGAGCCCACTGGGTGGGGGCTGTGGGGGGGACCCGCTGACAGCTGTCAGGGGGTCTGGCCAGCGGCTGGAAGGGTGCTGGGAGCCAGGCCAGCCCACAGGGCAGTTTGTTCTAAGCCTCGGTGCCTGGGGAAGGACTGGGAGCAGTGAAGAGTGCTGTGGTTAGGCCCGTGGCCCTGGGGACCACCCAAACCCAAGTTCAAATCTTGGCTGGCTACTTTGTCACCGCGTAATCCTGGCTAGGCCACTGACTTCCCTGAGCCTCAGTTTCCTCACTGTGAGCAGGGGGTATTTGCAATGCCCACCTCACAGGGTCCAGTTCGGTGTGAAGCCTGGCACAGAATCGGTGCCCACCAAGGCATGATCATTCCTTTTTAATCCAGGGGGACACGGTGGCAATTTGGTCCACCACACCCTTTATACAGGGATGGGGGGAATCTGGAGCACAGACGGGCAGAGGGAGTGCCCCAGGTCATCTGGCAGGTTGGTGGCACAGACAGGGCTACATCTCACCCTTCTAGACCCCTCAGCCCACAGTCTGATGCTTTTCCAGCCTACGTGTGTGCGTGTGTGTGTCACACGGGCAGGACAGAGATGAGGAAATGAAACTTCCCTACACAGATTGTCCCAGACACCTGTGGAGGCTGTCAGCAGCTGCAGGGGTTGGGGTGGCCACAAGGCCAGGGGTTTCACATCCCAGCTCTGTGTACTGCGCAAAAGTTACTCCTGCCTCTGAAGCCCCAGTCAACTGATCTCAAGAATGGGCACAAATGCAAGATACACAATGAACTCACAGAGGCTTCAGCACGATTGGACATTATTATCCTGGCCCCCAGGCTGGCAACCGAGCCTATGAGAGAGGGAGTCCAAGGGCAGATGGGGCCCCTCCTGCATCCTCAGCAAAAATGATGATGACTAACGTCTTCTGATCAGTTAGTTCATTCCAGCCAGAAAGCTCAGTCCTTCTGTCCTAAGAGGTAGGTGTTGTTTCTCTTGCCCCCATTTTACAGATGTGGAAACTGAGGCTCCCCGAAAGTCAACTTCCCTGGCATTAGGGCCTACTTGTCCAGCTATGGAGGCTGAGGTCCTAACTTCCACTCCTACAGCTCCAGAAACCCCCTGGCAGCTGGATGATGGGCCCTGGTGGGGGAAGCATCTGACTGAACCTTCTTAATGGGTTGAGAGGGAAACCGAGGCCCTGAGGGGAAAAGGGACACAGCCTGAGAGATCAAGACATCAGAGTCCTGCTCACAGACAGACCTGGATGGGAACAGTGTTCAAAGCTCACATGAAAGAATGAGGTTTCTCGGTCACCTCATTGGTGGGAAGAGAAGGTCCCTCTACTGAGCCCTGACCACGAGCCAGGCATGGAGGTGAAAACCTCCACAGATTGTCCGTTGAGTCCCTACGACCGACCTGTGAGGCGAATGCTGGTACTGTCCCATTTCACAGATGAGGTAACTGAGGCTAAGGAGGAGCAGAGATGAGACCCCCAGGTGTCCTAGCTCCCAAGCCGGTGCCCCCTCCCTCCTCCAGTTGTCAGAAGAGAGAATAGGGCCGGTGGCCTGGCGGTAGTGAGGGGTCTTCCTCGTGGAAGGCAGCGGGTGGTTCCCCTTGGCTTCTCTCCCAGGAGGCAGTCCCAGGGACTTGGGCTAAGTGCTGGGTTTCTGTCACTCCCGCCTCACTGTGTGACCCTGCCCCAGACCCTGTACCACTTTGGGTCTCAGTTTCTATCTGTGAAACAGCGTCAGAGTAGCTCCCAGTTCCAGGGGTTGCTGCGAGGATGAAATGAGAAAATGTGAGCCCAGGCTAGTGCGCTGTGGCCTCAGCAGCCCCCCCTCCCCGCCATGGTGGTCGCTGAGGGATGGGGGTGGTTCAGGCCAGGGGCGGATTGGCATAGGCCAAGAAGACCCCAGGGGAGGGCACGTGGTGGGAGAGCTGGGAGCCCCGGCCACAGGGAGGCCGTGTTGCTGCAGGTACAGCGAGAGTGCTAGCTAGGCCCGTGCCGCCGCCTTTGGCCCCGGGCGCCGGCGCAATTGCCCGTCCCTGGGAGAATGAATGGGGCTCAGTGTGGCGGCTCCACTGAGCTCAGAGCCCCCTTTGTGCTGCCTTGAGTGGCCGTTGGGAGTGCGGCTGGGGACCTGCCGGCGGGTGGCTGTCCCCCAGGCCCTCCTCAGCCTGCGTTGGAGGCCGGCCCGGAGCGGCCCGCACTCCACAGCCCTGAACACGCAAGTGCTTTCGCGCCTCCAGGCTTCCGCTTGGGCTGGACCCACACCCAGAATGCTGCCCTTCCCTCCACCGGCTGGAAGTTTTGCCTCTGTGCGGTCGGGGCTCCGGGTCCAGACTGAGCCATGGTGCCCCAGGGAACCCTCCTCTGGTTTCTGTCCCCTCCCTCCTGCCCCTTTCCCCCCCCCATCTGTGACTCCCTTGCCCCCAGTTTGGCCAGGTACCGTTGGGTCTCGACGTCACAGTCGAAGGCATTGGCCCCGGGCACGCGGGATCATGCAGACCCCACGTGCGTGATCTTGGGCAAGTCGTGTTACCTCTCTGAGCCTCGTTTTCTCCCTTCAGTAAAATGAGACCAATACAACATCCCTCACACGGTCCCGTGGCAGTGAAATAAAAGTTATACTGCGAGTATTACCCATATTACATTCACTTGCGTCTTCACTTGCATGTTCCAAACAGACCTCATGCCCCCTCAGAGGAGAATTTGCCTTCCACATGTGTACTGGCCCCACGCCTGCCATGGGTCTTAGGCTTTCCCTGGCTCCATCCAGTTGTCTGGTACTGAGGCTGGTGACGAATGACCCTGGGTTTTGGAAGCAGAGACCTGGCTCTGAATCCCAGATTTATAGCTTCCTGGATGTGTGGCCTTGGGCAGGGCACGTCACCACTCCGAGTCTCAGTTCCCTCTTCTGTAAGTTGGGCCCAATTCCAGCAACCTCCTAAGAGGGGAGCTGTAAAGCCCCAGGGAAATGACACGTCTCAACACAGGGCCGGGTACAGAGTCAGCACCCAGCTGGTGTGGGCAGAATGTCCATGGTCTACAGGGCCGCAAGCATCACACTACAATCCTCTGCCCAGTGTCTCCCTATCCAGCACCCCTTTCTCTTCCCGGGACGTACGAGCAGCCAAGATCAGCCCACCCATGAGCCTGTCTTCTCCTTCCCTCCCTATGCCCACCCCCCCCCCCCACCTCATCCCTGCTCAGGGGAGGAAAACAGAAGGTCTAGGCCAGAGTCAAACAGCAGGCCAATGATTCCCTCTTCTACTCTGTGCCTCAGTTTCTCTGTTAAATGCCAGCGGGACCAGAGGCTCTCACAGAGTCCAGTCGGTTAGTCAGCAAACTGACAAACTGGCCAGTGCCTGGCTTTGCAGGCTTAGCTGATCCGTGGAGGCAGGAAACATTTTCCTCAAACTAGCAAATCAGAAGTCAGTCAGTGAGAAATCATTTCCAGCGAGGACCTCGTTTCTTCGCCCTTCCACCTGGATGATCCGGGACCCCATGCCTGGACAGCGCAGGTGGCCTTCTGAAGAGTTCCCTACTGCTTCTGCCAAGGGGAGCAGAGGGCCCGAAGCTCTGAGGGGAAGTGACTGGCGGATGTTGGGGTTCAGGGCAGGGGTGGTGGGGTGGAGGTGACAACACCGGAACATCTGCTGAGGCGTCTGCCCACAGGATGTGACTTAAGGAGAGCTCGTGGGAAACAGGCAGGGGACCCATCCAGCCTGAGTCTGATGGTGGAGGCCACCCAAAACCATGGTAGGCCCCCAATACTACCATCCCCTCCCATACCCCCCGTGGGCATCCAGAATACCTAGGCCAGCGGTGCTCTGTCATGGCTGTAGCCTAACTCTGCCCACAGCCCAGACGGGTGGGGGCCCTGATATGGCTAAGTGCTTGGAGTTTGTGCCAGACTGACCTGGTTCAAATCCCAATGTGGCTGCCGGTCAGCTGTTTGACCCTGGCCGGGGGATGTTGCCTCTGAGTCTCAGTGTCCTTATGTGTACAAGAGAGGTGATAACAGTAGCCATCTCGTATAGTTGAGTGAGAATTTATTACCATAAAGTGCTGAATGTATGCTCTGGACCATTTATTTTGCCTCAACAAATTGTAATTGCTAGTTATTATTTTTTTCCCTCCTTGCCCTTCTCACCCCCAATTTAGCCAATGGCCTCCCTGCTTCCACAGTGTACCCATGAAGCTGATCCCAGATCATTCCCTGACATGTCTCCTGACTGCCTAAAACACTTGATGGCCTCACACTCCCCTCAGGAGGGGGCTCACTGCTGCTTGGCTGACCCTTGAGCCTCCGCCTCCCCCCCCTCCCCCAACAGGGTCTCTTGGGACACCAGGATCACCAGACCTGCAAGGCCAAGCCATGGAGGATAAGACAGGAAACTGGGTGCCATTGAGGGGTACCACACTGCAGGTAGGAAGGTCCAGGGAATTAGGAAACAGCAGGAGGGAGAGTCCTGCAGCCACAGCCCTGGAGGGAGCTGGAAAGAGCCTCCAATATCACAATTTGGGTTTTCCTGAAGACAGAGGAGGTAGAAAGCACAGCTTTGCTGTGGGCTGATTGTTGAGTAGAGCTGGAGGAAAGATCAAGAGGCTCGTGAGCTGGGAAGATTATCAGGAAGATGCTGGGGAAGGGGTGGAGTAGGAGAAGGGGGCATAGGGTCAGAGAAGATGGGTGGTGGGCACGGTGCCTGCCATGACAGCAGGCCTCAAACGGCACCATTATTATATCCCTGGCCATACTGTAAACAGCCTGACTCAGAAGAATCTTCTTCAGACAGACCAGGTTCCAGTCCCAGCGCTGTCACTCTGACCTTGGGCAAATGACCTCACCTGTCTGAGTCTCAATATCCTCTTCTGTAAAATGGGTTAGTGATCCTGACTATTGGGCGGTTGATTCAGGATTCAGCAGGAACGCCCAGCAATTCCTGAGCACACAGGGGATTCGGAGTAAATACTAGCTATTTTTGTAATTACTGACCCGGGGTTGACCAGCTCGGGCACAGCTGATGGGGGACCGGGCTCCTGTGGGCTTCATCCTTGACTCCCAGAGAACAGGGGGTCCGGGACTGGAAGGCCCAGGCGTTGCTCTCTCGCCGCCTCCAGTGTCGCCGCGCCCCCTAGCGGCCGTCGGTTGCCATGTCAACGGCGGGTGGCTGGGGCCCGGGGAGGTGGCGGCGGGGGCCGTTCTCTCCTCCCAGGACCGGAGGCCGCTCCCTCGGCGCCTCCCGCCTTCGCCTGTGGAGGGGCACTCTGAGCCAGGGAGAAAAGGGCTCTCCGCAGCAGCTGGCATGTGGGGGTAAACTGAGGCACGCGGCGAGGCGCCCCGCAGCCAGGTGTGGAGCGCGGGGCCCCACCTCCGAAGGCGGAGGAGGGGCCGCGGGCGGTGACGCGACGAGGGCGGCCGGCGGACAGCGGGCGAGCGGGCAGGCGGCGGCGGCGGCGGCGGCGGCGGCGGCAGGTGCGGCCGCGGAGGGTGGGAGGGAGGAGGGAGGGGGCGGGCGGAGGGGGAGGGGAGGGCGAGGCCGGGGCACCTCCCCCTTTATAACGCGCCCCCTCCCGGGCTCTCGGGCCGCCTCCTCGTCGGCTCTTTCCGTCTCGCCCCCTCGTCCGGCCGCCCCGGGCCCGGGCCCGGCCAGGGAGCCCCCAGGCCGCGGCTCGGGGGCCACCCCCCCGCCCGCCGCCCCGCGCAGCCCGGCGGAGGCGGCGCCGTCGGAGGAGGAGGAGCAGGGCACTGCGGCTGGCCCCGGATCGGGCGCTAGAGCGGCAGCGGCTTCGGCAGCAGCGGCGGCCCGGGCCGATGCAGCGGGACGCACCGCCCCGAGCCCCAGCCCCGGCGCCCCGGCTCCCCGCGCCCCCGATCGGGGCCGCCGCCAGCAGTGGCGGCGGCGGAGGCGGGGGCAGTGGCGGCGGCGGAGGCGCCTCTGCAGCTCCGGCTCCTCCTGGCCTCCCGGGAACTACAAGTCCCAGGGGGCCTGGCGGCGGGCGGCGGGCGGAAGAGGCGGGGTCGGCGCCGCGAGGCCGGAAGTGGCTGTGGAGGCGGAAGTGGCGCGGCCGCGGAGGGGCCTGGAGCACGGCGGCGGGACCCGGAGCGGGAGCGGCGGCGGCGGCGGCGGCGGCTGGGGGCGGCGGCGGCGGCGGCGGTGCACTGGAGGCGGCCATGGCAAAGCAGTACGACTCGGTGGAGTGCCCCTTTTGTGATGAGGTGACCAAGTATGAGAAGCTCGCTAAGATCGGCCAAGGCACCTTCGGGTAAGGCTGTACCCCCGGGGGACCGGGAGCCCTGGGCCTGCAACCCTCAGGGCCGACGTCGGGATGCCCAGGGCCGGGCCCAACGTGGTCGGGAGGCCACAGAGCACCAGACGTGTCCCCTGGTCTCTCTAGGCCGCGCCGCAGCCCGCCTGGGCCTGACGGAGCCGGCTGGCTGGGAGGAGCCTGAGGCCCGTGATGGGGGGCGGGGAGGGGTTGCAGAGAGGAGCTTGTGAGGGGAGCGGGCTCTCCAAGAGAAGCCTGGGTGAAGAGTCCGAGCAAAGGAAGTAGAGGCTTGGAGAGGGACCGCGGATAGCGGGAGGATGGGGCGGGCAGAGTAGGCGAGTGCCCTGAGTACCCGGCCCAGCCCCGCCCGGGGAATCCCTTTTTTCTGCCCTCCTCCTCGGGTGGGGGAGGGGCGGGCCCAGCAGAAACGGCCTGATGAAACCTCTTGGGTCCCCCTTCTCGGCCTGCAGGGAGGTATTTAAGGCAAAGCACCGTAAGACTGGCAAAAAGGTGGCTCTGAAGAAAGTGCTGATGGAGAACGAGAAGGAGGGGGTGAGTACGGGCGGGGTGGGCGGGCCTGCCGACTCCTCTCGGCTCCGGGTTGGGTTTCCACCCTGCTTCTGCTAGGGCTCTCACGTCGGGAATCAGTGTAGGTGTGGTAGTTTGGGAGTTTCCATATTCCAGGGAATTTGACTTCGTAGTTCAATTTTTTTGTTCAAATGTTTTAGAGCCTTTGATATTTCATTTTTAGGTAAATACGGTTGGGGCCAGGAGGGGGAGCTCATGCTTGCAGAGTGCGCCTCGGTTCCTCAAGTTAGGAAGCTTTTAAACACTCTGTCCTTAGCGTTTATTTTGCGTAGCATAAAAAGAAATTCCATGCAGTGGCCTTCAAAGGGTGATTGGTACTCGGTTGTAAAGGAACAGCCCCCCCTTCCATACATCAATTTAGCTGTAGTCCAGCTTCCCAGAGACCTGATTCTTAGCAAGGAAATGTCTTTGAATAGCTGTTTTTGTTCCCACCTAGTAAGTTAAACACAGGCATAGAGCTAAATTTAAGGGTTGAAGAAACTGTGGAGCCTTTGGTGACTAGCAGTGAAGTGTTAAGTACCACTGTTTCAGTTCATCGTCTCAAAGCAGTTCCTCGAGGGTTGCGTACTACTCTTAACACGCATTTTACAGATAAGACATCTGAGACTGCTGATCTCAGAGCCTGTCACCTTACTCTCTTTCCCAACCTGTGCCCCTTAACTGTGGAGCTCTTGGCTCGATCGTGAGTCTGTAGTTCACTCGCTCACCTTTGACCACCTCCTGTCTTTCTCCCACTCAGTTCCCCATCACAGCCCTGCGGGAAATCAAGATCCTCCAGCTTCTGAAACACGAGAACGTGGTTAACTTGATTGAGATCTGTCGAACCAAAGGTAAGTTGTTTGGATCGGGTCTCCATCTTCAGATGGGGAAAATGAGGCTTACCCGTCCCAAGGCTTTGTTTGTAAAGTTGGAAGCGGACACGCTTAAATTGCCTCTTCTTAACCCAGACCTACCGACTGTGACTGCTTTCCCGGGTCCTTTCGTCATAGCTCTTGCTGCCCCGGGGCCTGCCACAGCACCCGGCCTGGAGGAGGCACTCAGCAAATAGTTGACCAGTGAAGGAATGCACAGCCGGATACCTGAGTGTCCGTGGGTTGGAGGGGTAGAAGCTGGCTGTGGGAAGATAAGTTGCACGTGGGGTTTTATACTTTCTTTTTCTCACCCCCTTGCCCGTTCTTCCCGTCTTAGCTTCCCCCTATAACCGTTGCAAGGGCAGCATATACCTAGTGTTTGACTTCTGCGAGCATGACCTTGCGGGGCTGCTGAGCAACGTCTTAGTCAAGTTCACGCTGTCCGAGATCAAGAAGGTCATGCAGATGCTGCTCAACGGCCTCTACTACATCCACAGAAACAAGGTGGGGGGCAGAGTGGGGGAAGAGACCGAGGCTGGGGTTGGCCTCCGCTCCCACTGCAGGGTGGATGTGCCTGAAGGGCCCTCGGAAACCTGATCGAGCCGTCTTGTGCTTCCTGCAGATCCTGCACAGGGACATGAAGGCGGCTAACGTGCTCATCACCCGCGACGGGGTCCTGAAGCTGGCAGACTTCGGGCTGGCCCGGGCCTTCAGCCTGGCAAAGAACAGCCAGCCCAACCGCTATACCAACCGTGTGGTGACGCTCTGGTACCGGCCCCCGGAGCTGTTGCTCGGTGAGGACTCCCGAGCGGGCAGAGGGGGGCAGGGGCTGGGCACTTACCCGGCCTCAGTCCCCCACTGCCAGGGCTTCTTGAGCCGCCGGCCCTGGGGCATTGCGTCTCAGGAGGCCCTCGGGCTCAAGGGGCCCTCCTGGTGCGCTCTTCTTCCCAGGGGAGCGGGACTACGGCCCCCCCATTGACCTCTGGGGTGCCGGGTGCATCATGGCGGAGATGTGGACCCGCAGCCCTATCATGCAGGGCAACACCGAGCAGCACCAGCTTGCCCTCATCAGCCAGCTCTGTGGCTCCATCACCCCTGAGGTGCGTGGCCAGGCTGCAGGTCCCCAGGGTCCCCGCAGGATGCAGAGATCTGGAAGTCCTCCTGGCAAGGGAGGAGTGGGGAGTGGAATGGAAGGAAAGCCCTGGAGAGGTGGCTGGTGGAGGGACAGGGCTGGTGGTCGTTAGAGCCACACGGGCAGTGTTCAGATCTCACCCCCATCGCAGTTCTGTGGCCTTGGGGAGGGCATTTGAATCCCTCACCTCAGGGCTGAGTTTTCTCCTGTGTGAAACAGCTAGGCCCGTGTCGGGCTTGGTGAAAATATCGTAGGTGACTTGGGTAAAAGGGTGTGGCGCTTGGTGTGTGTCAGGGACACAGTTACTGCTGCTTTCGCTTTGGAGAGGTCCGGTTCGTCCTCCAGGGGTGGTCTGGGAGCATCTGAGAGGAGAAGTTTTAGTCCCTTCCGGCGTCCAACCAGTGGACAAAGCCACGCACCCCCCCTGAATTGACGCCGTCCTCTCCCCATGCCTCCCGCCCAGGTGTGGCCAAACGTGGACAAGTACGAGCTGTTTGAGAAACTGGACCTGGTCAAGGGCCAGAAGCGGAAGGTGAAGGACAGGCTGAAGGCCTATGTGCGTGACCCCTACGCGCTGGACCTCATCGACAAGTTGCTGGTGCTGGATCCCGCACAGCGCATCGACAGCGACGACGCCCTCAACCACGACTTCTTCTGGTCTGACCCCATGCCCTCGGATCTCAAGGGCATGCTCTCCACCCACCTGACGTCCATGTTCGAGTACCTGGCGCCGCCGCGCCGGAAGGGCAGCCAGATCACCCAGCAGTCCACCAACCAGAGCCGCAATCCCGCCACCACCAACCAGACGGAGTTCGAGCGCGTGTTCTGAGGGCCGGCTGTCGGCGCTTTGCGTTAGGGCAGTTTTATTTTTTTCTCCTGCTGTGTGACTTGCGTTGTGGAGGTTATGGGGCATTTGAGTTTTCCCTAGTGCTTTATTTTATTTGATCCCCACCCTGGGCACTGGGAACGCCAGCTGAGTGGACTGGAGGAAAGCTTTGGCTGAAAGCCCAGGAGGGCACTGGGGCTGCCTCCTCTGGTTCCCTGGCTTTCGAGATGATGACCAGAGGGTCTCCGTTTACTTTCAGACAGGAATGGGGTGGGAGGAGAGGCACACCCCACCAGTGACTTTGTAAGCGTTCCCAGCGTGACCGGAGCAGGGGACAGGCCCCTGGCCTCTCGTCAGCCCGCCTCTCGAGATGAGAAACTTGCGTGGGGGATGGAACCAGCCTCGGGAATGGGCTGGTCTTGGCCCAGCCCTCGGAAGCACTGGGGCTGGCAAAAACTTGGTTTCTTCAATAGAAAATTTTATCGTGTTTCTTTTGTTCAGTTGTTTGGAGACATTCCTGGACACAGTTTGGTCAGTTACGATTAAAGTTGACTCTTTTTTTTTTTTTTTCACCCCCCACTAAGTGGCTGTGTGCTGTGTTCTGTGTTCAGACCGCCAGCCCTTAACCCTGTGGCCAGCACGCTGGGCCTGCGCATTGAGGTTTGATTTGTCGAGTCTTGACTCTTTTCTTTATCCCCGTTCATGTTTCCGGACGTAATTGCAGAGGACTTCCGTCTTTGTTTTTCTTTTGAGTATCTTCTGGAACACTGGTTATGATGCTTCCTTAGTTCTCTCCACTCAGTGTCCGAGGAAGAAGGAAGACAGTTGCTACAGGGTCGCAGTTCCCTGGAGAGGGAACCCGGGAGGGTCCGCGATAAGCTGCATCTGCAGCAGGGATCCCATCTACTGTGGCTGACAGACACACTCAAACTTGACTCACAGGCACAGGAGGCTGCAGAAGGCTCTTAATCAGAACGACAACCGTTAGATCTGTCACTTTGCAAAGGGCCCTCAGGCTGCTGAGTAGTGGGTGGCTTGGGAGAGGCGAGAGAGAAAGGACCAGAGCAGTTGAAGGCTCCCCAGGGGCTTGGGGAGGTGGCGGCCACCTGGATTAGGATGTGAGTGGGCAGGAGGACAGAGAACCGTGTGGCGGTTGGAGTGTCAGGCACAGGAGCTGGAATCCTTGGACGAGAAGCACGTTCTGGTGGATCTGTTTCCTGTGAGCATGAAGCTCAGGACAGACACGTTTGAGGCAAATTCTTCTACATTCTGGTCACAGGAGGAGGCCTTTTGAAGGGGGTCCCCAAAGGAAGGTCGGCAAAACCTTTTACCAGAACTGTCCGTGCAGAAATTGACCCAGATCTCAGCTTCACAAAAGGCCAGTAGAAGTAAAAAAAAAAAAAAAAAAAAAAAACAACAACAACAAAAACACCACCACTTGACTAGTACATTGAGTTCTCAGGGCTGCTGTGGGGAATCACAGACTGGGTGGTTTACAACAGAAGTGTATTCTGTCACCGTTCCAGAAGCTGGAAGTCTGAAATCCAGGTGTCAGCAGGGTTCGCCGGCGAGGCTCTGCGAGAGAATGTTCCATGCCTGTCTCCTAGCATCTGGTGCCAGCCCTTGACCTTTCTTGGCCTGTACATGTATCTCTCGAGTCTCTGCCTCCCTGCCTCCACCTGCAACCGGGTCATCTTTCTTCTGTGTGCGACTGTCTCTCTGATGAGGACACCAGTCCCTGGATTTAGTATGATCTCTTCTTAACCAGCTACACGTGCAAAGACCTTTTCAAATGAGGTCCCATTCTGAGGTTCCAGGTGGACGTGAACTTCTATTCAGCTCAGCTAGGAAGGAAGCAAATCTGTTTGGAAACAACGTTGAGGTGTCCTAATGGCTATCGAGTTGGTAGGTTTTGAGTGACCCGATGAGGGAAAATTTCTGGGGCTGGTCTCATGGTTCGAGGAGTGGTTTTTTTCTCTGAAGGCTAAAAAGCTGCTCTGAAAGAGACACATGCTCTCTGACCCAGCAGTTCACAGAAGTTTCCACTGACGTACAGGGACCGTACGAATCCTCCCTACCTCTCATAGTTTGGTTCCTTCATTCAGCACGTATTGTCTGTGTCTTCCGAGGACCAGGCTTTTCTAGACTCAACACAGCTACAAAGCAGTGGCTTCTCCCACCTCTGTGCTACTCACATTCTAGTAGGCTCAAACTAATCTGATGGGATAAATTGTGTGGAAAACGATAAGGGGAAAAGAGTAGGGGTCAGTTGAGGGGCTCCGGGTGACACGGGAGCAGACATCTCAAGAGAAAGGGGGTACCTGGGGTGGGGGGTGGAGAGTGGCACCAGCACCAGATCCAAGACCAGGAGGCTTTGAGAGCTTGTGCAGAGGGGGACACGTGTTTAAAAAGTTGCAGTGACTTCAGGGCACCTGGGTGGCTCAGTCGGTTAAGTGGTTAAGCATCCTGACTTCGGCTCGGGTCATGGTCTCCCAATCTGTGAGTTTGAGCCCCGTGTTGGGCTCTGTACTGACAGCTCAGAGCCTGGAGCCTGCTTCGGCTTCTGTGTCTCCCTCTCTCTCTCTCTGTCCCTCCCCTGCTCGTGCTCTTTCTCAAAAACAAATAAACATTTAAAAAAAAAAATTAAAAGGTCACAGTGACTATGTTGAGATAAACTTGGGCAGAGCTGGAAGCAGGGGGAGCGGCCGAAGCTGCTGGAATAATCCGGGCATGAGGTGGTGGGGGTTGGGCCAGGTCATTAATATAGCTGGTGGCGAGTGCGTTGATTTACAGGTGGCCGCGAGGGCAGATGTATTTTCAGGTTGGATGTGAGTGTGAATGAAGGGAGTTGAAAGTCCCAGGCTTTGCTGGAGGGACGACGAGGCTGCCATCCCTGAGACGGGAGGCCGAGGGAGGTCAGGCCAACCCACCGGTGGGTCAGCGTGGTGATATGGAGGTGACGGATGGACATCCAGTTGAGTGGGCAGGTGTCTGTCTAAAGCTAGCTCAGGGCCCCCAGAATCTGCCAGCACGGTGGTTTGTTAAGGCCCAGGGCAGGAGGGGAGAACAGAGACCACGGCCTCCTGGGCCCTTCAGTGTTCAGACGTCCTCAGGGAATCAAGAGCAGCAACCGATGAGGTGAGAAGGGATCAGAGGAGGAGGGTGTTCTTTAAAAAAAAAAAAAAAAATTTTAATGTTTATTTAATTTTGAGAGAGAAGGCAGAATGTGAGTGGGGGAGGAGCAGAGAGAAAGGGAGACTCAGAATCCAAAGCAGGCTCCAGGCTCTGAGCTGTCAGCACAGAGGCCGACACGGGGCTTGAACCCACGAGCCGTGAGGTCATGACCTGAGCCGAAGTCAGGCGCTTAACCAACTGAGCCGCCCAGGTGCCCTGAAGGGAGGGGGTGTTCTGGGGAGGAGGGAGTGGTCACTTGGACAGGTACTGCTGGTGAGTCCAAACGATGGATGGGAGTGAGGGCTGACCAGGCATAGCCATGTGGGTGTCAGTGGTGGGTGGTTCAGACAAAGGCCTGCTGGGAGCAGCAGGATTACGGGAGAACGAGATCTGACTGAAGAAGGATTGGGGGGCACCTGGGTGGCTTAGTCGGTTGGGCATCTGACTCTTGATTTCGGCTCAGGTCTCATGGTCATCGCGCTGAGCGTGGAGCCTGGTTAAGATTCTGTCCCTCTGCTGGAGCTCTCCTAAAAAAAAAAACAAACAAAACAAAGCAAAAAAAAATACAACTAAGAAGGATCAGGGGTCCAACTAGTCTTGGATAGTCTAAGAGCCCTGACACTGGAGTGACCCAACAGAGATGACACACGTTGATTCTCGTCCTGTAGACAGAGGGCCATATGGCCAAGTGGACAGCGGCCACACAAGGTCTGTAACCTGAAAGGCTCTCACCCGTCCTCTGCTACCTCCTCCCAGTGTGTCCATGATGTTCAGGGCAGCCCCGTGGGGGGAAAAGCTGGGAAAAACCTCCCTGGGCTTCCGAAAATTAGAGCAGCTTTTCTCCACCTCCAACACACGTCCAGATCTGTGACTCCCAGGCCGGGGTGGAGGCCTCTAAGCAGGCTGACCGGTGCTGCCCACACTGTTGGTTGGCATTCGGGCAGCATGCGCAGGCCTGGATGGAATGCTATGCAGTTGTGAAAAAGGATGTGGACTGGACGTATGCGCGCCGGGACAGAAAGATGTTCCAGAAACAACAGCTGGAAAGAGCAGGCTATAAAATATCTGTTCCCTGAAATCATTGTGTAAGAAAAATAATCACACGAAACCGTTACCTAGGGTTTTTCTGGATGGTTTTGTTCCTCGTGTTTCTCTCTTTTCTCCTATTTCCTTGATTAATAATTTTACTCATGCAGTCAAACCATATCTTAAAAAAAAGCAGGCCCTGCAGCTGCTGGCTCTGAGCTCCCCAAACACAGAACACCCCAGAGAGGAGGCCTGAACTAACCAGCCTCAAAGCCTGGTGCGCTGGACACGTCCTCCTGTCTGTGGAGGGAGATGCGTGGCCTGGCATAGAAGCTCCCTGAGGGCAGGGCGTTACAGGGCATTACCCTGAGGCACCTAGAGAAGTGCCTGGCATCTGTGAGTCTCAACTACCACCGGGAGGCAGCCCGCACAAACAGGTGGTTGAAGAGGCCGTGTGGCATCCGTGAGAAAGGCCTTCACCAGCAACTTTGGGCAGGCCCTCTGTGTCACCCTGCAGGCCAGGAACTCAGTCCGTGTCCTGGCTCCTTTCTGAGCAGATGATTTGGTGAAACACAGCCTCTCCCCCTCAGCAGGCTCTGACTCCTCAGGTCAAGGGTGCCTGGGCTTCCTGCCCCTGCTCTGCGGGGATCCCAGCCTGGCAGGGCCTGAACTGTAAGGGGAGGTGGGCTGTGATGATAAGAGGCCAGATAAGGCCAGCTCTGCTCTGCAGGAAGCCCAGCCCAGGGTCTGGAAATTTCCCAAGTGCCCCCTTCCCTCAGCAACACCCCCCCCCCCCCCGCGCCCACTCACCTTTAACCTTTGCTAGGTTGTTCTTTAACTAGGGAGATTCATCAGAGAGCTCCCTCCCCGGGCAGATCCCAGGACGAGAGCAGGCACCTATCAGGTAAGACCTTCCTCCCTGCACACGGGGAGGCGCGGGTCATGGGGTGGGGAGAGGGAACCCCCCCTCCCCCGACTCCCCTTCCTTTCTGTGGCCCAGCTGAACCCCGGGCGGGGCAGGCTTGGCCGAAGTGCCCCCAGCCATGAGTCACTTTGTGCCCAGCCGCGATGGGGTGTGGGAAGCCCAGGGATGAAAGGTACCAGGTCCCTGGCTGCCTCCTAACCCGGTGGCTGAGAAGGCGTGCTTGCAAGCAACCAATGGAGCGGCCGGGCCCATCGGGGAGTCTCTTCTCAGCTAACACTGCCTCCTTTCAGGTAGGAGAGCTTGCTTACCTCGGGCAAGTGGCCTGCCTCTCTAAGCTTCCATTTCTTTCTTTTGTGTAATGTATGTAAATATCTCTCGGGGCCCAAGGCCATCATCAGTGACAGCCCCAGGGGAAAACCTTGTTATCCATAAACCTTGTTCTACAGGCTTGGGGTGATCAGGGGCCCCCCCTGTGGACCTCAGTTCCACCTTTTAACCCAGCTGGGGGCTCCACAGAAGCCCCCACCCACTGTGGTCGTCGGGAGACTTGAGGAAGAGGGGAGGGTCTCCAGAGCATAACTGACGGCAGCCATGGGTGGTGCAGAGGCCCCTCAAGGGTCTTCCTGTGCTCCAGGCACTGTGGATGTGATCCATGACAGGATTTCACCTGATTCACCTCAGGACTGCTCTGTAAGGAAGGGTTGTCCACTGCAATAATGATAGTAATAATGGTAACGCTCAGCTCATCTAGTGCTTACCATCTGCTGGGCTCTGTGCCCATGTTGTCTCCATTTTCTAGATCTGGAAGGTGTGGTTCCAAGCAGTTAAGGACTTAGCCCGTTAAGGATTTCTAACCTCTGTTCCCATGTGGAGCACTTGCTCTGTGCTCCCGGCCCAGCACCCCCTCATTGTCCCTTATCCCAGCCCTCTGAGGTGTGACACCCATTTTACAGATGAGAAAATGGGGTTCCGAGAAGGGAGGAGACTGGCCCAGGACAGCCCCCACCTTCCAGCCCTGCCCCGGAGAACCCTGGCTAGGGCTTCAGAAGTCCAAGGGAGATCAAATTTCATGTCCTGACAGGCACTAGACAAGTTGCCTGGCCTCATCAAGCCTCAGTTTCCTCTTCTGCTGAATGGGCACACAACAAGTCAGGATGTCCCTGCCTCTCAGGGTGGGAGTCTGAATTCTAGGCCAGAACGGCCAGGGCTGCTATCAGTCAGCATCCCCT
Source organism: Lynx canadensis (assembly GCF_007474595.2). NCBI lineage: Eukaryota > Metazoa > Chordata > Mammalia > Carnivora > Felidae > Lynx > Lynx canadensis. The sequence continues at coordinate 86,309,444 of NC_044315.2, forward strand.
GGGGCTACACACCAGGCCAGGCCACTCTTACCCAGACCCTCCCGACCGATGGAACCTTTTGCCCGGCAGCAGAGGAGGGGTAGCCCCAGATGCCAGGGTTTGAGAGCAGTAGCTCCTGAGAGGTCATCTAGGCCCCCTTCCCTTAGAGGCCAAGGACTCTAGGGAGGAGACATGACTTGCCCAGGGTCACATGGTGTGGGTGGGGAGAGAGAACTGAGGGCAGCTCCCCGGGGCTGTGGGGTATTGACATTTCACATGGCATCTCGAGGCAGTAGGGCCTCCTTCTAAAGTAAGAGTCAGCTCAAGGCTAGAGCCCCATTAATCAAATGACCAGGTCACCTCACAGAACACAGGGCAGGTGGGGGGCAGGGTCCAAGTGTGGCCTAGCGCTGGATCTGGGGCCTGGCATTACAGACCCTTGTGAATGACTAAGCTACTTTCCCTATTAGCCCTTTGTTGCCTCCCCTGAGAAATGGGTCCATGCATAAAGATCTCTGCACAGTGCTGATGTCTAGAAAGAATTCATGTTAACTATTATTTAAGGAAATCAAGTCACAGGAGCTCCTGGCTGGCTCGGTCAGGAGAGCATGCGACTCTTGATCTCAGAGTCATGAGTTTGAGCCCCATGTAGAGTTTACTTAAAGTTAAAAAAAAAAAAAAAAAAAAGCCAGGATTCCCAAGCTTGATCAGAGAGTCTAAGCAGTAGCCTCTGGGGGTGCCTGGTTGGCTCAGCGACTCTTGATCTCGGGATGGTGAGTTTGAGCCCCACGTGGGGTGTAGAGATTACTTTAAATTTCAAAAATAAATAAAATTGAAAAAACAAATCAGCAGCAGCTGGAATCAAATGGCGCTGGGACTGGGCTGAATCCTTGTTGCGCTACTTGCCAGCTGGTGAGCTTCGCAGGTGATTCTGCACTTCCGGTCCTCAGTTCCTCACCTGTCAAATGGGCTCGGCACAGCACCCGCCAAGGAGGAGAGTCTTAAATCTCACACCCCAGGGAGCAGGTGCTGAACACAATCGCGGTTGCAGAGATAACCAGTTGAAAAAAAAAAAATTCCACACACTTTTTCCCCACTCTGAAAATCGCTAAAACAGCTGCCGTCAGGTCTGAGCAGGGAAGGCCTCAGCCAGCTCAAAGAGCACCCAGGCCCCTGGGGAGGAGGCCAGACTGAAACCAGTCTCTCTGTGGCCCGGCACACCGCATGGCCTCGCAGCACACACCTGGTGCTCTCGGAAGGCCCCTCTTGGCCACGAGTGGGGACCCCAGGAATATCTCAAGAACATCTGTAAAGCCATGCCCGGTCCCAGGTCAGTTCTGGCCCCTTACTGGGCCTCAGTGTCCCCAGCTGCTGGACAAAAGGGCAGATGGCGAGCAGAATGCGGCAAGAAGGTGACATTTGAGCAGAAACCTGGGATGATGGAGAGTGGGTTGTGGGAACTTTCGGAGGAAGAACGTTCTAGGCAGAGGGAACGACCAGTGCAAAGGCCCTGAGGCTTTGTCCTGCGTTTTCTGTGTGACCTTCGGCTGGCTGAGTAACCAGTCTGTGCCTCAGTTTCCCATCTGTATAATGAGAATCATCACAGTGCTCGAAAAGCTGTTGTGAGGGTCACAGGAATACCTTTAACGCTAAGGGCTCACTGGACATGGACCTTTGCAGAGGTGGGTGTGAGCCTGGTGTATCTGCGGACCACAGAGAAGGCCAGCAGGGCTGGGGGCTGCAGGTGATGGTAAGAGATGGGTAGTTCAAAAGCTTGGATTTCATCCTAAATGCAATGGGAAGCCACTGGATGGGTTTAAGCAGAAGAGAGACGAGATCTGATTTTCTTTCTTCTTCGTTTTTTTTGATGTTTATTTTTGACAGAGAGAGAGAGAGAGACAGAGCATGAGCGGGGGGAGGGGCAAAGAGAGAGGGAGACACAGAATCGGAAGCAGGGCTCCAGGTTCCGAGGTGTCAGCACAGAGCCCGATGCGGGGCTCGAACTCACAGACCGCGAGATCATGACCTGAGCCGAAGTCGGATGCTCAACCGACTGAGCCACCCAGGCGCCCTTGATTTTCTTTAAAAATGACAGGATGCAGGGCTCCTGGGTGGCTTAGTCGGTGAAGCATCCGACTCGATTTCAGCTCAGGTCGTGATCTCATGGTTTGTGAATTCGAGCCCTGTGTCAGGCTCCGTGCCGACAGTGCAGAGCCTGCTTGGGGCACCCCCCACCTCTCTCTCTCAAAAAATAAATAAATAAATAAATGACAGAGAATGCTTGTAGGGGTCAAGCGAGCAGCATCGAGACTATGGGGCAGACCAGCGGTGGTGGCCTGGAGGGGAGGCAGTGGCCCTGGGGAGGCCGTAGGGTAGAGAGGATAGGTGTGTGGATGGCTGGGGTTTGGGGGTGAGGGAGAGGGAGAGGGAAGCCCCACGGTGAGAGCCGCTGGCTGGATGGTGAAGCTGTGTCCCAGGCTGGGAAGCTCCAGCTGCTTTCAGGGAGGAAACAAGGGAACAAGTGTTAGGGATGGGACCGGCTTAAGACACCCGTGGTCCAGCCTGGGGGAGACGTCAGGAGGCCGCTCGTGTCTGCAGCTCAATGAAGAGGGACATTTGACAGTCAGACATCATCCCAGACCTGGGACCCTGGAGTGAGAAGCCTGAGCCCCGGGTCCTCCAACATGAAGATGCCGAAGGGGGAGGGTGCAGCGAGCAAGAAGGAAGACGCCGAACCAGGGAGGGAGGTGTCAGGGAGGCCCAGAGAGCACAGGGTTTCGGGAAGAAGGGCCTCATCACCTCGTAACCTGCCACCCAGGATGGAGGGCGATCAACATGGCACGTGGGGCTCTGGACGCAGTTCCAGTTGTTGCCACAAGGTCATTTTTAGAAGTGGAATTGTGGGATCGAAGGGAGGCCTATTTTTAAGGCCCAGGTGCCCTCCCAATAAACCGAAGTCGCAAACACCTTAGTAGCCAGAGTCAGGCTGGGGATTTGGCATGGCCACACCCCTGAGGATATGGAATTCTGTCTAAGGCAAGTTTTCTCTCCCACCCCCCCAAAATTGCAGGAAAGTGTTTTCTTGTAGGTCACAGGATGTAAATAGATATTCAGAGGTGGAAGAGTTCTTATGTTTATCTGAGGGTCAGACACCAGAGTGGCTATCAGGCTTCTGCACAAACCTGCCAATGAGCTTGAATCTCCCTTGGTCCCTCGGAAGGGACAGCTGGATCCCTCTAGTCTAGGCTCTCGGGAGTATGGTGGCCTTTGGAGACTCTTGTCCTCAGTGAAACACCCACCCATAGATTTCCCCAGAAATTACAGGCTGGGACACAGCTCACTTCAGCTCTCACCCTACTAAGGAGGAGACAAGAGTCAGACAGGATCAGAGAGGAGGAGCAAACTGCCCAGGGCCACACAGTGCATTGACAACAGGAAGCCAGGGTCACCAGACAGGTGAGCCTCCATTTCTCCACCTGTAAAATGGGACCAATCTCTAATTCACACAATTTTCAAGAGCATGAAAAGAGATTGCAGTGTCAAGTACAGGGGTGTTTCATAAACGTTAGCTAAAAGCAACCCACTCAAAGAAAGCAAAGGAGAGGGGCACCTGGGTGGCTCAGTCAGTTGAGCATCTGACTCTTAGTCTTGGCTCAGGTCATCTCACAGTGGTGAGTTTGAGCTCCGCATTGGGCTCTGCGTTCACGGCACAGATCCTGCTTGGGATTCTTCCTCTCTCTCTGCCTTTCCCCTGCTTGTGCTCTCTCTGTCTCTCAAAATAAATAAAAACTTGAAAAAAAAAAAAAAAAGCAAAGGAGAAAGGTGTAGGGGAAAGGTATTTCAGGCAAAGGTAAATGTGAGCAAAAGCTTGGAGGTGGAAAACACCAAGGCCAATTCCTAAAATCCTTGCCAGCTGCAGGGATGGTACTCTGCAATGATGGAAGAGGCGGGAGGTGGGCAGAGGCTGGGCTACAGTGATTTTATGGGCTTCATTAATCTTGAGGGCATGATGGGCCAAGAGAGGGGACAGCGACTCAGGCAGATCTGAGTTTAGAAGGTCCATCCTGGGGCCCAGCATGGGGCCTTTGCTGACCTACTGTGTGACCCCAAGCTATCTCTGTCCCTCTCTGGGCCTCAGTCTCCTGCCCCTTACAGCAGTGAGCTTGGCTCTGATCAGGGTTATCAGGGTTTGCAAATACATATCTTCCTTTGTGAGTTTCCTTCTTTACTGTCTTCTCACCTTGGACAGGGCGCTCTGCAAACAGGACTGTCATCTGTCCCCTGAACCCAGTGTCTCCAGCACCAAGCCCAGGGTTTGGCACAGAGATGAATGAGTGAATGAATGAATGAATGAATGACATCCTTTCCCTTTGGGAGGGTAGGGGTTAAAGCAGAATCCCTCTGCCCTTGTTCCCCACCCCACACACCTGCAAATCTGCCTCCAGTGGGTGGACACCCACCCACTTGCCAATTTCCTTACGCCTTCCCCCCCCTCCCCTTTTCTGGCCAGACAATGGCTTTGTTTCTATTGTTCTTTCTGGAGAGCAAGAACGTTTTCATGCTGGCACCAAAAGGCCAACATTTGTTCTCCAGGTGTATGATGAAGATGCCTTTGATTTTCTCCTTGACACATTTCTGTTTCCTTCTGTGCACATCTGTGACTTTGAAAATAAAAAGCAATGATACAAAGGAGGTTAGCAGCCCCTACATACAAATGGTTTTTCGTTATAAGAAAAAGTGCTCAGCATCCTCCAAATGAAATAAATGCAAATAACAACTAGCTTGAGAATCCATTTTTCCACCTATGCAGTTGGCGCGGATCAAAGTTGGCTAAGGTCTGTGTTGGTGAGGAAATGGCTGGCTCACGCCCTGTGGGGGCCCCCGGGGTAGAAATGAATCCCGCCCCTTTGGAAGACAATGTGGCAATGTGTGTGGTGTCAGTTGCCAATCACCTTTGACCCAGCAATTGCATTGCGCTTCTTGGAATTCATCCCTCAGATGTGCTCACACATGGAAGAAATGGTGAGGGTAAAATGTTACCCACTGCAACATTGCTTGTGATGGCAAAATATTAGAAACCTAAACGTCCATCAGTAGGAGACGGGGCCAAATCCACAGTAGTACTTGCATACCAAGAAGTGCTGCGACAGCTTCAAGAAAAACAAATTAGCCAGTGGGGCAACTCTTCTGTACTGACACCGTCCAAAATAAGGCCCAGGATGTAAAGGCATGTGGAAAACGTACCACGCAGAGTTGTGTATACAGTCTGCTCTCTGCAAGTATAAAATGGAAATCTGTATTTGTATTTGCTTGCAAATGTATAACCGATCTCTGGAGAGATCACAGGAAACCTAACGGGTTGCTTTTGGAGAGGGTAATTAGGATGTGGAGACCTGGCGTGAGAGGGAAGCTTTTCACCGTACAGTTTTTGTACTTCTGACTATTTGAGTGATATGATGATGTAGCATCCATCCAAAAAATCCTAGGACTTAAAAATCAAATAAAAACAGGAAAAGTGTTTTTTTTTTTTTTTTAAGTTTATTTATTTATTTTGAGAGGAGAGAACGTGAGCAGGTGAGGGGCAGAGGGAGAAGGAGAGAATCCCAAGCAGGCTCCATGCTGCCAGCACACAGCCTGATGTAGGGCTCAAACCCACGAATTGTGAGATCCTGACCTGAGCCAAAGTCGGAGGCTCAACAGGTTGAGCCACCCGGGCGCCCCAAGATTTTTTTAAAGTAATCTCTACACCCAACATGGGATTCAAACTTGCAACCCCAAGATCAAGAGTTGCGCACACTACAGACTAAGCCAGCCAGGGGCCCCAAAGGAGAAACATTTAAAGCTCCTTTATGATTGTTTGTATGCAGTTGTTAAATTATATACATGTATACGTGTAGAGAACATTTCATTGATGAAGAAGAAAAGGAAGAAGGAGGAGGAGGAAGAGGAAGAGGAGAAGACGACCAAGAAAGGAAAGCACCTCTTTATTTCCCATGAGGCCAGCCAGGGAGGGGGCGCCCAGCAGTGATGTGAAAAGCAGAAGTCCAGCCAATGGCAGAATCTTCCCAACATGTTATTTGCTTATTTCAAAATCAAACAATCTCTGATAAATATTTAGCCCCAATGCCTGCAGGAAAGAGGGAGGGAGGTGCTGAAATCCCTTCAGTTGTTTAAAATTCTTTGGTCTGTGGGAACTTCCCTAGAGGGCCCCATCCCCCACCTCCAAAAAGCCAAAACAAGACAAAACAAAACCCACACACCTTTCTGGGACCTTTCAGCTATAAAAAGAGAATCTCCGTGCTACTTTTTCCACGGTAGCAGTTGGGGCCAAGAAGGTCGTAGACAGGAAAAAGTTCTGAAAAGTCCAGGACAAATCCGCCTCACCCACAGCTAGGACAGATTACTGTCCCCGCCCTGGGTGGCTCTCCAACCCACTATCCACACAAATCTTCCAAAGTGCAAACCTGATCGTGTCATCTTTCTTTAAAACCATTTTATTGTCCAATTTCAATCCAAATTCCTTAGGCTACAAGATCCTGCTGGATCTGGCATTCCGGAGCAACCAGGCCCGACCCAGTGGAAATGCAGTTCCCTCGGGCTAGTTCCCACCCCACCCCTGCCCTCCTCCAGCCGCTCCCCTTCCCTCTTCAGTCCTTTGCTTTTCAACACGGCGTTCCCTCCCTACGCCTGGAAACCTCTCCCCCGACCAGCTCCGCTACCTCGCGGACTCGGCCTCATCCCCAGGCCTCTGCCAGGATGCCGCTTCTTCCAGGACGCCTTCCCAGGCTGCCCAGGGACGGTAGGGGCCCCAATAGCGTAGGAGCTTGGGGTTTGGTCTATTGCCTCGCAATCGGGCTGTCAGATTCAGGAGTGCAGGGGCCAAATACCTGCAGCCTGCGGTCTCTGCTTTAAACTGCGACATTTTGGGGCTTGAATTCAATGACCTCCACACAAGTGTAAGCTAGCTCCGTCTTCCATCCGGACTCATAGTTGGTTCTGGCAGAGCACCAGGCTGAGGACTGCAGACTGGGACTATTTTGGGGGTGTGGCCGGGTGCTGGAGATTCTCAGTGCTTGCAGAGGGAGCCTGGGAAGCGTGCCCCTCACAAACAGGGGCGAAACACTCCGGCCAGCCCCGGCGCCTGCCCCTCACAAGTATGGCATCCTGCGGATTCTTATTGGTCCTGGAGGACTCCCTGGGCAGCGCTGATTGGCGAACGGCGGGGGCGAGGCGAGGCGAGGCGGGGCGGGGCGTCTCCGGCCCGGCCTAAAGTGCGGCTGCGGGCACCGGGACTATGTCGCAGGCACGCCGCCACCTGCGACCCGCTCTTTTCCTGGCGGCGGTTTCTGCGCGCGTTGCAACTACCGGGGTAGCGGCTCGGCGAGGGTTGAGCGCGTGGCCCGCGCCGCAGGAGCCCGGCATGGAGTACCAGGTATCAGGTATCGGGCGGGACGGCGGGGGAGGGGGGGGGGGTCGTACGACGACACGTGGGTCGGGCCTGAGTCACTGACCGGGAGCCGGCCTGTGAGGGACTCGGGGGCGGGGACATGGACCAGGAAGTTGGGCCTGGTCCGCGCGGGTTCTGGGAATTCTGAGGCTGAAGTGTCCCCGCCTTAGAGAATGGGAAAGGGCTCCCACTGATAGGGGAAAGAGGTCCATTGTCTCCGGAGTCCCAACTAGCAGGTGGGCGGTGGGAGGAGAAAGAGTTCTAGGAGTTCAGACTTGAGAGATCTAGGAGTTTATTTATTTATTTTGAATTGTTTATTTAAATAAACTCTACACCTAACGGGAGGCTCGAACTCATGACCCCGAGGTGAAGAGTCACATGCTCTCTAGACTGAGCCAGTCAGGCGTCCCAAGTGATCCAGGAGTTTAGATCTGGGGTTGGAGTCTCCAGGAATCAGGGCATGAAGATCCAAGTGCCTAGAATTGGAGCTCTGGCAGGCAGGAATCAGTGGCATTGGTGGAGGCAAGAATCTGGAAAGCGGAAAGTTTCCACCTGGCTCTGTTGCAGGGGTTGATTTCCACAGATCACACCTGATGCCTGCCAGGCAGATGGTAGTTTAATGGGTGTGGAGCCTGCAACCGGTTATTGAAGCCCTAAGGGGGAAATAAATAGCATCTCCACTCTAACCCCCAGTGTAGACTCTCCTGAGGCTGTACCTACCCACCTTTCTGACTGGTGACTCCCCGCATACCCTGTCTTCCTTAAGGCTCCTTTCTCTTCCCCACCTGGTTGCTTCAAGCAGCTCTTCTTTGGGTCAGAATGTGGAACCCCAATCCTCAGGATTGGGCATGGAAGCCTCCAGGGATTCCTGGTTCTAATTCCTCCAGTTCTAAGACCCCAGCCTTCTGTGGTTCTGCTCCTGATTCCCCTCACCCGCCCCCCCCCTCCAGTTTAGGGACCAGTATAGCAGTGGACCTCATTGGAGGGAATGAGCGCAAAGGCTCCCGTGCAAGGAGTGAGGATCCGGAAGCCCGAATTGGGAACGGGAAGCAAGGCTTCTCCCGTTCCAAGGAACCTGCCTTGCCTGACATTCCTGGGTGGGGCCGATCAGCTTCAGGCTCCCATGGCTGCCAGAGCTGGAAAGATGCCACTTCTCCCTCACACGTGCCTAACCTCTAGGCTGGGGCAACAGGGCTGGCATTGATTGGTAGGCTTAGTGTCCTGGCTTGGCCATTGATGCCCTGGGGTTCCTCTGTTTCTGTGGACCCCTGGTTAGTCTTAACCTGCTGCCTGGGGACTGTGGTTGCCAGGACGCTGTGCGCGCACTGAACACCCTGCAGACCAATGCTGGCTATCTGGAGCAGGTAAAGCGCCAGCGGGGTGACCCTCAGGCACAGCTGGAAGCCATGAAGCTGTACTTGGCACGGAGTGGGCTGCAGGTAAGGATGCGCAGGGCCCGTGACGGCCCCCTACCCCACCCCCATCCCCTTTCTAGGAGTTTTGTGGCTGAGATGGTTGTCTGTATGTCTCAGGTGGAAGACTTGGACCAGCTGAACATCATTCACGTCACTGGGACCAAGGGGAAGGTGAGGGATGGGACTCAGGGGTCGGCTATCTACTTGATGGGGTGGTAGGGTCCAGCCTGCCCAAACAAGACGTTTTCTTTCTAGGGTTCCACTTGTGCCTTTACTGAACGTATTCTCCGAAGCTATGGCCTGAAGACAGGATTCTTTAGGTACTGAGGTGTGGCGAAATTTGGGATCCCTTAGCTCTCGGCGGTGGGGGGGTGGGGGGGGGGCGGCTATGGAACCAGCTAGCAGGAGCTCAGCTTCCTGTCTCTCTGCCCAGTGTGGATTTGTGCAGTAAGCATCCCATTAGCATTAGTGACCTCAGTTTAACATATTGTCCAAGTTTGTGGCAGTCTTTAATTGTCGTTGTGAAACAAATTTAGGGGAGGGGCAGGGACTTGAATATGTAAGCTAAATATGTAGCTTCATCAGGCATCTTTTTATTAACTTAAATTTCATGTACAGTTTTTATTTTATTTATTAAAATATTTTTTTTCAATATTTATTTTTGAGAGACAGAGCATGACGTGGGGAGGGGCAGAGAGAGCCAGGGAGGCACAGAATCTGAAGCAGGCTCCAGGCTCCGAGCTGTCAGCACAGAGCCCCACGCGGGGCTCGAGCTCATGAACCATGAGATCATGACCTGAGCTGAAGTCGGACGCTTACCGACTGAGCCACCCAGGCGCCCCTCCGTGTACAGCTTTTAAATCACAGGGAAATCTTTATCAATTCAGACGTCTTTGCAGTAGGGAGCAGAAAACCTAGCTTGGAAGGGTATAAACGATGAGGTGGTTTGTGAAGTCCGAGGCAAGGATTCCCTTCTGCCCGGCCTGCCTCATCTGCTATTTGCCCTTGACGTAGCACCTCTTCATGGTTGCACTCAGGCACCCAAACTCACACCTGAGGATGGGGTGTGGCCCAGAAATGGGTCCCTCCTCCCTGGGCTGCACCTGCCCCTCCTTAGCTGGTCACCTGTAAAGCAGTGGGGGTTAATGTGATGCTCGGTCGCTCAAAATTTGCTCCTTGGGTTGGGGGCACTTAAGATTTTTGCTTCCTTTTATTTTACCGGTTCCATCAAGTGACTTTCTGTAAGCGGCTTCTTTTCACAGTTCTTTGTTCAGAATAAAGAAATACAGAGAAGGACTCAGAATGTAAGAGAGGCTTGCAGGATTCAAATGGGAGCTGACAGTCTCTCTTCTAAAACAATTTTTGGGCTACAAACCCCGGCCTTTGACTTTGGCCCCCGTAGCCTCGTGGGCTGGCCTGGGGATGCAGCCTGACCACCCAGATGGGCCTTGCCCTTGAGGGCTGGAAGACGACATTGCGGGGGCAGATGTCAGCAGAGTGACTGATGGGTGTGTGGTGGGTAGAGCACAGGGAGCTGTTGGAGCCTGGAGCACATCCCTGATCAGCCGGGTGGGGCGGTCCTTTCTCCTTTTCTGGAGGACGCACCATCTCAGTCAAGGCCTGTGGAGTGAGCCGGGTGGTGGGGAGGGTGGGTGGGCTGGGCTGGAGGAACTCAAAATAGGCCAGAGGGGCTGGGGCACAGGGAACTGTTGGGATGCGGGAGAGGTGACACACAGGCCAGTGGCATCAGCCCCACCAAGGCCTGGGAGGCTGGGTGAGGAGCCTGGGACTCTGCAGGGCAGAGGGAAGTCCTAGAAGGGCTATCAGCAGGGCAGTGACATGGTCAGAGTTGGGTCTCTGAAGATGGATGGGTCTGAGGGGCTCGGGAAGGGAGTCCTGACGACTACAGGTGTCCCGGCAGCTCTCCCCACCTGGTGCAGGTGCGGGAGCGGATCCGCATCAACGGGCAGCCCATAAGCCCTGAGCTCTTCACCAAGCACTTCTGGCCCCTCTACCACCGGCTGGAGGAGACCAAGGTGCCCGTGCAGGAGGGCTGGTGGGTGGGCAGGGCAGGGGTGCTGGGGAGCCCCGGAGGGTGCTGTGTGTCCCGGGACCCCATCTCCCCAGAGCAGAGGTGGCAGGGCCCCAGGCCGACGTGTTCTCGTCCACAGGACAGCAGCAGCTATGTCTCCATGCCCGCCTACTTCCGCTTCCTCACGCTCATGGCCTTCCACGTCTTCCTCCAAGAGAAGGTACGTGCCCACCCCCCAGAGTCCTGTGTCTGAGGGGAATCCCAGCAGGCCGGGTGCCCCGGGTCCCTGACATGCCGTCTGGTCCTTTGTAGGTGGACCTGGCAGTGGTGGAGGTGGGCATTGGTGGCGCTTACGACTGCACCAACATCATCAGGTGAGGGCAGCTGCTTGGGGAGAAGGACGGTGGCCGTGAGCCCAGGGCCGGGGCGACACGGTCACGGCCCCCCTGTCTTCTGCAGGAAGCCTGCGGTGTGTGGCATCTCCTCTCTTGGCATCGACCACACCAGCATTCTGGGGGACACGGTGGAGGAGATCGCGTGGCAGAAAGGGGGCATCTTCAAGGTGACCAGGCAGCCCTGGGGAGGGGAGGTACATGGACGATCTGGGCCTGGCCCTCCAGGCTCAGGAAAGCGGGGCTGGGGCAGGGTAATCTGTGTCCTGACTCGGGATAAGGTCTTGGGCGTCAGTGGGGCTTTGTGTGTGACTGTAGCAAGAGCCCTGCCTCTGGCCTTAGTGTCCCCTCGAGGGGTTCCCATTGGCCCTACGGACAGAGGCTGAGTGAGCTGCCCGGGGATAGAGGCCCCTCAGCAGCTCGTCTCACCCACTCCCTCTCCTCCGCAGCGTGGCGTCCCCGCCTTCACCGTGCTCCAGCCTGACGGTCCCCTGGCCGTGCTGAGGGACCGGGCCCAGCAGATCTCAGTGAGTCCGGAGGCACTGGGGCAGGGCTGGCAGCTGACTGGGGAGGCACGTTATCCTCTTGGGCCTCAGTTTGCCCATCTGTGCAGTGAGGGGCAGCTGCTCGTCCAGCTGGAGCACATCTTGGTTCTCCAAGGAACAGGGCTTGGTGGGTTCTGGTGGACGGGGAAAGACGGAAGGGCCGACAGCCTCAAGGAGGGGAGCTCCTGGCCGAGGCAGCTGCAGCAGCACCCCCTGACCCGCGGTCGGCCATCTCCTTGGCAGTGTCCTCTCTACCTGTGCCCACCACTGGAAGCCCTGGAGGAAGGGGGGCCGCCGCTGACCCTGGGCCTGGAGGGAGAGCACCAGCGGTCCAATGCCGCCTTGGCCTTGCAGCTGGCTCGCTGCTGGCTACAGCAAAAGGACTACCGGGGTAAGTGGGCAGGCAGTGGCTGGACGGGCGGGCTCGTGGGTAGGGGACAGGTGGAGACTGCCTCTGAAGGTCCCGTGCACTCGCAGTCCCACGCAGCAGGCCCTCCCCCCTCCCTCGCTCCTCAGGCATCGGGGAGCTGAAGGTGTCCAGGCCCAGTCTCTTGCGGCAGATGCCCCTGGCGCCCGTGTTCCTGCCCACGACCCACATGCGGCATGGTGAGTTGGACCTGCCCGCCCAGCCAGGCCCCTTCAGATGTCTGTTCGAGTTTGCTGTTTTGAGAGATGGGGGCAATCGGAGGTGGTGCCCAGGACAAAGGACTCTGAAGTCAGTAAGCTTCCCTGACTTTGAGTTCATGGACTCCGAGCCTCAGTTTTCCCACCTGCCAAATGAGGTGATGATGGGACCCGCTGTGAGGTGGCATGAGTTGGGGGGCTGAGGCCAGGGCCTGGTGGGTTTGGGATGTAGTGCCCTGCCAGAGGCACCTGCTGTTAGTGTCCTTCTCGTCTTCATTCTCATAAGACCATGAGGTTCCTGAATGGTGACCTTGTCTGGCTTCTTGCTTCCCCCACCCCCCCCCCCAAGACTTGCAGCACATAGTAGGCGCTCACAGCCGCCAAACCCTGTTAGCAGGTGATTCCAGTGTGCCCACTGTGTGCCAGGCCCCATATCAGGGCCATGACAGTCCTGCAGCTAGGCACCTCACATCCCAGCACGCTTGTTCAATGGGTTAGGGCTCTCTGCCTCCATGTAATAGGGGACTAATATATGGTAGTCCCCTCTCAGGTCTGCCTGGAAGATTCCGTTAGATGAGGCAGCCCAAGAGGTGATCCTAGTGCCTGCCGCCTAACGCTGCTAAGAAGCTTCTCGGCTCATCAGCTGCCCCCCACTCTGAGCAGCGGCGGCCCTGCGGGTGGGTTGGTGTGTGCGAGGACTAGGGTGGGAGACGGCTGCCTTGCCCCCTCCAGGGCTTCGGGACACGGAGTGGCTGGGCCGGACGCAGGTGCTGCGGCGCGGGCCCCTCACCTGGTACCTGGATGGCGCGCACACCGCCAGCAGCATGCAGGCCTGCGTGCGCTGGTTCCGCCAGGCGCTGCACCGCCGCCCGAGGCCAAGCCGGTGAGCTTCGGGCAGGGGCGGGGCCTCGGGGAAGGGTGGGCGGGACCGGGCTGGTGGGGGGCGGGGCCTCAGGGGACAGGGTCAGGGTCAAGACTGGGCCAGTAGAGGGGGCAGAGGGGCGGGACTGGGGACCCTGCTGGGACTGGGGACCCTGCTGGGACTGGATCCGCGGGGGAAGTGGGGTAGTTTCTGGAGGAAGGATGGGGTGGGGCCCGCGAAGAAGCCTGGGAGGTACGTGTCTCCGACCGGCCTCCTCTCCCCTCTCCCAGCGGCTCTGAGGTGCTTGTCCTGCTTTTCAACTCCACCGGAGACCGGGATCCTGCAGCACTGCTGAAGCTGCTGCAGGTGAGGGGCCAGCCGGGGGGTGGGCGGCAGGCCGACTAGCCCACCTTCTGGCTGTCGCGTCCCCAGGGGTGCCTTCATCCCTGAGCCTCTGTTTCCTCAACTGTAAAATGAGGCTCCCGCGAACCGAACTGAGGATCAAACGTAAAAGCACCCACACGTTCGTAGCCAAGTCTAGTCCCAGGTCACCGTCGTCGTCCTCCCGGGTCAGGCTCGCGCCCAGGGTTAGAGGAGGGACTAGGTAGTAGCCTGAGGCGTAAGCCGTGGACTCACTGGTCATGGCTCTTCAGACATTAGCATGTGACTCTGGACAAAAGTGGCATTTCACTGGGCTTCATTCAGTTTGCCTTTCCAGAAAACGGGGGTGCTACCAAGGTGACGTGCTTATTGACTTTGGTTTAAGGAATTTCCAGGTTATAGAGCAGGTAGGGGCCCTGCTCTGCTCAGGGAAACTGAGGCTGCCCTCGGCTGTCAGGGCTGAAGTGGTTCCTAGGGATCACTTCCTGTTTCACAGACCAGGAGGCTGAAGCTGTTCACCTGTTGTGCAGACAAAGCCTTTCCCCATCCTGGACTTGAGACGTGCTCAGTAGCTGGGTGATCTTAAGCAAGTACCCCCCGCCCTGCCTCTGTTTCCCTGTCTGTACAGTGGGGTCTTGCTGCCCAGGCCACCGGCCTGCAGGGTATATTGAGATAGATGGGCCACGGAAGTGCTATGGCTGGGTTTATACAGCATGACACCAGTTCAGCCGGGGTGAGGGCATCTCCAGGGATGGGGACGTGTGGGGGCCTGGGGGCGGGGCCCTCTCTCAGGGCTCTGACACCAAGTTTTTCCTCTCGGCCTTCTAGCCCTGTCAGTTTGACTATGCTGTTTTCTGCCCTAACCTGACAGAGGTCTCAACTGTTGGCAATGCAGGTAAGAGGTGACAGGATGGTCCCTGAGAGTGGGCGGGGGGGGCATTGCACTGCTTAAGGCCCTTAGGTGGACTCCTCTGTTGGTGACAGTGGGGGCTTCTGAATTGGAGGTCCGGGGTAGGAGCTAGATTTGGATACATTTTGGATATTGTGGCCACAGTACCGACAAAAGAATTACTGGGGAGAACCGTTTTCAAAATGCACGTTGCAACCCACTGGTGGTTTGAAAATCAATTTAGTGGGTGTCAAAGCGACACTTTGTTTTAACGAAGTAGAACATGCGTGTGCCTCCTGTACAAAGAGTAGGTACTGTTTTATGAGGATTCTGTTTCAGACAGACAGTATCCACCTAGGTGAGTATGGTGGGTCACGTTCAAAAAAAATTAGAACAGCATAAAAAAATACAGATCCCCAGCATCCGACTGCCGGGGAGAGTTCAGGGATGTGCGTTTCTACTTATGCTGGCCCGCGTGATGGACGCTGCTTTGCAGATGAAGGCAATGAGACGAGGGTGGGGAGATGTGCTGGGGGGGGGGGGGGGCAGAAGCCCCAGCTTTGAAGCTAAACCGCCTGGCCCTGCTTCCTCCCGGCTCTGGGACAGTGGGCAAGACACGGAACCCTTCTGCACCTTAGTTTCCTCATAGCATTGCCCGGCGCGAGGACCCGGGG
Organism: Lynx canadensis; assembly: GCF_007474595.2. NCBI lineage: Eukaryota > Metazoa > Chordata > Mammalia > Carnivora > Felidae > Lynx > Lynx canadensis. The sequence goes on from NC_044315.2 coordinate 86,324,684, forward strand.
TGCGTGTACAGGGCCTGGCGTTAAGCAGGCGCGCACAGCGGGTGTCCCCTGTCGCCCATCCAGACCAGCAGAACTTCATGGTGACCCTGGACCAGGTGTTGCTCCGCTGCCTTGCACACCAACAGCACTGGAGCCGCCTGGACGAGGAGCAGGCCGGCCCGGAGCCTGGTGAGCCCACATCCTCGCTGCTGGCTCCCCACCCGCCCGAGCCCCGTAGCACCAGCTCCCTCGTCTTCAGCTGCATCTCCCACGCCTTGCTGTGGATCAGTCAAGGCCGGGACCCTGTCTTTCAGCCACCCAGTCCCCCGCAGGGCCTCTTCGCCCACCCTGTGGCAGGCAGCGGGGCCGGCGTGCTCCGTGAGGCTGCCGCCATCCACGTGCTGGTCACCGGCAGCCTGCACCTGGTGGGCGGCGTCCTGAAGCTGCTGGAGCCGGCCCTGTCCCAGTAGCCCAGGCAGTGGGGGTAGAAGGGGGGGCCTCCCACACCTGCCCTGCGTCTCTCCACGAACTGCTACGTTCGGTGCCTTTTGTTTTTTGCTCTTCTGATGGTCTAGACTGGCCCAGGGACCCAGGCTTTAGGCAGCAAGAGAGAGGGCTGGGGGTGGGAGGCTGAGATGGGCCATCCTCTGTCTCTGAGCCTAGGGTGCCTCTGGCCTCTTCTTCCTCCCGGCTGAGAGAGCCAGAGGGCTTCCTGGTTGTCCCGCCGTCGTGGTTAGGCCTGACCACGCAGCCCACCTCCCCTCCCACCCTGCCTGCTTCCTGGCTCAGGCTTAGCTTCTTAGGCCAGGCCTAGGGTCCTGCTGGGTGCTGGTTGATAGATTTCCTCCTCCTAGTGGCCTTCTGGGAAAGAGACGGCTCCCGCCTGGGGCCCCCTAGGGACAGAGGATGGCTGGAGACAATTAAAGCCTTTAACTTTTTTAAAAAAAGAAACGGCAAACGTTTGCCTCTTGATTTCTAGTTCCCTCAGCGCATAAATAGGGGCCTACAGGGGGTACCGGAACTGGATTGTGTAGGAGCCCACGCTGGGCTGTCTGAAATGAGCACACTGGATGGATGTCCATCGGCCACAGACCTCCCCACAGAGCCCTTGTTACAGATGAGGGAGCCGTGGCTGGCTGAAAGCCATGGGATGCGCCCCTTAGTCCCACAGCCAGTCACGTGGCAGTTGCAGGATTTGAACCCAGAGCTGTGCCCTCCCCACCCGTTGTAGGTTTCCCACCCCTTCGCCCAGCCCAGCACTCATTTCATGATCTAATTTATTGGTGGTGAGTATACAGGGGGTGGGTCCAGGCCAGACAGTTGGGCCACTCCCCATCTAATGCCTGCCTGCCTTGGGGGTCTCCATGTGACAGTTGCAGGGAGGAGCTAGGCTCCCCCGTTCCCAGGCTGGGCACCCCTAGGCTTCTCGTTTCCTTGCCAGAGTAGTGCCAGTCCAGGTGTGGAGGCCGCTGGGAGCAGGTCCGGGTGGCTCTGAGCTGGCCTAGGTGAGTCTGTTTCTCCCCTCCCACCCAGCCCAGGTCGCCAAGTGCTGGATCCGGGTTAAAAATTACAGGGACTTGGTTTCTACAACAGTGTGGACTTATAGGGCAGTGGTCTCTCTCTCCGTGGTCCTGGGCGGCCGTACTCCAGGCCCACTGGGTTTGAAGGTTCGGTGGGGTGGGGGGACCCCAAGGTGTTCCAAGCTGGTGCCCCCTCTGGCAGCAGGCCTCTGAGAGGGAGGCAGGAGGGGTGGGTGCAGAGGGCATGGTCCATCCTTGGTCGAGTGCAGCGGCTGGGGTCCCGGGATAAGTTCACGGCCAGTGGTTCCCAGCTGGTGGCTGCTCAGTCTCTCTTGCTGGGCGAGGGCTGGCTCGGGGGCCCCCAGGTCTCCAGGCGGGGCACTACGCCATGCTGCTGGTGGAGCAGGGGGTGCTCTGGGTGCTCCCGATGCTGTGGTTGGTGCTACTGCTTTCTGAGGAGGCCGGGGCGGCCACCGCCACCACGGGCTCCCGCTTGCCGGGGGGACCTGGGGGCAGGGGCGGAGGTCAGGGCCCCGGCCGGGGCTCCCCGCTCCCCCAGAGGCTTCCCCGGGCTCCCCCAGGTGATGGTGGTAGAGGGGTCCTGAGCACTCATGGCGGGGGCCTGGGATACTCACGCGTGTGCGAGTAGATGTACCAGAGTGCAGCGGTGAGCAGGGCCCCGATAAGGAAGGCGCCAAAGGTGATGCCCAGCACGGCGGGCAGGACGAGGCCTTTGTCTATGCGCGCAAGGGAAGGGTGGCCGCAATCAGCACTGTGGCCTCCTCCCTGGCCCCCTACCCTGTTGTGCCGGCCAGGAGCACAGATTTGGGGAGGTGGGGAGGTCAGCCCCAGCTCTGCCACTGACTCTGACTTCTCTGAACCTCAGTCTCCTCATCTAGCAAATGGATTCATCATACTCATGCCTGGCACTAAGCCATGGTTGTTCTGACCGTTCACCCAGAGGGCCCAGCCAGGCCTTTGGTCCATGCCTCTGCCTTCCAGGGCTGATGGAGATGCGTTTTTAGGGAGAACAGATGGTATAATCTGAGCCAAGAGTGAGTGAGGCCTGGGAGTGCAGAGCCTGCCCCACCCTACTGTGGGACCTTGGGTCAATCCCTGCGCCTCTCTGAGCCCCGTACTACGGTCGTGATGGGCCAGGGCACTCTGTTCTTGGGTTTTCCCAAGCCTCGTTCCATCGACACTCTGGCCTCCTGTGTGACTATGGGCCTCCTCTTGGACCTTTAAGCTCCCATCTATGCAGTGGGGTAATTAGGCCTGCTCTCTTGGTATGGGCTGGGGTTGGGGGCTCCATCCTGGCCCAGGTGGGGTGGCAAGGAAGCAGGTGCCCCCCCCCCCCGACCTCTGTCCCCAGTGTCAGTGACCTCCTCTGCCTAGTGGGGTCCTGGGCCCAAAGGGAATTAACAAGGAGCCTGGAGCGTGCTGGGCTGAAGGAACATCCTCCACATGGGGGGGGCCAGCCCCATCCCAATGTGCCTTCTGCCTCATTTGATTCTAGGACCCCCCACCACGCACACACACCCAGCAAGGTCAGCTAGCAACCATGGACATTTGGAAGATCTAAATGCCTGGGATGTGGTCCACAGGGTAGTCAAGAGCAAAGACTTTCTATCTAGAAGATGCGGCGTGAATCCTACTCTAGGCTTCTGGGGACCCTTCTGCCCTCCTCCCAGGGCTGCTCTTTCTGGGGTCCTCTCTGCATGTCTGTGCCACACCCCTCTGGGCCATCCAGCAGGCCCTACTCTGGCCTCAGCCCCCGGACCCTAGAGGGACTCACCAGGCAGGCCAGGGCTGACGATGTTCAGACGCATAGAAATAGTCCTGTGGACTTCCTGGAGGAGGAAGAGAGAGTGGTGAATGAATGGCGCAGTCTTTGCAGGAGGCAGCTTCAGGGCTTGTTCCCTGGCTCTGTGATCCTGGCCTGTCACAACGCACCCTGGGGCCTTGGCTGTGGATCCCATCCCACCACTTTCTAGCTGGGAGCCTTTGGGTAAGTCCTGGGAGATCTGTACTGAGGGAGGATGGATGGCCCTTTGCTGCTACTGGGATGTCCCCTGGGAGGCTCCTGACTCCCGTGAGGATTGTGGGGTCACTCTGGCCTGCATCTGTGACACTTGTCAACACCTGGGAGAAATGAGCCAGGTCAGCCCAGAGGCCCATGCCCACTGAGTCTAGGGTGGAGAGGCCCACTCAGGAGTGGCTCAGAGGCTTTCCTAGCTTCATACAATCAGAGAGGTTTCTAATCCTGGAGATCCTTCTGTGTGCCAGGGCCTGGGGGTGTGTGTGTCCAGAGCTGTGTGCCTGAGAACGGGGATCCCCACCGGACGGTGAAAGAGAAAATCAGAATTTTGTGTCCTTTATCTTAACCCCTCTTTGCTGAGACTTGTTTAATGTAGTGGCATTGGTGACTGCACCGCATGGAAAGAGGGCTAAGTCTGGGTGGGTAGGTTGATGGATGACCGGGTGGGATGGTAGGAGGCTGCTGTCTGGCTGGTGGAAGGACTACGGATGAATGACTGGGTGGGATGATGAGAAGTGTCAATTGATGAATGGATGGCTAGGTGGGATGGTGGAAGGCAGGATGCATGAACATAGATGGGTGCTGGAAGGATGCATGGATGGAAGAAAGGAAGAATGAGTGGTTGTTGGAAGGATGGATGGTGGAAAGATGAAGGGAAGAAAAATGGCCAAAGAAAGGAAGGATGGATAGGTGGAAGAAAGAAAGGAAAGATGGGAGGACAGATGGTGGGTGGATGAATTGGTGGAAGGACAAATGGATGGATGGATGGAATGATGGATGATGGAAGGAGGGCCAGACAGACGGATGGATGGAAGAACAGATGGGTGGATGGTAGAAGGATGAGTAGATGGAAGGATTGATGGATAGATGGAAAAAAGGAGAGATGGATAGAAGAAAGGAACGATGGATGGATGGAAGGAAGGATGGATGGGGGCAGCAGCAAATCCTACTAATGTCCGAGATACAGCAAAGCCATCAGACGGCAGCAGGGTGGCACAAAGAGTACCCTTGGTAGCCAGAAGCCACACGCCAGTCTGGTTCTGCCCCTGGCCAGCTGCTCCCATAACATCCCTTCCTGGAAATCCCGGGCCCGAAGCCACCCTTGAAGCTGAGCTTGGCTCAGCCTCCACTCACCAGGGACCAAGTCCTCGGGCGCAGGGTTATGGTGCAGCTGAGGGTGCCAGTCGTGGGTGTGGGCACCATGTAGCCACGGAGGAGGAAGCTGAAGCGCATGTCACCACCAGGGCCTGGGGACAGCAGGCTTACACAGCTGCCCTTGGCTACCTGGCTCTGGATGAGCTCCACGGTGTCCGCGTCAGGCCCCAAATCCAGTTGGCAGCTGTCCAGCTGGAGCATGAGCTCAGGGATCGATGGGGACATGCTCACCTGCAGGGGGAGGCGAGAGTGATGAGGCATGGTCAGTTACTCACCCTTGCTCTCGTGGAATAAGCCAGATTCATTCTGGAGCTCCACCCCAGCGATAAGGACCGCCCTGGGTCTGCCTGGAGCAAACGAGGAGGAGAACACCTTCCACCCAGTGTCTCCCCCTCCCCCACGCACCGTGCTGGCTGCCTCCTCACACACCTTCTCTGAACTAATGGTGGAAAGGAAGGTTCTAAGGATCCCGGGAGTGGGCAGGCGGAGAGGTCAAGGCCAGTACCTGCACAAAGCCTTGTTGCCCCAGCTCGATGGTGTTGGAGGCCTGGAGGAAGTGCGGGCTGAGATACAGGCCCAGCTGGAAGGAGAGGCCCTCCATGTTGATGCAGTGCACCTTTTTCTGTGGGAGACAGGAGCGGGGGATGGTCAGTCTGGGAGGCACCCAGCTTAGGAAGGTAAGGAAGGGGTGCGGGTGGGGGTGGGAGTAGGAGCCATGGTCCCAAGTTGCGGCCTGACCCTGATTGTCCCCCTTAAAAAAACAAAAAACAAAGCTAATATTTATCAAGAACTTGCCCTGTGCCAGGCGTGTGTGAATGGTTTTCCATGTGTCTGCTCGGTGACTGTTCACAGGCACCCCCGTGGGGGGGATCCTTTCTTACACCCCTGTTTACAGACATAACTTCTGGGCCCAGAAAGCTTAGTGGATTTGTACAAGGCCACACAGCCAGTATGTACTAGAATCCTCTGACTGGAGAGGCTGAGAATGTAACCCCAAACAGTACTGGGGGAGACTGAGGTACACTCAAGATAACATGGCTTGCCAGGATCGGGGCCTGAGTTTTCTGAAGCCTGCTCCCTCCCAGGCCAGGAAGGGGCGCCAGGACCCTGAACCAGATGGGTTAGCATGGTAACCATCCATCTCACCCGTTGCGGTGATGAACTCGACAAGAGGTTGATGACCACCTGCAGGAAAAGAGCCAAGGTCAGAGCCACAAAGTACCCCAGAGGGTACTTTCCCACCCAAACCACCCATTTAATGGATGGGAAGACTGAGGCAACCGATGGCTAAGTTTGTCTTCTACTGAGCACCACACCACACTCTCCCAAAGGCCCTTCAACCTGGAAGGTCAAGGAGGCACCAGCTAAGCTGGCCCAGATACCTTTCCTGCCCATCCTAGTTCTTACCTCATTACTGACCACATTGTCTGTCACTTCCGTGCCACAGCTGGAGTAGGTGCTGCGCAGGACAAACTGTTCATCTCTGTCCTCAGCCTGGCAGCTGGGGTCCCAGAAGGTCAGGCTTGTGATGGTGCACCTCAGAGTCTGGGCCAGGATTGGAGGAGGGGGGCACCGTCAGGAGGCATGGGGCTCTGGGGCCTGCCCGTCATACCCCCAGCACCAAGGACTGACATAACCCAAGGCTCCCAAATCAGCTTCTCCCGTCTTCATTTTTGTTAGATCTTACACCACACCATTTAAGTCTTAAGACTTTTCCTGGGGCTCAGTTAAGCATCTGACTCTTGATTTTGGCTCAGGTCATGATCTCAGGGTTGTGGGATCGAGCCCTGTATCAGGCTCTGTGCTGAGCGTGGAGCCTGCTTGGGACTCTCTCTCCCTCTCTCCCTCTCTCCCTGCCCCTCCCCTACTCATGCACACATGCACTCTCTCAAAGTAGATAAACATTAAAAAAAAAAAAAAACAAAAAACAAAAAACTACACTCACTTTTGTACTTAGCCTTGTCCTAAGTATATCTATGACATCATGAGCTTGATTTACTATTTGTTTTTCTTCTAATATATATAGTTCAAATAAATGCAGCACTATTAAAATTTAAAACATTAATTTGAGTTCTACATAAAATCATTGCCCACATCCCAGGGGCGTGTAATCCCACCAGCATAACCCAGTCTCAGAACCCTAGACTCTTAGACGTGGGGTTGGCAAATTTTTCCTATAAAGGGCCAGATAAACAGATTCCGTGGGCCATGTGCTCGCAGTTGTAATTACCAAACTTTGCCATCATAGCCTGAAAGCAGCTATAGAAACAGGTGAATGAATGGGCTGTGGGGTAGTAACACTTTATTTATAGAAACACAGAGGACCAACGTTCGCCACCTCCTCTCTTAGAAGAACCAATCTTAGAATTTTTCAGTCACACTTGTAGGATCAAAGAATCTCGGAGTCTTAGAGTTGAGTGAGCACCCGAATCCAACTAACTCACATCTACTCCTCCAGAATGCCACTCCTGACTGCTACTGCCCCCCAGATGCCCAGAGCCATCTTAGGAGATAATAGCCCACCAAATAAAAATGACTCTGGGTCAAGCCGCAGTGACCCATAGGCCTGGAATTCAAATTCTGCACGCTGACCACATTTCATAAATCAATGAGAGGGTAGGACGCTCTGTGTTGGGGTAATTCTGTTCAGACCCTTTTCTTTGTATTTTCTTCTACATGGATGCTGTACTCAGAAAATGTGCAGGTGGGTTTTTTTTGTTTTTGTTTTTGTTTTTTGTATTTTTAACAAATGGCATCATACTGTCCACCCTGTAGCTTAGTTTGGTAAGTATAAATCATAATATATATTTCTCTATATTTCTAGATCTAGCACATTCTTTTGAATTGTCATGTAACGTTCCAAAGATTGATGGATTACAGTGTACTCATCCAGACCCCTTGGGTTGGGCAGCAGTAATGCCAGCCAGATAGAGGCAGAGGGGGAGAAGAGCGGGGCAGCAGACAGGTGGCGATTCGTATTGCCCCTGAACCCCGCAGCCCCCCCCCCAAATTTCCACATGGACCTAACTACAGATTTAAGTGTCACTCTCAAAATCCCTGAGAACATGGGTGATTTGTCGAGGCCCCGGCAAAGATTTCCTGCCTCAGGCTGGAAGAAATCCCACAGGGGAAGATGGGCAGCTAGGATGGCCCAGTGTTTTTAAGTGTCCAAAAACAGGGGCGCCTGGGGGCTCAGGTGGTTAAGCTTGATTTTGGCTCAGATCATGATCTCGGCTCAGGTCGTGATCTCGCGGTTTGTGAGTTTGAGCCCCACATTGGGCTCTGCACTGACGGCACAGAGCCTGCTTGGGATTCTCTTCCCTCTCTCTGCCCCTACCCTGCTTGCACTCTCTCAAAATAAACTTAAAAAGGGGCGCCTGGGTGGCGCAGTCGGTTAAGCGTCCGACTTCAGCCAGGTCACGATCTCGCGGTCCGTGAGTTCGAGCCCCGCGTCAGGCTCTGGGCTGATGGCTCGGAGCCTGGAGCCTGTTTCCGATGCTGTGTCTCCCTCTCTCTCTGCCCCTCCCCCGTTCATGCTCTGTCTCTCTCTGTCCCAAAAATAAATGAACGTTGAAAAAAAAAATTAAAAAAAAAAAAAAACTTAAAAAAAAAAACTCCAAAACTTTAAAATGTCCAAAGACACAAAAATCACTGTAGCCAGAATTTAGAACAAGGTTATTTCAAGTAAGAATAATGGACAAAGCCCCCCCCTCCCTTTTTTAAATGTAAAATGCTTATATAAAAATCATCAAGAAAAACACTGAGCTACCTTGATAAAGAGCTTAGGTCACATGGAGCCGTGCCCATACTACTAATCAAAGAATTAAAAATTGAAATAAGAACACCATGTCCCACCTCTCGTTGGCAAAGTTTTTTGGAATTTTTAAAATTCTATTTTATTTTTATTTTTTAAGGAAGCCCTATGCCCAGCGTGGGGCTTCAACTCACGACCCCAAGATCAAGAATCACATGCCTCACCAACAGAGCCAGCCAGGTGCTCTGGCAAAGGTGTTTTGTTTTGTTTTTTGGTTTTTTTTTTTTGGTTTTTGTTTTTTCCTTAAATCATTGTCTGGAGAGAGAGTCAAAGTGCTCCCCTAAACCAGCAGTGAAAACTAGAATCTTTTGGAAAGTAGGTTGGCAACAGGTATCAAAACTTAACAGAATATTCAATCATTTTGACCCAGAAATCTCACTAATGTGGAAATCTATCCCAAGAAAATAATCCTATGTAAAGAATGCACAATATTTTCTGCGCATTTATAACGTTGCACAACTGGAAGCAATCTAAATGTCTGACAAGGGAGGAAGGGTTAATTATGTCATGTCAATATGATGGAATATGCGCTCATTAAAGTGATATTAAGTACATTCGTCAAAGTTAAAAATACGTGAAGTGAATATAGCAGGAGACAGACAAGTGCATTGGACAGGATTTCACCATGTAAGAAATCCACAGAGAACATGTTTGAGAAACACACTAAAATATTGGTGGCCACTGTCTTTGGGCAGGAAGACTGCGATTTTCTTTTCTGGTTTTTCACATTAAAAAAAAAAAATCCAGTGTTATTTTTATAGTAAGTGCCTTGTTCTTCAATCTGGTGGAGATTATGTTGTTTAAAATATTCTGTTAAATGACCCCTCAGCTCAACCTGCATTTAGGATTAATTAATGATGACTAACTACTATCTGCTTTTTTAAGCGTTTCGTTTTTGAGAGAGAGAGAGAGAGAGAGAGAGAGACAGAGCATGAGCGGGGGAGGGGCAGAGAGAGAGGGAGACACAGAATCCGAAGCAGGTGCCAGGCTCTACGCTGTCAGCACAGAGCCCGACGCGGGGCTCGAACCCACGAACCGCGAGATCGTGACCTGCGCCGAAGTCAGACGCTTAGCCTACTGAGCCACCCAGGCGCACAGGACCCCCAAGATTCTTGGCCTAAAGGAAGGACCAGCTCTGCTCCCTGGGGCTGGGGGGTGGGGATGCCCTTACCGAGATGAGATCTTTCTTGAGTACCAGAGTCATGACGCCTTCGGAGCACTTGGGCTGGATCAGGGACAGGAGCAGCTCCTGGTTGCAGCTCTCCTTGGGAGGGGTGGTCTGGACAGGTGCCGGAGAGGTCTGCAGCTCACCACCTGCAGGGCAGCAGAGGCCGGCAGGCAGTCAGCGCTCCCTGTGCGCCAGGCACCAAGCGCTTCGGTAACTAGCCGCTCAGTCCTCAGGCGGGGCACAAGGAAGACAGGGGACAGGAAGACAGGGCTCCCCTGGGCTGACGCAGCGGCCCCGTTCACACAGCGGCCAGGGACACTTTCGCTGTCCCGGGGCCACTGATCCAGGGAGAGGGCGAGGGAAGGGAGGAGGGTGCTCACCGCAGCTGCGGGCCTGCAGCGAGACGACACTGGCCAGCGGGAGCTCCACGAACGATGCCACCACGCTGGCGTTGAGTCTCCGGGCCTCCCCCAGCAGGCCTTGGGGTGTGTCAGGGAGCACAAAGCCGCGGATGTTCTTCTCTGGAAAGATCTTGAAGGAGTATTCCCCAGTGGTCTAACAAGAGAGCAGGGAGCCACAGCCGCAGTCAGGGGGCAGCCTGGCAGGGGCGCCGCAGGCCAGCCAGGGTTATGGCAGGCCTCAGTGCCACCGTCCTTTGCTCCTACGGTTTCCTCTCTGCCTGGGCTACCTCCCCTCATCTCCTGGCTGCTGTTTGTCCTTCACATCAGCTTGGGGTTCACTTCTCCAGGAAACTTCCCTGACCCTGTGGGCTGGGGTAGGGGCCTCCCGAAGGGATGATGGAAAGCTTCACGGAGGAGGTGCCATCTGGGTGGAGGTCTGAAGGAAGAACAGATAGTGCACAGAGGAAGAAGGTGGATGTGTGAAGGCTCAGGGCTGGGGTGCTAATGCGGGGAGTTTGGGTTCCCTCTTTGGAGAGCCCCTGCGAGGCCCGCGCAGGGCTGTCTGCGTCGCCGAACAAGACTCACCCAGATCTGCATGTTGTGGTTGGCGTCGATGAGCCAGGACACATAGGGGGGCCCTTGCAGGATAAGCACAGCGTCCGGATCCCCCGAGGCACAACGCAGTTCCACCTTCACGGTCACTGTCCGGGGCCTACAGGGAGACAGACCCCGGCGTCAGCGCAGGGCAGGAATGCGGGGTTGGGCGGGACCTGATGGAGACTGGCCAGGAGGGGACCAGGCCTGGGGTCTGGTGGGCAGCGATTGAGGGCTTTCGCCTGGTCTCTGTAGGTCCGGGGGGGGGGGGGGGGGGGGGATGGGCGTGGAAGTGGGTGGGGCTCAGGTCCATAAGGGGCGGGGCCCAGAGATAAGGTGGCAGAAACAATACTGTTACTAGCCAGGGGTGGGGCTTGATGCGGACGGGGGGCCTGGGGCGGGGTCAGGCACGCTTACCTGTCCTGGGTGCCTGGCAGGACCCTCACGATGTGTGCTTCCTTGTGGCCAGGCACACCTTCCAAACGACAGCCCCGGACAGAGGCCGGAGTGAGCGGCTTCCATTCGAGCATGTGGCCCATGTCCATGAGGGGTTCCAGGCTGCAGGAGGACGGTGACCCTGGGGCTGTGGGGACAAGCTCACCTCAGTTCCTCTCTGGAGCAGCCTGGCACCGCTACACAGTAAAAGTGGGGTGGGCAGGGTGGAGCGGCAAGGAAGTGGGGTGCCTGGGAGGACCGGAGTTCAAGTCTCCCCTCCACCACTTACTGCCAGGTGACCTGGGGCAAATCCCCCCGGCCTGTTGCCTCATCTGTCAACACAGGGGTAATAAAGGCATGAACCCATGGCTCAGGTTAGGGGTGCAGCCCAGCAATGACCAGCGCATCACCTCACTTTCTTCTTTCTTTTTTTTTTTTTTTTTTTAACTTTCTTCTTTCTTACGGCATTTACCATGACCTGAAATTATGGAATGTATTCATCTCCCCACCACGGTGTTGGCTCCAGGATGGCAGGATCTGGGTCCGTCTGCACAGACTCCCCAGATGCCTAGCATAGGACTGAACACATAGTAGGTGCACAATAAACAATGTAAATGTGCTGCTTTCCAGGTCAAAAATTACTGTCCCCTTAGAGCACTGACTTGCTCTATGTGACCTGGGGCAAATCACATCCCAGTTTGGAGCTTTAGTGTCCACATCTGAGGAACGGGTCAGAGGAATTCACATTTTTTTTTTCCAGAGCTGAGTCCTGAGTCCAAAGAGGCTGCTGGGGGAAGCTGACCTTGGTCCAGACGGAGGAGGATGCTTTCAGGGTCGTTCAGCTCAGCGACAGATGCGATGGGGCCCTTTGTATCTGCCCAGTTGAGGAGCTGACTCTTGGTGGTGAGGGGTGGCAGCTTTGTGGTGTTGATTCCTGGGTGTCCTTGGAAGATGACCATCTTGGGGTCCTGGGAAGACACGTGGAGGCTCAGAGTGCTGTTCCTGGGCCTGAGCCCCCTCTGTTCCATTCAGGAGGTTGGGAGGTGACTTGGGGAGGCAGCCAGTTGGTTAACTGGAGGAGGCAGGGCTGAGAATCCCGAGCCTGATAAATCTGAAGCCCACTAATTGACCCCCTGCCCAGAGCCAGATCTGTCCCATCTCCCTCCCATACCTGGGGTGCCGGATGGACACGCATCTGTGTTCATTCACCTGTTCATTCAAACACCACCTCCCCCGCCTTCCATAGTGTTACTCATTCAACCTACCCTTGTGACATTATGTGGCTAGGGTCTGTGAGGCACAGTGTGTGCCTTGCCCACCCCCGCATGGTGCCAGACACATAGTAGGCACTGGGAAACATTAATCTGACTTTGTGCCCGGGCCCTGGGCCCAGCACCGGGGATCCTGACGTGTCAGATTTACGCAGATACCCAGCACATAGCAGGTTCTCTTTGTGCCGAGGGAAGGGAGCAAGGAAGGAAAGAAGAAACAAACGAGTAAATGAATGAATGAATGAGAGACTAAGGGATTGTCCCTGCCCTGGGGGATCTTACCGCCCAGAAGCCAGTCATGCCTCAAGTCATTTGAAACAACGGTAGACGGAGGATGTTATTTAACAGACGCAAGGGAGCAAGACAGGTCTCTGGAGGGACAGGGATGGGAATCGGGAGGCCTCTAGCACCTCACTGCTCTACTGCCCATGCCTCAGGTGAGACCCTGGTGGGCCAGGGGAAGGAAGCAGGGAAGACTTCCTGGAGGAGGTGTTCTGTTGAAGCCAAAAGGATTCAGAGGGGCCCCAGACTCAGGAGTTCCTTTGCATTCCATCTTCAAAGCCAGGCGCATCGCTCTGGAACAATACCACCTTAAGGGCTTCAGGCTAGATACTAAGGGGGACTGCCTGACAGTGGGGGTAGGCAAGACACCACAGAATGGTCCACCTAGAACGGAGCAGGACTTAAACGAGGGAACAAAGTGATGAGCGCCCGGGTGAGGATCCCAGCCCCCATGATAGAAGGGCTGGGGCAGTGGTTTAGAGCTGGAGGAGAGGAGGGACCTTTACCCAGTCTGACTCTCAGGGTCATCATCTGTAAAATGGGAATGTAACAGGGATTAAAGGGCAAGGCGTTTGTCAATTGCCTGGTGCTGGGTCAGACCCAGAGGCCCGAGCCCCAAACCCTGCTGCGGCCCCTCTGGTGGAGTCCCTCCACCCGCTCAGGTAGCTGTGGCTGGGACGCCAGCAGCTCCGACAGTGCCCCACCCCCATCTTGAGTATTCTTAGTTGCAGGGAGGAAGGCCTGGCCTGGCCGGAGCCAGCCACTACTGCGACCTTCCTGCCAGGCGGGTGCATTTTCGTGTTCCCTGCGTCACCCAGGGCCCCGCCTGCAGGGCCCAGGAACGGGAAGGGGAAGGGGGGGGGGGGCTGCAAGTCAAGGCGGGGAGGAGGAGCCCTGGCAGGCCTGGCTCTCCACGGGGCCTTGATTTACCCCACGGGGAACAGAGGGAAGTACCACATGGGGCTGTTCGGGCTCTGCCCTCCTGATCGGTGTCCGTGGCTCCCCGGGCTTTCAGGCTGGCCCTCTCCCTCTGGTGCCTGGGGCCAGCCTGGCTGCTTCACCCCACCCCCAACCGCTCTCGTCTCTGGGCCCATCTCCCAGGCAGCCCTGGATCTGGGTCTGTCTGGGTTCCCAGCTCCCCTCCTCCTCCTCTGTCTGTGGTTTCTCTGAGTGTCTGTCTGTCCCTCCCACAACATGCTGCCTCTGCCTAGTCCCATTTTTCTTTCTGTGTCTCTCTCCCCCTGTTATCTTTGCTGTTCACCCCCACCCCTGCCCTCCACTTTCTCTGGCGGTAAACAGCAGCTGCTCCCATCTGGGGGCCACCTCCCAGGGCCTTCCAGTAGGGGAGGCAGTGCCCACAGGCCACCCCACCTCCTCCAGCCCTGACCCCCGCCCCCTTGCTGTGGGTCCCAGCCAGTTGACCTCCTCTCTGGTGGGTGTGCCTGACACTTAAAACCTGAGTTTTTAAAACATATTTTTTTTCTCCAGTGTAGGCCATGCTCATGAGAGCAAATGTTGCAAATTCAACAAAAGCGTAAAGAACAAATAAATACCTCTCTCAATCCCACTTCCCAGCCGTAACCACTATTAACACATTGTTAGGTTTCCTTTTCCTTTGTACATAAATGTTTTCAAGCAGATCTTGTACCTTCTTCAAAGACAGTGACCAGATTACTTTACGGGATGTCACTGAATCCGATCCTGCCACCGGACAGAAGGGAAAACAGAGGTGATGCAAGAAGACTGGAGCTGGCCGGGGTTGCCCGTCACCCTGACTCCCACGTCCGGGTTTGGAATCTTTACCCCAGACCCTGCCGCCTTTTGGGCTCTCTCATCAGGGCCCCATGGGATTCGCCAGGCAGGGCCCGGGTGAGTAATGTCAGAATGAAAAGGAGAAGCGGGGCTGCTGGGGCAGGGGAGCCCGGCCCACAGAGACGGACAGCAGGGGCCTCCGCCCAGGTTGGAGGTAACACACTCACGAAGGCCAGGTTGAGTGGGATTCCTGGGGCCTGTAGCCGCAGGAGCACGTTCTTGTTCGCGCTGAGGACCAGGAGCACCTCTCGGGGCCACGTGCCATTTTGCGTGGACTTCTGGATTTTCAGCTCCAGCTCTGACACCTCCTAGGGTGGGGGCAGAAGAGGGACACGCGCAGCAGTCAGGCTTGCTCAGCCTGTAGCAAAGAGCTCAGCTGTAGCAAAGTCAGCTTCCCCTCCCCTCTCCCTGCCCCACTGGGCTGCCCGTCTCCCAGCGCCCAGAGCCGCGCCCGGCCTTCGGGAGATGCTCAGGTAATATTTGCTGAGTGAACGAAGGCGATTAGTCTCATCGAATCCAAAGAGATTTTTAAAAAGGCAATAAGCCCGAACTGTATCCGGTAGATCAAAGGTGGTTGTTTCTATTGAGCACCTGCTGTATACCAGGCCTGCAAGCATCTGTGTGACTTAGCGCCCTGTGCCCCTTCTCTGTTCCTAGGCAGCCATGCTGAGGCACCCGCCCCTTCCCAGCTTGCGGTGTTCCTGTTTGCCTTACTATCTTGAAGCACTAAAATGCCCGTATTTTTGTGGCTGGAACGCCAGCCTTTTGCTAGAAGACGAGGAAGTTGAAATCATTTGTCTTGAGAGGTACCTACTGCATGAAAAGTTTTAATCTCCCGTGGTGTATGCAGTTAGAACGCTTTCGTAACCACAACCGCATCCACAACAACGCTTAACACTTACGTGGTGCTTACTACGTGCCAAGACTGTGCTAAGTGTTTTGCATACGGACTGATCTACTCACAACCTGAAGAGGTAGGCAGCATTGTTCTCACTTAATAGACGAGGAAATGCACAGAGAGGTAAAGTCACTTGCCCAGGATCACACAGCACTAAATACGGAGCTAGGATACGCACTTGGACAGGCCTCGCCTCTCACTTTACGGCCCCACATTCTTCTGTACCTCCTTATTCCCAAGAAGAAAAAGGACACGGCGATCCCCAAGGCAAAGCTTCTAGTGAAAGACCAGCACCCTCAGCCCTGCCCAAAGACTTTCTGAGCCAGTGAACGGGGGGCTGCTGAAACCGAGGCGGGGACGTGCCTCAGGGGCCCCACCAAGGACTCACGAGGACAAAGATGGATGGAAACACTTCACTGGAAAATGAGCTCCAGCCGCTCTCCAAAGCGGGCAGTCTCTACACGGAGATAAAACCTAACCCCTTAAACCTCCTCATACTTCTCCAAAGGGAGAGCGGTATTTCAAGATGAAGACATCAGTGGAAAGTTTTAGATTTCACTTCCAATTATCTCCTGGCCATTTCCCCAGCTGATGTCACAGAGCCAGAGAGCGCGCTGCAGCCACTGGAAAAATCTGCCCAGAAGTATTTCCGTCAGTCAATAATGACACCATAGTCACTCTTTGTTTGTGACTTTGCTCTTTAAAACAAAAGAGCGAACGATGTGATTTCATTTTCAACGTTTCACAAGTAGCTCTTCCATTTTAGTGAGCTGCTGAGGTTGGCTATCTTTGAATCACGACTTTTGTGCGAATTTATACAGCAATATATATTTCTAATTTATATTTTATAAGATCACATTTTTGATCTGTGTTTTCTTTTATAGTTGATTTATTGAGAGAGAGCGCGAGCGAGCAGGGGAGGGGCGGAGAGAGAGGGAGAGAGAGAGAATCCCGAGCAGACTCCACGCTGTCCGCACAGAGCCCCATGAGGGGCTTGGACTTGTGAGATCAGACTTGAACCGTGAGATCATGACCTGAGCCGAAACCAAGAGTCAGATGCTTCGCCGAATGAGCCACCCAGGCACCCCTCGTTTAATTAGCGTTTTCTAAAGGGTTTATAACATTTTGGTTTTTGAAATATCTTTTAAAATCAATTTCGTAAAATATTTATGCACCCTAGGGGTGCCTGGCTTAGTGGAGAATGGGACTCTTGATCTCAGGGCTGCGAATTCAAGCCTCACTTTGGATGTGGAGATTACTTAAATAAAAC
This sequence comes from Lynx canadensis, assembly GCF_007474595.2. NCBI lineage: Eukaryota > Metazoa > Chordata > Mammalia > Carnivora > Felidae > Lynx > Lynx canadensis. Next base: position 86,341,321 of record NC_044315.2, read on the forward strand.
TTAAAAAAAATAGGTATACATTCTAAACACCTTAAAAGTTAAACGCTGGGTTTAATAGATTTGGGGAAACTATGAAATACAAATCTAAATGTCAGAACTGACATTTTGTTCCGGGATTGTGATCTCTATCTAAAATTGTTGTTTAATTAATTAATTTAAAAATTGAAGCATAGGGGCGCCTGGGTGGCTCAGTCGGTTAAGCGGCCGACTTTGGCTCAGGTCGTGATCTCGCGGTCCGTGAGTTTGAGCCCTGCGTTGGGCTCTGTGCTGACAGCTCGGAGCCTGGAACCTGTTTCGGATTCTGTGTCTCCCTCTCTCTGACCCTCCCCCGTTCATGCTCTGTCTCTCTCTGTCTCAAAAATAAACGTTAAAAAATTTTTTAAAAAAATTAAAAAAGAAGGAAAAAAATAAAAATAAATAAATAAAAATTGAAGTATAATTAGCAGACTACTTGAAATTAACCGGAGCAAAGGGAGACCCACCTCCGCGGTACAGCCGACCCGCCAGAATCTTTGAGAACGGAACTGCCCTCGCCTCCTTACCCTGAATGTGTGTGTAATCACATCTGTTTGCACAGCTCTGTGTGGCTACTGAACGCCGTTTAACTGTACCCTCTAAACGGGCAAACTTGACCTAGACGAAACGGTTGACAAAGCAACTGACTATCGGTAATTTCACGTGGTTCAACTTAACCTGTGCCTGGCCCTGTACTGAGCAGGCGACATGTGCTCTTGTGAAGCAGAATCGGGTATTTATTCTCCCATTTTACGGGTACAACACCACTGTCTAGCCCCATCTGTCTGTCCCCACCCGAGGGAATGACCTTTGGGGCCGCACACAGCGAAGAGATGGGCCCCGTGATTTGGAGACGCTCATCCGCAGGGATGAGATCTGTCCTCTGCCCCTTGCCGGGCATCCACGGCCCGAGAGCTCGGCAGGCGACAGAAAAGCTGGGAGGGCACCCTCGGAGCTGGCAGGAAAGAGCCCTGGGAACCCTCATTCTTGCCGCTGCTTGGCAACTGTACCTGCTCCCCTGTACCTCAGTCTCCCCACTTGGTAGGACGGGGCTGGGAACAAATACCAGGTAGGGTTCTGGATAAAGGAAGTGAAAAAAGAGAAGTGGAGGTCAGCGTCGGGTCACGCCAAGGGTGAGGGCATTAAGAGACTGACACTTCGGGACATTTGTCACGACACACTCAGCTCTCCACCCGCCACTCAGTTACCACCACGTCCCTCCTTGTACGGTTGGGGACTGAGACACAAAGAGGGGGAGCCACGGGCCAGGGCCACACGGCGAGTGAGCGGCGTGGAAACTCAGGGAGTCGGGAAAGCTGGGCTCCCTGGGGTCTCGGAGCTCCCGGACCTGGCCGAAGTCAGCTGGTTCCCAGAAAAAACCGGTTGGGTTTCCACAGCAAACATTTCCATCCCGTGACCCTGACTCATCCCTGCAGTCCCTCATACGCACACGGACTTCCCTCTTCCTTCCCAGCCCAGAGCCCAGAGGCAAAGGAAAGGGGTCTGCCTTGCCCCCCACCTCCAGGTTCCCCGTCTCCTGAATGACATCCTGGGAATTCAGGGGAGCCTCGTGGAAGTGGGCAGGCCGGCCAGCCCCTCACTCCCAGCTCCGAACCGGGCCAACCCCCGCCCCTTCCCCGAGTGGGTGGGCGGGAGACCGAGTTTCTATTTTTGTGCCAGTGTCCCACAGATGCCATTGTTGGCCCAGCGGTTGGTGGCGGGAAGGGGGGATTTCGGTGAGGAGGCCCTGAACACTAGTAGCCACTTATAGAAAGTTGCTTCCAGCAATTCTTCTAGGAGTGGAGCCTTGGGGCTGCCTGCAGCCCCCACCCTCCTAGGGCCAGACTGGAGCCGGCCAGATTGGAGCCAGCCGTCCCTCTGTCCAGCCCAGCAGACTCAGATGATACGCACAAGCGGGCTGGCAGGGGAAGGGGGGGTCAAAGCCAGACTGGTCTGATTTCAAATGCAGGCTCAGGCGTTCACCTGTGACCCTGGGCAGTCACTCTTCTTCTCTGGGGCTCGATTTCCCGATCTGGGAAGTCGGCTGAACGATAACGCCCGCTTCACAGACTGGTTGAGGGCTCAGTGAGATTCTGCTTCCAGAGTGTGCTGGCCAGTGCCTAGCTAAATATGCAGCAGCGGATGGCTTTCGTTCCCTGCCTTTTCCTCCTGGCCCGCCCATCCCGAGTGCCATGGGTTGGGGCTGGGGAGGTTGGCATTAGAGGTGGGCGGCAGTTAGCTGGAATTGCCTTGGCTACATCTCACTGTGGCATCCCCTCTCTGGGCCTCACTCTTCCCCTCTGTGTAGTGCGGAGTGGGGCTCAGCGATGTTCTAGTATTGCGTGGCCGCTGGATTTCATCCTGCCATCTTGGGTGGGGGCGGGCGGCCCAGTGTTTGGCATTCCAGGAGTCATAGTCTCTAGTCAGGTGGACACAGAGGGGGTTTCCAGACCCCCCCTCCCCCCCGCCCCAGGAGGGACCTACTACTTTCCGACGCTGAGGGCCCCTGGTCAGCCTATGCTCTCCCCACTTCCCCAGTTCCATTTGCCAATCTGAGAGGCCAGTGCTGGGCCCAGCCTGGGGCTTCTGGGCTCTTGAAGGGGCACAAATCTCTCCTCCAGGAGCTTGGCAAACACCCCCTAAACAACCAGAGATGGACAGCAAGTGGCACCACGAACCCCTTGGGGTGGTCAGTCAACAAATGTTCACGTGCATGTATATTTCTCCTTCCTTCCTTCTTTCCATTATCCATCCACACACCCATCCACCCATCCACCCATCCATCCAATATTTACTTCCAGTCTGACCCTGAACTTGACACTGGGGACACAGCAGTGAGAAAGCAGACTATCCCCACTCAGCCTGTTTGGCTGCTGCCCATTCTGTGCCTTTCCACCAAACTTGCCCCTAATATCTGTAAGGCCTGGGTTACGACTACAAATGGCAGCCCCTGGCTTCCAGCCCGCCCTCCTTTCTTTTTACCTCCTTCTCTTCACGAGTACGGATGTGGGCAACGCAGCCCGAATGCCCAAGCTCTGCCATGGCCACCCCCTACACACAGCCACTGTGCCCATCCTTTAGGTCTGGAGGGGCTTCTACTAGTCACGCAGTGCCTCCGCTGGAGGGTGGGACGGGAAAGAGCCCCATGCAGCCTCAGGAGGGGGCTCAGCACACACAGGGCAGGGAATTCTGGAGTCCGGGTACCCAGAGCACGGACTCGGGGGACGGGTACAGGCTCCACGTCCCTTTGACCTGCAGCTACCCTATCCCGGGGGAGGAGCACAACTGGAAGAGGGCCAGAGAAGAGCCATTAATTGTGGGGCCTGAACAGGGGTCCCCATTGCCCCCGAGTCTGAGAGTGACACTGCCCTCCACGGCCCTTCACAGCCTCTCAGGATGGTAGCCCAGGGCCCCTCCCGCTCTCATTCTCTCTCTCTCCCTGCCTGAGCAGCCTTGCCTGCCCCTCTGCTCAGGAATGAGTCAGTGCAAGAGCCCAGCAGGTTCCGTCTGCTTGGGGGTGGGTGGGGTGTCTTTGGCCACGGGTTTGCCCAGAAGTAGGGTGAATCAGCAGCTGCCCCAGCTCTGTCTGGCTGCCTGGGGTTTGTTAGGAGGACAGATCGGTGCAGTCGGTCTGATGGGAATCGCTGAGACACCAGGCCGGTTTCCTGTCTCCGCGGGTCAGGATGTGACCCCGGGCCCCCTCCCGGAATCCAGGCTCCGGCCTGCCCTTCGGGGACCCGGTGAGATAGAGCCCCTGCCCAGTGGCCCCCTTGTCTGTCTGCCGCAGACCTCTCTTCCCCGAGCCGCTTGGCTCCCCCAGCTCATCGGCTGTCCACCCGCAGGAAGTCTGAGGATTCAGACGCTGCGCAGGGGTGGACGGGACAGCCGTTTCTGCGTGCCAGGGTTTGAAGAAGGCGGCCACGGGTCGGGAGGGCTTGGGCTGGTTGCTGAGATAGCCGCCCCCCCGCCAGCCCCCTGCCAGCTCATGTTTCTGGCCTCTAGGCCTTTGCTCCTGTGGGGCCCTCTGCCTGCAATGCCCTTCACCCCCCTGTCTGGCTAGACGCCAGGAGCCTTTCACTAATGCCCCTTTCCCTCCACAGCCCCACGTTGCCGATCCCATTACTCAACACCCGGGGTGCTGATGCCCACCTCTGCCTCTCCTAGCTTGGGATTGGCTCGATGGCAGGGGTCACGTCTGCTTTCTCTCTGCACCATCAATGCCTAACGCTGGCTGGGCACAGAGTAGGCACCTGTCGATGGCTGGTTGTCGGGCGGTGGGGAGGGGGGGGCTATCAAGGACCCGATCCCTGGGGGCCTCCCCAGGGAGAAAGGGGCCTTCTGGGTCACAGCATGGGGTCTGGTGGGATTCACTGCCCCTACCTCAGCCACCTGGTAGCAATAACCTTTGGGGATCAAATTAGTTGACTGATGGGACGATATTCTGGAAACCATAGCATACCCGGCAAGACTTTTACAGGTGAGACACGGAGGCCAGAGAGGAGGCATCATAACAACAAGCAGTGCTACCGGGCAGGCCTGCACTCGATATTTGCCTGCCCCACCCCACTGGATTCCCACCGCCCCCGGAGGTGCTGTTATGGGCCCCGTGTTTCCCGTGGAAAACCAAGGCCTTAGAGAGGTAGCCCAAGGCCGTGCTGCCCTGAGCTGTGAAGCCGAAGTTCAATCTGAAGACTGGTTCCAGAACCTGCGTGCTTCACTGTTACATCAAGGTCACACAGCAGTGCGTGCATTCATTCATTCATTCATTCAATCATTCATTCACTCAGCAGTTATTTGGTATCTGTCAGGCCCTGGGCCAGATCCTGACACTCTGTGATTCCTCGGTGAGTCCCCGAGCCCAAGAAATATGTGTGAGGGGCTCCTGGGTGGTTCAGTCAGTTAAGCATCTGACTTTTGGTTTTGACTCAGGTCACGATCTCACAGTTCGTGAGTTCGAGCCCCACGTCAGGCTCTGCGCTGACAGCGTGGAGCCTGCTTGGGATTCTGTCTCTCTATCTCTCTCTCTCTCTCAAAAAGAAAGACACAAGGGGCGCCTGGGTGGCGCAGTCGGTTAAGCGTCCGACTTCAGCCAGGTCACGATCTCGCGGTCCGTGGGTTCGAGCCCCGCGTCGGGCTCTGGGCTGATGGCTCAGAGCCTGGAGCCTGTTTCTGATTCTGTGTCTCCCTCTCTCTCTGCCCCTCCCCCGTTCATGCTCTGTCTCTCTCTGTCCCAAAAATAAATAAAAAAAAAACATTGAAAAAAAAAATTAAAAAAAAAAAAAAAGAAAGACACAAACATGTAAGAAATAGGTGTGTGTGTTGGAGAGTGAGGAGAAGGGGCCCCCTCTGCAGGCCAGGCACCGTGTGGGGTGCTGGTCAGTGACATCCAAGGCTGGAGCGCCAGTCTCCTGAGCCCCAGCTGTCTCCACCACCCCCTCAGACACACATGCCTGGCAGTCTTGGGGCTTGCAGCGTGGCTTCGCGGATTAAAAGCCAGACGCCCCAGGGACTGAGTTTTCTGGAAGAGGCAGAGGGTGACGGGAGATTCTGTTGCCGTGAGCTCTAGGATGGCACGAGTGACCCTGGCATTCTACTGTACCCCTAAAAACCCTCCGATGACTGTCACTGCCCACGGGATAAAGACCAAACTCCTTAATATGGTGACAGGGCCTTCTCACCCCCGCCCCCATCCCTGCCCCAAAGGTGGACAGCAAGCTCCCGCCACGGCGAACCACATTTGGACCCTAACCACGGTCCTCACCTGCCTGTGCATTCACTCTGTGCTCTGCTCTTCCCTAACGCCTCCTTCGCTCCATGAGCTCCTGACCATCCTTCGTGTCGTTGCTTCCTCCAGGAAGCCCTGCCTAATCCCACAGCAGTTGGAGTATCCCTGCCCTGCTCTGCCCTCCCCAAGAAAGCACCAATCACCCGGATCCTGGCTGACTGTCTACACATCTGTTTCCCATAGACCTGGGCACTTGGCAGGGGGCTTTTCTCTGACTCTGGCGCCTCGTTGAAAGATTAGGGTTGGGGGAGCCCAGTCACCCGGAGGAGGTACAGAGACCTGATCATCAGAACAAACAAAACGAACTTCTAGAGGGCAATCTTATTTTCCATATCATCACCAAACTTGAAAAAAATTACAATGGCTACGAAAACCCTATAACATGTGCTTGGCGCTATCTTGGCTTGGGGATTATCGAGGCCCGCAGTCCCGGTGGCAGGCAGGGCGGTGGGGAGCAGGCCCCCCCCGATATTGGTGGTCTGGGCACCCTCTTATCACCACACAAATGCAGGGCAACTTAACAGTTTCAGGGGCAGCTTGGCCACAAGTTCACTGAGCTGACACCACTAAATCGCTTTCAGAACCTGAGGCCACATCAGCCAGGTGTGGCTACCGGCCCAGGCAGGCCAGATGCCCACTGAACACACACCCAACTGGGGAGCCAGGTGACAGCCTAGCGTGGTGGGGGCTCCCAGAATCTAGTGTGAACTGTGGCCTGGGGCATGTTGCTTTGCCTCTCCAGGCCTGTTTCCTCCTCTGAAACGTGGGGGTAATAACAGACTCTGACAGATGGGCCCTTGGGAGGCTTAACGCACATAAGACGTTGAACTCAGGTCCTGGCTCTTAATAGGTCTCTAACAGTACCTAGCACACAGGACGCCTCACACAGAGTCTGGCACAGAGTTTAGTGCATAGTAAGCATTCGGTCGGTGTGCTATTATCATTAGGAGGGACTTAAGCTAACGCTGGACCTCAGGAGGGGTCTCAGGAGGGACGCTGGTCTCCAAGGTGGCATCACCAGCCGTCCAATCTCTGTGGGCTGTCTGGCCAGGTCATAGATGTTCAATGAGGGACATTCCAGGGAGGGGGATTTGGACTCCACGGAGGGAAAGCCCTTCTCAAAGCCCAAGCTGCCCGGAGGGGAGCTCAGTCCACCGAGAAGCGTCAAGATCCTCACCGTTGCAGGTGCACAGGGGGTGGCTCACCTGGTTCGTCTCACTGCTCACGTGGTTCTTCTCCACTCAGTGGCCAAACCCCCCTCCCACCTGGGTCTTGTGGCATCCAGCAGACCTCTGTGATGCTGGCCCCAGAAATGTCATCCCTTACCGACCCTGTGAGATGCCCACGTGTCCCTCCTGGCAGGGGCCCTGGTGAGGATGTGACCCACTGCTCCAGGGACAGCCACAAGGAAGGCCCCCCTCATCCCCTTGGCCCCGGGCCTTTCTCTGGGGCCCCACCCGGCCCTGCCAGCAGGCGCTTACCCTTGAGGACTCCAGGAAGAGAATGTGGACTTGAAGGGTAGCATTGGGGACCTGAGCCACGCAGCCCTCGGGAACCCGACTCGTGACGTATGTCACCTCGGCATCCACAGGCTGTAGGTCACAATGGACAGTTTCTGCAAGACCTGTTGGGGAAGCACAGCCAGAGAGAGCCCCAGATAAGAATAAGGTGGTGACAATGTTCCCACTCTCTGAATGCCTACTGGGTGCTTGGCACCGGCTGAGGGCTTTATTACCTTCTCGCAGCTACCCTACGAGGTGGATATCATTATATCCATTCCACAGATGGAGAAACTAAGGCTCAGAAAGGAAAAGTCTCTTGCCTGAGCTCACAGTGCTACTAGGGGTTGGGTTGACGGAGAAAATGCAGGATGCCCAGTTAAAGTTGACTAAAAAATGATTAATTTTTAGAAGTATAAGCATATCCTAAATATAATAAAATGGGACATATATTTTTTTTCATGTTTATTTATCTATTTTCGAGACAGAGAGTGAGTAGGGGAGGGTCAGAGAGAGAGGGAGACAGAATCCCAAGCAGGCTCTGCGCTGTCAGCACAGAGCCCGATACAGGGCTTGAACTCACGAACCATGAGATCATGACCTGAGCCGAAATCAAGACTTGGACGCTTAACCGACTGAGCCACCCAGGCACCCTGGGACATATTTACACTAAAATTTTTTTCATTGTTTATCTGAAATTCAAATTTCACTGAGCCTCCTATATGTTCATTTGCTACATCAGGCGACCCTTGCTATGCGGAAGGGCTCACGCATGCACGCACGCAAGCCTCCAGGCTGGCTCGCTCCAAAGGGAGACGGGGCCCGAGATCAGGAGAGGAAAACCTTCCCTCCCGTGCCTCAAGGGGGCTGGGAGGAACGAGGCAAGGAGGGTTGAGAGTCTCCTGGCCCCGAGGGACAGAGGGAGCCAGAAGGGCGGCCCAGGTTCAGAGGGCGGCCCTGGGAAGTAGGCCTGGGCCGCAGAGCCTGCCGCTGGGCCGCCCGGAAACGCAGGTCCTGAGGGAAGGGAATGGAATTTCACCCTGACCCAGCAGAGGAGGAAGAGGAAATGAGGCCCCTACACCTCGTCCTAAGGAATGTGCCGGGGAAGGGGGGGCTCCGGAGGAGGGAAGGAGGACAGAGAAGGGGAGACTGTTTGGAAGTTTGTGTCTCCATCTTGTCGCGCTCATTTCCTGTTTTCTTGGAGATCAAAGATGGGCGCGGAGGGACTGGCCGCACGTCCAGCCGTCGCCAGCTCAGAGGAGGGGGGCTAGGGAGGCTTCTTCCGAATCCCAGGCTATTGGACCGTCTTTGTCTAAGCCAGCCTTGCTGGGCTCAGGACCCCCAGGGGGAAGAGAAGGACTCAAGATGGCCGTCCCTGGTCACGGCAACACCATCCACCGGCCGCACGTTGAGAAGGAGAAGTTCAGGACGAGGACGTTTGGCTGCTATGGGGACCCAACCTTATACGTCCTTGCCCTGGCCCTGTCCTATGTGCAAGAATCCGAATGCAAGCGTCATATGACATTTTGATTGAAGGCAAGGTCCCTGGAGCCAGGCCGACCTGGGTTTGAATCTCCGGCCCGGGCTTACTGGCTATGTGGCTTTGGTAACGATTTCACCGCTTTGGACCTCATTTTCCTCGTCTGTGGAACGATAATTAGAACCCACATAACCCGTAGAGGTTATGAGACAGGGCATGTGGCATTTCTTTTGGTTACAGTTATTTGAGTGACTTCTGTCACTGGAGAAGAACGAACTGCATGAGGAGGTTGGGGTGAGGTGGAAAGGGCAGTCTGCAGGTGAGGGACCTCTGACAGGGAGGTCACTGGTGCCTCAGGCCAGCAGACCTCCTCTCCCCAGCAGATGGGAGGGCTGACCCCACCTCCTGCTGTCCCACCCCCTGGTGGCCCACTAGGCCCCTCAGTGCTCTCTCTCCCACTGCCTATCAGCAAACACAGACTTGGTCCAAACCCTTCCTATACAGATGGGAAGACTGAGGCCCGGAGAGGCAGGACGTGAGCAGATCACACGGCACATGGCTAACCAGGCTGGGCCTTGGACCCACCTCTCCCCACAGTGACCTGGGGTCTGGCCTGCAGATTAACGCGGTGCCTTCCTCCTTTCCTTGGGACTTTCCCTGCCCCCTCCCCAGACTTCCAGGAACCCCAGTTCCTCCTGGATTGCCGGGCCACCCGGGGCCACCTCCTCCATGCCGTCAGCGGGAGAGGCCACAGGCCTGGCCATTATGTAATGATCAGATAACGGGCCAGGCTGGGAGATCAGATAAGAGGTCCATTTATTTTGGGGCCTTTTCGAATCCTGGCTCCCCCACCCCGCAGACGAGAATGGGGAGACAGGCGGGAGTATGACGCCCGGGCCTGTCTCCCGGAGCCGGAGGCGGGCCCAGACAGAGCTGAAAACAATCCCCTGGCACCAAGGGAAACGCCAGGGCCTCCCGGGACCCGGCTTGGAGGAGGCGCCACTAGGGGCCTGGGTGACCCGGCCTGAGCGAGAGACCCAGGAGCCACTTTCCCACCTCTGTCCCCTTCCTCCTCCGCCCCACCCATGAGCATAGAGCCACCCCGGCACCTTGAAAGGCCACAGAGAATAATAATGGTCGAGAAAAGCAACTCCAGAGTCAGACAGCCTGGGTCAGACCCCAGCCCTACCCCTTAAAAAAGATGGTCACCTTGAGCGAAGGCCTAACTTCTCTGAGCCTCGGTTTCCCCGGTTGCAAAACAGCTTTCATCGTGCTTACTGAGAGCCAGGAACCATTTCGAGGCTGCCCAGGAGTTTCATTCGTTGGATCCTTGCAGCAGGCCTACAGGTGGGTACCGTTATTGTAACCACAGGACGCATGGGGAGATGAGATCCGCAAGGTGCAAGAGTTTGCCCGAGGTGGCCCAGCTATTAAGTGTCAGAGCCCTGTATTTGTACCCCGGGCGAGCCGGCTCGCGCACCCAGCACCCACTTCCCAGCCGTGTGGAGAGCCTGGTGCCCCGTAAGCACTCTGAACACACTAGTTGTGATTATTTCCTCTTCCTCGGTCACCCATCCACCCTTTGCCCCTTTCAGGGTCCGATTACAGCCTCACAGATTCCCCAGCTTCCAGCCCAGCCACCCCCCAGTGACGCCCCAACGCCCCCTTCTCCCTTCTCCAGTCTCTCCCGTGGCCCAACGCCCTCAGGGTCAAGTCCACACCCCACAACCTATCACGGAATTGACAAGGGCAGGGATGGGATACATGCCAACGTTCAGGTCCCGATTCTGCCAGCTCCCAGCTTCCTTTCCGTGCCTCAGTGTTACTATCTTCACAATGGGGATGACGGTAATCACGACACCCTCCTCATCCACTTGCTGAGAAAGTTGGTCAGAGGACGCCTGCCCGCTAAGCGGGCTCCTGATGTGCGGGGTTGCTCAAGACCGGGCAACTGCTCTCATGATTATTTATGCCCACTGGGGAGACGTGAGCTTTTTCTCCAAATACACCTCATTCCCTGCATCAGCCGTGCTCTTTCCCAGACCAAGGGTCTTCCCTTACTTGACCTCTTGGTCGACTTCTGTTCAACTCTCAGAGCCCTTTTGTGACGGGACCGATCCAGTTACACTCTCGCTGGATGGGTCAGTGTAAGGCCAGGAAGGGAACCAAATCTCCCCTCCTCTCAGGCAGTATCGCACAGTGGTTAGACCCAAGGCTCAAGCTCCAGCTGCTCATTTCTGGGCGGTCCGCATGAGCAGATCTCTCCGCCTGCCTGTTCCCCAGTCTCGTCCGCTGTCAAACGGGGGCGACAGGAGTGTCTGCTTCTTTGGGCTTTTGTGAAGTTTGAGTCTGATGGGACAGATCAGGCATAGCTCAGCGTCTGGCACAGAGTGAGTGTTGAGTCAATGTCAGCAGTCACATTTGTCCCTTCACCCCTGTCCCTGTCCCAGGGATCAAGTCAGCTCCACCCCAGATGATGGTCCTCTTCAGGCTCCGGGGCTGATGTCCCAAAGCTGGGTCTTAGTGTCACTGTCTGTCTGGCTGAGATGACAGAGAATCTCCACGGTCATGTCCCCAGGGTCTCGTCCTCTGACACCTGGCTCACACATCTCCTCTTTTGCCTCCCGGCAAATGGGAAAGTGCGCTGGAGTGCAGGCTCTAAGGGATGGATATTTGTGGTCTCTGTCCTGCGTCACTAGCCCCCTCTCCAGAGAACCCCAGATCCCCGCACAGGTGGTAGGTGGCACAGGGCTCCAAGTCCCATCTCTGTCCCAACCCTCAGTGTAGGCTTGTCCACACTTTGGAAACACTCTTTGATCCCAGCCACCCAACATGGGCCTCGAATCCCAGCATCCTCGTCTCTGGGACTCTATCCAAGTGAAATACTCCAAAATACAGGAAGAGGTGCATGTACCAAAAACGTGCGCAGCGGTGGTATTTATAGCCAGCCTCCAAGGGGAAACCACCTAAATATTCAGCAATGAGATTCACCAAACGACGGGATGGCACATTTAAGGGGAAGAACATTCTGGAAACACGATGGGGTGGTTATGGAGTCTACATGACAACATAGAAACCTTCTGGGGCATAAGAAGGGTAACCAAGACTCCCAAATGTTGATTCGTTTGCATGAAAATTACCTTAACAAGCTAGACAAAAACTAGTAAGCAACCCACCAGCATGTTAACAACGCCTACGTTAACTCGGGAAGTGATTTTTTTCCCGTTATCTATTTTCTTTAAGGAGGAGCCCGAAGTGAATATATAACTAAATTGCTCTTTAAAAACCTACATGATGGAGCACCTGGGGAGCTCAGTCAGTTAAGCATCCAATTCTTTTTTTTTTTTTTAATGTTTACTTATTTTTGAGACAGAGAGAGAGAGCATGAGTGGGAGAGGGGCAGAGAGAGAGAGAGGGAGAGAGAGAATCCCAAGCAGGCGCTGCACTGTCAGCACAAAGCCTGACACGGGGCTCGATCTCACGAACTGTGAGATCATGAGCTGAGCCGAACTCAAGAGTCCGGACGCTTAACCAACTGAACCACCCAGGTGCCCCAAGCATCCAACTCTTGTCTGTAAGACAATTAATTGCCTAGAGAAACCTTGTGCCAGAGAGCAGGGATGTTGGAATTTTATCCATGCATACTGTGCGTTATTACTGTTTTCTTCTTTTTTTTTTTTTAAGATTTTATTTTTAAGTCATCTCTACACTCACAACCCTGAAATCAAGAGTCGCACGTTCCACCGACTGAGCCAGCCAGGCGCCCCTATTACTGTTTTATTCTTACAGAGATGGGAGTCATGGCCATTTGAACATCTAATGCTGCGTCCCAGACATCTGTCCACAACAGTGTATAGATTTAGCTTTTTCTTGGTTTTGGCTGCATGGTATTGCACTGCATAATAATTCATTTGATAGAAAAAAAAATAATTCATTGGATAGGACCCAGGCTCATGGACATTTGGGTGGTTTCCAGTTGGGTTTTTGTTCCAGGTACCTGTGGACCATACAGTTTATTTTGGAGTTGGACAAATCTTTACGGAGTTGGGCAAACAGCTCCATAGAGCTGAAGGCTGAGCCGTTACACAGATTACGGTTTTGAGAGATTCCGCCAAGCTGTGTCTCCAGAAGGCCGGACCCATTCTTGGACTCGTTTTGGACCCATTTTTACCCTCTCTGGCCTGATTGAGGATGTGAGGGTCACTCCCACCCCATCCCCAATGTGGAGATCTGGGTTCTACACCTTAACCCAGGCCCCCCATCTGCCTTCCATGGGCCACAGAAGCTACATGAGTTGAGCTGGATGGTTCAGAATGTCCTTGAGCCCCGTGATCACCAGCAGGGTGCTGGTACCCGTTCACAGGAGCAGAATGATAGAAGTCATCCGTTTTTCCGACTGGCTGTTAAACACGGCCATTATTAAAAATTAAATTTTGGGGTGCCTGGCTGGCTCAGTCGAGGGAGCGTGTGAATCTTGATCTCAGGGTTGTAGGTTTGAGCCCAGTTTGGGCCCCAGGTCAGATTCTTGGGGTTGGGATTCTCTGCTCCCCCTCTCTCTGCCCCTCCCCCACTCACACTGTCTCTGTCTCTGTCAAAATAAACAAATAAACTTAAAAATAAATAAATAGGGGTGCCTGGGTAGCTCAGCCGGTTAAGCATCTTGACTCTTGATTTTGACTCAGGTCACGGTCTCACGATTTGTGAGATCGAGCCCCACATCAGGCTCCGTGCTGACATCCTGGAGCCTGCTTAGGATTCTCTCTCTCCCTCTCTCTGTTCCTCCCCTGCTTGTGCACGCACCCTCTCCCTCTCTCAACATAAATAAACTTTAAAAATAACAATAAATAAAAATAAAATCTTAGGGGCGCCTGGGTGGCTCAGTCGGTTAAGCGTCTGACTCTTGATTTTGGCTCAGATCAGGAACCCGAAGTCATGGGATGAAGCCTCGAGTTGGGATCCTCACTGAACATGGAGAGTGTTTAAGACGGACTCTCTCTCTCCCTCCCCCTTCTGCCCCCCCCACCTCGTGTGAGCACGCTCTCTCAAAAAATAAAAATTAAGGGGCGCCTGGGTGGCGCAGTCGGTTAAGCGTCCGACTTCAGCCAGGTCACGATCTCGCGGTCCGTGAGTTCGAGCCCCGCGTCGGGCTCTGGGCTGATGGCTCAGAGCCTGGAGCCTGTTTCCGATTCTGTGTCTCCCTCTCTCTCTGCCCCTCCCCTGTTCATGCTCTGTCTCTCTCTGTCCCAAAAATAAAATAAAAATGTTGAAAAAAAAAAAATTTAAAAAAAAAAAAAAAAAAAAAAAATTAAAAAAATAAAATCTTAAAAAAATTAAACGTTACAAAGCTTACAAATAAATTATGTATTTTAAATGGTAACAAAGAGCAAAACTCATTACTTCCTACTTATTTTACTCCATTTTACTACATCCACACTCTTGAGGTTATCTCTGTCTGTCCCATCCTTGGCGTGCCAGACAAAGGCACTTCTGGATCTCGCATCCTAACTTCAAGTTTGGGGAGTTGGGAGCTTGAATTCAGCCACGTGGGAACATTTACACCCTGGACATTGACAAAATGCTATCCCCCACACCCTCCACCCCTGTTGTTAATTATTTTCCAGCACACCCCTGCCTTCCATCCAGTAAAACCAGAGCCTACATGGATCTTTCTCGGATGATTACGAAGAAGAGAGTGTTATCAAGCTAGAAATGTGGGGGAGGCGGGAGAAAGACAGGGCAGCCTGGGGACCGTTGCGCAGCTCGGGTAGGCTTCTGTCTGGGCTGTGTGAACTTGGCAGGTCACAGCCTCTACTTCCTCTCCTGTAAAATGGGGAGATAAAGGCGGCCATCTTGCAGGGTTGCTAGGAGTCACATGGGTGGAGGGGGGAGCTTGCTTAGTACACGTGGTTAGGAGCCACAAGCCCGAGGTCAAATTCATGCTAGGTCACTTAATGTCTGAGACAGTTTTCTGTGATCAGTGAGGCAGTGGTAGGGGTTAGGGGGTTTAAAATGCCACAGGTGGAATCAGGTGGGGAGGGGGGTCACTGCTGTGCTCTTCCCTTGTGTTCTCCCCACCACACCCCCAGATCTTCTAGGGAGTTCCTAGATGCACCATGGGTGAAGGGGTGCCCACAGGAGCTGTCCCCTGGTTTTAGGCGGGCACAGAGAGGCCCACATGAGTGGGATGAGGGGTTGGGAGCCCCCAGCTTCTCACCGCCACTCATCTGGTCAGTTTCAGAAGGCCGAGAGCCAAGACCACCTGGAAAAACCCCCGGGCTGAGGAACTCCCACAAAACCCCTTGTCCGGGGTCGTGCCCCCCACCCGGCAGCATTTCAAGGAGGCGGGGGTAAGTAGAGGCAGAGGGAGAGCGCTAAGTTCAAGAGCATTCTGGGAGCCACTCACAGGCCCCGGAGAGGCGAGGGGCAGGAATTTAAAGCGAATCATACAGCCACAGTAAACAACACAGGACCCTCCAGCCTTCCCGAGAACTCTCTCTACAAGACCGGCCTCACCACCGACCATCGCCACAGCCCAGGAGGAGTTCTATTCCCACCCCCACTTCGCAGTCCCCCAACATCACACCGCGAGGAAGCAACCACACGAGATGCGAACCAAGTGCCCTAGTGCTGGGAATCCACACGCCCTCCTTTCCACAGGTTCTTCAGACAGGAACTTAGGCTCAGAGAGGGCAGGAGACTCTCCCAGGGCTGCACAGCAAGCATTCTGGGACCCGGGCTTCTTGGGGAGAAACTGGACGTAGCTGGGAGGCTAGAGGCCAAGGTTAAGGTAAAGGTAAATAACTCATCCGTGTTTGAGACTTTCAGGGCTGAATGTTCGTCGTCCTGCCAAACCAGGATGGTTCGTCACCCTATGGTGTCCATCTGGGGCTGTCCAAACCCCCTCGGACGGCCCCACTGGGCATGAGCTTGGGACCAGGCCAGAGGCCGGGAACACTTGGGGCCAAGTCTCCCCACCCGGGGTCCCTGGACACCTACTTGTCGGTCTGAGGCTGCAGACGGCCAGCAGCAAGGCGACAACGGGGGGAAGCGTGCCGCGTTCCATGCTGTCCAGCTGGGGGTCTGTGCGCCGGGCCTTATCCGGTGTCCAGGGGCAGGGCTGCAGGCGGGCGTGGGGGCCGGCGTGGGCGCGAGCGGGGACCCAAGGGGAACAGGCGGCCGGAGCGGCGGCGTCCCTGCTCCAGCCTTCTGAGGTGGCGGCCGAGGGGTCAGGAGAAGTGGGCACAGGGGCGCAGGGCCGGGGGTCGCTGGCTGAAGGATGAACGGGGAGGGGGTGCTGGGCTCCCGTGGACGGCAGCTGCGACACAGCCCTGGCCCGGGGTGCAGGTAGGAGCAAGGGTATGAGCGGCAGCGGTGGGGAGCTCCCGGCTCATCCAGCCTGGCCCGGGGAGGCAGGAAATGCGCTTCCTTAGAGAAGGGGCCGGGCCAGGCGGCCTGCCAGGCGGGGAGAGGAAGTGCCACGGGCTGTGTCGCTGGGTGGGGGGCCCTGAGGCAGGGGGGAGGAGGCAGTGGGGTGGGAGGGCCCAGGCTCCAGGCTTGTCTCCCCCACACACCCCGCTGTCCCATCCCACCCTCTCCAGGGCTGGTGGGGCGCCTCCGGCAGCCCCCAGCCGGCAGATGAAAATAATCACCCTGACAGCCTACCCAGGAGACCTTTCCGGGGCCGGGCCCTGGCCAAGGAGGCTCAGCTGGAGCTCCTAGTCCCATGAACCCCGTTGTTCCCATTTTGCAGATGAGGAAACAGAGGCCTGATGTGGTGAGATAACCGGCCCAAGAAGATGGTGGAGGTGGGATTCACACAGGTGTCACTCAGCACCAAAAGTGCCTTACGTGTAAGCCTGACACTGGCTCGTCATTCCCTGTTTTGCAGGCAGGGAAACTGAGGCCCAGGATAGGGAAGGAACACTCTCCCAAGTGGCAGCTGGGGCTGAGGTCTCAGGGCCCAGGGAGGGCAGGGGTACATTGGGTCTGCCCCCTTCCACGGGTGGAAAATCCTCCAGGGACAAGAGATAGCCCCAAACGAAAGAGGGACCCTCTGTAATGTCCTTTCTTTTTAAGTTTATTTATTTTTGAGAGAGAGAGAGACACACACACAGCGCGTGAACAGGGGAGGAGCAGAGAGAGAGGGAGACACAGAATCGGAAGCAGGCTCCAGGCTCCGAGCTGCCAGCACACAGCCCTATGCAGGGCTCGAACTCACAGACCGCGAGATCGTGACCTGAGCCGAAGTTGGACGCTTAACTGACTGAGCCACCCAGGTGCCCCTGTAATGTCCTTTCTGAAGTCAGATGGTCCTGGATTCAAAACCTGCTCTCCTTGCTCTGAGCTACGAGGCCTTGAGCAAGTCTCCACAGCCTTTACCCTGTTTGTAAAGTGGACACAGCCGTGCCTTCCTCACCAGCCTGCTGTGAGGTTTTGGGAGGTCAGGGCACTACAGCGCTGAGCCTGGGCCTGACTCAGGAAGTGCTCCCCCATCGGTGCTCCCTGAGCCTGGGAGACAATCCCCAGAGCAGTTCCTTGTTCATCTTGCAAATAGTAAACGCCAACTGTGTGCTCCCCGTGGTTTTAGTCACAGGTAGCCCCTAGGGTCAGGCCAAGGGAGCTCAAAGAAAGCCTGAGCTGCCTGGCCTTTGAAGGACTGGGGGAGTAGGGGGTAGGGTGTAGAAGAAATGGGTAAAGAGGGTACATGGGGCAGGGGACCCATGGCAGAGAGGGGCACAGAGGCAGGAAGTGGTTGGACAACTTGTGGGACAAGCAGGGAGTGTGGTTGGGACAGGAAGCCTGGAGAGGCAGGCTCTGAGGGGGGCGGTGTGTGGGGGGGCGGTGCTTGAAGGCCAGGACTTGATCCTGAAGGGTAGGGGGAGTCATGGAGGGTTCTGGAGCAGAAGGTACCGGCTTTGAGAAGACAAATTGTGGGGTGTGCTGGCAGGACCCACAGAAGGGATGGGGCCAGGAGGCCTTTCTGTTTATACTTGTCCTGGGTCACAGATGGAGAAAAGGAGGCCCCGGGAGGGAGGAGAAGGCAGGAGCCCTGGGGGCCTCTGGAGGGAGAGAGCAGGAGTGTGGTTGTCTCTGCAGGAACTGACACAGGGGCGTGGGGAGTGTGGGCGTGGCTCCTTGGGCGGGGATGGGGGAAGGTTCGCTGTCAGACCCCCGCAGCTGCCCGGCCCGTTTCTGGTGACGCATAGGTGTGGGGTCATGGGGGACCCATCCGTGCCCAGCAGGCAGGAAGGCTGTGATGGGGAAGATGGGGCCACCCCGAGAGTGACCACTCCTCTGCCTGTCCCGGAGGGTGCGGAGATGGGGAGGTGGGCACCACAAGGCCAAAGGTGGCGGCCAGGTTTCCCCAGGCCCTCGGAACAGGAGTCTGTACCCCAGGGACAGTTAGTTAATCCAGCCCCAGGGGCTGAACTCCCCAGGGCACCAGGCTCCGCCCTAGGCGGTCACCTTATCAGCTCTGAATCCTCACAGCCACCCCTGGAGGCCAGTGACATCA
Source organism: Lynx canadensis (assembly GCF_007474595.2). Lineage (NCBI taxonomy): Eukaryota > Metazoa > Chordata > Mammalia > Carnivora > Felidae > Lynx > Lynx canadensis. The sequence goes on from NC_044315.2 coordinate 86,359,614, forward strand.
AACCATTTACGGAAGAGGAACCCAAGGCTCCCTGAAGTCTGCCTGACCCCCAGCTGGAAAGTGGAGACCTCGGGACTGCCCGGCTCCAAGCTCACCTCCTCCTCCGCTGAATGTGGAGGAGACAGATGTCGCTGTGGCTGTGGGTGTCACAGGGCGATGGCCATCCCAGGCCGTAGCAAGGACCCCAGGGGAGGCTCTCCCCAAACGTTCCTCCTTCTCACTTCCTCCCTACGCTACACAACCCATCTCCACCCACTTTATACACAAGACCCACTGGATTCTCTAGAAAGCAGGAGAGGCTGCAGGCAGACACAAGGAAGAACTTACAGGAAACTTCCAGGGACAGAAAAACCTATAGGCGGTTATGGAAGGGCCTGGAGCCCTGGCCCCAGAGACCTTGTGGAGGAAGGAGGAGATCGGGACCCCCAGCTGTGGCGAGGAGATCACCCTGAAGTTCCCACAGCACCCTGGGCCTCCCCACCACGCCCTAGTCTGTGTGGGATTGTGTTGTCTAAGTCTCTGCGCTTGACTGGAAGCCCCTTGTGGGGGAATTTTGATGCCTCTGCACTGCTGTGTCCCCGGCACAGAGCCCAGGACCCTTTGGGCCTTCAGATATATTTATTGAAAGCCCGACGTATTCAGAAAGATAAGGCAGGGGCGGGGGCTGGGGAGGCATAGGGAAATTGAGGTACAAAGAGGCGGGCCTTGCTTCCTGTTCCTCAGGGGAAGAAGCCAGTCCTCAATCTGGGTTGCCTGTCCCTGGAAAGCTTGACGGTCATATGGTCTCACACCTGGGGACAGACCTCGGGTTAGCCATCCTCCGTTTTCAACGTTTTTTTTTGTTTTGTTTTGTTTTGTTTTTTTATTTATTTTGGGGACAGAGAGAGACAGAGCATGAACGGGGGAGGGGCAGAGAGAGAGGGAGACACAGAATCGGAAACAGGCTCCAGGCTCCGAGCCATCAGCCCAGAGCCCGACGCGGGGCTCGAACTCACGGACCGCGAGATCGTGACCTAGCCATCCTCCGTTTGCCCCCAGATGTGTTCTCCATCTCGACAGACACATCTGCTGCCTCCCGTTCCCCTCAGCCCTGCACAGATCACAGAGAGGAAGGCGGAGGGGGCCGGGCGGGTAGGATTCATTCCTCGGACGTTTTCCCTGCTGGATCACTCCGCTGAAGGCCACGGCGCTGACCAGGCCCTCTCCAGGCCGAGGGTGGTCATGGCCCACACTGCTGCCAGCCCTGGGCTCTGCCCTGTCCCTCGTGGTTTCCCTACACCCTGTCTACACCTGCGTAAACAGACCCTCCATTAAATTCTCAAATTATCCCATTGGAGCGTGCCATCTGTTTCCTGCTGGGGCTCTGACTGACACAAATGCGTTCAGGTGCCGCCTAGCCACACGCCAAAGAGACATGTGGCCAATGGCCAGGCCCCTGCGCCTCAACCCTACAATGGGCAGGTGCACAAATTCTGCTGCTTCCTCCTCCTGGCTGGCTGGGAAGGCCAGAGCTGCAGGAAGGGATCAGCACGTCTGCCTTGGCCACCAGCCACAGGAGGAATTTTAGGCAATCCCCAGGGACCCCCCCAGGCGGCTGTCTGTCTCCAGCATCGGCCGGGAGCCAGGGGCTGTTGGAACACCCGGGCCAAACCCGCAAGGACAAGGGAGAAAGTGGGTGCACAGGAAAGAGAGCACGGGACGGGGTCAGGGTGTGCAGACTCGGTCTCCGGTGGCCTCGGGCAAGACTTTTCTATGCTCTGGGTCTCAGTTTCTTCGTCTGCACAAGGGGATGGCAGCCTGCCGGCCTGGAGAAGCTTGAGGCCCGGGACAAGAAGCGCAACCGCTCCCCCATGAACAAAGCTTGCCCGGCCCTGGACCAAGTGCCAACCTACTGCCACCTAACAGGCTGAGACTGTCACGTCTCCATTTTAAATTTTTTTTTTCAACGTTTATTTATTTTTGGGACAGAGAGAGACAGAGCATGAACGGGGGAGGGGCAGAGAGAGAGGGAGACACAGAATCGGAAACAGGCTCCAGGCTCTGAGCCATCAGCCCAGAGCCCGACGCGGGGCTCGAACTCCCGGACCGCGAGATCGTGACCTGGCTGAAGTCGGACGCTTAACCGACTGCGCCACCCAGGCGCCCCACGTCTCCATTTTACAATGGAGGAGACGGAGACTCAAGTGCACATGACACCAGGGCTGGGGCAAAGCAAATCTGGGCCTGTAGTTCCTCCCTTAGCTTCTAGAACATTCCATCCTGGTGTTCTTCCCATCTCCCTGGTCGCCTTATCTGCCTCTTTGCTGGTTCCTCCTCATCCTTACTCGGCCTTTTCCCTTCTCTGTTTACCCTCACTTCAGGGTCAGGTTTTCTCAAACCTTGGGGACCATGATGTTGTGTCCCCACACAAATCCTGGGACTCGGACTCAAACAATTCCAGCGTTTTGTGAACATATGTATATGCCCTTATGATACGCGTCCATCTTGCCTCGTTTTCTTTGAAACACTGATCACAAGCCACTCTGTTGGTTTCATTATCCACCAGCAGGTCTTGGCCATAAAAGATGATGCCTTAGATCCCCGCCTGTCAAGTGCGGCCCTAATATCTCCTGAGAGCTTCTCTCTGGCCCTGACCCAGACCTGCTGACTCAGAACCTGCATTTTATCGAGACCTCCAGGGCACTCATGTGCACATTAAGCTTGAGAAGGGCTGTTCTGGGCGCCCTCATCCAGACAAACGGCTTTAAGTACCATCTATATACTGATGGCTCCCAGCTTTCTATTTCCAGCCAGAACTCTCCCCCGCCCCCCCGCCCCACGAGGCTCCAGGCTCCTGGATTGTGAATAAGCAGCTCAGACTTCCCGTGTCCAAAACCACGTTCTGCTGATTCTCTGCCAAGCGCTCCTGCCTCTGTGTCTCCATCTTCAGAACGTGACGATTCCGCCCCCCTCTCATTGCTCAAGCTTTGAGGTGAACCTTGACTCTCAGACCTCTCGTCCAACCTACAAGCAAACCTTGGTGGCGGCGCTCCCAAATTCCCAGGGTTTGGGGGGTTCCCACTACCCCACAGCTACTGCCCCGGTCAGGACCAGAACCTCTTAGAATACTGTAGTCACCTCATGGAGCTCCCTGCCCCCCCCGCCCCGCCCCCACGGCTTACCCCAGGCCATTCTGCACACAGTAAAGGGAGGCTGTTAAAGTGAAGTCAGATTCCAGCCCTTCTGCTCCGCCCCCTCAAATGGCCAGTGAGGCTTCCCCGTCCCCTCTCCAACCTCATCTTCTGCTCTTCTCCCCTTGGCCCCCCACACTCAGCCGCCCTGGCCTCCCGTGCTGTTCCTTGAATGCGCCAAGCACATGCCCACCTCAGGGCCTTTGCACTTGCCATTCCCTCTCTCTGAAACACTGTTCCCCTAGATAAGCCCAGGGCGCTCGCTCCTCATTCTTAAACCACAGATCAAATGTCGCACGGTCAGTGAGGACTTCCGCAACTGTTGCCGTTAAAATAGCCCCCTCCTCACGTCAGCAACTGGTCTCCATCTGACACACTATACAGTGTTTACTTTGTCCGTCTCCCTCTCGAGAACACAAGTTCCATGAGGGTGAGGGCCTTGCTCTGTTCGCTACCAAACGCCCATCACTTCCAATAGTGCCCGGCCCGTGGGAGGTGTTTGGCTAAGTACCGATGGGGATAAATGAACGGGCTGTGCATACGTTGTGATCCTCAGGTGCCAGGGGGTGGGTGCTGGAAGCATTCTGAGCCCAAGGACAGGGTCTCTGATGAGGGGGCAATGACCCCCCAAGGGTACGTGGTGGTCACAAGGGTCAGTGGTCCCGCCAGACGCTGCTGTGTTCCAGAAGAGAGAAGTCCCTCAGAGTCTCCCTGTCACTCCCCAAGTACAGGTTGGCTTTTCTGATGAAACCCACTCCCCGAAGTCTGAAGAGCCCACGAGGACCACCTAGGAGGCGAAAGAATTCTACCGGGCCAGGATCCTAGAACCTCTAAGTTATAGGGCTCAGGGTTCATAGAAAGAGAAGCTGAGGCCCACGAAGGGGAGAGACTCACCCAGCACCCCATGAACCATGGAGGGCACCGCAGGCAGGAGACCCTGAACCAGAACCCTAGGAAGAGGGACAAAGCAGGAGAGGCAGGTGAGGGCCTAGCCCTGTGCCTCCGCTTTGCTGTGTGGCTTGGGACAAGTCACACCGCCTCTCTGGGTCAGCTTCCCCAACGAGGAAGCCCTGTGGTCACAGGCTGCACATGTGCAGTAGGGCTCTGGCCTCCCACCCCTGCAAAGCCCCCCCACTGTGGAGCCGCCAGGCCTTCCTGTTTACTCGAGGCCCCTCTCGAGGCTGGGAGGCCGCAGCCTTGGCCTCCTCTGCTCCCCGCTTCCTTCCTCTCCCACTTCAGCGCCTCCGGCCAGGCCCTCAGGGCCCTTGAGGCCAAGACTTAGGGGCGCAGTCCAGCCGGGGGGGCATCTGAGGCCACCACCCCCGCAGAGCACTCTCTCTCTGAGACCCTGAGGTCTCTGGCTGGTCATAATGTTCCGGCACTTTGGGACAAAGCTGTTGCCTGGAGCGTCCCTAGAGACGTGAAGAGTGTGACAGCGGGACTGTCTCCTGTCTGGATCCAGTGCCACACCCACCTCCCAGCCCACGCTAGCGGATGAGCACTCGTGCTCCCTGACCCCGGAGACTCTCTCTCCTCCCCACCCCCAGGGTCCAGGCCTCCGCTGAGCAGGTTCTCCCTGAGCTACCCAAAGTGTGGGCCACGGACCAGGAGCTGAGCCTCGCTGCCCGGACCTGCCCTGCTGAAGCAGAATCAGCTTTTTAACCAGACCCAGGAGATTTGCTTGCACAGGAAGCCTGGGTGCACGCAGTTCTGGTCCCCTGCCTGTTGTTGTTGTTTTTAGTGTTTATTTATTTTGAGGGAGAGGGAGAGAGAGAATCCCCAGCGGGCTCTGCACGTGTCAGCACAGAGCCCGACATGGGGCCCGATCTCATGAACCACGAGGTCATGACCTGAGCCAAAATCAAGAGATGCTTAACTGACTGAGCCAGCCAGGCGCCCCCACCATCCCCTCCCCTCCCCTCCCCGGGTTTAAAGTCCTTCCTGGGCCTCATCCCTTAGGTGTTCTTGTCTCCGAGGCTGAGCCTGAATCTATGATGCCTTTACAACTAACTTCCAGTTTCCAAGAAATTTAGGGGATGGAGGAGAAGGGACGACACCAGAAGGAAGCAAAGGGTGAATCTGGAAGGAGTTTTCTGCAGGACAACTCGTCCCGCCACAGGCCTGTGTCATCACCAGAGCAGGGCCATCCTGGTTGACAGAGGCCTGACAAATATCGCACCCGACTGCGGCGTGGGGTCCTGGGTTGCACCCTGATTTGAACAAAGATGCGTTTTGGGGACCATTGGGGCAAGTTGCATGTGGACTTATTATATATTATGATATTAGTGTTAACTTAGTGTTATTGAAGCTCTGAGTTGTGGTTAGGTAGGAAGATGTCCTTGCTTTTTAGAGTCATACTTTAGGGGTGGAATTTTTCTCATTTGTAATTTACTGTAAATACGTTGTCAAAAGTAAAACAGTAATGAGGAAATATAGGGAAATGATAACAATTACTGTACGTTGGTGTTCACTGTATTATTTCCTCCAATTTTCAATTTGTTTACAATTTTTCATTAATGGGGCACCCGGGTGACTCAGTCGGTTGAGTGTCCGACTTCGGCTCAGGTCATGATCTCACGGTTTGTGGGTTCGAGCCTCGCGTCGGGCTCTGTGCTGACAGCTCAGAGCCTGGAGCCTGCTTCCGATTCTGTGTCTCCCTCTCTCTCTCTGCCCCTCTCCTGCTCACGCTCTCTCTCTCTCAGAAATAAACATTGAAAACAAAACAAAACAAAACAAAAATCCTCTTTCTGAGACTCCCATTGCCCCTAGAGGAGAGACTGGATGCTTGGGTCGGCATTCAAGGCCCTGCAAATCTGGCCCCTCCGGGCTTGTCTCTTGCTACTGTACCCCCTTCTCGCCCGTATTCCATCCAACAGGCCTCTGTGACTCGGCAGAGCTGTTCCCTCTACCCTTCCGTGCCCTGTCTTACAGTGAAGAGAGCTCCTAAGGAATGTTCAAGGCCCCGCTCCAGAGCTCCAGCTCAAGGAACCCGCTGCCACCAGGGGACCCCTGTGCACTCAGCTGCTGAAAACTGATCTGTTTTGTGAGCACAGGCCCCCTCCTGTCGCTGGAGGTCGGGGTGTGGGGTGGCACATCCCAGCAGGTGGCGGCTTATGAGCCTGTCTTGCCAGCACAGCCCGGTGCTCTGGAAAACACGCACAGAGGACACCCTCAAAAGGAGTGTCTGTGGTAGCAGGGACCGGGTGATGGTCACTGGAGCTTTTACATTTCCGTGTTTTTTCAAGCCGCTTCTTGTTTTAAGCGCATAAAGTGATTCTGCGGTGAACAGTAGTTGGGGTCAGCCTAGATTGTCATTCACCTGGGACACACCTGGAGTGACGGTGCAGTAACTAGAAAAAAACACAGATGACGAAGATGCTTCTGTCAGGTGATCTCCGTAGCGCCTCGTCATCTTTGGCGTGTTTTTCGCCGCTCGTTTTCGGCGTGTTTTCTCCGCGTCTCTTCCCCGCTGATCCCCGCAGCCCTGCGCTAGGTGCGTGTGCGCGTGTTAGCCCGCTTGGACGGATGTGCCCTCTGGCGGAGGTGGAAGGTCACAGAGAGAAGGAGGCCCCCCCGCACACCCCAGCTGGCACGGGGAACAGAGGCCAGCAGCAGAGACCTGCCCTCCCGCACCCACCCGGGGCCAGAAGGCTCATCCCCCCACGACGCCTGCCTTCTCCTACCTCCCCTGTGCTGGCTTTACTTGTGCTGTTATTCTTTCAATAGACTCACCTTTCGTAACTTAAATATGTTTATTTTAAAGGAAAGTTTAAATAACTAATGCAGAAGGGAGACCAGCCACGCTTGCCATAAATAAAAGGGGACACACCTTGGGCCCAATCAGCCCCACGTCGCGTTTCGGTCCAGCCAGGTGTGGCCCGCTGAAGGTTCTCTTGGCTCTAAAGGGAGTCGGCGGGGACTAGGACGGGTGTTAAGGACACGTGAGCACCAAGTTGAGCCTTCCTCGGTGAGGAGGTCACAGAGTGAAAGAACAGAAAAGGGAAGGTGCTTCTCCCCCCAGGGATTTCTGGGGCATCCCTGAAGCACCCCAGCCCTGCACCATCCCCAAGGCCGCTCTGGTCTCGGCTCCCGCAGGCCCCGGTGACTCCCTCCCACACCCCCGTTCAGCGTGTTCTCGTCTTACCCTTGGGAGGGGAGGGGTGCAGGGGGCACGGACCCTAACTCAGATTTGGAAACAGGCTCAGAAAGGGCAGGCTGTGACCCGTCCGGGGAGGCACCGGTGGGAGGCCCTTCGTGTCTCGCCTCCTCAGGGAGGTGCCGCGGACCTTTCCATCTCGATGCCCTTTCCAGACGCTCAGAACTTCTTACACGCAGGAGGCCAATAACTGCCCCCCCAGCCAGCTGACATGTGCCACCCCCACTGCCCAGGAACCCCCCCACAGCCTATAACCTCACTGCCTACTGCACACAGGCCCCAGTGGGGTTCAGCATAGAAAACATGCTCAGAGACATGAGGGGTCAGGGCCAAGGCCACACAGCAAGGGTTCAGAGGAACGCAGGCCAAGGCCCAGCTCTGCCTGACCACAAGTCCCTGAGAGCAAGGACCCTGCCTCAGTCACCCGGGACCCCCAGACCCAGCATGCCCTGGGTGAGGAAGGGCCCTGGGTCTTCCTTCCCCTGGTACTAGGGGAGGGCAGCTGGCAGAGGCGGGGTGAGGGGCTTGAGGAGGACTGGGAGGGTGAGGGGCTGCTGGAGGCCACATCACGTGGATCAACTCCAGTGAAAGCAAAGAAAAAGGAATAAAACCGAATGTCCTTGGAAATTCCTTTAGTGCTTGGCTGTCCATGAAAACAGGATAAGTGGCTTCCTCTGTCTGTGCTCCAGCCGGGCAGGGTGGAGGCGTTGAGCTCAGGCCAGGACAGCCTCAGGTCAGCACGGGGTGGGGTGGGGGGGGCGGGCAGCAGGGGAAGGGGCTCCAGTGCTGCTACTTGAGGGCATCCAGGTGGGTGCAGACTTGGGAGAAGACATTGTCCACGGAGCCTTCGGCATTGACCTGCAGGGAGACGGCCGGGAGGGCAGAGATGCTGGGGAGGGCCATGCGGGCCTCATTGGGGCAGGGGCTCACTTCCCCCAGAGGTGTGGCCTGACTCTCTGAGCCCAGCCACAGGGGACAGCAGCCCATCACGGAGCCAGCGGGGAAACCAAGGCCCGGAATGGAGGGCTGGCCCAGGGTCACGGGGATTTTGGCCAACCTAGGCAAAACTCCAGATTCCTGGGGCTACCCGCGGCCTGCAGGGGGCGCACCTTGCGTACGATGCCACGTTTCTCATAAAAGGCGATGACAGGTTCCGTGGCCTTGTAGTAGGTCTCTAGTCGCTTCTTGATGGTCTCCTCATTGTCATCCACCCGCCCGCTGGTCTCTCCGCGCTTCAGGAGCCGCTGGGTCATGGTCTCAGGGCCTGCGTCCACATACAGCAGCAGCGTGGGCTGTCCGATCTGCGGGTGGGGCGGTAGTCACAGGGGCCCCATTCCCGTCCCCGGGGCCATCTCCTCCCCATCCTCCCATGCCTGAGGCCTCACCTGAGACCCACTCAGATCAGACCATCAAGCCCTTCCCCAGGGCAGCCTAAAGGACCTTCCTAAAACTACTCCTCTGCTCCAACCTCTTCCATAGCTCTCCAGTGCCCTCAGAGAGGGCCTCCCGCCTTCCTCACCTTGTGTTTCCCACTCCTTTGCTCTCCTGGCTTCAGACACACCGATTCTCTGAAGTCTAGGCTCTCGTCAACCTCCTCCCAAGCCAGGCCTTCGCTCATGCCAAGAATCCTCATCCTCAATCCCAAGTACTTGCCTTCAGATTTGAGCTAAAATCTCATTCCTCTGGGGCAGTCTGCCCAGATGCAACCCCCCACCCCACCCCGCCCACCGTCCCCAGCCCTCTGGGGCACACTCTTGAGTCCCCTTTACTTCTCTGCCCAGAATGTCTCAGGAGGCCTCTGGTGATTCACTTAGTGTCCCTCTCCCCTGCCAGTCCAGGAGCCATTAAGGACATCAAGGCATCTGTCTGACACAGCAGGGCTGGACAGGACTTGACTGAGGGGTGACGGGCTGCCGAGCTCTGGGGGGTTCTGAATAACGTCACTGTTGTTGGAATAAGCAGGGAAGGGCAAGGATGGAGGCTGACCTGTCCTCCTTCGGTGAGGCCCTGATGCCCCCTGGTGTCCAGATGTGAGAAGACGTGTTGCCAGGACCCCTGGAGCCCATGGCAGGGCTGGGCCCTTGCGCTGAGCCCACCACCCACAGTGACGCCCCCAACAGCCCCAGGAAGGAAGGAGACTTTTAGTAATCTCATTTTCTAGATGTGGCCCTGAGGGTCAGAGGTGACGTCACACAGCTGGTATGGGTGGGTCATGACAGGACGTGCCTTGAGGTTGCCTAGCACCTGACCACAGGGTCCATGGCCTCCCAGTCTGAAGGAAGCCCAGCCCGCTTCCATTTCAAAGACAGGGCAACCGAGGCCCAGAGCAGGGTAGACACTTTCTTGAGGTCCTGCGGGCACTTCAAGGTCAGGAAATCCAATCTCCTTCCACTGGAGGAGGCTCAAAGTTATGGAAGCCCAAAGGTGGCCCCAGCATCACAGGCTTGGGAGGTGGGGGTTGGGGGTCTGGTCCTGCCCCAGCCTGTCGGGATGCCTGGTCCTCCCCACAAGGCCAGGGAGGAGTCCCTCTGCCAAGAAAACCTCCTTGAGCCCAGCCCCCACCCTTGCACTTGCTTGCAGCCCTGTTTCCCTAGTGTGACCTGTGACACCGGAGGCGTGGGTGTATGTGTGTGTGCCCACGTGTGTGCGTATGTGTATATCCCTGTGTATCAGTGAGCTGTGTCCATGTACGTACATGTATGTGCGTTGCCAGACGTGTGTGCACATGTATGCGTGCCTGTGTGCATGTGTGTACGTGCCTGTGGCTTTGTGCTGTGTATGTGCACGCACACGTGCGTGTGCTTGGGGCCTGTGTGCATATGTCTGGGAGAGGTGCCCCCACCCTGTTTTCCTGGTGGGAAGCTGTTCAGGCAACTTGGGGCCATCATCCTCAAGGCCTACTTTTTCTAGGCCTTTCACAGACTCCCCGCGGCCCACGGAAGGAGACTGGACTCCCCTCCCTGGCACTGGAGGCCTCCAGCCAGGCCTGAATCGCCTCTCCCACATCATCCTGGTTGCCCTGCCCCATAGATTCTCTTCTCCCCATGCCAGCCGGAGCCTTCCAGCCCTGTCCCTCGCACTCCCTGGCCCTCTGTGTTCGTAAGGTGCCAAGCCCCACTTTTGGAGGGTACATTCTCTCTAATCTCCATTCTGCTCCTTAAGGCAGCTGCCAACTGTGTCTTCCCATTTTGCAAATGGGGGGGACACTGAGGGTCAGGGAGGCAGGATGATCGGCCTCAGGCCTGTTGAGCCGGAACCTGAGCTCGGGTTTGTGAGCTCCCCAGCCTGTGCTTCCTCCTCTTCTAGACTTTTCTTCTAAACTTCTAGAAAGACTTCCAGAAAGTCTTCTCCAGTTTCCCTCCTTATCCCTCTCCCCACCCCAACCCCACAATCAGTGTCTCTTTGCCCCAAACTCTCTCTGGCCATCGTGGCAGCCCTCTTTCCACCTGACCACCCCACATCACAGCTCCCAAATGCACCCACCAAGTTGCACTTACCTTCCGCTCAAACTCCTCTCCCTGCTGTACTTCCCGAGGGTAGCCATCGATCAGGAAGCCTTTGGAAGTATCAACCTTGGCCACCATGGCATCTCGGAGCATGTCCAACACTGTCTCCTGGGGGCACCGGAAAAGATGGAGGGGTCATGAGCCCCTCTCCCTCCGCCTTCTTCTAGGCCTCTGCCCTAATAAAGAAGTTCCAAACAAGCCTCTCTCTCCAGGAAGCTTCCTTTGAATGCGAAGACTTGACTGGCTGATTAAATCATTCATTCACCCATTCATTCATTCATTCAATAATATCGATGGAGCCCCTGTTCCCCGCCAGCTCCCGTCCAGGGCTCTGAGGACACCACTGTGAACAAAGCAGGCCTTTCTCAAGAAGCTCACAGTGTGGTGAGGCCAGTTCATCCATTTCCAAACATTTCACAGGTTGAATGGGCAGAGAAGGAGTGATAAAATTAGGGGGTCTGAGCCCAAATCTGTGGAGCCAGGAGGGTCTGAAAGCTGAGGAGGAAAGAACATTCCAGGCAGGAAGGAATATAATGAGTTGGACGGGACAGAAAGGCCAGGGCAGCTGGAGGGCGGAGAGCTGGGGAGAGGGGGGTTGAGTGGGTGGAGTGAGGCTAAAGGGGTCAGCAGGGCAGGGTCCTAGAGGCTCTGGGAGCTTCTAGAAGGAATTTTCTGCCGAGGGCCATGAGGACCAAAGCCAGGAGTGTTTGGAGCCAGGGAAGGTCAAGGCAGAGTGTCATGGGCTCCGCTGGCTGGAGCCCACTCAGGGCCACCGTCACCCCCCACCCCACCGGGCCCACTCACCAGTGGCACCAGCTGCCCCTTCTCCATGATTTCCGACAGCATCTTGCCCCTGGCCGAGCCCGAACTGACCTCGGCCCGCAGGAGGTCCCCGGTGGAGAGGTGGGTGTAGCCGTACTTCTGGACAATCTTCTCACACTGGGTGCCCTTCCCCGAGCCGGGCCCTCCTGCAAGCGCCCACCCGTTCAGAAGCCCCAGGAAATGGGGCCGCCGCAGGGATAGGGTCACCCCGCAGAGAAGGGGCAGCGCCCCGGGGTGCCACCCCAGGCCCAGGCTCCCACCGACGCCTGCAAAGAGCCTCCCTGCTGGCCGCCTTCCCCGCCTGCCTTGGACTCACCCACCACAAAGATGATCTTGGTTTTCTTCAGCTTCTCTGTGGGGGAGAAGAGGGGAGCAGAGTTCAGTCACTCGCTTGGCAAACAGCACCTCGGGAGGGACAGGCCTGGGCCGGGCCCTCTAAAGCCTGGAGCCACTGAGGGGCTCGGACGCCCACCCTCGCAGCCCCTCCCTGTGGGCGGCTGGGCAACGGCGGGTCACCTCTGGCCTTACAGTCTTCCGTGTTGTGGAGGTTTCTCACGCAGCAGGCCCCCATGGTTCCCGTTCTGCTGTGTCCCCTACCCTTTCCCTCCCAGACCCCGGGCCTGCCCATCGCCCGCCTTCCCTGGGCGGTTCAAACGTGGAGTCGGCAACCACAACATACGTTGCCCCGGAGACGGTTGCCAGGGAAGCCGGCTGCGGTGGGCACAAAGAACCCTTGCCCAGAGTGGGAGGTGCGCTGATGCTCCCACCTCAGCCCCGCCCTTAGAACTCAGCAGGACCACAGCCTCACCAGACGGAGGGAAACTGAGGCCTGCTCCAAGGGCGCCAGACCCAGAACCGGAAGCTGGGCCCTCTTCCCAGGCGGCCCGGCCTTCCCCTCTTCTCAGGGGAGAAGAAGGTCCTCACTGCGTAACCTTAGGAAAGGAGTCCCCGGCCCTCTCTGGCTCTCTGTCCCTCCCCACTGACGAAGGCCTGGCAGCTCCCAGGGGCCCTCTGGCCCCGAGGCTGGAAACCCAGAGGAGTTATCTGTAGAACAACTTCTCCCGAGGGCTCCCATCAGCTGCCTGCCGTGGGCCGGCTACCACCTGGAGGTGGGGGAGGCCACAGCCCGGCGGCAGCTGCTGTTCGGAGCCCGAGGGGTGGCAGGGTGACCGCCGGCTCGGGCGGCAGCAGCGGGCTCCTTTAAGGGCCACCCAGGCTGAGGCACAACGCCAAGGATGGGGCCGTGATGCCGCCAGGAGGCGGGCCTGCCAGGCTCCCTGCTGGCCCCATGTCTCCCTCCAGGTCCCAGCCCATAGCAGCCAGGAGGGCCCCAGACATCCTCAAGACCCACCCTCTCTGGACAACGGGGAGACTGAGTCCCACAGAGGCGTTGGGCGCTGCCTCGTCCTTGTTAGGCTTGGCATTTACACACCTGGGGCCTCTCCCCAGGGCTAGCCTCCCCTTGCTAGCGCCCACCCTTTCTAGAAAGAGGCAGGGATTCAGCTCTATAAATACCAGTGTAGGAGGTGAGCTGTGGGGCCCTCAGGAGCCTCAAGGAGGCCTCATCGCTTCTGAAATTAGTCCTGGAGCTGGCGCATCCCGTGAGATGCCTGAGGAGGATGTCGGAGGCTCCCAGACGGGCCCCTCTGGCAGCCCCAGAACCTCCCCCAACCCTTCCCAGAATGTCTCCTGAAAGCACGCCCCCTTAACAGATGGGCACACCGAGGCCCAGGCAATGAGCAGCAAAGAAGAGACTCAGTACCTTCCATCCTGCTGAGGTCTGGGGAGCCGAGTCAGCGCTCTGCAAGACAAGGGCACAGGTGGGGCCGGTGAGGGGGGCTCTCCTCCATCCTGCCTCTGCTCCTGCCCAGCCCCACGGTGTGCCCCAGGCCCTGATGCTCCCAGCGGCACCGGGCAGCGAAGGCCCCCGGCAGGTTGGGTGACCTCGGGAAAGTCACCTTTCCTCCGTGTGTGTCCGCTGCCTCACCTGTAACAAAAGGGCGGCAGCCCCCTCCTGTCCACCTTTTCCCGCTGGAGGAGCCAGGCGGTGAGGGCGGTGCTGAGGGACGGAAACAGTGACATCAGCACCTGCTGGGCCGCTCCCTTTGTGAGTCCCAGAAAACAGGCGTCTGCCCAACACCTTGGTGATGCTCCCCCGGGGCCAGGAGGAAAGACTTGTGGAGGCCAGAGAGGGGGGACTTGAGCTGCAATACATCTCACCTGGGGTGGGGTTTGGACAAGGATGCTCAAAGGGACATTATGGAGGCCCGAGGGGGAGGAAGCTGTAGGAGCTGCTCATGGGGGACACAGCCCTGTACAGCTGTCATGGGGGATCCCCGGCTCTCACCACCCCCCACATGGCCCCTGCCCTCTCACCCCCTCGAGGACCGTGTTCCTCAGCATGTGAGTCCACCCCGACCCCTCTGGGGACCCCACTCTGCTTCAACGTCCCCTCCCACCTACAGTTACCACCTACACACCTCTGGCCTCCGTTCCCCACCCCCCCCCCCGCCGGCCCTCCCCAAGGCTACCAGCTACCGTCACAGCCACTCTTGCCTTGACCTTTGACGCCCGCCACGGCATTCCTCCCGCCTGGCATGCCCGCAACCCCAGGCCCTTTACTCCTCGCTCTCACTTTGGCTCCAGGTTCCCAGGACCCCTGCCTCTGCCCAGGCAGCCCCGGCCTCCCTCCCCAGCCCTGTGAATCTACAGCCCCTGGACAGGCCCCAAGACCTTCCCACGTCCCCAGCTCCGTGCCCTATTACCCAGCCAGAGGCCCTGTCTTCTCTCACACCCGACTTCCACCCTGCACACCCACATCCCAACCCTCTTGCTCCCGATCCTCTCTGCAGTCTGTGTCCTCAACACCACTTCCTTGTTCCAAGCAGGGCACCTGGCCACTGCCCCAGCCTCCCGTGGGTCTCTCCATACCCCACCAGGCAGTCCGCAGGATTTTCTGTGATAAGCATCAGACCACATCGCTCACCTGCTTAAAACCCTTCCACTTGTGGCTCCTTGGCTCCCAAGATAAAGCCTGGGCCCCTAACATGGCTGACAGGGCTCAGTAACCTGGCCCCCCCCCCACCCCCACCCTCTGCAGCCTTCACAGCCACCGCTTGAACCGCTTGGAGCTTCCTCACCCACCATGACTGCGTCCCACCTCCAGGCCCAGCTACTGTTGCACCTGATGCCTGGATGCCTCTCCCCAGGTGCTATTGTTTAGGACCCAGTTCAGGTGTCACCTCCTTCAGGAAGTCTTCCTGGACTCCGTCCTCCGCTCCCACACTGGCAGGTGCCTCCTTTGAACGCCCCCAGCGTAGCACATACCACACAGTATCGGACCTCTCTGCGGAACTGCAGGCCCGTGTGCCCCACCAGACCGGGCCTGGCCCCAGGCTGAGCATAGGGCTGGGGGCCTCACTCCACCTCCCAGCTGTCTTGGAATGGATTTGAGGCTCGGAGAGAAGGAGAAACTTGCTCCAGAGCCAGGCTGGGGTCAAACTCAGGGTTGCATTTTCTGCTGCTTTAGGCCTGGCACCCAGTAGGTCTTTCAGCAGGTTTATTGGCCGTCCTACCACTCATGGGCCATGAGTTATAGCCTTTTTCCTGCTGAGTGTGCTTAGGGAAGGGCAGACGCTGCCAATGGCCCGCAGCAGCTGGCAAGGGAGGAGGAGGGTCCCCAGGCCAGGGAGAGCCTGCAGTGACCCTGAGGAGTGGCCTCCAACCCACCTTGCCCTGCCTCTTCCCAGTAACCTAAGCCCCTCTGTCCTGCTGGCACCTGCCACTTCCTTCGTCCAAAATAACATGAGTCGTGAGGAGGCATCACAGAGGCCAGGGGTCCAGGACGGAGTTGGGTTACAGGCTCAGCACCCAGACCTTATAAGGCCCCCGAGACAGGCTGCAGCGACTCCTCTCATGACTGGGTGGTCTGCCGAGGGGCCTGGGGAACAGGGGCCCGGGGGGACAGCGACCTAAGGGCCCATCGCTCAGCTGTGTGACCTTGGGCACCTGGTGTCCCCTCTCTGGGCCTGTATCCCCAGGCCGTGACCCGCTCCTGCTGGAGAGTCCTGAGTGGATCTCTGAGCAGTGCTCAGAAAAGGTGGCCCTAGGGCTCCCTTAGAGCCCTCACCAATCATCCGGGGGGCTTCCCGTCCCCCCAGCGCTCAAAATGACATGGCAGGACAGCTCCTCCAATCACAAAGGCTGCCCCTGCCAGGTCCTCCGGGGCAGGGAGTCAGGCCACAGCCCTCTTCCCCGGGCCCCAGCTGGGACGTGCCAAGGGCAGGGACCTGGAGCCCCAGCCCCGGGAGTGCCAGCCGGGACAAAGGGGCGACTGTCTAGGAGGCTAGGAAGGACGGCAACACACATCCCCCCCGCAGGGGCACACGCAGGATGGCACAAACACCCAGAGCAGAGCCTGGGGAGAACAGACAGGCCAAAATACACACGGATCATAACCACCGACACAAACACACAGCCGCACAAACCCCAAGGATGCCCCGACACACACAGGCTGGCGCCCCCCGGGCGTGCGCGGCTTCCCCACGCCCCGCAGAGGCGCCCCCCGCGCGCCCAGACATGCACACGGGCACACACTGACCTGGGGGAGGGGTGCGGCGGGCGCCGGGGCCAGTGGTGCCCTGCCCGTCCTCGCCGGCCGCCGCAAAGGCGACTATTTATAAGGCTGTCAGCAGCGCGCAGCATGCCGGGAGCCAGCGCTCCGCGAGGGCAGGGAGGGGGGAAGGAGGGAGGGAGAGCGGACCGGGAGGGGAGTGGGGGGCCGGACCGGGGTGAGCCCCGATGGGAAGCCAGAGCAAGGCCGGCGCCTCCCCGCCGCGCATCCCCCCCGCTGGCTGTGCCTGCACACAGCACGGCACTTAACAGTTTGCAGAGGGCTTTCCGTTCCTGCCTGACCTCCGATGTGCCCACATCTCGGCGGGGGAACAGGACCCGGCTTCCTGTAGGACAGCTGGGGAAACTGAGACCCGGAGAGAAGAGGCTCTTTGTGTAAAATCCCACAGCCAGTTGTTGGCAGAGAGAGGCCAGACCCAGCGCGGGAGGCAATCATTGCGTGGATTCTGGGGGCTTTGCCGGCCAGAACAGTCCTCCCCACCCCCAAGGACCTGCCCTCCTCAGATCCTGCCCAGGGACCCCTGGGCCAAGACCCACCTGGAACTCCCTGCCCCCCTCCGTTAGAAGGGGCCCAAGAACCCCTGGAACTCGCACTCTCTCGGGACCCCCCAAAGACCATCCATGTACCCATTTCCCAGCTAGTGGTTGTGTAGATTATATATATCAGCTCTGCCTCCGCAAAACTGCCAGGCAGCTCCCGTGAGGTGAGCACGAGAATGTGGGACATTCAGAATGCTGATTGGGACGGGGGCACCCAGATGGGGGACCGCCAATCCTGATAAAAAGGACAGTTCCCATTAACGAGCACTCACTGAGTCAGGCGCTGGGCAGAGCGCTGGGGCTCAGACGGGGTCCGTGAATCCTTAAGCACGGAGGAAAGTGAGGGTCATACCCTTAAAATAGCTTGCCTGAGGTCCCCAGCGTGAACCTGAGAAAAATCCCTGAACACGAAACCTTATTTGCGGCTGAAAACGTCATCCAGCTTTTGACACAGGAGCTACTGAACTGTTAAACTAGACAAAGGCATATGACTGAACCCAGAACTGTTGCACCCTCATTCTTGAGAAAAACTGGATGTTTTCCTAGTAAGTGTCGTAATGTACTAGAAAATTGACGCACTGTAAAATGTCATTCTCTCTTCCAATCATAATGTTTGGAAAACAACTTGCGTGGTCTTCCTAATACTTCTACAATTTGCTAATGAAGACACCCTGGCTTTTATTCCTCAAAGGGACACAATTTGGGTTGCTCCCTGAATCTGTGCTCCCCAAATTGCAATTCTCAGACCCCCAATAAATGCTTTTTATTTCGATTCTTCCTCTTTTCTCGGTCAAAACAGGTAGAAGTGATGTTTATTCATGGAGACCGGCACATAGCAGTAGGTGCTCAATAATGCAGCAGGGCAGAGACCGGGACCGTGCAGTGGCAGAACTCATGACCTTGAAGGTAGCAGCCCCAGATGACGGTGAGTTGAATTTAGAATGTGTCTCGTAGGCACTGGGGAGCCATGGAAGGTGTTGGAGCAAGAGAGCGGGAGTACCAGGAGACTGAGACTGCCTCCGGTGGGTCATTTCTGAGCAACAACAGCCATGATACTAAGGCCTGGGTCTAGTCCCAGCTCTGCCACCTGTGACATGAGACAAGGTCCTTGTCTCTTGTGAGCTTAGTTTCCCCATCTGTGGGAGGGATGGGTGCTGGGCCAGAGGTTCTGTCTTCAAAGTTGCTTGAAAGGCCCTCTCAAAAGCTGTAGGTGGCTGACTGCACCGGCACAACCTTTGGGGAAAGCAAACTGACGTCAATCAAAATTTTAAACATCCTCCTACTTTTAGGAATCCCACACGTGGGCACGAAGTGTGTACACATGGGCACGAAATGTGGGCACGAAATGTGTCAGGTGCCAGAAGGGCCTGACTGATGGGAGGGACGGTGGTGCAGCCAGGCAGGGTGGGGTCATGGTCCTCGGTAGCGTCGGCATGAGAAAGGAAGCCAGAGGTCCGTGTGTCTGCCAAAGCAAGAGAAACAGGCAAAGAGCCCAGTGAAAATAATTCTAAACATGCGGGGGCGTGTGTGTGTAAAATCTATTCCTAGGGTGGTTTTTTTTTTTTTTTTTAACTTCTCTGAAATCGTGTTGTCTTATAATCAAATTGATGGTGTCTTTAAGTTGATGAAATGAAGCAGAACAGAGGGGCCAGGGTGTGCACCTGACCCTCCCTGGTGGGGGTGGGGCTTTCACTTTGAAAAAATTTACTTGTGTTTTTTTTTTTTTAATGTTTATTTATTTGTTTTGAGAGAGAGAGAGTTGGAGCAGGGAAGGTGCAGAGGGAGGGGGATAGAGAGAGAATCCCAAGCAGGCTCCGAAGCTGTCAGTGCAGAGCCTGATGCGGGGCTTGATCCCACGAACCCTGAGATCATGACCTGAGCTGAAATCACATGTCAGACACTTAACCAACTGAGCCAGCCAGGCGCCCCTGGGACTTTCACTTCTTACTTAAAAGCTTCCGTGCTTGCTTGCTTCCTTCTTCTTTGTATTAAAACAACCTATTACTTTACACATAAAACAATTTTAATATGGATGTACCTTGAGGACACAATGCTAAGTGAAATCAGTCCCCAAAAGGACAAATATTGTATGATGCTACTTATGTGAAGTATCTAGAGTATTCAAGTTCATAGAAACAGAAAGCGGAATGGGAAATGGGGTGGGGCAGGGAGGAGAAATTCAGAGTTGCCATTTAGCAGATTTTTTAAAGCTTTTTTTTTTACATTTACTTATTTTTGAGACACAGAGAGAGGCAGAGTACAAGTGGGGGAGGGGCAGAGAGAGAAGGGGACACAGAATCCGAAGCAGGCTCCAGGCTGTCAGCACAGAGCCCAACACAAGACTCGAACTCACAAACCATGATGAGATCATGACCTGGCCATTTGGCAGATTTTGAGTTTCGGACACGAAAGATAAGAAAGTTCTGAAGATGTTTTACGACAACGTAAATGTACCTAACACTACCCAAACGGATAAGTGGTAAATCTTCTGTGGTTTTTGCCACAATGAAAAAAATTCCATAATCTTAAAAATTGGGGAAAGAAATCCAATTTTAAGTACCTGTTTTCTTCTGCATTCAAGTCTAAGCCATATTTAAGTCTATGTGAAAACACAAGTTTGCCTTTTGTGGAAGTTCAACGAGCTCTCCAACCTACCGAATTTCCGTATTTGAGTACCTGTTTTAATTATTCATTCGTGTGTGATCTGTGGATTTTTCACCAATGCTGGGATATTAAAGTGTTGGGATTTCTTCCCCCAGCTAGAACTTAAAGAAAGAAAAATGGAGGCAGAAAGGAAGAGAGGGAGGAAGGAGGAAAGGGGGCGGGGGGGGGGGCAGGCAAAAATTGCATAAGGGAAAAATCTGGAAGATTGTTAACAGGATATGGGACCAGGAGATGCTATCTTGTACATTTGTATGGCTTATGTTACTTTGTAGCATGAAGAAAAAAACAAAAACAAAAAACATATGAAATGAAACCAGTTTTTATTTGTTTAAAAATATTTTTTTTAATGTTTATTTACTTTTGAGAGAGAGACAGAGAGAGAGAGAGTGCAAGCGGGGTAGGGGCAGAGAGAGAGGGAGACACAGAATCCGAAACTGGCTCCAGGCTCTGAGCTGTCAGCACAGAGCCCCGACACGGGGCTTGAACCTACGGACCCTGAGATCATGACCGGAGCTGAAGTCAGACGCTTAACTGACTGAGCCTCCCAGGCATCCCCATGAAAACCAGTTTTTAAAATATTTAAAAAATATTTTGGTTAAAGAAAGAATTCCAAGGCTGAAAGACAAGCCTGCTGGGGTGGGGCGGGGCGGGGCAGGGGGTGGAGTAGAGGAGGACTCTGGGGCGGCTTCCCTCAGAGGCTCACGGATGGAACCACGCATAGCCCAGCTGCCCCAGGTGGGCCTGGCTGTCCCCACTGGCCGAACACGGCAGGAAACGGCTGGAGTGGCTACTTCAGGAAGCACATGTCAGGTCTACAGCTGGTAAGAGATGGCCCCACGCCCAAGGAGGGGTGAGAGTTTGGGGCCTCAGTGGGGTAACTGGGAAAGAAGAAGAATGGAGGTCGGAGGGCCCTGAACCCCAAAGGAAGAGGTAGGTTTGGTCCTGGCACAGTGGGGAGCCGGTGAAGCTTCCAGAGCAAAGAGGACCGTAATGAGGTGGCTTTAGGAAGTTGGTTCTGGCAACGAGTGTGGACCAGTCTCTGCTGGGTCCCATCTCGGGGGGTGAGTTTGTGGAGTTGAGAGCCCCACGCCTCCTGCCCTCCGCATCCTCCGAGTCCTACCTTCTGATGCGAAGCTGAATGGTCCCAGGGTCCACCCCCAACAACTCACCCCCTCCTGATGCTTTCCTACTGCACCTCCCTTCATGCCCACCAGTGGGCAGACAAAAGGGCCTCAGTGTTCTGGGAGAAAGTCTACCTAGAAACCTCTGCCCGGACCCAGATCCCCAGCAGCCTTTGCGTGGGCTTGGAAGTGGGTGGTATTCCCATCTCCCCATTCTCATGCGGGGCCTTAGGCTCCCCACATAAGGACTTTGCAAGGGGTCACCATCCCTCTGACAGGCCAATCACCACCATTACTGTACCTGGTCGGTCCCAGCCTCCTGCCCATCCTGCTGCTGCCACACGACTGTGGCTTTGCCCCCCTCTCACGGGCACTCGTGGCCTTTTCCCAGCCAGCCCCGGGCAGTCTCATCTCCCACCGCTCCTTCCTTCTGTGGACTCACTGTCTACTGAGGCAGGCTGTGGGTCGCCCCCACCAGGCTGTCGTCCGGCCGTTCTTCCCACCTGACATCCCCTCCCTCGCCAATGGCACCTAACACAGCACGCGGCTACCCGTTGCGGGAGCGTGTCCGTGAGCGAGCTCTCGCCTCCCAGCTCTGGGGCCCACCATCCCAGCTGGCCCTGTGCCCGGGGAGCACTCTCTCCCGTCCCAGCAGGCCGCCCGCCCTTGTCTTACACAGTCACCCTTTGTTAGGCCTCCGCTCCCAAGGGCATCTTATCTGCCTAAACAGGTTGTAATCTGCCAGAGTCACCGACCCCCGTCCTCCTGCCAACCTGGAGTCAACAAACCCTTTTGCCGAGAAGGCGGCGGCTGCCTCGTGCGGTCCAGGACTCACCAGGCCCCTCCCAGGGCTGCAGCCCTGCGGCCTTCTTCCCACTGGGCCCCGCGGGAAATTTCCACTCCCTGCCCTCAGTGTCCCCAGGCCCTAGAGTCAACCTCTGAGCCCCGTCTGTCCTCTCCCCTTCAATGTGCTCTCTCTCTCCAGTGCCCCCCAGCTGCTCTCTGTGACAGATGTCATTCTCCAACCCCCCCAACTCCTCCCTGCTAGAAGCACCTCCCCCAAACTTCCGCAGGTCTCTTCCTCCTCCTTCAGGCCTCAAAGGGAAGGGAAGGGAAGGGAAGGGAAGCACGTCACCTCTTCAGAGTGCCCTGTGTCATTGTCTCGTAGTCCTTACCACCCTCCGCGTCCTGTCTGGGACAGAACTGCCACACGGCCCCTCCCCTCCCTAGAACCTCAAGAGCAGTGTCTGGACCTGTCGCACCCATGAGGGAGCCAGGGCTCTGAGAGGGGAAGTGATGTGCCTGAGGTCACACAGGAAGGGAGAGGAGGAACTGGAAAAGCCAGGTGGGCTTGGCTCCAGGAACGCCACACACCTCCGGGGCTGCCAGGTCTCCACCCAAGCTGCAAAACGCATGACTCACTGGCCGGTTGAAGGAGCTGGCCATCCTGTGTATGAACTTCCAGGCTGGCTGGAGGGTGTGGGCACTGTCCTGAGGAAGCCCACAGCCAGGCCAGAGGGAGTCAAGCTGGATCTGGGAGACACAGGAAACGGAACCAGAGCTTAGGTGCATTTATTCTGTACAAATCGTTACAAAACCGAGTCTGGGGTAGTTGCCGGTCCCCAGCCCCCACCCCAATGTGCAAAGGCTTGCTGCTGGCCTCTTCCTTCTCCCCCTGACCCCTCCCACTCCACAGCCTCCTCCAGGAAGCCCTCCAGTCTTCCCTTCCAGGCTCTGGAAGAGCAGGGGCGAACCCACCCCACTGAGGTCCAGCAATAAAGTGCCTGATGTAGAGTGAGGGGACAGAACCCAGGCAACACAGCTCCTGGCCCCCTAGAGCCCTCCCAGGCCCAGCGGAGGGAAGGCCCTCGGACAACTACAGCAGCTGCAAAGGGGCTATGAGAAACCCCAGTTTGGCTGGGATTCCCCCCTTCTCAGCCCCAAAGTCTCCTCCAATAGGTAGAAATCCTCACTGCTGGATGGCAGAAAAGGGAGCCTGGCTCTTTAAGAGCCAAACTAATGGCAGCTGAGTGGAGGGACTAAGAAAACAGCTGAAGGTTTATCCCTTTCCTGTTAGATTCCCCCCAAACTCTGTGGGAGTTTGCGCAAAAATACCCTTAAGTTTCCAGAAGGAGGTGAGGAAGGGAACCCCAGTCCCCCAGGGAGCTGAGCCCCCCAGCCAAAAGTGGTGGCTGGAGGGGTCCAGTCTCAGGGAGGACAGACCCAAGGAGGTCAATGGGGAAAGTGGGAGGGGGTCTCAGACTCCACGTTAGAACCTGACACGGGCAGAAGGGCGACCAGAGAGGGGGCAAGGGTTTTGTCCAAAGCCACTCAGGGCAGAGCCAAGACCCGGATGCTGGCTCCCACCTCTAGGATCCCCCACAACCCCCCAAATGGTCTGGCCTGCCCTCCAGACAGCCCCACTCCCATGCAGCTTCTCTTTCTGGCTCTGGGAAGTGAGGGAGCAACACAAAGTTCCCAGCTCCTCAGGACAGGACCTCACCGTCCCAGCCACAGGGAGTGACTGGAGGTCCATCCTGGGGCTCTGGACCAAGGACTCATGGGAAAGCACATGTCCTTAGCCTCAGATAACTTCAGAAATACCCTGATTGACTATGCTCAGACCCTGACTGGACGAGAAATACCCCCAACACCCCTGATTAACCACATAGAAGCTCAAATCCCTGATTGGTCAAGAGATACCCCCGGGCCTTGGCTGGCCAGAGGATACTACCCCCGACAAGGCCCTGATTGGCCAGAAGACGCTCCGACCAGCCTTGATTGGCCAGGAGACGGCCCTTGGTTGAGTGGCTGGCAGGAGAGAGGCCTCTCCTGTGTCCCTTAGGAGGGGTCCACAGGCAGGGCGGCCTAGGTCCACGAGGGGTGGGAGAAAGTGATTCCATACAGCTGGGCCCAGGATGAGAAGACCCTCTTCTCCGTGATGAAGCGGTGGTGGTTGCCCTTGCGGCTGTGCTCATTCTGGATGTAGGTGACACACTCATCCGGTCCCTTGGGCTCATAGTAGTGGTAGGGCATGCGTTGCAGACGAGGCCGCTGGCTGGGGCAGAGCAGAGAGGGGCTGTAAGGGCAGGGCAGGCACCGGCACAGCCCTCGCCCTTTCCAGCCCCTGACTTGCTATAGGATTTCGGCGGGGGGGGGGGGGGGGGGTTAAATATGATCCAAACGTTTCCTTTCCTGAAGAGGGAGGCAGTGTAGGGTAGTGGTAAGAAGTATGGGCTCCGGAGCCTGGCCCCACTGCTTCCTGTTTGTGGGGCCTTAGGCCACTCACAAAACATCTTCCTCAGTTTTTCTCATCTATGAAACAGAAAGAGTAATGCAACTATCCATGTGGGTCACCGTGAGGAGTACATGAGATAATGAATGAAGCCACGCTTGGTACATGGGCTTTTCATGTGGTCATCTCAATAATAGTGACTATTAATATACAAAATCTGGACTATGGTTGAGCTGGGGAGAGGCCCCTGAGGCAGCTAGCCCCAAGGAGCTTAGATCTCTGCAGAGCAGTCTGAATATCCTAAGACAGAGGCTTCAAAGGCACCCCCAGCCAATGTTTCTGGGTTCCAAGCTGCAGCTAGTGACTGGGCGTTGTTTGGGGTGGGGGCTCACCTGCAGTAGTCAGGGGGGACCATGCCATAGACGTGCACGTGGTCACACAACTCCACTGCAATCACCATGGTGAACCATCCGGTGCTCAACCACGAATGGGACTTTTCCCTGCGGGCAGAGAGGGGGCATGATGAGGGGTCAGGCAGGCAGGGAGGAACGGTCAACCCACCTGGGGTTTCCCAGAACTCCTCCCGCCATCAGGGCCCTCCCCCAACTTCAGTGACCACCCCACCCCCCGCCCCGCAGCCCAGTCCTACTGTGGGAACACGTGCATGCTGGCAGAGGACTTGTCTGGGCAGAGATGAGGGGTGTGGAGAGAGCGCCTTTGAAGGAACAGGGCACGCTGGGAATAGACTCCCGGGGAGACTGGTCACAGTAGGGCAGGTTGCAAGTGACCATGAGCTCACTAGACTCATGGCCTTGCTTGATGGAACTTGCTAGGAACAGCTGTGCCCATGCTAGGAGCAAACGCCTAAAGGGAGACTAATCAGAGAAGGTCATGCTGAGAGTGACCACGGGTTCACAGCAAGGCATGGGAGGTAGCCAAGGACCTGGAGCCTTCGCTGTCCACTACGGCAGCCAGTAGCCACATGTGGGCACACGATGTGTGGTTGAAATGTGCTGTCGGTATAAAATATGCCTGGGATTTTTTTAGTATGAGAGAAAGAACACAGAAAATGTCACTGGTAGTTTTTGATACTGATCATATGTTGAACCGAAAATAGTTTGGATATATTTGATTGAAGGTGGTTCTTTGGAAAGTTTGGAAAGAAAATAAACCTCTCACAAGACTGACCAAGAAAAAGCAAAGATACAAGCTACCAGTATCAAGAATAAAACAGAGGACATCATCGCAGATCCTGTAGACATGAGGACAATAAGAAAACCACAAACAAGCACATACGTAAATTTCACAACTTCAATGAAATGGACCAATTCCTTGAAAATCAGAAACTACTGAAACACAGCCAAGATGAAACAGATTAACCTAAGTGTCTGTGACTATTAAGAAATTGAATTCATTGTTCAAAACCTTCTGAAAAAGAACTCTCCAGACCCAGAGGGTTTGGCAAATTCTACGAAATATTTAAAGAAGAAATAACACCGGGGTGCCTGGGTGGCTCAGTCGGTTGAGTGTCCGACTTTGGCTCAGGTCATGATCTCGCAGTCTGAGGGTTCGAGCCCTGCATCAGGCTCTGTGCTGACAGCTCAGAGCCTGGAGCTGCTTCAGATTCTGTGTCTCCCTCTCTCTCTGCCCTTCCCCTGCTTGTGTTGTCTGTCTGTCTATCTCTCTCTCTCTCTCTCTCTCAAAAATAAACATTAAAAAAATTTTTTTAATAAAATAAAATAAAGAAGAAATAACACCAATTCTATACATTTTCAGAGGCCAGCATTACTCATACTACCAAAACCATACAAAAACAGTACAAAAACCAAACTACAGATCAAGATCTCTCATGAATACAGACACAAAAATCTGAACAAGATATTAGCAAGTCATATTCAGCAGTATATAAAAAAGAATAATACACCACAGCCAAGTGGAGTTTATTCCAGAAATGCAAGTCTGATTCAATATTCAAAAATCAATTGGTATAATCCACCATAGTAATAGTCTTAAGAAAAACCACATGATCATATTAATTGATGCATAAAAACACTTGATAAAACTCAATATCCAATAATGATAAAAACTCTTAGCAAATTAGTTAGAAAAGAGAAATTTTTCAACCTGATAAAGAGCAGCTAAAAACTCTATAGCTAACATCATATTCAATGATGGACTGAATGCTTTCCCACCAAGACCAGGACCAAGGCAAGATGTCTACTCTCACCACTTCCAATACAATTTGACCTTGTATTGTCAGTCCTAGCCAGTGCAATAAGGCAAGAAAAAGAAATAAGATGCATACATATTGGAAATTGTCCTTACAACAGGATCACGTATATGGAAAATCCCAAAGAACCTAGAAAAATTTCCCAGAACCAATAAGGAAATTTAGCAGGATTACAGGATATAAGGTCAACCCACAAAAACCAATTGTATTTCTATCCACTAGCAATGAACAGTTGGGAACCCCCCAAAATTTTAAATACAATTTACAATAGCACCCTCAAATTTTAAATATTTAGGGATAAATCAGGGGCCGCCTGGGTGGCTCAGTCGGCTGAACTTCTGACTTCGGCTCAGGTCATGATCTCACGGTCCGTGAGTTCGAGCCCCGCGTCGGGCTCTGTGCTGACGGCTCAGAGCCTGGAGCCTGCTTTGGATTCTGTGTCTCCCTCTCTCTCTGCCCCTCCCCTGCTCACGCTCTGTCTTTCCCTCTCTCTCAAAAATAAATAAACGTAAAAAAAATAAAAATAAATATTTAGAGATAAGTCAAACAAAATAACCACAGGGTCTATATGTTGGATGTATTGGGTTAATTGGGCTACTACAAAAATATAAATTACACATACAGCTTGCGTTATATTTCTACTGGATAGCATCGGCCTAGCTTCTCTGGGGAGATTAGCCAGAGAAGGACATGCTGGGAAAGATGTATCCTTAGGATAGAGTATGCTGGGAGCAACCGTGTGCCTAAAGCAAGACATGCTGGGTACAGTCAATACCTTCCAGAGGCAGACTACGGGGAGCAGAGCATGTTAGCAGCCCTGTTCCCTCAGAGCAATGCAGGCTGGGAAGCCTTCCTGGGGAGACGAGACCACGCAGAGCACGTTGGAAGTGACCCATGCTAAGGGCTGGACACAATGAAAATCCCCTAGGAAAACCTGAGCAGAGAGCAGCAGGAAGTGACCACACCCTCAGAGTAGAGCATGCCGGGAACAACAGGCCCTCTGGGCAGAGAATGCTGATGGGGAGCACAGGGCCGGCCGGAGGGGGCAGGCAGGAGGCTGGTACCTGTCCTTGCCCGTCTCACCCCGGAAGAGGTCGTCAAATTGGCGCATGCGGCCGGGAGAGACGGCATAGGCCTCCATGTTGGGGAACACCAGGCCTGCCCGCTGGATGACACGCACAAGGCTGCCCTGGGGCTTCTGCATCTTGTTTGGGGGGCCCCAAAAGATGAACGCAGTTTCGGGGGTCCGGTTGACGAATTCCTGAGGCCTCCGCAGCACACGGAATACGCTGGAATGGGCTACCACACGGAATGTGGTCTTGTTGCCTACGTCGGCTGAGTAGCCTGTGGTGGGCGCGTCGTTCATGCGGATTGTGCACTCGGCTCGCTCGATCTCAGGGCCCAGCTTGGTTCCCAGCAGGTGGCTAGAGCTGGTGACAATCACACACTGGTGGCACCGGGAGGGCAGCGTCTGGGGGGGAGGCAGCAAGGAAAGTCAACACTATCACGACCATTCGGTGCCAGGCCCTAGGCTCTGTACATCCAGGCCTCCAGGAGGCAGGAATTATTTCGCCCATTTTAAAAACAGGGAAGCTGAAGGCTGTTCGCTCGACATTCAACAAACACTTCCAGCAAGCTGGCTAATGGCTAAATACCAGGGACAGAGCTATGAGGAAAAGAGCCCCGTCCTGCCTTCAAGAGGCACAGTTAGGCAGAGAACAAGGAAAAGATAAAATGATGCCAGGTGGTGAGCAAAACGTACCACGAAGACAATACAACAGAGGCAAGGGATCAGGAGGGACAGGAGCGGGGGCTCCTCTAGAAAGATCATCCAGTGGGGGCCTGTCGGAGCCGAGACCAGGAGGATGAAGAGGAACCACATAGGAAAATAACTGAGGTGGGGGAACAGCAAGACCAGAGGTGCCGAAGTGGGAATGGCCACCGTGTGTTGAGAAGCCAAAGGCGGCCACTTGTCCGGAGCCGAGTGAAGGAACAGGAGGACAGGACAGTTATGCAGGGATGTCCCCAAAGTCACCCAGCAGAGGAGTGCATCGCTGGGGTATGAACCCAGGTCGATATGGCCACAGAGCCCCGGGCTTGGTCCAGTTCTCCTAAGAGGGCAACCTCCCCAGGGAAACCTCCCATGACATCTCCACACCATCCACACGTAAGACACCACCTGTCGAAAAGGAAAGAGTGTGGAAGCCCGTCTGGGCCTCTGTTTCCCCCACCGGTGAATGAGTTGGAACCACGTGTTCTCCGGGGCCTGTTTTCTGCCCATGGAATTCCTGTTCGCCCTCTAAGTGTGAGCTCAGGCGCCACCTCCTCCAGGCAGTCTGCTCTGAGCCCTCGCTCCAAGATCTAACAACAGCTCCCATGGACCTCAACGGATGGCTTTTCCAGCTTTCCCGAGCTCTACTGGCTTCCCCTGTCAGGCTGGTGTCACCCACACTCAGGCTGTTCCACTTTCTCCCTGGTCCCATTATTTGTGTTTCTCTTTCAAGGATTCTTAGGGTCTCAGTTAGGTGTTAATCTGTCTCTGAACACCTGCCAATGGGCCCTTTCCCAGCAAGGGTGCATTCAGAGCCCCTGGTTCAGGCTCTACACACACGACGTGTGCAAAGACCCTGAGGGATTTAGGGGGGGTCGTTGTTGTTTTTAATTTTTTTTTAATGTTTATTTTTGAGAGGGGGGGATGGGGAGGGGCAGAGAGACATGGGGACAGAAAATCCAAACCCAGCTCCGTATTGACAGCAGAGAGCCCGATGTGGGGCTCGAACTCAGGAACTGTGACAGAGCCCAAGTTAGCCACTTAACCAACTGAGCTGCCTAGGTACCCCTGGGGGGGTGGGGTTTGAGGGAGGGGAAGGAGGCAGGCAGGGATTGGGAGACCACCTTCTCCTGGGAGGCGGAGTTCATATTCCAGGCCAATGATTATCTACTTGGCCTCCCAGAAAACATCTAGGGCTCAGAGGATTATGGGGTGAACCCCAGAAATACAACCTGTGTTTCTCGGCTACCCAAGGCAAACAGAAGCCCCAGGAATGATTTCTGGCTGCTCTCTACAGCTACAACTCCCCAGAGGTTGGGGCAAAAAATACCCTGGCTCCTCCCCTCCCTTGCTGTGTGGACTTGGACAAGTGACTTTGCCTCCCTGAGTCTTGGTTTCCCCATCTCTTCAAGGCGAATAACAATGCTGACCTTACAGGGTTGGTATGCTCATTACTGCTAATCACAGTGCCCGGCACACAGCGGGGAACTGACAAAGGGCAGCCATTATTAGGACTGTTTTTGTGTTGTCAAATACTTGAGCCTTCTGCTCTCAAACCCTGTGTGGACTACCCAGCAGAGACGGAGATCCGTGAAAACCAGAGACATCTCTCCTTAGGAATTCTGACTCAGGAGGCAGTAGGATATCAGCACTAAAAATGGAACCCTGAAGACAACTGAGGCCCAGAGAGAGACAGGGCACTTGTGCAACATCACACAGCGAACAAGGGGCCGAATGGGGCACCTGGGTGTCTCAGTCGGTTACACGTCTGACTTCAGCTCAGGTCACGATCTCGCGGTTCGTGAGCTCGAGCCCCGCATCGGGCTCTGTGCTGATTGCTCAGAGCCTGGAGCCTGCTTCCGATTCTGTGTCTCCCTCTCTCTCTGCCCCTCCCCCCACTGAAATAAATAAACATTTAGAAAAAAATAAAAAACAAACAAACAAGGGGCTGAAGGCACTGGAAGCTATGGCCTTGACTCCTGGGGTCCCCCCTTTCCTTTAGAAGGAATGGAGGCAGCAGAGGGAGGAGGAGGAGGAGGAGGGAACAGTGACGGCGGGCAATGGGAAAGACCAGCCGCCAGCCCGGTCTCAGGGAGCGCCCCGAGGTGGTCATGCTACCTTGTTGCCAAGAATTGGGACGTAGCCATCTCCAATGCTCCATTTCTTGAGGTTGACAGGCCTGCGGGTGCGGCCTCGCAGGGAGCCATAATGGAAGACCTCATTGGCACTGTTGGAGCTGTAGAGGATGAGGATGGTGATGAGGGCAAAGAGGATCACGAACACTGCTGACCGCTGCTCCTGGAGAGGGGAGAGGCTGGTGAGCGCCCAGCCGCCCGGCAGGCCCCCGCCTCATCCTTGCCACCCACCACGCCTGGCTCACTCCCGCTCTTCGTTCCAGACCAGCTCAGATACCACCTCGTCTGGCCCCCGAGTACCCCCTATCACAGCGCCGGTCACACTGTTCAAACTGCAGTCCCCCCAGTGAGGCCATGAGCTCCACGGGCTGGGACCGAGATGGCCTCGATGGCCACCGTATCCCAGCTCCCAGAGCACAGAAGCACGGAAGGTTCTCAAAGAAGGCTTGCTGGATCGGACTGGATGTGGGTGTCAGAAGGACCCCTCCAGCTACAGCTGGAAGGATGCCTGGAGACAGGTGGGACATTCAAAGGAGGGGAGCCAGGTCTTCCCCAAACAGTAATCCAATGTCATGTTTATCATTCATTAAAGCTGGAGGGGACGGATCTGGTCAGGAAGTGGGATGCATGGGACAAAGTGGGATGCATTGTCACTGCCAGGGCTGGAAAGCGATATCCAAAGTGTCCCTTGGGATTCATCTGTCCAGGGTCGGCACAGCTAGGCAAGGCCTGGAAATCCTGGCTCCTTGCGCTAACCGCCCCTCTGTGCTGGTTATTCATGTATCGCTTCTCAGCTCCAAGTTCACCCTTTTTGCCTGTCTGTGCAAATGGACCTGGGCCCTTAGATGCACGTCCTTGGCAGCTAAACGCAGATGAAGCTTTGTCAGGAAAGGACGCTGGAGAGGCAGTGCAGGAGAAAAGGAGTTGGCTTCCTGCGTCTGGTGGCTTTGACGCCTGGTCCCGGTGCCTTTGCTCCCCCAGAGCACATGATTTCCACAGCACATGTGGCCAGCAGCTTCCTCCTGTACGTGCCTTCAGGCACTTTGGGAGCAGAGTGTCTCTGGCCCCTTCTATGATCACAGCCTCTCTAGAGCTTAGCGGGTGTAATACACTCAACCACACACAACACCCAGAGACAATGAGCTTCCCCGGAGCAGTTTTGTATGAGCTCCAAGTGCCTCCTGGGAGTCGTCTTCTGTGAGCAGCCTTCCCCGTAGCCCAGGGAGTGGTTTCGTGACGACTTCCACCAGCAGACCGCCACAGTGAGTTCTCTGCCACCTGGTGGGCCAGAGCTGTGCCCTCTCCAGCAAGGCCTGGGTCTCGGCCCTGCCGGTGGTGGCTGTTCCTTGTACTGGCTATTCCTGTATTTCTCAGAATGCCCATCCCTCGTGACTCCAATGCCCGGCTGTAGCTAATGATTCTTTATGTTAAACTTTCCCTGTTCAAATTACTGTGTGCTTTCTCTCTCTCAGTTGGACCCACACTGGTACGTCCACACCACACCACCCCCAACCCTCAGGCTCTTTCTTCCAAAGCTTCGCTGCAGTGGATCCCAGGAAAGGCGTGTGCAGGGCCAGGCGCATAGTAGGTGCTCAGGAAAGCAGGAACGAATCGATCACTCTGACAGCCTCAGAGCGAGGCAAACAACATTTTGTCATCTTTGACTCTGACCACTGCTCAGAGCAGTACCCTCCGTCCAGCACATCCCAGTGCTGTGTCCATCACATGGGCCAATCCTTTACCACAGATGGACCAGTCAAACCTAGGAAGACACAGGTGGATATGGGCCCAGAGAGAGGTAGGAGCTTGCCCAAAGCCACAGAGATCAGTGGCCACGGCAGAGCTCCAGCCAGGGCCTCCGGGGCATCAGGCACTTCCTGGCCGGGAAGAGGCACTGGTGGTTGTCTGGGTCTGGGGCACAGATCCAAAGGAGCCCATTTCACTGGGTAAATAAAAGGCCGAGATCGGGACGAGAAATGAAGGGGGACTTACTTTGCTGCTACTCATCTCTCTCCGGCGTCTGCTGAGGGGCAGGGGCCGGCGTCCTGCAGGTGGCCCAGGGGGCAGGGATGTGGGGTCACACCTGCAAGCCACAGAAAGGGTTATGGCCACAGCTGGTCAAAGGCTACACCCTCCCCACCCCGCCAGCTCTCCTACCCACCCATGACTTCAAGGCTCAGGGTCATATGCATTTTGCAGAGAGAGACACTGAGGCCTGGAACGGGCAGGAACCTGCCTTCAGGTCACACAGCCCGGTGGTGCAGAGCCTGACCTCTCTCCTTGCTCTCTCTTTCTCTCTCCCACTCTGCTTCCTGAGCAGGGACCTTCCCACTCATTAGCTCTCCTAGGCAGCTGGAGGGCCTAAAGCTGGCTCCCAAGCTGGGGGGCTTGCCCCCCACGCAGCAAGCGCCCCACTGTATATTCCTACTCTGACTTAGGTCCCTGTGGGCTTGGAATAAAGCACTATTCCTTATAGGTCCCCAAACTCCTCTGCACAGGCAGCCCTCCAGAAGTTGCATCAACTGTCCCTCTGTCTAGAATACCCTGCCCTCTTGGACCCTGCTCATGCCCTCTCAGCGTCCAAGCCTAGGGTAGACCAGGAACTTCCTCCGTGTCCCCTCACGCTAGGCTGAGAGCTCTCCGAGCGTGTAGCCGGCACACATCCTCACTCACATTCTCCTCTGTGCCTCCAAAGGTGTGGAGGTGGGTGCAGGAGGTTCGCTGAATGACTTAGTTAATTAACAACAAGCCCTTAGGAGTTAAGGGCACAGACTGGACAATCCGCTATAACCACAGCCGCACCCTCAGAGGGTAGGTGGGGAGCCTCAAGTAACAGCCCTTCCTTCCTGCCCCAGTCGGCCCTTAGCAGCTGCAGCTGCGAGGGGACCTCCTCACAGGCCCTAGCTCGTTTCCGACCTCAATTTCCCCACCTGTCAAAAGGGAGTAAGTACTTGCATCCAGCCACCTCCAGCAGATTCAAGGCCAAAAGGCACTAAGGGAGGGAGAGTGTGCAGGAGAGAAACGGAGGCCCAGGGCTCCCCAGCTCGGTCCTCCCCTCCAGGGGCCTCCCGGCCCCGCCACTATCCCCACCCCTTGACCTGGCGGCTGTTTACTCCTACACAGCCACCAGGAATAGCCACGGCACGACAGGCCAAAGGAGGCTCCCCCCACATGCCGCTCCTGATTGGTTGGACCATGACTCCGCCCACTGCCCAACCCCACCCCCTTCTCCGCGGAAGCCCCCCTCCTCCCAAGCCGGGTTTCAGATTTCAGATTTCCCCCAGGCCGGAGGGCCAGTCAGGGCGCACTGGGGACTCTCACTGGGTACAGTGCCTGCCACACAGATCAGGAAACTGAGGCTCATTAGAAGAGAAAAGCAGCTTGTCCTAGGCCTTACAGCCCTTTGGAGAGCAAGACGGGTGTCCAGAATCCCAGGGTCGCGCTTATGAGCACCGACCCTCTGGCTGACAGTCCAGGCCATCTCGGTCCAGCCTCCCCTCTTGCTACCCTTTCCTTCGGATGCCCCAAGCTCCAGACACAGGTTCAGTGTCCAGTTCCCAGCGCTCCAGTTCCCAGGCCGACCCAATACTTTCCCACCTTTGCCCGAGCAGTGACCTCAGCCAGGACCACCGACCCCCTGGTCAGCCCCGTCACACTCCTGCTCTGGGAAGGTCCTGGTCATACAGCATCTCAGGTGCCAGTGCGAATCCCGGTTCCACCACTTACTGGCTGAGGGGCCTCGGGCAAGCCATGTGACCTCTCTGAGCCTCAGTTTCCTCATCTCTGAAATGGGAATAATAAGAGTAGGTGACTTACGGGGTTGTTGAAAGGATTCAAGCAGCCGCGGCAAGGGAAGCAAGGAGCTTGCAAGTGCTGGGTCAGTGCCTGACAGTAGCTGTGAGTCTTGTGGGTATTCATTGTTGAAGGCCTGCCTCACCTTCGGCTTAAATGCTGCCCCTTGTTGGACACCTGGCTTAGCCACTTCCCTCTAATATCGAGGAAGGCGTGCAGGGAGCCACACTATGCATCACGCACTCACCCTATCCTCCTGGCCACGCTGCAAAGGAAGGGCTCTTACTTCCCATTTCACAGATAAGGAGAGTGAGGTTCAGAGAGGCCAAGCTCCTTGCACAGCTGCCCAGAGTCTGCTGGGGAGCCTTGTTTACAGCTTGTTTGCAGGGAGCAGCCCAGGGCTGAGCCTGCCAGGATCTCCTTCCAGGATCTCCTCGCGCTGGAAGGGGCCAGAGGCCACCAAGTGTGTGCCCAGCACCTGGCCCAGCACCAGGGAGCAGGCCTGCTGGGGAGCAACTTGCTAAGGCTGGGGAGGCGGCAGCCCAGAGCACCGG
Organism: Lynx canadensis; assembly: GCF_007474595.2. Taxonomy (NCBI): domain Eukaryota; kingdom Metazoa; phylum Chordata; class Mammalia; order Carnivora; family Felidae; genus Lynx; species Lynx canadensis. Next base: position 86,393,942 of record NC_044315.2, read on the forward strand.
GCCAGGAGCGTGGCCTCAGCCCCGAGGCTGGTCGTTCAGGAAGAGGGCTCAGTCGTGGGCTAAGGGTGGGGGCCACACCCTGCCCTCTGTTCGGGGGCTTTGCCTCTCTCGGCCGGGGGGCTGGGGGAGGTGGGGTCCTCCTGCAGGGTCGAGAAGCCCCCACAAGCCGCTCGGGAGGAGGGCTCCGGGGAGGAGGGGGAGGGGGCTCCTAACGTCTAGATGGGGGAGGGCGCTGAGCCCGTGGGTCCACCAGTGGGGGACGACTCACTCTCTGCGCCCCCTCTTGCGCTAAGCCCCCCGATTTCCGCACTCTGGGGGGTCCGGAGCCCTAGCGCCAGCTGGGACGAGGAGGGAGGCAGGACGGCGGCAGGTCCCCGAGCTCTAATGGGGTAGTCAGTGGCGGGGGCCCCGCGAACCCCGCGGCAGCCCTAGGGCGCGAGGACCGGTACCTCCAGGCGCCACCGCCGAGAGCGAGCGGGTCTGGAGGGGCCCCGAGGCCCCGCATCTTCCCCATCCCTGGCGACTCCCTGCCCCCGCCCCGGGGCGCAGGCAGAGCCCCCCCTCCCGCTGCCCGCCTCTGCGCGGCGCCCGCTCACCTCCCCCGGGGAGCGCCCGGCCCCCCGCGGCCCCCGAGCCCCCTCACATGGCGCCGGGAGCCGAGAGCCGGGGTCCGCGCTGCTCCGGCCGCCCAGGCCCCGCCGCAGCCCACGCCCGCCGGGTCCTAGCGCCGCCGCCGCCGCCGCTCTGGCCCAGGCCGGGGAGGCGGGCGGAGCCTGGAGGGGCCGCGGGTGGCTCCGCCCCCCGGGCGGTGCCGGCGGGGAAGGGCGAGGGGCGGGCGACCCCGGGACCCGGCCGCGCTGGCGCGTCGCTCGCCCCTCTGGGCAGCCGGTAGGGGCAATGAAAACCGCAACAGCCTTCTGGAAACCTTCAGTGTGGGTCGGGCCCGTTTACTGCCGCCACGACCCGGATGGGGAAACTGAGTCCCGGAGCACGCTGAGCTTGGAACCAGTTGAGTTCCTCTCTGGGCCCCCTTCCCCAGGACCTCCAGAGCCCTGCATCCAGGAGTCACCGTGGGTGAACTCACCGGTCCTCCTGTGGATTCAAGTCCAGCTGTGTGCCACCCCACCAGATGTTGGGCCGTGGCACATTACTTACCTTTCCTCTGCCTCTGGAAAACAGGAAGAACGACCTCATAGGGTGTTTTAAGGATTCAAAATGTTATGTTACTTATAGGTACTGGGGTATACATGACATCATTTCATGTGATAACGAAACATAACAATGTAAGTAGCCATTCTAGGAGCCTGGTTAAATAAAGGCACAGCCCCGCTAAAATTGGATGATGCAGGGTCCATATGCTGACAGGAAGGCATGTCCAGGATATTTACAGGCTATTTAAGTGAAGAAAGCAACTTAAAGAAGTTAATCATTCTAGAAAAGGAAATTGTAAAACTTTGCTTTCCCCTCCTGCATGTGTGTAGTCTGGAGAAATTCTCTCACGTGTACACAACAAAATCCCGAGTGGCAGTCCTTGAAATAACACCAAACTGGAAACAGCCTATATATCCATCAACAGGAGACTGGATTTGTTTCCTTTGCAATACGCGGCGGTGAAATATTATATAGCAGGGAAAACGAACAAGCTACAATGACATGGATGGGTTTTAGAGACACGAGCGGTGAAAAAGACAAGTCCCAGAAGACAAAACTACACACTATATTAAGCATACAGCTGGCAGCAGGCTACTTCTCCCAGCCAGGGAGGGGGTAAGCTTTTGCCTATCCGAATGATTAAAGTTTTACAAGCAAGAACACAGTTGTCTCTGTGGGGTAGGCAGGGATGCAGGAAAGGGGAGGGAGGAAACAGAGGCGGGCATTTCTAGTGCCACTCTGGTCTTTAAGTGGGACGTGGGTTTTGAGAGGTTCACTATATTGTTATGTTTTATAATTTACAAGAATGATCTATGCCACCATTTGTATGTATCACAGTAATTTTTTTTTAATGTGTATTTATTTTTGAGACAGAGAGAGACAGAGCATGAACGGGGGAGGGTCAGAGAGAGAGGGAGACACAGAATCCAAAACAGGCTCCAGGCTCCGAGCTGTCAGCACAGAGCCCGACGAGACGCGGGGCTCGAACTCACGGACCGTGAGATCATGACCTGAGCTGAAGTCGGACGCTTAACTGACGGAGCCACCCAGGTGCCCCATGTAGCACAGTAATTAAAAGGTGAAAGAAAGAGGGACGCCTGGGTGGCTCCGTCGGTTCAGTGTTCGACTCGTGATTTTGGTTCAGGTCATGATCTCATAATTCGTGAGACTGAGCCCCAAGTCGGACTCTGTGCTGAGCCTGCTTGGGATTTTGTCTCTCTCTCCCTCTGCCTCTTCCCTGCTCGTGCATGCAAGCGCACCCTCTCTCTCTCTCTCTCTCAAAAATAATAAACTTTTTTTAAAAAGCACTAAAAAAAGTGAAAAAAGGACAGAGATAATCAAATTAAAATAAGGAGATACTTTTTTGCCTATCAGTGATTAAAGTGTTAAGAGTGGTTATTTCTGCAATGATGAGATTATGGGCTGCTTTTTTTTTTTTTTTTTTTTGGCTTAACTGTATTTTCCAGAAATTTTAAGATTAACAGCCACAATGTTTTTATATTTAAAAACTGAGTTTTTAACTTATAAAAAAATGAACTGCATCTATAGCATGATTCCTTAAAAAAAAAAGACAACTATCAGGGCGGGGGGGGTTGCCTGAGTGACTCAGTCGGTTAAGCATCTGACTTTGGCTCAGGTCATGATCTTGTGGTTTGTGGGTTCAAGCCCCGTGTCGGGCTCTGTGCTGACAGCTCGGAGCCTGGAGCCTGCTTTGGATTCTGTGTCTCCCTCTCTCTCTGCCCCTCCCCTGCTCGCAATCTGTCTCTCTCAAAAATAGACATTAAAAAAATTTTTTTTAAAGTATATAACTATCTATGCCTATATATTTGTAAACGTACACAAAAAGTCTGGAAGAATCCACACTGGACCACTGGCAGTAGTTTCCCCCTGGAGAATGGATGTGGGGCAGGAAGGGTGGGTGCTACCTTTATTTTCTGCTTCACAAAGTTCCAGGCTGTTTACATTGGACTCATTTGTTAATACCACTTTGTTTTAAATTAAAACCAAAGGGGGGGGGGCGTGCCCAAGGTCCTTCCTCCAGGTTGTGTAGACACTGCCCACCAGGCAGTGGGGCTCAGTGGGGAGGGCCAAAGGTGGATTCGAGGCTTCTTGCCCCTCTGGTGTCCACCTCCATCCGCTTCCTGAGCCGCACCCCACTTCATCCCCAGACCTCTCACCCTGCCAGCAGGAGGACACAAAACCACAGGGCAGGGAGCAGGGCAGCCGGGTGGGAAGCTTGGTTATGGGGGTTCAGAGAACAGGAGCCCCTTGCCCAAAGTCACCCCTCAGGTTAGAGCCTCTACCAGGAGTGGGGGTGTCCTGTCCCCAGCTCTTCTTCCTGCCCCAGGCCAATGACAGGGACTAGGGAGATCAGAGTGTTGCAGAACCAGTTCCTGGACCAAACCCGGACCTGGAGCTCCCCCCTCAGGCCTGCCGGGCCAAGGCTTATTCCAGGAAGCTCTGCTGTAGGGCTGACTTCCCTTTTCCTGGGCCCCCCCAAAAGAACCACTTCAGTAATAACAAGGATAAGAAAAACAGCTCCAGTGTGTCGCATGCCAGGTGCTTTCTCCTGTGCTAAGCACTTTGCAGATACACCTCACTGAATCCTTAAAATAACCTATGCGATGGGTACTACTACCCTCCAGAGGGAGAAAGTGCCACTTGGGGTGCGCACAGGTGCCCAGGCTGGGATTCCCCCAGGCCTATCTGCTGAATAACCACAAGTCATTCTGCCCCAAAGCCCAAGGCCTGCCCCACACCCACAGCAGGGCTTTCATGGACAGGTGGCCGTGGCCAATTCTGGTGCTGTTCTCCAACTCTGCCCGGAGCTGGTCCTCCCCACAGAGCTGCCCATCCATGGTGTGGGGGAGATGGCCTCTGCTTCAGGCCTTCTTGTCCCAGGGTGGGGGTCCTGAGTGTGACCACCTTCCCTTCTTATCCCTTAGCAATCTTTGCACTGTTGGGATTTTTCCCTTCCGCGGGGCCCTAGAAGGAGCCCTCAGAGACTCCCTCACCTGCCACCCTAGCTCCCAATTTACACAGACCCAAACCAAGGCCCCGAGAGGGGTCAAGACTTGCCCAGGTCTCTCCCTCCTGGGTCCTGGGCACAGCCAGTGTGGGAGTCAAGCCTCGGAACTCCAGGCTCTTTTCCTCTGGACAGAAAAGAAGAGGCCAGTGAGCGTCTCTGGCAGGTGTGGGCCTGCACACAGGACCTGCTCCCAAGCGCATGTTCCCAAGGACCTGGGCAGTGGGTCTGGAACCAGGAAGTAGCTGGCCCCAAGTTCCTTCTGAGAAGAGGCCCCTTAAGACACCGCCAGGCTGTGAGGCTCACCTGGTTTCCCCTCTGACCTCAGGAGGAAGTAGATGAGTCCTCAGCAGGCCTGCTGAGGGGACAAAGGAGCAGGGGTGTGGACAGGAAAACAGATCCCCGAAGGAGGGGCTGCACACACGGTGCCCCACCCGGCCACACTCCTCAGAGCTGGGAGGGAGGTCCCGCCCCCAACTCACCTCCTGGAAGCTGCTGGAACTGCAGTGGCAGAGAAGAGGCTTCCTCGGAGAGCCTTCAGCAGGCCCAGAACCAGTCACCAGAGCAGCCAGGGGTCATTGTCTTTGGCCCGGAGGAAGAAACTGGTGGACCGTGCCTGCCAGGTCACCATCCCAGAAAGACACATTATTTAGGCCAACCCAGCAATAAACATCCCACCCAGGGGCAGGACCAGGACAGAGGCTCCTCTGTGCACTGGGCCCAGGGGCTGAGCCAGCATCTCCTGGGGGACGGAGGAGGAGGAGGCAACCTCTTGGAAGGGGTGTGAGTTCAAATCTCCCCAGAAACAGCAGACTCTGTCCTTGGAGACCCAGGACAAGACTGTGAGCAGGGAGGCAGCTGGTCAGGGCCAAGGAGGGCAGGGCCGATGCTGAGCAAGGGAGATCCCATTGAAAATGATAGTCCCACACATCAAGTGCCATCCCTGGGGCCACCTCGGTGAATTCATACAATCCCATGAGGTAGGGACTACTTTTTTTTTTTTTAAAGTAGACTCCATGCCTACATGGGGCTTGAACTTACAACCCCAAAGTCAAGAGTCGCATGCTCTACCAAGCCAGCTGGGCGCCCCAGTGAGGACTACTTTAATATCTTTCACAGATGAGGAAACTGAGGCCAGGAGGAAGGCACTAATCTGCCAGGATCCCACGGCAGGAGCCTGAGGGAGGCCAGGTCTCACTCCAGAGCCCTCCCTCCGAGCCTGGAAGTTCCCCCACCAACCGTCTGCCTGCCAGGTTACATCCCACCCTTACCTCTGCCCAATACCTGCTCAGAGACACTGGCCACTGCCAGGCCAGCAGCTGGCGTTCGGCTGCCAGCCTGCTCCTACTTCCCCAGCTCAGGGCTCTCCCCGCTCCTCCCACGCTTGCAGAGCCTTCTGGGCCTGCCTGGCACCGGGGCGGGGGAGGCCGGGCGCATAAAGCAGTGCCGTGGGCCAGGGACCAGGTCCCCAGGCTCTCCTGAGAAGGCTGGGGGCAGCAGGGGGGAGTGTGCTCCCTGGCACCCAGGCTCCGTGGCACAACTGGCCACATAGTTTGCGGGGTGCAGCGCAAAATGAAAGTGTGCAGCCCCTTATGACAAAGCACTGTTAAGAATTTCAGGTTGACAAATAAGATCCTAAACAACTGCGCAAGTCACATGCCCGTGAGGTGGGCCCCAAGCCCTGGAGCTGGGGGAGCTAGGACCCCAGGGCTCCTCCTTCGCAGCTGACAGCCTGAGGTCCTGGGGTCCTGGTTTTTCATTAGTTTCCTGGTCTCCAGATTAAGGAAGGAGGCAAGGAGAGAGGGAGCGGGGGAAGGGAAGGGAGGGGAGGGGAGGGGAGGGGAGGGGAGGGGAGGGGGGAGGGAGGGGAGGGAAGGGAAAAGGAAGGAAGGAGGGTAGGTCCGGGGAATATGGAAGGGAATTTACGGTCCGGTCCGTGCTTCACCCTGTAGGTCCGTTCACGTTCCGGCCCCCTTTCTTTCCTGTACCTGTCGCTTCCATCCGCCTTCTTCCTTTCGTCCTTCCTTCCAGGAAAGGAAAAGGCCCCCTGACCTTCCTTCCGCCCCCGGTCTTTCCTTCGCCCTTCTTTCCGTCCCCCGATTTGCCTTTCCCGGGGAAGGGAAGGAAAGGGAAGGGAAGGGAAGGGAAGGGAAGGGAAGGGAAGGGAAGGGAAGGGAAGGGAAGGGAAGGGAAGGGAAGGGAAGGAAAAAGGGAGGGAAGGGAAGGAAAGGAAAAAGGGAGGGAAGGGAAGGAAAGGAAAAAGGGAGGGAGGGGTAGTTAAGTACTTTCACGGGCTCTCCCCAACCCTCTGGTGCAGGGCCCAGGCACTCAGACCCCTTGCTCTCCTGGCTCAGCCAAGTGGCTTCTCCTTATCTGTAAAATGTGCTAACTCTGTCCTGCTCCCCAAGGTGGCCACAGACCCTTGTTCACCGGCCCTTGCTGTTTACTGGTGAGTCTGTTTTTCCCACCCTACAGGTGAGGAAACTGAAGCTCTGCCTGCCTTTCTTGCAGTGTGACCAACTTCAGAGTTAACAGGGGATTTAACTGGCAAGATCCTTGGAATTTAACCCACGGAGCAGGGAGGTGACACGGGGTGGGGCACTTTCCTTCCCACCCTGAGTCATTTCCTCCCAAGCTCTGGCCTCTCCTCCCGCTGGTACAGGACAAGGGGTACCCTGGAAGCTGCTGAAGTGGGGCATTCCCCGTGCCAAGTGCAGCCAGGGAGCCAGACTTCCCGGCCTGGTGAGGAAGAGGCTTCCTGACTTGGCGGGGAAGCAGGTAGGCTCCTGGGGAAGAAACACGTGGGCAGGTTAAATGCCAGAAGTCCAGACGGCTGAGGGCCCGGGGAGGGGCCCAAGGACCCAGCCTGCCCTCGAGTCAACAGGTTATGGGATTGTGGCAGGGAGAGGAGCCCCAATCCCCACCCCCAGACACATGACCACACTTCAGACAGGCTTCCAGAAAACACGTTTACCCGTACACTCCAGAGGCGGCCCTGGCAGTCACAGTTCAAAGGCCCCTTCGCTCAACGAACCCCAAGCTCCAGCCTGGGAAATGTGGCACCAAAGGCAGGTGGAGGGGGGACAGTGAAGAAGGACCAGGGCTGTTGAAAGATCGAAGATCACAATGCTGGTGAGTTGAGGGGCCATCAGCCCCGGGGGCAAAGGCCACTGGACAGACCCAGAGGGGGGGTGAACCCCAAAATGAAGATTGGATTACTCAGAAAGTGGGGTGCAGGGAAGGGCTGCAAAGGTCACCACAGTCCTCCTCTTCTCCCCCTCAAGTCGGGAGGCCTAAGATGGCTCCAAGTGTCCCCAGGGTAGGGCCAGAAGGGACCTTAGGTCCACTAGGCATGTGGCAGGAGACAGGATCCATAAATTAAATGTTTCCGGTGGAGTGTGGAACAGAGGCCCGGTGAGGGCCTTGTGGCTGGCTAGGCGATGGGGCTACTGGGTCCTCCACGATGGGTGGGCAAACACAATGGGCCTCTTCTTGGCCCAGCGGGAGAACACGGCCTTCTCAGTGATGAAGCGGTGGGCGCTGCGGGGCGCCCGCTCGTGGGCCAGGTACATCTGACATTCGTCCAGCCGGCCCTTCTCAAAGTAGTGGTAAGGCACCGAGGGGTGGCTCTCCTCCCTGCGGGTGGGGAAGAGGGACAGGCGTGGGACACCTAAGCTCGCCTGCCTCCCGCCACACCCTGCCACCTACCACGACCAGCCCCTCACCAGGGACTCCCCGCCGGAGCACCCCCATGCCTGGTCCCGGGGAAGGTCAGGACAGACAGGGGAGGCACAGGGCAGCCCACGGATCCCATGGGCCAGGGTTTGACCCTGGCTCTGGCTCTTGCAAGCTGGCCGCTTCTAGGCTGGAGACGTACTCTGTGAGCATAAATAACCCGTCTGTAAAACGCAGACGGTCACCTGAGACCACGGGTCAAAAAGATGTAAGATTGCAAAGTGCCTTGCGGGTTCTGGGCTTCCGGTGAGCGTCCCGTCAGTCCCCGCGGCTGCACCCCCACCCGCTCATCAGCACCGTGCACACTGGCCGTCTGGCCCGGGGCCATGGCAGAGGGCGCACATGGGCTGTCATCTGGCCCACGTGCTCACCAAGCAAGCTCCAAGAGAACAGAAAACAAAGACCCGGGGCTCGTCCTGTCCCTTGTGCACATGTTCCTTACAATAATACTGAACTATTGTGATATCAACGGCAACAGCTTCGACGCAGCTGGTGCCTGACGATGCCCTTCTGAGCACCTCGGTAGATTTATTCTCTCTCTAAACGTCTCTACAACCTTCTGGGGAAGGTGTGATCGCTCTCTCTTTTACATATGAGGAAAGGGAGGCCCTGGGCCCCAGGGGTGTCTAAGCCTCAGCCGCCCACGGGGAAGCCCACACACCCCGTGCCCCAAGCTCCCCCAGGGTGAGGCCAGGACAGGGGGCCCACGGTCCTCCCCGCCCCGGCCTTTCCTCCCGCCCAGGACCCAGCTGGCCTGACCTGCAGTAGCTGTCGCTGACCATTCCGTAGACCACGATCTCCTCGCACAGCTCCAGGGCGAGGATCATGGTGAACCAGCCGGTGCTGAGGAAGGAGCCGGACTGTCTCCTGGCGGGAAGGGGCACAGTCAGCGCAGCCGCGTCCCTCCCCAACGCGGGTCTGAGCAAGGAAGGGGCTGTGCGACGGGCCCAGCCTCAGCTGTCTCCAGGCACAGCGCTGGTCACCCTCCCAGCCAAGGGCCCTCCCCTTGACCCCCTACAGAGGGGGCCCTGGGGAAGGCTGGGGAGGGGACAGAGCCAGCCCGAGATCCGCAGCAGGAAAGGGGTGCAGCTGGACGCCAACCCAGGCTCGTTCAGCCCCTCACCACCCACACGGGGCTTGAGCAAACCCCCAGACGATCGTGTAAGGCTACCAAGCACAGCGGGTGAGAGTGGGGAAGACCCCTGTCTGAATTCAAGTTGGTCTTCAATTCAAACCCTACATCTGCCCTAGGGTATCAGCTTTGCTCACAAACCTCTCTGAGCCTCGCTGACCCATCTGTGGAATGGGGAGAATTATATAGGTAGTTATGGGGAGGGAACACCGTCAGCTCAGCACCTCCCCTGGTCCCCACACCCAACTGGGAGAGAGGGACTGTGTGGGCAGCCCAGGGCTCAACTCTCTCAATGCACCAGCACTGGTTACCCTCCCAGACAAGGGCTACTCACATCCACCTTGACAGAAGGGTTATGGGGTGGCTCACTCTTTCAAACTGGGTGGCCAGGAACCTGCCACGGCCAGTGCTAACATTCTCAAGGGAGGGCCAGGAATGCTGAGACAAAAAGGGGACAAAGAATGTCAGGCAGGGAAGGGCACCTTCAGACGGGGTGGTCATGGAGGGCTTCTCTGATGAGGTGACATCCCATCCAGACCCGAATAGCAAGAAGGAGTCAGTCACAGGGAGGCAGAGAGGAGAACATTCTAGACGGAGGGAAAACATGTATGAGCCCTGCAGGTGAGAGCCAGTGTAGAGATGTGAGGAGGCCCAGAGGACGGGCAGGTTGAGAGAAGGGAGATGACGAGATCACGGAGGTGGGCCTCGTAGGAGGCTTACAGGCCAGGGGAGGGGAGGGACGAGAGCCTGGACTTTATTCTCCACGTGAAGGGAAGCCTCCGTCAGGCTGCAGGCGGTTGGCGCTCAGACTGCAAGGGGGCAAGAGTGGCGGCAGCAAGGGGCTGCTACAAGCGCAGTGGAGGCTGGGGCGTGATGGCGGCTTGGGTCCAGGTGGCACCTGTGGGCACAGGAGAGTCAAGAGGCCACCATGTGCCGCAGGTGATGGAATGAAAGGAGGCGGGTACAAAGCCCAGGTTTCTGGCTGGGAAACTGGAGGCTGGCAGCCGGATTTCCAGAGCTGTGGTGGGGGGTGGGAGGAGCCAGCATGTGGAGGAGGAGGCTGGGAGGAGTCTGAGTGTGAGATGAAAGGAGATCCTCAACCCAGAGGGCTTAAGGCCGTGCCTGGTGCAGGAAGAGGGCCGTTTCTACCGTCAATGTTACTTCTGTCATCTGGCAGGGACTTCAGAGGCCAATTCAGATCTCAGGGAGTATCCCCTCCCGAGGCCAGAGCTCCCGACACCGCTCCCCGCGGCAGTGCTCCCCTAGCCTGCGCTCGTAAGGCCGGCCACTGTAGGGGCTTTTTGATCTATGTGCTAACTCGACGAACGACAGTCTCTCTGATTCTGTCCCCCATCAGAGGCAGGAGCACGTCTGCCTCCCTCACTGCTGAACCCCAGCGCCCGGTGGAGCAGACCCGTGATGGACAAGAAGCGGCTTGAGAAGGCAGGTCCCCAGCCAGCAGGGAGACCCCCCCCCCCCGCAGGCCGGCCCCAGGCTCACCGGTTCTTGCCCGTCTCGTCCTGGAAGACCTGGTCGCAGTAGGCCATCATGCGCTCCGTGAAGGTGTAGACCTGCAGGCCCGGGTACATCTTCGTGAGCTGTAGCAGTGTGCGGTAGGTACGGCCGCCCAGCGCCCGGTCCATGTGCCTGCCCTGGCCCCACACCACGTAGAGCGTGTCACGGGCGTGCTGGAAGTAGTGGGAGTAGTTGCGCAGCAGCAGGGGCACACTCGTGTGCGAGACCACGCGCAGGGTGCTGCGCCGGCCCACGTCCGCCTCAAAGCCCACGGTGGGTGCCTGGTTCATGCGCAGCACGCACTCGGCACTGTCGATCTCCGCGCCCAGGCCCGAGCCCAGCATCTGGCCGGAGCTGGACACCACGGCACAGCTACGGCATGGTTCTCGGACCAGCGGCTGCAGGGAGAGGCAGAGAGGAAGAGAAAGGCATGAGCACACAGCTCCCACATCCCCGTCCCTCCACCCAGTAACAGCCACCGCCTTCACGTGGCCCCTGTATCAGCTGCAAGCGTGGCGTCAACCCATTTTGCAGGTAAGGAAATTGAGGCTGGGCTGGGGGAGTGACTTTCCTACGGTCACATGGATAGCAAGTGGCAGGGCTGAGACTCTGTGTTCAGAGCCCCATGCTTCCTCATCGGCCACCTTCATGTCCCTTTTCCCTATTGCTGAGGCCCTAATACGCCCTCCATCGTGGGTTTTGTTTTTTTTTTTTAATTTTTTTAACGTTTATTTATTTTGGAGACAGAGAAAGACAGAGCATGAACGGGGGAGGGGCAGAGAGAGAGGGAGACACAGAATCAGAAGCAGGCTCCAGGCTCTGAGCCATCGGCCCAGAGCCTGACGCAGGGCTCGAACTCACGGACCGCGAGATCGTGACCTGAGCTGAAGTCGGACGCCCAACCGACTGAGCCACCCAGGCGCCCCATCGTGGGTTCTTTATTACGGTTACGTGAGCAAACACTTATAAAGCACTTGAAGCGGTACTTAGCACACACTGGTACCAGGGGTCATATATGTGCTTGTTAAGTAAACATGAACCTCGGCTCTTCACAATGACTCTTAGGCCACTCCCTCCTCTGCCTGAGCCCCACTCATGTTGTGCCCGGTTTGTAAGTAAAAGAAGGGTCTTTAGTCTTTAGGGTTTCACAACATTGAGAACGTCTGGCTCGGAGCCTGAATCCTGGTTCTGCCACTTCCTCTGTCTCTCTGAGCCTCAGTTTCCTCATCTGTCAAATGGGGATGAAAATAGCATTTACTTGACCAGGTTGTGAGAGGACTCAATTAAAAATGCCTGGAGGGGTGCCTGGGTGGCTCAGTCGGTTGAGCCTCTGACTCTTGATTTCGGCTCAGGCCCTGATTCCAGGGTTGTGGGATCGGGCCCCCGAGTGGGGCTTTGCACTGAGCGTGGGATCTGCTTGAGATTCTGCCTCTCTCTCCCTGCCCCTCTCCCCCACTCACGTGCATGCTCTATCTCTCTCTCTCTCTCTCATAAAAACATAATAATTAGGGGCGCCTGGGTGGCTCAGTCAGTTGAGTGTCTGACTTCGGCTCAGGTCATGATCTCAGGGTTCGTGAGTTTGAGCCCCATTGGGCTCTGTGCTGACAGCTCGGAGCTCGGAGCCTGCTTCGGGTTCTGTGTCTCCCTCTCTCTCTGCCCCTCCCCCACTCATGCTCGGTCTCTCTCAAAAATAAATAAACATTAAAACAATTTTTTTAAATAGTAATTAAAATAAAATAAAACTGCCTGGGGAATGATTAGCCCAGACCCAGAGGACAGTGAGGGCCCAACCATCTCATTATCCCCCGAGAAGCTGAAGCTGAGCCAACATGTCTACAAATGTTCACTGGCGGTCAGGGGTCAGGGGTCCCAGAAAAAGACTTGCTCCCCACCCCATGTCTCCATGCCCTCCCGAGAGGACACGGGTTTACGATGGTCCTGTATTCCTCTCTGAGATATTTTATATCAGACCTAATGTTGATTTAGGGACTCACAGGCCCATTTTCCATGCCTCCAAAAGACAGCACGATTCCTTTATTCTGCCCACAGTTTGAGCCTATCCTGCCCACTGTGGTCTATTCAGATCTGAGGTCACTGCTAGCTCCAGGAGATATTCAGCTTGTCCCACGCAAGGGCTTTAAACTATTTAACTGCGATCAGATTTTTTTCCGGATATCCAAAACCTGGATTTCTGGCTTCTCTTAAGAAACCCAGAGGATCTGGCCACCTCGAGCCCATATCTGAATGAGCTCGAGTGTCTGAAATAAACGCTGGCCACCACCACGGAAGATGGGACAGCATCTACCCGGCCCACCCCACCTCTTGTCCCATGTGGCCAAACCCCCAGTGGTTTTACATCTTGATCAAATATTTACATGGCACCTGTTGGGAACACTGGCCACGGATCACCCAGTTAGATCAGCAGAGCAACTCTACAGAGGTAGAAACCAGAAGATTCTTGATTCATCGGTAGAAGTTACCGATGAGGAGGCAACCAAGACTCAGAGAAATGAAGGCCCAAAATACGTCTCCTCCGAGCCGGGGTCCCCGAACATGCCTCCCTCTGACCTTTGTGCTCAGAGAGCCATCAGACTCAGAGCCGGGAGCTTTCTGTGCTGGGTGTCAGTATGGGATGCCTTTGAGAAAGCTACCATGGGGGGCCACTGAAATCAGGGTGAGGGGTATAACGTACTCCAATCTGCACCTGGCAGGGCAAGCATGGGGAGGGGGGCGTCACGGGGCATCACCCCTGAGCTCCAGCGTCCACGAGAGGACGAAAGGTCTGGGGCTGACATGACTTTTCTCTATCATCTCCATCCCCAGCAGCGATCATCAGCACAAGACAGGGCGCATCCAAGGCACCAAATACACACTTGCCGAATGAATGGCTTATGTGCAAACATAGTTACATCTAAAGACAGGAGCACCTGGGTGGCTCAGGCGCTTAAGCGTCACGATCTCACAGTTCGTGGGTTCAAGCCCCGCGTCAGGCTCCGTGCTGACAGCTCGGAGCCTGGAGCTGCTTCGGGTTCTGTGTCTCCCTCCCTCTCTGCCCCTCTCCTGCTCATACTCTGTCTCCGCCTCTCTCTCAAAAACAAACATTAAAAAAAAAAATACATACACAGAATGATACACAGATCACCATGATGTGAAGGTGTCTGTCTCCCCCACCAGACTGGGAGCTCCAGGGGTGAGCACCCTGGCCGACTCACCAGACAATATTTACTCAATTAAAAAACAAAAACAAAAACATTTCTAGAGCGCCTGGGTGGCTTAGTTGGTTGAGCATCCGACTCTCGATTTTGGCTCAGGTCATGATCCCAGGATGATGGAATTGAGCCCCCACACTGGGGTCCACACTAAGTGTGGAACCTGCTTAAGATTCTTTCTCCCTCTTCTTCTGTCCCTCCCCCCTGCTTGTGCTCACTCTCTCTCTCTCTCTGGAAAAAAAAAAAAAATTACAAAATAAAAAAAAAAATAAATCCACTTCCTCTTAGAACTTGGGACTCACAGAGGTGTAGTGACTGCTCAATGTCACACAGCTGGTGAGCAGAGGGGCCAAGCCTGGGGTCCAGGCTGGCCTGGCACGCGCCTGGTTCTCACTTATGCCCAGAGAGTAGGGGGCACCCTGGCCGGCCTGTCTCGACACGTTGTCCGGCCAGCTCACCTTCCCATCTGGCACGCTGCTATATCCGCTGAAGTGCAGGGGCCCTGGCACAGTGGGCCTGGAGTTGGTGGACGGGTGGGGGTCCAGGCAGGGGGCCAGGCAGAAGGACAGGCAGGCCCAGCAGCACAGCAGGATGTAGGCAGCTGAGAAGCCCGAGGAGCACAGGATGACAAGCAGGAGCCGACCCTGGGGGAGACAAACAGTCATGGGGTGTGTGCGGGGGGTGTCCCTGGGGCTCCTAGAAGCTTATGCTGGGGTGCCATGCTCCAGCCTCATGGGTCCAAACCCCAGCTCGGTAGCTTCCAGAACATCAGCAGAGCCCAGAGTTAACCAGGGCTTCCTCTGGGCTGCTCAGGCCCTGGAGACAAGCCCTTTTATTCCTCCCATGTTCTAGATAAGGGATCCGGGATGAAAACCCGAGGCCATACAGCATGGAAACAGGATGGGCCCTTCAATCCAGGCTGCAGAGCCCACACTCTTAACCAGAAGCCTAGGTGCACTCTGTAGCCCTGGGTGCAACTCTCCACCCCTCTGGACCTGCTTCCTCTTCTAAAAACTCAGGGCCCGTAGCACCTGTGAGCTCACCGTGAGGCCAGCGGTAACAGCGCTGTGTAGACTATAATGTGCACAAGGAGACGCAAGAGTGGCCCCTCAGGAGGGCAAACCCTCCTCCTTCAGACCTTGGACTGAGGCCGCCAGGGTGCCCATCCCCTGTCCCCTCCCCCAGCTGACTTGGTGCCAGATATGGCAGAGAGGGAAGTGTCACTCAAGAAATGGTTTCAGTAATTGACAGCTGCTGGTTCAGAGGCTCCCACCTCCAGAAAACATGCGCCAAAGGCCACGTGAAGCAGGACGCCCTCCGGGGGCCCGCTGGCCCTCTTAGGGAGTGCCCCCACCAAGCCTTTCAACGAGGAGCCCCCTGATAGGGGGCACGACCTGCGGCTGCCGTCATGTGCTGGGCCACCCTGGTCACCATCTGTGTCTCTCTGGGCTCTGATATTCTCCCAGCCCGCCCAAGGCAGAGGTCCCTCAGCTGGCCCGCAGAACCCACCCAGCAGCTGGCTGGTACTCTGAAAATCGGAGGTGGGAAAAGCAGCTCCCCGCCCCCGCCCCCCTCCCAGGGCATATCCTGCCGGAGGCCCACCCTTCTCTGCCCACAAGCCACATCAGCTTCTAAAAATAAATCTGTCTGTGGCCGGCTGTGCGGGGGAGGGGGTTCAGCCCCTGAGGCCTCAGGCTCTGCCCGGCATCTGGTCCCCTGCCCACAAGGGGCCCAGAGACCCGGATTCAGGCAGTGGTGGTGGACTCCCCACAACATCCAGGGTCCTCTCCCACAACCAGCAGCTCCTAAATAAAGTTGAGGGCAGCTAAACTGAACTTTCGCACCATATCCCCCTCCCAGGTGGGTGCCTCACCTGGGTGACCTAGGGGATACCCACAAGCGGTAGTACTGTTATCTCCTCATTACAGGGGAGGCGCACAGGGCACTGAGACCAGAGAGGGAACACCACTTGTCTGAAGGCACACAGCCTGCCAGATCAGGCAGGGCTTTGAGGCCAGTCTCCCCTTCTCAGCTCAGGAGCAGTGGGTCAAAAGTGAGTCAGTGCTGGGGTGGGAGAGGCTATGAGGCTGCTGGGCCGGAAGTTCCCCAAGAGCCTTCCTCCTTCCACCACTTACCGGAGCCTTCATGCTGTTGCCGCTGCTCAGCAGCCTGGGGGCTGCTGTCTCCAGGGCTCAGGCTGGGAAGGGGTGGCAGCCAGGCACCTGCCAAGATCCAGAAACTCAGAGCTAGGTCCCAGGCCCCTGAGGAACCTGCCCAGGGAAACTGAGGCAGGGAAGGGTATGGGGCCAGGGTCAAGGCAAATGGCTTTCGGGAGTCAAACGCCTTAAAGTCCCCAAACACCAGACAGCGCTGTCCGCATCCTAAAAGAGCTGGTGACCTCCGGGAAACCTCACACCAACCCAATCCCCATTGTGCAGATGGAGAAAGAGAGGCAGGGAGGGGGAGCCCTCGGCTCAAGGTCACCCATCGAGTCTGGGTCAGTTAGAACCAGCAGCCTGGAGCCCCGACTGCCTCCCCATCCTTCCTACCTCCCTACGGGCGGGAGAAACGGAGAGGCCTGAGGCGGGATAGGACGAGAGATTTCCACCCCTCTCCCAGATTCCACCGCCCCTTCCCCCGGCCGGGAGCTAACCAGACGGGTAGGCTGGGGCGCTCCGGCTGTTCTCGATCCACTGCTCGGAGCTCCATGGCCCGCAAACCGGGCGGGCCGGGCTGGAAGCCTGAGCCCCGGGGCGGAGGCGGCACCGCGGCCGCGGCTTCTGGAGACTGGAAACCGAACGTGCGCCGCCGGCAGCGGGGGCGGGGTCTGCGAGGACGGGGAGGAGACGGGCGCGCTGGGGGCGGAGCCCGGGAGGAGGGAGGCGGGACCTACGAGCACCGCCTGCGCGGCTGGGGAGGGAAGTGCGTGGCTGGCGGCGGGGCCTCCGGGATGGGGGCGGGGCCTGCAGGCCGTGGGCGGAGTCGGAGCTCCCGCATCTCCCCTTTTCTGCCCAACCACGTTTCTCCCAAGCTCCTGCCGGGGATCCGAGAGAAAAGGCTTAGCGGGGGTGGGAACCAGGGCGCCTCCGTGGCTGCCTAGCCTTCCGGACTTGGGTTTCTCCATTTCTGAAATTTGGGGGGGGGTGGGTAGGAAAATTAAGCAGGGGCTTGGGGTCAAGCAGCCCTGGGTTTCAAGCGGGTAGGGTTGCCAGATTTAGCAAGTAAAATACAGGACACTCAGTTATATTGGAATTTCAGATAAACAGTGTATAATTGTATTAAAAATCTGACGTTCCGGTGTAACGGGGCGTCTTATATTTTCTCTGTCGACCCTAGCTGGACTGTCTCTGGTGGTGTGACCTACGCCTGAGCCTCAGTTTTTCTCCTCTATGAAGTGGGGATAATAACACCACCTACCTGTCAGTGGTACAGTGCAGAGCAGCTGTGACACTGTTAGGATTCGAACCCCAGGCAGTCTCACTGCCACGTAGTGGCCACCTATTTTCACCTCCCAAACACCCCCTCCCAAAGTGTCCTCCAGACCCCAACCAACTCGGTGTTGCACCCCCACAGAGGCTGCAATGTGTCCCATTTGAAGGCCCAAATGGGGTCCCTTGGGGATTTCAAACTCTAGCACGGTCAGGAGCCACAAAGGGTCGAAAGAGCAGATATGGGGCAATAGGGAATAGTGGGCCTGTGGTGGAGTAGAGGGCACATTTTCCATCTGAAGCATTTTATATATATATATATATATAATGCTTTATGGGCCAGCATAAAGGTCTTACCTATGGAGGTCTTACCACCTCCACCACACCCACCTCCCTCTATGGGGCCTTCCCCTGGGATCCAGGCTAGGTTCCTGCTCAGACCCCATTTCAAACTCCATTCACCTTTTTCTCAAAGGCTCTGACGTGGGCACGATGCCAAGGTATCCACGTTCTGATCCACACCCAGATCAGCAACTTCCCAAGGCTACCTGCTCAGGTGCAAAACCAAGTCGGCCATGACTCTCCCCATCCTACTGCGGGGAGGGCACGCTGAGGCAAGCCCTGTCCCTGGGCCTCCTTTGAGCATGGGCCTACTTTGTCCCTGCACCCTAGCCTGGGCATAGCTCAAGGGTGGTGGCCCAAGTTCAAACTCTCTCTGTGGTCTCCCATTCACACAAGGCCAGGCACACAAAGCCTGAGTCCTTCTGCCCCTGACCCCCAGTCTTCATCCTTCACGTTTCTCTTCCTCATAGACTCAACCCTAAGGGGACAGTTGTGAGAAATTCCCTACAGATCCATTCATTACCCACGATGGCCGGTGACCTGATGTGAGGATTCTTTCTCTAAAGAGGCAACACCCTCCTGGCCACATGGAAACAAGGATGTGCCCAAATGTCCTGGGCTCCCAGAGCAGATGAGAATCATAAATCCACAGTAGAACTGACACCGGGAAGTCCTGCAGGCTCAGATAAAGCTCTTCAATTTGGTTTTTGCAAAAGTCCACTCTTTATCCTGACCTACCAGGCCCTGTACAGTCTGAACTCCTGCTTTCTTCTTAATCGCCATCTGCTCACCCTGGTCACCCTTCCGACCCCCAATCGCACTGAGCTCATTCCTACCTCAGGACCTTTGCACTTGCTGTATCCGCTACCTGGACTGCTCTATTCACATAGCCAGCTCCTTCCGGCCATTCAGCTCAACTGTCACCTCTTCAGAAAGGCCCTGGCCAACTACTCTATGTGACACTGCATGCCCATCCCTCTAAGTTTCACCTTGACTGGTCTTTTTCGTAGTAATCATCCAGCACGATGTGCTAGATCATGTCTGTTGAATGAGCAATTTAGGACAACCAGGAGTCCCGGGCCCTGTGAGATCTCGGATAAGTCATGTCCCTCTCCAGCCCCAGGCTCTGGCTCAGCCCATTGTGAGAGACCCCAGCTGGGTGAGGGGCTGAGTCATGCTTATCTATGAGTGCAGGACTCTCAGGCTCCAGTCCTGTCAGACCCAGACCCTGGGGAAATGTAGGGCCAAACCTTCTGTGCTGCCCCACAGCCACAGTTTCCTCAACCCACCCACCTCCTGAGTGATGACCTTAAGGCCTCCATGTCTCAACTTCCTGCTGAGCCCAAACAAGAAATTCTCTGTGGCTTGTGCCAGTTCAGAGAGGTTGAATATCACCCAAGGTCACCCAGACAACTAGGGGTGAGGACAATCGTACACGCATTCCAGAAGCCCACACTCCAGGGCGGTGGCATTCAACTTCCCTTCCCTCTCCCTTCCCTCCCCACCATTTTTCTTCATTTCCTCTAAAGGCTAGTGGAATGGCAATGTTTGGTATCGGCTGAAGGGCTTTCCCAAGGTCAAGTCCCAGTCCTGGGGGGTCAGCTCCTGGCCCACAAAATCCCACCACCAACACACTGTCCCTCCCACAGTGAGATGTTTCTCTCTCTCAAGTGTCAGGCGCTCTCTCTCACCCCAGACCTTTGCCATGACCTTGGCCTGACTCCCAGGGCTGCATCGGACTCTTCTGGTCTCAGTTAAAACGTTAGAGTCAAGTTGTTAGGTGGAGGCCCCTTCCCTCAGCACCATGGCCCCATGCTCCCTCATGAGGCTCTGTCACACTGGGCCGCTTTTGTCACAATCTCTCCCTAGACTGTGAGTTCTGTGAGGGAGAGAATTGTGGAATCTGTGGAATCTGTGGATCTTGCTCCCCAGGTCCCCACCACCCAGTAGAGGGCCTGCCACATAGTAGGTGCTCAATAAATATTTAATGAGTTAACGAAGTCCACTTTCATCCTTTCCATTTTACAGATTTGACCACTGAAGCACAGAGAGGTTTAGCACCTTGCCCTGGTCACACAGCCAGGCCCCAGAGCAGCTCTAGAGGAGAGGCCCACTTGGGTATGGTTGGATTGGGCCAGGGTCAGAGGCCAGGCTGGAGGTTCCTGGAGGAAGGAGAAGGGATGATCAGGGGCTGTGCACGCACTGTGCTTCTTTGCTGCTGGTATTGTCTGTGCGGCCAGGCCCTTGGTCTGACCACCAACCCCTGTCCCCCTTTCGCAGATGAGAAGAGCGACTTCCAGAGGAAGGAAGAACTTACTCAAGATCAATGGTGGGTCCTAACATAGTGTCTTCCAGAGATGCAGCCGCCCCCAAAACCTCCCCTTCTCCTGCCTGCATCCCTAGAGAAGCAGGAGCCACAGGAACCACCCCAAAAGGCCAGTGGACAGGAGGTAAGGAGACCTGGGATCTTGGGCTGGCCTTTCCACTTACCCATGGGTAAGCCCATTAAAGTCTCTGGGCCTCAGTTTCCCCATCTGGACGACAAAGGGGCTTGGCTGGAGCCTTCAGCCTACACCATTCCCCAGAGCATGAAGACAGGGCTAAGGGAGCTGCTGGGTAAGAATACAGGCTCCTGAGTCCAAAAGGCATAGTCGAGTCCTGGTTCCAGCATTTATTGCTGAATGATCTTGCTCAGTACCTTCACCCCCTGAGCCTCCAATTCATGGTCTGTAAAAAGAGAATAATAGCATTTTTTTTTTTTTTTTGAAGATTAATGGAGCTAATGTTGGGGAGTCCCTGGCACAACGCCGAACCGGTCATCACCACCAAATGAGGCTGTGTTGTCATGGTATTAGTTAGGGGATGCTGCCCTCTGGAGGCCAAAGGGAGGAACAGCAGGTGAAGGGAGGCCGACCCGCCGCCGGGGCCAGACTGGAACCCTGGTTCCCGGCGTGTGCCCATTGTCCAGATGCGAGAGAGCGACGGGCGCGGGTCACTCGGTATGAGCCTCCACCCACTGGCAGAGGCGACGGGCGTAGCGAGCGGGGCTGACGGTGGAGAAGGTCCGACCTGGGTAGCGCAGCGTCTTCCATAAATGCTCCAGCCGCTTGCGGAGCCCGTAGACCGTAGAGAGATCCACGAGACCCAGGAAATAGCGTTGCTCCGGCCCGTCCAGGATGTGTAAGGCGTTGGGGGAGTCGGGCAGCAGCCGGCGGTTCTGGGATCCCGGCTCCTCCGGGCTCTGTACCCCTCGCACAGACCTGGCGGCCGACAGGTGGGTGAGGCTACTGTCTCCTCCAGGGGGGCCCCAAGCCAAAGGGTTCCCGCAAGCCTAGCCCCGGCGCGCCCGCGGTGATTCTGCGCTGACCCTGCGCTTCCTCCGCTCATTCCCACAACTCCTGTGTGCCAGGCCTATGACGTCAGACGAACTGGGAGGCCGAGTAAAGTGTGGATGATGGTCTAGAGTCGCACTGTCCAATACGTAGCCACTAGCCATATGTGGCCGTTGAGCATTAAACTGCGGCCAGTCCCAACTGGGATACGCTCTAAGAGTAAAATACAGACTGAATTTCCAAGACAGTATGAGAAAAAGGATGTAAAATACCTCATAAATGTTTATATTGATTAGATGATGAAACGATAAAATTTGGGGTGTATTGAGTAACAAATATATTCTTACAATTAGTTTTACCTGTTTCTTTTTACTTCTCTAAAAGAGGCTGCTAGACAATTTAAAACCACATGTGTGATTCGCGTTACATTTCTGTTGTCTAGAGCATTTGGGTCACGCAGACCCTGGCTCTGCATTTTATCCGCCGGGTCACTTTGGGCAAGTCTGGTGTTGGGGTATTTCCCAAACTTCTGTTTGGGGTCGTCCGTCTCTGGAGGTTTCGGGGTGGCAGAGCTGAAAGAAACCTTGTGAACAAAGTCCAATTCCGGTTTATAGATGATGTGTGTGTTGGGGGATGGGATGCCTTCCAAATGTATTCCAAATCCGAAGATGCCTTTGGCTGGGTCCCAGTCCCAGCCCAAAGCAGGTTCAATTCCCTATTTCGTCCTCTTGGAGGTGGAGGGAAGTTGGGGAAGTGTCGCGGAGGGAAATAAGCCAATGAAAGACAGGCCCTGCCCAGGCATCGACCAATCAGAACCCAGTGGTGTGGGAGACTGGGCAAACCGCTAGTGTCCTTTGCATTGCGGTGCGGTGCGGTGCTGGGAGGGGGCGGGGCGGGGTCTTTTTCTGAATGGGGGGCTGGGAACTGGTAGATGTGGGGCTGGAACAGTGGCAACTTACCAGCTAGCAAATTTCAATATGACAACAACCACTATATGCACACTAGGGTTTACCGGTTGAATGACAGCTGTAATCTAAGCCCCAGATGGGGGCAGAGGGCAAGGCAGAAGCTGACCTAGTTTGGATGGGCAGACTTGGCTGGGGGCCCGTCTGTGCCCCATGGCAGGAATTTCACCCTCTGGTCAGGATGTGGTCAGCCCAGCCACAGGACTGTGGGGAGCCGTTAATCTGGGCTCTGCCCAAGCCTCACCCATCCCAAGGTCTTCCTCCAAAGGGTGGGTTCGGAGGCCAGATGAGAGGACATCATCTTTCACTTTTCTTTTCCACCCACCAGATGGTTGGGCTTCTTTCCTTAATGTGCCTTCCTTAACCCCTACTTAATCCTGTTCAGTCACAAAGGTGGGCCTTGGAGGACTGAAATCAAAGCAACCAACCAAGGACTAACATGAATCATCAGAAGTCATTCTACAACCTCGCTTCCCGTCTCTGAACCTCACTTATCACATCTCTAAAATGGGAAGGAGCCCACCTTAATGAGGCTCGTGGCCAGCATGCAAAGAACAGTTGCTACTACAAGGCAGGGGGACACCATGATGATGGTGCCCATGGTGATGACCCCAGGGTCCTAGAAGTAGAATTACTGGGTTAAAGGGCAAGGGCTCCTTCTAAAGTAAAAATTAAATAGGTCTGAAAACTGTTCTGAAATCTTCCATGGCTCCACACCCCTTCAGGAAAGTGGGCAGATTCTTTAAATCAGCACCGAAGTCCTTGTCCAGCTGGATCTCCCCTGTTCTGTCCTCTGCTGCTGTCCGCATGTGTCCCCCCACCCTGCCAGCCAGGCTTCTCCAGCCCTTCACCCTACACGTGGACACACGCACACACGGACACACAAACGCTGCACTTTCCAGTCTCTGAGCCTTTGTCTGTACTGTCTTCCCACCTCACCACCCATCGCTCTCAGGATCCCGTCACCTCATTCTTGCCCTTGCCCTGTAGGGGGGCCCACCTGGCTGTGCGAAAGATGAGGCTGCTGCCCGGGCCCCTCTCATCCTCGTGGAGGTGCTGGAAGGCCATCAGAAGGCTGTAATCCAGCACGTTGAGCTCCCGGAGGAAGGCGGTGTCCAGTTCCATCTGGTGGAGGAGCCAGCTCCGCTGGGGCCCTGCCAGAGCATCAGTGCCCCGCTTGAGTGCTCATCGTGTGCCAGGCAAGGTGCTGAGGGCTCCACACATATCTGCCCCAAGAGGGCAGGTGTCATTACTGCCCCACGTCACAGATGAGGAAACTCATCTGTAATTTGCCCTGGTCACCTAGTTAGTAAGTCGTGGAGCTAGGATTTGAACTCTGCTCTGCCTGACTCTAGACCCCGGGCTCTTAATGACTCAGGCAGAGGGCAGTGCCAGGGACACCCTTCTGACTTCACCCGGAATGGAGAAAGAGCAGCCACTGACTGTCCCCATGGCTCACCCAGGTCGATGGTCTTGCCTTGAAAGTTGAGGTCCTTCAGCACGAGGACAAGAGGGCTACCCTCAGGGGCTGGCTCCACCCATCGGCTCACCTCACAGCCCTTTATATCATACCTGTGAGGGGGTATGACAGAAAGGGGATGACAGAATTCAGGTTGGCACAGACTGACACACACAGGGAACCAAGAAACAAGAGCTTCCACTGGGTGGATGTTCAAATCCTCAGCACAACCCATTCCATTATTGTCCCCATGTCACAGATGAAGAAAAAGGCCCAGAGTTTTCTTTGACTTGCCCACACAGTAAGTAAAGAATAGAGCGGGGGTGGGGGTGGGGCACCTGGGTGGCTCAGTCGGTTAAACATCTGACTTCAGCTCAGGTCATGATCTCGAGGCTTGGGGGTTCAAGCTCTGCATCACATTGGAGCCTGAAGCCTGCTTCAGGTTCTGTGTCTCCCTCTCTCTCTGCCCCTCCCCGCTGTCACTCTTTCTCTCTCAAAAATAAATAAAATATTTTTAAAAATTAATAAATAAATAAACTAAGGGAAAAAAAGAAGGCAGAGCAGGAATTTGAACTCAGGCCTTTGGAAGCCCAGTTCAGGCTTTACCCCTGCTTGTGCCTGCCTCTTAGCACCCTGTCATCCCTGGAGGTGTTCCAGACACAGGCATCCAACCCTAGACAGCAGCACCAGGAGGGCTTGAAGGAAGTCCGTGGCCCCAGGGGAGCACTAATGGAGACCCTGCAGGCAGAGTCGGGGTTAGGAGGCACAGAGGCCATGTGAAGTAAGAGGCTGGGTTCGAATCCCTGTTCCTCGCAGAGTAGCTGGCCCTCCTTGTCCTCAGCTTCTCATCTATAAAATGGGCATGATAACCACACCTGCCCCTCAGAACCGTTCTGGGAATAAAGAAGGCAATGAATGCGAAGACTCGAGTGCCCAGTGCATCCTGAGTGCTCAAGAGACGCTGGTCGTGCCTAGCACTGTCTCTGATCCATTAGGAGACCTTGGGGATGCCCCTTCTCCTCCCTGGGCTCCAGTTTCGCATCTATCTAGGGGGGGATGGGTGCTGCAGGTGCACGTCCCGCGTGGGGCCAGGGCCCTGTGAGGCGACTCACCTCTCAGAGATGCGGCCGGCGGGATAGAAGACGCTCTGCATGATGATGAAGAATTTCTGGGGACGGGGGTAGGGAGTGAGGGAGGACAGGATCTCACCCTCCAGCCGCCCCCTCTGACCCGGCCCCCTCGCCTCGGCCTCACCCACCTTCTTTCCCCGAGCCACCCGCAGACTGTGCACTCCTGGAAGGGGAGAGGGCGCCAGGTGAGGGGCCCCAAACTCGACACCCCTGGGCCCATCCCGCCCTAGGCCCGGCGCCAGGCCTCGCCTCCTTCTCGAGGTCCACCGCCTCCCGAGCCCGCCCCTCCAGGCCGCGCCCCCAGACCTCTCCCGCGGCTTGGGTAGAGGTCCCGACTGGGCCCGGCTCTAGGCAGCCCCAGAGATGCGCGGTCCTCAGGCGTGACTCCACCCACATACCCTCCCCACAAGGGACTGTCAATCGACACCGCCCCCTTTAGGCCCCGCCCATCCAAACACCACCTTTCCCCTACAGGAACATCTAGGACACGCCCCCCACGGAACTATCCGCGGCCGGCGGATCGGTTCCCTCCGCCCCGCTCGGGCTCAGATCCCCTACACCCCCCCCTCCCCCCGGGAACCGCCCCACTCCCTACCCTCCTCCTCTGCTCTCTCTTCCCTCCCCCAGCCCCGCAGTCCCGGGTTCCTGGCCGGTCGTACCCAGCAACCGCGCAAGCAGCGAGTGCGGGTGCCGCTGCAGGTGCTGCACGTAGCGGGGCAGGTGGGCGAGCAGCGCCCGCACCTCCCGGCGGCGCTGGGTCTTCAGGAAGAAGCGTTGATCGTGGCTGGGGTGGAGGGAGAGGTCACTGGTCAGGCAGGGCTGGAGCGGCCCCCATCAGGCCCTCTGCCCGAATGTGTATCTGTCTCCCCAGGCCCAGGTTGAAGGTCTCCCCACCTCCACCCTTGTCACCTCCCGTCCTCCCTCTCCTCCTCCGTCTGATCCCTACCTGCCCCTGGCCCTCCCCGACCTTGCCATCCTGTTTCTCTTCTCCACCTCCCCCCCACCCCTTCACCCAAGAACAACACTCCCACCCCTTCCCCACCCCTGCTGCCAGCTCACGACAGGAAGAAGCTGGCCTTGCTCTTGGAGGTGCTGAGGAACTGCAGGTAGGGGCCACCTGGGCCTAATGCCGCCTGATAGTCTCCCTCAGCCAGGCCTAGGGAGTGGCGTAGCCAGGCGAAGGCCGGGCCGGCCAGGGTGCCCAGCTCGAAGCCCTGCAGGGGAGGAAAAGCAGGCCCAAGAGTGTCCACGGGGGCCAGGTGTGTGCAGTTGGCCCTAGCGTGGGAGGGTCAGGGTAATCACATCCTTCCCACAAGGCCCTGAGGCAAGTCAGCACTCCCACTGCACGAAGGGGGAGACCGAGGACAGAGAAGGAACACCAGTACACGCCCCTCCCATGCAGCAGTCTTGGGCTTCCTACCTCATGAACCTGGGTCAGGACCTCGGAGAAATCCTCCTCGGTGGGTGGTCCCTACAGGGAGGGGTGGAGGGGTTCAGGGCAAGTCTCAGCCCCAGGATCTCCAAGAGCCCTGCCTCTGGCCTCACCCCCTTTCCACAGTCTGATTGCTCCAGCCAACCAGCACCAGAACTCAGAGCCTGGTCCATTCACCCAGATGCACGTGTTGGCCAAGTGAAGCCGGAGGCCATCCCAGTGAAAGGGGATGGCCTTAAAGCCAAGGGACCTGCCTGACTCAGTGTGAGAGAGGCAGGATCAGGGAAGGCTTCCTGGGGGAGGTGACCTCTAAGCTGAAATCTGAAAGGTGGTGGAGAGGACGTGCCTGGTGCTCACAGCAGGGGGAACAGCACTGGTGGCCACCGGGAAGAGCAAGAGGGCCCAAGTGGTTGCAGTAGGTAAAGGAAGGATGGGGTATGAATGCAGCTGGACAGCTGGCTCTTGGCCTTGAGCCAGCAAGGTCCTGAGGCCATGCTGAGTACTGGGGAGCCATGTTCGATTGGCAGCAGGTGATGAGAGTTAGAGGACCTCTTGTCGGGCTCCGACACTCTTCCTGGACCTCTAGGTCCATGTGCCAGGACTTGGCCTACGGGCTGTGGTCACACTGTGCACATGTGTGCACACACACAAACAACACGCGTGCTTGCTCGGGCTCCGTCCAGCTGCTGAGCTTGCAGTTGGGCGACCCTTTCTGCTGAGCCAGCCTGGCCCCAGCCTGAGCTCCGGGGAGGATGGGCCAGGCTGGCAGGGTGGGGGTGGGGTCCTTTCTCAGCCATGCACCCTAGCAGAGCTAGGAGGGCCTCAGAGACCCGGGAATACAGTCCCCCCTACCCATTATACAGATGGGGACTCTGAGGCCCAAAGAAGAAGAGGCCCAACTAGATCCCACGCCAACGACCTGGGTTAAGGGGGCCTTCACCTCCCCAACACACACTGGGCTGTGTGGCTTCCTGGCCTCAGCCCCCACCCCAGCATGTCCCTCCCTGCACCCCAAGCCCCCGATTTCCTCCTCTTACAGCCCTCTCATCCCCAGTCCTGCAGTATTAACAAGACAGGGCATCGGCGCAGTCTTGCCCTTGGTACTGTTGAGGTGCATGGCACAGATCAGCCACTCACTGTGGGTGGGTGGTCCATGGAGACCTGAGTGGCAGCCCACAGCCCTGCCTGCATCATACATGTCAGCTGGTGCAGCTCATGCCCCGGGCCGATCTCAAACAGGCCAAGGCGAGCCTGCTTGTCTCGTAGACGCCAGAGGAGGCCACGGCGGCCAGAGGTCGAGGTGGCTGGTCTGCATCCAGCCTCTGGGGAGGGGGCCAGGACCTGGTGGCAGGAAACACAAGAAGCAGTGAGCCCACAGAAGCATTCCAGAGGGGAAAGACCTGGGTTTGCGTCCCACCTCTGGTACTCGTGAGCCCTCCTGTTATCACTCTCTGCCTCTGTTTCCTCGGTTGCAAAATAGGGAGAATGCTGGTACCCACCTCACTGGGTGTTGTGATGGGCCGCCCAGTGCCTGGCATGCAGTCAGCACCCAGAATAGAACGATGGTTATTATTATCAGTAGGTAGAGAATGTTTTCCGCAGACAAACCTGTCTCTCACCAGCTGTGTGATCTTAGGTAAGTCACCTAACCTTTCTGCATCTCGTTTTCTCCTCTGTAAAATGAGAACTATAATAACTCCCTCGCGGCAGTTTGAGCTCCATGCCCAGGAACCCTTGATAGTAGGAGCTGTGAAGCCAGGGACGGGGGCATCTATTCGACTGGAGTTCCTCCAGGCCGAGCGGAGGGTCAGCATGAAGCTGAGCTCGCAGCAGCTGACCCATTAGTAGTGGGCACCCACCATGTGCCCAGCACTGGCTGAGAGTCTGACTTCCTGACAGCCCTATGAAGG
This sequence comes from Lynx canadensis, assembly GCF_007474595.2. NCBI lineage: Eukaryota > Metazoa > Chordata > Mammalia > Carnivora > Felidae > Lynx > Lynx canadensis. The sequence continues at coordinate 86,421,708 of NC_044315.2, forward strand.
AGGAGCTTTTACAATCACCTCCATTTTCGCGATGAGAAAACTGAGGAAGTTCTCTGGGGATAACCGCCAGACTTCCCCTGCATACCTGCGGCCCCCTGTGGGGCGTGTCCTGGTCCCCGCCCAGGGCAGGACCCCTCCGGGACTTGGATTGGGGGTCTGTGTCCGCGCTACCCTGGGAGGGGAGGCCTGGACCCTGACTCCCAACCCTTTCCTCTCCTGTCCTCTTTTGGGTCCGCACCTACCTCGCGGGGCCCCGGGCTCGGCGCGGCCATCACCCCCGCAGCAGCTTCCCGGGCTCTGGCCGTGTCCCCGCCGCCGCGCTGCAGGAGCGGGTCCCCGCCCCTGCTTCTGGACCGGCCAATAGCGCGGCGCCGGTCACCGCTGCACCCAATCCGCACGGGAGGCGCCGGGGATCGCCTGCGGGTCCCGCCCCCGGGGCTGCAGCATCCTTCAGACCTCGGTCCAGGCCGGGGCGGGGCCGCCGCGCATTGCTTCAGGTCGCCAGGAGGGAAGATCCCCCCCCCCCCCACTTCAGTCCGTCTCCTGAAGTGGGGGATTCGGGTCTCGGGGCCGCATGGGAAGGCGGGAAACCTAAATCCACTCCGGCCCACCCACTCTGGCGTGAAATCCCCACCGACTGCCTGCCTCTCGGGTGAGAAAACTAAGGTCCGGAGAGAGAAGTGAGTATCTCCAGGTCACACAGGAAGTCCGGGGCACGCATTCATTCAGGGCATATTTTGAACACTCCCTTTGGGCCAGGGCTAGTGCAGGCCCTGGGGATTCAGTGGTGAGAGGGAGGAACACAGCTGCCAGCGTGATCTTTTAAAAGCATAAATCGGATGATGTCACTCTCATGCTTAAAACCTCCAGTGGCTTCCCCCTGCGCTGGAACAAAATCCACACCCCTCGCCCCGGCCATGGCCCCAGGCCCATCTCAAACCACTCTCCCTACACCCACCACACAGCCACACGCCCCCCCACCCCCACCCCGCTGGTCCTTAGGAATAAAATTCTTCCACACCTGGGGCTTTTGCAGGTGCTATTCCCATTGCTTGAAATCCTTTCCCCTAGGCTCTCATTTGCCCTATTCTTTCTTGTGACCTTGACTGACTCGAAGTGTCCCCAACTCTCATGCTTTTCACATCACCTAGTTTTAATTTTCTTCATCACACTCAACACTGTAGGAAATTGACTTGTGCATTTATTTCTTATATCTCTCCCCCCCCCCCACCCCCACCCCCAGAATGGGACCACCAGGAGGGCAGGAACCAGGCTGGGTCCATTTCTTGGCTTGGTACCTGGCACAAACCAGTGTTTCACAAGTATATGTTGAACCAATGTGAGTAGGATGTGCAAAGGGCCTCTGAGTGCAAAGGGCCAGTGAGTCCCAGCCAGGGTAGCTGGAATGAGAAGGAATCGAACAAGCGACCATGCAGGCTCTCTTAGGCCATCTTAGGGAGGGGAGTGGAGAACCCAGACAAGCATTCTAAATGTGTATGAGAAAGATGCTCAGATGTTCTAGAAAGGCCATGGTTGTCATGCATAGTCACATTGGAGGGAGCCAGAGTGGGTGGGTGGGCTGGGGGGGGTGGGGGGAGCGGGTGAGGAATCTTTTGGTGACTTAGGGGAGAGGATGGTGGCTTTGCATCAGGAAGGTGACTGGGGTGGGGGAGGGAGAGAAGGGCAGAATTGCCAAGATTTGAGGTCATGTGGATGGGGGCTTGGAGAAGGAAGGGCAGTGATGTCTGCCAGGCTTCTGGCTGGGGTTAGGGTCACAGGATGATGCCAGTCACGGAAGGGGGCGAGGCACGAGGGGAGGTCCAGATTGCTGAGGGGGCGTCTGAGAGCTCAGATCATGACAGGCTTCATCTGAGGTGCCACTACGACATCCGGTGGCAGTTAGCTGGTGCATATGCAATACACCGGGGCTTGGGAGGCGAGCCTGGATGAGGACGAGGCCACCCAGGATATGTGGGGAGAAGGCTCGCGACCAAGTCCCAAAGGGCCCAATGTTGTCTCATGGCAGAAGTGGAGCATGAGGCAGGAGTATGAGAATGGGTCATCACAGACACTGAGAGCATCTGAGGGTGCGTCCAGGGGGATGTCACAGACTAACATGGGGTCACTGGTGGTTGGAGTGGACCTAGCCCTCCAGGAAGGATGCCGAGCACAGTGAAGGGGAGGAAATCCAGGCAGCAGATGTGGACCCCCTTTTCGGAATTTGGCTACGAAGGGGAGAGACCTGGAGGAAATTACTCGGTTGATGGACAGTCCTTTATATGGAGGCCTGGGGATGCTCATGAAACCGAGGGAGGACCCCAGTGAGAGGCAGTGGCTGTTCCAATGAGAGGGGGACCATCAGAGACACGATACTCCTGTCAGAGCAGGGGGAGAGGACAGAACCCGAAGCCCAGGTCGTAGCTCTGCCTGGACTGGAGGACAGGGGGAAGATGGGCCAGGGGAGGGAAGGGGAGGTGTGCCCACAGTCGGCCTCTGTTCTCAGATGAGGGAGCCGCCTCTGCTGACTAGAGTGAACATCCAAGGTGTGACAGAGCCTTAAACTAGGAACTGTGGACGGGAGCCTTGGCTGCGCGGGGGGCGGGGTTGATTACCAGGAGACAGGGCTGGGCCTGCGCCAGATCAGTCAACCTGACCACAGCCAGCCCTGCTCTGGTTCCTCCAGCTCTCACTGCCCAGAGCCATGCTAGGTTGGGCTGCTGGGTATAAGAGATGGACAATGGACTCGGCCTTTTAGGGGACTGGCCTGAGGGTCCCTAAAATACTAGTGCGCGCTAGCTGGGCTGGCACAGGGGAGGCTCAGTACAGGCTGATGTGGTTGGCATCTGGCACATTGCCATGCCTCCACCGAGCTCCCATCTGTGGGCTGCACCTGTCTGGATCCACATGTTTCAGTCCCCACTTGATCCTGTGTCCAGCACAGGGACAGTCTGGGAGGCGCCTGAGGCACCCTCATTGCACAAACCAGGGTCTCCCGACCCGAGACCAGCCCCTCTCCAGTTCCTGAGCAGCCCGGCTTCCCTGGTCAGGGATAGCACAGAGACAGACACATCATCAGTGTTTATTGTTCAGCTCTCCCCAGTAGGCTAGCGCTAGGGCTGGGGGACTGGGCCTCTGTGAGGAGCAGTTGGTCTGGGGGCCCCCTGTGGCCACCCTAATGTGCCCCGAGGCCTGGTGGTAACCCTAGGGCCTGTCAGTCCTCCCCTTAGGCTTTCCAGGTCCAGAAGTCCTTATGGGGCCTGGGGCTGTGTCAGACCTGGGAAAGCTGCCTCTGATGAGGAGCAGGACGTGTGGGGAAAGGTCACATGATGCCTCAGAACCTGCCAAGTCCAACATCAGCAGGTGACAAGAGAGACAGTGAATCAAGAGGGTGGGACCCTGAGGAAAAGGTGACGGGGAGCCCGAAGGTGAGGTGGGGACAACCAGCATCTTTCAGGCCCTGAGCCAGAAAGGGGTGAGAGGGAGGCTTCCAAGCAATCCTCCCTCCTGGCTTCCGGAAGGTTGAGCAGGGGAGGAGCAGGCCTGTGTGGTCAGTCCTAAACAGCTCCATCCCACCGGGATGTGTTCAGGGCAGCCAGGCTTGAGGGGGGGGCCGCGGTGCCTGGATGCGTCCTATGTGCCCCCACCTTTGGAGGGGAGGCAGAGGAAGGGCCGGCAGCCTCAGCCCCACTGGGCCTTCACTGAGCCTTTTTGGTCACTTTCTGGTTCTTCAGCATCACGTAGGTGATGAACACTCCTGGAATACACAGACCAGAAAGGCCGCGTGAGATCTGGGCTCGGGGCTGCTGGGAGGCCAGAGCAGGGCCCAGCATGGTGGAAGTGACCCGCACGCGGGGCCAAGCACCCGCCAGGCCAGAATCACCTCCCTGGTCCTTCAGCAAGCCACACGTCTACCCACATGTGTTCAACAAACACCACCAGAGCACCTACCCCGGGCAATTTGCCACGTTTAGTGTTTTTGATTCTGCAGGGAACAAACCCACCCAATGATCCGTCTACTCACCCAATCAACCACCTGTCCGCCCACCCACCTGCCTAACCCACATCCACCTCCCACCCCACCATCCAGTCATCCAGGTGACTCATGCAAACTGCTTTCTTGAGCACCAGCTCAGGGCCACAGCCTGTTCCAGGAGCTGAGGACATAATAATGATGTTGAAGACACACACTAAACCCCGGGGGACACAGAGAGGGGCAGGAATCATGAGCCAGTGGGTGACGAGGGGGTAAGAGGCGATCGAGGTGTGCACGGAGTGATGATGGTGGTGGTGGAGGGAGCGGGGGTGGGAAAGGGAGACACCCCACTGGGGCCATCCCATTTGAGACCAATGAGCCTGAGGCATAGGGAAGGCCAGAGGGGCTACTGACTAGACAGTCTTGAAGGATGAACAGGAAAATCCCAGGGGATAACTGGGGGAGGGGGGCGCAGCAAGGAGCCTCAAGCAGGTGGACAGCAACTGGCAAAATGGGGAAGCATGTTCAGGGATGGGAGAGGGTTGTGGGAGCTCCCAGCAGACGCCCTGCTCAGCGTTGAGGGAGTGATAACTTACCCACAAACAGGAGCAGAAGGAGGCCAGCGGCCAGTGGGATGGCGACAGCGTAGGCCCGGGGCAGGAAGTACTTGTGGACGACATGTTGGCTGTCAATGAACGGCTGGTATCGAGGGCAGAGCTCTGGTGAGCATTCCTTGTCTTGCCCAGGCCTTCAAGCCCAAATACCACCACCCCCTCCATCTCCGGGGCTGACCCCAGTCGGTGCACTGGTATAGAACCTGCTTTGCTTTAAGATGATGGTATTTGGGGAGTTCGGGTTTGTTTCCTTCATTCACTTACTGAACAGTTGTTCCGTCGGCACTTGCCTGGTGCCTGCCCTAAGTTGGTGCCGGCAATGAACAGAAGAGGAGGGACTTGCCCTAAGCCACTCACAGCCCAACACCGGGCAAAGGCACGTGAGGAGTTCTCAAGTGGGCTCCAGGTTTTCTTTACTAACATTTCCCTCCAAAGTTCTGCAAGATTTTGCCTTCCAACCACACTGCGCTTCTTAAGCAGTAACCAGCCAATTTTCCAACAAGAAAAAGAAACAAAAACAAAAACCTAAAGGCCCTCACTAAATCCGCTGGCATTCATCATGCCCAGGGGCGAGCAAGATAACCGGAGGGACTAGAACTCCAATCAAAGGCAAAAGCAAATCAGTAACAGGGCCGTACAGTGTAGTGGTTAAGGGCCTTAAGGGTAGCGGTTCTCGCCGAGCCTTAGCTCCCTCAACTATACACTGGGACACCTCTAGCATCGTCCTCATAGCGCTGTTCTGGAGATTTCACGAGACGAAGCAGGTAAAGCGCCTAGCACCGTGCCCGGCACACAGCAGCTTAAATGGGTGCTAGGGGTCGGCTTCAAGATCCGGGGGTGGAAGGTAAGACGAAGGGCGGGGGCAGCACACATACCAAGAGAATCACCCAGGCGGTGTAGTAGGTGAAGATGATCAGGCTAATGGCGACGAGGCCGAGTCCCACCACCTGGTCTGTCCCTGTGGCCTGGAGGAAAGGAGGGCTCAGCTGACGAAGTAACTCCCCCTTCAGGTGCACTACTGGCGGGGTGGCGTCGCAGCCTGCTTACGCTAAGCTTCCCATTCACTCAACAGCCGCAGACAGGTCTGACGAGTATCACTTTGCGGGCTGGGCGAATGCCGGGCCGCGGGATTTTCACTCCTTCACTGGGCCGGCGGGAGAGCGAGCCATCCCGGCTCCGAGTGCCCAAGCCCCCGCTCCGCGCCAGACCCCACTCCCAGCCGCCTCCCGCCCCCCGCACTCGGTCCGGTGCTCACCATCTCCCCGGCGATCCCTCCCCGGAGCCAAAGCCACAGCGCGATTCGGGTCCGGGCCTTTCTGGCCTTGGGCCGCGGGGCACGCTGGGAGTCGTAGTCTTTAAGTGGGCCCGGGACTACGTATCCCAAGACAGGAGGGTGCCGCCCCTCCCCCCCCTTCGCATGTCGGGAAATGTAGTTTCCGAGGGCATTATGGGACACGCTGTTCCCAGACGCTTTCCAGTGAATGGAAACGAGTGGGAGGATCCAGACTGGCTGGCACTCATGCCATCCGTCCTGTCGAACACGCCCCAGAAGAAAAACTCCATCTCTAAATATCCCAGGACCCCAAACCCAGAGCGGGCATGGCGTGGGAGGTCAGAAGTCCCATTTTGCAGATGGGGAAAATGAGGCTCAGAAGACTTGCAGATCACAACTCGAATCAGTGGTGAGGCCGAGACCGGCACCCATTTCCTAGTCCCGAGGCCCTAATTGTCGACAGGGGTGCAGAGGGTGTTCATTGCCCCCACCTGGGGTGGGAGGAGGAGGGAGGGTGGGTAAGCCCGCGTCCCCAGGGATGAGGAGGATTCTCACTGGCTGTGAGGGGAGTGCCCCCTTCCGGTCGCCTGGCTTCCCAGGAGACCCTTTCTGGTGTCTTCTCTTCACTGCGGGGATGAGGTCAGGGTGATCCTCCGTTTCCTCACCATTTGCCTGTTGGGCTCTGCGTGTCCCTGCAGCCCGGGCAGCAGCACAGACAGGTCTTGGACTGAGCCCCCACGCAGGTCCTTCCCCAGTCTGGAACACTGTCTTGCCACAGCTCGAGGGGCTGGCTACCTGCTCCTCACCCATCAGGTCTCAGTGGGATGCCACACGTCCTAGGGAAGCCCCTTGACAGCCGGGCAGGGTTCCCTCCCCTGTGCTCCACAGCCCCCCTGTGTGTCTCCGAGCTAACGCTTGTCACTGAGTTTTCGTTCGCTCATGTACTTGTTGAACTGGCCTGTGGGCTCCCTGGGGATGGGGTCTGTGGTCACTGCTGTATCCCTAGTGCCCAGAACGAGGGGCGGGAGGATGGGCAGACAGACTTGCAGAGATGTGTCTGAACCTGGCGTGATTTGCTCCTGCTGGCGGCGTGACTCCTTGGGTCACCTGAGCCGGTCCCTGTGGGGGCTGCACTCTTCGAAGATGATAGGAGCAACTCTTCTTGGCCTACAGCCCAGGGACTTCCCTCTCCATCTCAGGACAGACCTTGGCCTCAGCCAGGGGCCGACTCTTCCCTCCCCAGGTGTGCCGTGCAGAACAGAAGAAGAGACTCAAAATCAGCCTCCAGGGTTTAAAGGGGCCATGAGTGGGTGTCAGCCCAGAGAAGGGGTGCAGACGAGGTCATGATGCAGCGGGGAGGAGGCCTGGTGGTCTGGTCCCTTCTGGCCTGTCCACGGCCGCGGAGGCTTCCTGCCACTTCTGAGCTAATTAAAGGCCAGGGTGCCTTGCCCTTCTCAGAGCTTGGCCAAGCTGCTGGCTCCTGTGTAACTTGAGTGTGGGGGACAGGAAGTGAGGGGCCTGGGCCTGGAGACAGTTGTGGCCTGGGGCTCGAGAGGAGTTGGGAACAAACTCAGTACCTCCGTGTCAGGCTGTACACCCATTTTCATCCGCCAGCCCATTTACAGCTGAGGAAACTGAGGCACAGACAGTTATCTGTCCCTCAGGCTGACTGCTGGGGAAGTCCAGTGGTTAGAACTTGTGCCCTGAGATCAGAGCTGCCACTTAGTAGGTGTGAGACTGGCAAGAAACTGCCTTCCTGGGCCTCAGTTTCCTCCCCAGGAATCTGGAGTAATAAAGGTGGTAATAATTTTGATGGCAGCCAGGACAGGGAGAACCCAGGCCACCTACACCTTCCCCCATTCCCGGATGTCCACCTGCACATCTGGCTTTCTTCTGATGCTGACCACGTGGTGAAACAAACAAAACCCAACATGCCATAACAAACAAAAATTGCGACATTTAATTTTTTTCCCCCAACCAAGACACTGACACTAGGCTGATTTCCCCTTACAATGTGATTTTCTACAACAGAAGCCGGGAGACAGAGATACAAACACAGCCTTCTGAATAAGGGGCGGTGGTGGCGGCAACATTCTGTTAGAAAGGAGGGGATTAAAAAAAAAAAAAAAAAAAAAGACCAAAAGAAAAAAAAAGATACCCCCTCCCACCCCCCCATTTCCCAGCTCAACCCTCTGAGAGAGAGGAGAACACAGAAGATCTCCATCCCAGCAGACCACACCATGTGGTCAGTTTGGGGTGACCACAAAAAAAGTAACCTAAAAATATTGTAGACTTTTATTTTCTTTAAATCTCCTAGTAAAAACGTTAAACTGTCTTTCAAGAAGATTCCAAACTGGCATTGCATAGACTGATTCCTTTCCAAAAATATCTTTAATATAGTCTTTCTCTATATATAGCATTTTACGTCCAGGAGCTGTGGGTGCCTGGTGGGAATTCACCGAGCTTGACAAGACCAGAGATTGAAGAAAGGGCTCCAGGCCTCTGGCTCCAGCTAGTGTTAATTTGGATGTGGCCGAATTCTCAGTCCAATTACCCTGGCCCAGAGACTGGCATGGAAGAATGTGGCAGGCTCTGTCTGCTTCTGGGGTGTCTGTCAATCCCAGACCTTGACTTGGGTGGGGCTGGGGTTTGGGGGAGTCCCAACAGCACCAGAACTGGCTGTTTTATGCCTGAAGCCCGGAACTTTGAGCCAGACCCCAAATACACCCTGAATGCGCTTCCCCATTGGGCAGAGGTCACGCAGACACAGAAGGGAAGGAGAGGGCTCTCCCGTTTTCTGGGGGTCACTTCACCTGGAGACTGCACAGCCAGCTTCCTTGTAAAGCGCCAGGTGCCTGCAGGCAGGAAGGGACCCGCAGGGCTAACCAGAGCCCTCTCCAGCCACAGCAAGTACTCTGTCCTGTCTTAGCAAGAGCCTCCTCACATTCAGTTTCTAAGAGTTAGGGGATTAAAAACAATGACAACGAATCCTAGAAATGCTCTCCTCCCAAGGCCAGGAGGTTCCAAGACAAAGGCTCCAATTCTTGCCAGCTGGAGCATAAGAGCAAGGAGCCCTCCCAGCCTGGGGAGGACACCCCACCGGCACCTGCACCCCACCAGGGAGAGAACCAGTATCCTGCCCCCCCTCCCCCCATCTAGATCCCTAGTCCTGCTGGGACCCAGCCAGCAGGTAGGGCAGAGAACAGAACCACCTCCCCTCACCGGGGGGAGGAGAAAATACCAAACTGTGAACTCAAAAAAAAAAAAAAAAAAAAAAAAAAAGGAAAGAGAAAGAAAGAAAAAGAAAAGAGGAAATGAAATGTTAAAAAGAAAAAAGGTATAGGAGTACGTAAACACCAGCCTGCTGGGTTCACACAAAATAAGTGAAATTTCAGGGTGGCAGGGAAGTCTGTCCAGGGACTGGCTGGCAGTCAGAACCCATTTTCAAGCAAGTAAGGAAGACGGGAGGGGTGGGGTGCAGACAGCAGAGGCTTTAGCGAGGGGTGGGGGCAGGGCCAGACTGCTCCCCACCTCGCCTTCGCCCAGAGAGGGATGCTTCCAGAGGAGGGCTGAGGCTTTTCTGGCCAGGAAGCCAGCTCCGGGCCAGTCCGGTCACAGCCCACCTGCCTCTCAGCATCGGCCCCAGCCTGGGCTAGCTGACCCTGCGGGGAGGGAGAGGGGGCTTTGCTTGCCAAGCCCAGCCCAGCCAGACTCTCAACCTCTAAGGGTTTGGGAGGCACCTTCCCTGGCTTCCTACAGGAAACCAGCTGCTCAGGATCCAGCCCCGAGCAGAGGTGAGCCACCATCGATGCTCAGACCTTTCTCGACATGGGCTCAGGCCTGAGCTGGAGCTAAACAGGGGGAGAGGCGGTGCCACGTTCCAGCCGGACCGCTAGAGGCAGGCGCTGGCTGCACAGCAGGCAGTGCCAGGGAATCCTTGCGAAGGGCTCAAGGGAAAGGCAGGCAAGGGCCAGGGGGGCTGTGCTGGAGACGAGCATGTGCAAAGTGCAGGCTGCCGGGGCAGCAGGAGAACATTCGTTGGGGGAGGGGGTTTCAATGTGGAGCGTGGGTGGTCTTGGTTCCCAGGAGAAGGCCGCCAGCGGGTCCCCCAGGACACAGGGAAGGGACAGCTGAAGCACTAAGCAGTCAGGGAGCCATGGTGGCGGGATTCTGGGGGTGGACCGGCCCTCCCAAGGGCAAGGGGGTGGTGGAGCAAGGCCCTGCCAGGGCACGGCTGAGCCAATGCTCCTGGGGTGGGCAGGGACAAGGGGCAAGAGGCCCTTCAGCCACAGGCATCCCTGCGCGGAGATGCCGCTGCATGTCCCCACTGAGGGGCCCAATTGGTCTCCAGCGGGGCAGTCCCGGCCATCTTGGTCTTGTCCACCTGCTTCGTGGGCCTGCATGGCCTGCCCCCCTAGTGGTTCAGAGGAGAATATTCACAGTGGTGCCCGGGGCCTGGCAGGCCAGGAGGGTCCCGGCATGGATGGGAGGACAGTGGAATGATGCTTTGGGGCAGGAGCGGGGCTGGAGTGCACGGAGGAGGCACAGATGAGATGTGGCGCGGAAGGTGATCCGAAGCGGAAGGTCCCTCGTGGAATGCTGCGGGCCTGGATGCCCGCGAAGGCAGGGCCCTTCCCCAGGCTGGACGCCCGCTCCTCAATGGCTTTCAATTACGACAGGCTCATAGACCCCAGAGGAGACCCTGCAGGGGAGGGGAGGGGAGGGGAGAAACAGGTCAGCTTATCCTCCTAGACGCTCTTCCGGGGCAGGCCCTTGTAAGCACCCCACGAGTTGGCACTGTAACTAACTGGCCCTGTTTCACAGAGGGGTAAACCGAAGCTCAGGGAAGTTGAGTCACCTGCCTAGGGCAACACAGATGGTAAGTATCGGAGTCTGTGGGATCTCAGAGCTGCTACGGGCCGCGCCTGAGCCCTTCCTGAGCACGTGGCTTACACTCAGGGGTGTGCTGCACCCATCCTCATAGCAGCCCTGGCAGGGAAAGACTTCACTCCACCCCACTTGACAGATGAAGGCACTGAGGAGCAGAGGGATCATGAGGCTTACCAAGAAGACAGCAGAAGGTCAGGGAGCCTGGTTGGCTCTTTTTTTCCCCCCCACGGAAGCCAGGCCCACCCAGCCACAGGGTCGTGGACATTCAGGGCTTGGGGTGCAGCTCTGCTGAGACCTTGCTCCTGATTAAATTGTTTTCTCCCATCCCCCGTATCCTCACTGTCATAGGGGGTTAGGGGGTGGTGTTTACAAACCTCCAAGGAGGCATCCTGTTTTCCTCTCGCCCACCTTACCCGGGACAGCCCAGGAAGCCACCAGGAAAGGCAGCTGCAATTTCAAGCCTCAGCCAGCAGGTGTCAGCATAGCAGCACCAGAGGGAAGGTGCCGGGTGCCTGGGCAGCTCAGCCAGGCACCTAGATGTTAGATGTGCACTTTCCCATCCGGCCCACAGGAACAGGGCGGAAAGGCCTCAGGACGACCCTGCACATGGGAAGCTCCTCTGCTCATTCATTCAGTGAGCCAGTAAACATGCTACAAATAAATAAATGATCACAAGAAGGCCCTCTATAAACTGCAGACCTGAAGCCCAAGTTTGGTCCTACCACCCCCTCATATGTAAACATTAGGCAGGCACAGATCTGTGCTGCTCACTGTTGCATCCCCACGACCTAGCTCAGTGTTTGGTGCATAGCTGGTGCTCAATAAATATTTGTCCAATAAATAAAATGAGTCAGCAACATCATTTTTAGGGGTTCTCAGATCCAGAAGGAAGGGAAAAGCAGAGGGCAAAATAGAGACGGATAAAGCCCCTGCTGTGTGCCAAGCCCTGTGCTAGGCACTGTCCAAGGCTATCCTTGCAACCCTCAGTCAGAACCAACCCCTGCATGTCCCAGGTTTCTAGGTGGAGACGGTATGGTCCACACCATTTGACGGATAAGGAAACTGAGGTTCAGAGAAGTGACTGGTCCAAGGTCACAACGTGGTGATAAGAACTGGCATTCAAAGCCAGGTCAGTGTCTGCAGAGACCTTGCTCTCACCCCTGTTCCCCATGGCCACCCTAGTGACCCATCCCCAAACTGTCACCCTTACCTGTTGGCCAGCTGGATGCCACTCAGCGTGGTAGAGCCATCACGGCTCACAAACAGCCGGAGGTTGCTGTCTGTGGGGACACAGGGGAGGATGGAGGCTGAGTGGGGCAGGGGCAGCCAGGGGACCCCCGGAACAGCTGGCATCGTCCCCCGGTCCTCCCCGTGCGGGCAGCTCACCCTCAGTGTTGCTGCCGTCCGTAAAGTCTTGGCTTTGCATGATCTTCTCCACGATGTCATCTGCGTCGATCCGAGTGTCATCCACCCAGGTCGGGTGACTCTCCACGGAGTCCTTCTTCCGCCTGGGGTGGAGCAAAGCAGGGCAGAGTCACAGCAGTCCGGCCAGTGACAGGCACAAGGAGGACACCGGAGCACCTGCAGCACTGAGGCTGCTCTGAGTGCACGTGAGGATGTATTCCCAACTGTGTTCCCTCAGCCCTCACCTCGGCCCGCAGGGCAGGTGCCATGACCTGGTTTTATGGATGCCGACCCGGAGGCTCTGAGAGGTTACCTAACCTCGTAGCCTCCGAGAGGCTGCACGGCGTGTAGACCAGGGACCTAGGTACACCAAGGCACACACAACGGCACATGCATGCCAGGCCCAGGCCATGCCTTTCATGTACGTCCACTGGCTGAATCATCACCATCCAACCCTCTGGGGTGGGGGACCCTGCTGTCCCCGTGTCACAGGCAAAGAAGCAGAGGTTCAGGGTGCCCCTGAGACGGGTCTGTTCTCCAGGAGTGCTGTGCTCACCGAAATGAACGGTCAGACAGATGCGGGGGCCAAGGCGGCCGCGGCGGCTTCTCGGGGGGCCGGTGCTCCCGCTCCCCGCCCTCGGGGCCCTCCACAGTCATGCTGAGGCCGCCCGAGGCGCTGCTGCTCGTCGACGTGTTGCGGCGGTGCGTCAAGTCCGAGAGGCTGGAGGAGCGCGAGTGTTCTGTGCTGTAGCCTGGTGGGCATTTGGGGAGGCTCGTTACAGGGGCCGGCCAAGGAGGTGGAGGGCCAGGGGCACGGAGCCAGGCGGGCACTCACCAGAGATCCTGGACTGCTGGCTGGCGTAGCTGGAGTTGCGGGAGTGACCGGAGTGGAACACCTCCTCGGGGCTGGACAGGTTCTGCTCGGCCTCCTCTGGCACCCCTGGAAGGCGGGGAGACAGGCTTACCAGCGGTGCCGGCCCCTGCCCTTCACACGCGTCCTCTCACTGGGTCAGGGTTGGGGGTGGGGGGCACACTGAGTGTTTCCCATTTAACAGACTGAAAAGCTGAGTTCTACCGCCGCCACAGTTCACCGCTGGAGCCCAGGTCTGTCCATTCCACAAACATCCGTGGGGACCTCCTCTGCACAGGGTTCTCTACCGGGGGCCGTAGACGGGAGATGGTGTCACAAGGCCAGTGGGAAGAGAATGTTGAATAATGACCCACAATTAACCACAACTGAGGTGCGTGTTACAGAACAGGGAGCAGTGTGTACGGGGCTCTGACCCAGTCTGGGATCAGGGAAGGCTCCTCTGAGGAGAGGGCCTTAATGGGAGGCCTTCAGGAGGCATGGGAGGGAACGAGCCACATAAAGCATCAGGGAAAGAACCTTCCACACAGAGGAACAGCAGAAGCAAAGGCCCTGAGGCTTTAATGAGCCTAGGTCAGTAGAGCCAGAGTGGAAGGAATAAGGGGAATGGGGAGTGGCTGACAGTCCTGTCACAAGTCACCCATAAGCCCAACTTCGGAAACAAACTTGCCGGCACTCGCCAGCAGGAGGCACAAGGGGCCCAGGCGGGATCCACTCAGGGCTCCACGAGTGCCTGCCCACCAGTTCTGGTCACAGGAAGGAAGGACTCATCTCGTCCATCTCCTCCTCAGAGAACAGCACACCAGGCCACAGGCTGGACCCCAGTCCTGCCTGTGTCCCCACCCAAAGCCACGGGGCTTCTCAAAACAGGTGCTCTGCAGATGGGGTGGGGGTCGCAGGAGGAGATGGGTAGAAAACCAGTGAAGAGGCGCGTGGGGGCTCAAATCCCCGCCCTGCCTGGGAGAGGCACCTCTTCTACTTGGTACAACAGGCACCGTCTACACTGGGGTGGCCCGGTCCAGAAGCTGGAGAGAGCGATGGCGCAGGGAAGCCCTTAATCTTGTGAGCAGTTTCCAGCCCGAGGCGGGCTTTCAGTTCTAGGGCTTACCTGACTGAGTCTACAGAAAAAATGGGAGCGGAAGAAAGCTGGCCCTTGAGGTCAGGGCCCTCTCTGCTCCCAGCCGCCCTGGGGGTAGAATCACTCAGCAAACATCCGCTGAGCTGCTGGAGGCCCAGCACCCTCTCTCATAGCTCTCATGGTTCACATGAGGGCGGCAGGTGCTGCCCTGCTCACTAATCGGCTTAGTCTGCCTCCCAGCTCCGGGCTCACCCCCAGGGACCGGGTCCTTGTACAAGGCTGGTACTCAGGGGCCCCGCTTCACCATGCACAGCACTAGACACGGGGTGGCAGGGGAGGCTGGAGCCTCCTCTCCCGTAGCCCTTCCTTATCCTAACGGCCAGGCTGTCTCCTCTGGGGATTCAGGCATCTGCACTTTTTATGACATTAGTAATAACGGTAATTTAATAGAAAGCCAGTGCTGGGAAATATATAGAGTGCCTACTGTGTGCCAGGCAAGGCTAATCTCCAAAGCAACCCAGGATGTAGTTACTATGGCTGATCCCATTAGTCAGGGGAGGATGCTGAGACTGGAGAGGCAAAATGGCCAGTCCTGGTCAGGCAGCAAGCGGGAGAGAAGCGCTCACGGCACATCCCTCTGCCAGGAACATTGCCCCGCACCCCACACCTCGGATTCGGCTCAAATGCCACCTCTTCAGGGAGGCTTCCATGATTGTTCCCAGGCAGATGCTTCCAGTGCCCGTCACAGCTCTTGTCACACCTGAAGGTGACATGGACTTATTTACCGCCGGACTGACTTCTGTCTCTCCTGAAAGACGGGGCCTCGAGGTCAGGACACTGCTGTGATCCTGAGGCCCAGCACAGCGCCCAGCATGCAGGAGGGGCTGAGACTTCGGCCCACTGGAAGCATGGACCGGTGTAAACGCCATCCCAACACCTCTGTCTTCTCAGCAAGCATCCCCCTTGGGACCTGGGGAGACTGAACTGAGCCTTGGGCCACAGGGAGGAGCAGGGCAGGTGGAGAGTGGCACCTGAGCTGAGGATGGTGGGCCTCGCCTTGGGGGGCCGGGATCCCGTCAGGGAGTTGGTGCCACTGCCGCCGCTGCCGGTCCCACCGCCCTTGCGCGTCAGCTGCAGGGAGGAGTCCTGGCCCGGGACGGAGATGGACTTGGCGGTGGACGGCGGCCTGGGGAGGAAAGATGGCTGTGACTGGGGTGCCCCATGTTCGGGGTCAGACAAAGACAGGGGAGCCCAAGAGCCCCGAGGTGGGAACAGTCCCTGTGTGGCCCCCCACAGCCTGTGCCCACGCTCACGTCTTAAAGCAGGGGTCTCCGGAGAGCAGGAGCATTCCGATGGTGACCTGCACAGAGGGAGAGATCAGCCACACCACGGCCACTCCCCGGCCCAGGGGCCTCCCTGCGGTCCACCTGCTCTGGCTTCAGATGGGCTGGCCTCTGATCCCGTCTCTGCCCCTCGCTGGCCCCGGCGAAGCCACCGAACCGCACCGAGCCCCTGTTTCCGTGGGTGGAGGACAGGAGCGCTCCTGACACCTGTCTCCTGAGACAGTGGAGAGGACTCGGGGAGATGAGGCTTGGCATGCTTTGGCGCCAGGCACACAGTGAGGGCAAGCAGAAAAAGTTAGCTACTGTGACCTTAACACTGTGACGAGGAGGGGGCTACAGTCCCTCTCCAGCCTCAGGGCCTGCTCATGGCCTCAGTGTGGGCAAGGGTATGCGAGCTCCACACGGCAGGCAGGCAGGCAGGCATGAGGGAGGCTCACGAAGCCCACCTGGTAGGGAGGGGGTTCACCAGGCACAACATGGTGGGTGGGAGTGGGAGATGGGGTGCCCACAGGGCCCAACACGGAGGGCAGGGGCCTGGTGAAGGCGTGTTGAGTAAAGGAAAGCAAGAAGCCATCAGAAGTTCGACATCATGCACCTGGGCAGAGATCAATGGACCAAACAAGGCAAGGCTGGGTCCCCAAGTCTGGGCTGAGATAGAGCAACAGGAAGAGGGAGATGGGGTAAGAAATGGGTGCTCGTAAGCCAGTGCCAACACTGACAAAAATGGAAATCGTTGGGCTGAGACTTTTTTGTTGTTTTAAGTAAGCTCTACACCCAATGTGGGGCTCGAATTCATGACCCAGAGATCAAGTGTCACATGCTCTAAGACTGAGCCAGCCAGGCACCCCCTGAGACTGTTTTTCTTTTTTTTTTTTTTTTAATGAATTATTTCATCTGGCTGTGATAGTGCCCACAAAGTAGGTGATGGCCCCAGGCTGTAGGAGAGGGAAGCAGGACCCAGACACAGACTCAAGGGAAGTAAGGGCCCAAAGCCCTGCAGACAGGATGTGAGGCAGCCGGCTTTGCAGCCACCTGCACCCCCCCCCCCTTAGGCCCCCTGGTTTGCCTAAGGGTGCACAGGGCCAGTGGGGTGAGACTGAAAGGTCCCGGCTCCCATCACAACTAGCCTGGACCTTTTTGGGTACTTCTGGTTGTCTCTGCAAAGGGCCTAGGGGCTGCAGCACCCCAGGCCACCACCTCTGCCTGGCTCTGCTTTAAGCACAACACGTTCCCGCTGGGTCAGCTCGCAGAGGTGTGGTTAGGACAAGACTGTTTTCTCAATCGGGTGGAAGGGTGTGGGGACGAGGAAGAGAGGTGTGCTGGCCGTGGCAGATGCCCAGATAGCTCTGTCCTGAGAGGCCAGAGAGCCAGCTGCCTGGAGGGAGGGAGCTGCCCCGGCCGCCGGAAACCTGCCTGTGGCTGGGCTCTCGGAGGAAATCCCTCGGTCTGCCCGGCTCAAGGGATGGCAGGTTCTTCCACACTGACCCTCCACTGCGAGCTCAGGCAGTCTGGTGTCACATGGGGCAATGGTTGGGAGCTGGACCGTGGAGTCAAACAGCTGGGGGCCAAGCATCAGTTCTGCCTGTGACCCCAGGCAAATGATCTGACCTCTGTGCCCTGACCCCCTCCTACGCAAAACTGGGACCAAACCACACACCACACCCGATGGGGCTGTTGTCAGGTGTCATGAGATGCGAGGTGGCAAACACCTGGGGATGCGCATCTCACCAAAAGTGCTCATCAAACCCTTAACGAGACTGCTGGGGTCCCCCCCACCGACCCCCCAATTAAAGATGGGGAAACTGAGTCCAGTGGCAGAGCCAGGCTTCTGAGGGTGGTTTCCTGACCCTGGGACCACATCTTCCTAGTGTCTAGGCTAGGAATCCGTATTTTTCACAACCCCTCAGAGGATGGGGGCAGGTCTGCCGGGCTCCTTTAGTAAAAGGGGCAGAAGAGGTGGTGGGGGACCCTGGTACCTTGAGGATGGAGTTGTCCTGACGGGTGTTCTTCGTGTCATATCCCTCCAGCAGGCAGCAGCGCACTGTGGAGCCTGAGCCTGCGAATTCGGCCAGGTTCAAGTCGGCGAAGCCCAGCTGGGAGGGACAGAGGAGAGTGTGGGAAGCTGCAGGGGGTGTGGGCGCACAGCGGGCAGCACAAGGGTTAACTTGTCAAGGTTGGGGGGGGGGCAGGCAGATCCCCTGGGCCCGCCCCACAGCCCAGACTGAGTGTTGCATAATGGCACCCAAGGACAGAGGCTGGTCTGGGGCTCACATCCCTGAGCCGCACAAAGCGCCCTTTGTGCCACATCCCAGCGTGCACTAGGGCAGCGCCTGAGATGAAAGGACATTGTTGTCTGTGACACAGAGGCATTGTTCCCTGGGAAACAAGGCTGTGCTGTGGGAGCCGCCAGGCCAGCACGCAGGGGGGAGGAAAGGCCCGTGGGAACTTGGTATGGCGTGGGGGGGGGGGGGAGGTGGGAGGGCAGGAGTCCCTCATGGAGGTTGGAGTGGGGGGCTGGTGGGAACACCTGGCTGTTCTGGGACGCAGAGAGAGGCACCAGAGACACAGAGGGAGGTGGGAGAACGTTTGAGAACAAAGTGTAGGAGTTAAGAAAGCCTTCGATAGAAGCCAGGTCTCCAGACCTGTAGGCAGGAAACTGAGTTAAGGCAGGGGGTGCTGGGATTAGGGACTCGGGGGGCAACCAAAGCAACAAGTGGCATTTATTGACCACCTGCTGCATGCAAGTCTCCACGGCAGAGTTTAGGGGCACACATGCTAGAATTAGAGGTTTAGGGGGTTCACATCCTAGCCCTGCCATCAAGTCACAGGGACCCCCATTTGGCAGAGAAGGAAACTAAGGTTCTGGATAAAGTGACTTCCCCAGGGCCCCACACCGCCTAACCCGCAGAGCCAGGCCCAAGACCAGGCCCTCCCAGCACCAAGTCCAGCTGCCCCTCTGGGCCCCGGCTTCCTTCCCTGGAGAACAGGAGCAAGGCCTGGCGAGGGCGTTTGACTACAGGACAGAGGGGAAGGGCCTGCAGGTCTGACACGCGCCAGGCACCTGCTAAGCGTCTGCCAGTAGTAGTTCCTTCTGGGCAGCTGTCCCTGCCCATGTGAATTAGTGGCAGGAGAAATTTCCACTCTGGTGGCACCTTCCACAGCTCAGTTCTAGCCACCCTGCCCAGGGCAGAGTGCACAGCCCAGAATGCTGAGCTTCCTGAGCTCTGGTCAGTGGGAAGGGACACGCCTTCCATGCAGGGCGAGGTGAGGCAAAGGCATTTCCCCTCTGGACTGAGCCCATCCCCTGCTACCAGACCGCCTCCCAGGGGCCACAGAGGGTGGGCTGTGAGTCCCCACCACGAAGGGGGTCGAGGGCAAAGCAGGCTTATTCAAAGCCAGAGGTGACCCTTCCGGAGCCACCTTTTCTCACTTTTCCCAGGGGGTGCCATGCAAATGGCAACGACACAGACGTGCGACAGCGGGGGCTGGCGGAGTACCCAGCACCCAGCCGTACAAGGGGATGCTGCCTCTGTTAGATGGCAAAAGGAATTTGTGAGGATGTGAAAACATGCCCACGGTGTACCAGCAAGCGGAAACCACGCTGTCGAATCTGTTTAGAACAAGTCCCTTTTGTGTATTTAAAGATCCCACTGTCTGCGTGCACATAGGTACACGTACGGGGAGCTCATTCTCTACTCCTCTGACCCACACGCGCTTATGTTTTATTCGCTGCTCTGTGTATTTCCTAACGTTATTTTCCTTAAACGGTCTGGAGAGACCTTAACGAATCCAAGGATGGGATCTGGGGAGGAAGCCTACAGGGGAAGGGGGTGGAAACTTCCCTTTTCACTCTGAACTTCTGTGCCATTTGTGTTGTGACAAGCACATGGGACCTTTATATTAAGTGCAAAGACAATCTATAAAGACATTTCCAAAAAACAATACATCTCATGCAGAGCTGAGTGTCTCCTGTTTGGGGCAGAGAAGGGACTGGAAGTTCTTCTGGGAGCTTCTCTCATGCCTGTTCCACCCCACTATCCCTTCACAGCCCCACTCACCTTGGAATAAGCCTTCCCGCCTTTCAGCTCCTGCACAGAGAGACAGAGACACAAACAGCAGTGTAACTGGGGAATCCAAGTGATCTCGGGCATCTCCCCAGGTGCCTCCCACCCCACACCAAATCTGACTGCTGGGGGGGAAGACAAGCCAAGGGACAGAGCGACTCATTCCATGCTCTCTCAAGGGGACAGGTCAGGGGATGGGCCTAAAGCCACTGGACCAGCGGCCTCACACCCGCCGCCTTGGCCTTGGGCCTGCAGCCCCCCGCCCCAGCCCGGAGCCCAGCCTCACCTTGCGCACCGACACACGGAAGATGCAGGGGTCCAGCAGGCCGGTGGCCGGGTTGGCGCTCATCTTACACACGAAGGTGAACCTCTTCCGCCACCGCACGCAGTTTTCCCGCACCTCCTCCCTGCAGGGCAGACAGACAGGTGAGCACAAGCAGGCAGGTCAGCACAGGTATCAGGGACAGGGCTGGCCTTTAGGGAGTAGAGGGAGGAGGGGAGCTCTGGCTTTTTACTTTGTATCAGAGAGTGACTGTGTTTTCCTAACAAGAACATGCTTGTGTAAGTGTTGCAAAAACAAAAATAGTAAGTGATAAAAAGTGAAAAAACACAAGGTAGGGGTGAGGTCAGGCTGGAGGCAGCTACTCCTTGTCCCTGCTCCCAGCACTGCCCCCTCCCCTTGTCCTGTGGCTCCTTCCTCTGCCATTACCTCCCACTGGCCCCTGACCATTCTGTTCGGCCGACCCTCACAACAGTCTTCCCCAGCAGACGAGAAGCGAGGTAAGCTGCCCAGTGTCGCCCAAACAGGAAACAGTTGGCCTTCGGAGACCATTTCTTTGCCACTAACAACAACGATAGTAATAATAGCCATGTCTAGCACTCGGATCACACTTCACACGTGCTGGGCAGCTCTCACGGCACTTTAGTGGGGCTGCTCCCAGGGTCAGAGACCCACGATCATGCCCGCCCTTCCAGCAGCTGTCTGGGACGGCTACTACCCTTAGCCCAATCCCACATTCACAGACGCCGGAGCTCAGGGGGCTAGCATGCTGGCCCGAGGCCCACTGCAGGCACAGCAGAACAGGGACTTGACCTTGAGCAGTAGGCCCCAGGGGCTGCATGCGTCACTCTCACCATACCGGCCTGAGACACCACCTTGGGGTCCTCGGCTTCCCTGACACTAACTGGGGGTCTGGCCTTCCGGCCCGCACTCCTGCTGCACCTGGGAAGTATCACCACACCGAAAACCGCAACACACCCTTAATAGGGAAATGCTTCGTGCCCTGGGAGCCAGAGCAATGCCAGGAGCTCCCCCAGCCTCTCCCAGCTGCCCGGCAGCACCTGGGGTGGCACTGGTGAGTCTGCATCCCTGCACAGCTCCCTGGCCCCCCGCAGCCCGCCTGGCAGAGCCCGTGCTCAGGAAGGGGTGGCCACGGAAGGGAAGGGACGGCATGAGAGACATTATCTCCTGCTTCATCATCCCATCTAACAGGAACAGCCACGTGGACAGATGAGGGAGTGACCGCCCTACACCCCGGGGGACCCGAGGATCACAGGTTAATTGTCAGACTGGGGCCTGAGGTTGGAGGGTCAGCGCAAGCAGAGCATCATCGGAACGGGGGCGTGTTTGCTTCTCGCACGACCTCAGACAGTAGGCTCTATGCCACCCCCTTCTACCGCTGAGGGCACTGGGACCCCAAGAGACTGCCCCAGATCACATCCCCAGTGACTGACAGTGCAGGATTTGAACCAAGGACTGTCTGACTGCAGTCAAAGCATTTGGCCATCACCTTGGTTCACAGGCCCCAGAGCCGGGGAAGGCCTGGCAGGTGGAACCCACCAGGGTTCTGGGGCCAGCAGTGCCCTGCGATGTACCTGAGACCCCACCAGTGTCTCTGACTGACAAGTATGAGTCAGGCACTGAGCCTGTGGTGGACTTTATTCACAGACCGACAGTGACAGTTACCCCGGTGATGACTCAGTGTCACCAGGAGGGGGTGGAGGGAAGGGTGAGTCAGGGTAGATGACTGACTTGCAGGGGGGTGACATTCAAGCTCAGGCAGGAATGAAGAGAGGGGAGTAGCCAGTGGGGGAGACAGTTCCAGGCAGAGGAAACAGCATGAGTGAGGAACAAATATACTTTGGTTTCCTTGGCTATGAAAACCCCTGCTCCAAGCCTCTCTGAGGAGCCCCCTCCGGACTCTACAAGGCTTCTCCTACATCCTGTCGGGGCCGTGACGAGGGACGACGGGACTTGGGTCAGGCAGACCTGGGCTCACGGCCCTCAGATCACTGAGTGACTCAGCGAGAGCTCGACCCCTCCACCCTCATGGGCAAAACAGGCACGCCACCCGCTGACTTGTGGGCACCAGGAGGCATCAGTAGGTCCCTCAAAGGCCCCAGCCTGGGGAGGTCCGTGAGACGTGTCTTGCGTGATGAAGACACTGGGGGTCCAGAGGGACTGTCCCCAACGTGCTCTGACCTTGTTAGGAAGGGGAGCCCCAGCGACTCCCTGCAGCCCCAGTACTGGCACAAACAGAAAAGGTTGGGGCTAGAGACGAGGGGGAGGGAGAAGAGTGCCCAACCCCCAGCAGACGTGGCAGGGACCTTCAAGAAGCGGGTGCCACAGGGGGAGCAGGGGCCCTGGGCTGGGGAGCAGCCCCTGCCGCAACCATGCTGGTTCCACCCATTCATTCAAATATGTGCCAGTCCCTGTCCTACACACTGGGACCACCGCAGTGACCGGCTTACATTGTGGTGGGACAAAAACGAGGTCAAGCAAACTAGAAAAAGAAATGGTAGTGGGCGGAAAGAACTAGAATTACCTTTATTGGCAGATAATTTGAGCTTGTATGTAGAAAATCACAAAGAATCCACTAAAAACTATCAGAATACAAGAGTTTAGCAAGGTTTCAGGATACAAGATCAGTAAACAAAAATCCATTATTTCTATATACTGGTGAACATCCACAATGAAATGAAGGAAATAATTCCATTTACAGAAAAGCCAAAAAGAACACAATAAATAGAATCAAATTTAACGAAAGAAGTACAAAATATATTCTCTGAAAACTACCAAACATTATTGAAAGAAATTCAAGAAGATCTAAATAAATGGAAACACATCCTACAGTCATGTTTCAAAAGATCTAATCTTGGTGTGACAATACTAGCAAATTGATCTAAAAATTTAACACAATCTCAGCTGGCTTCTTTGTAGAAATTTGACACATTGGCCCTAAGCCTTCGAAATTTAAGGAACCAGGATAGTCAAAGCATCTAGAAAAAGTGGAACAGAGCATAATCAAAGGATTCAATGTCTCTGGCTGCAAAACTTCTACAAAGCCACCATAATCAAGAAAAGATGGTTCTGGCCTAAGGATGGACACATAGATCATCGGAATGGAATTAAGAGCTCAGAAATAAACCTTCACGTTTATGGTCAATTGGTTTTCAGCAAGGGTGCCTGCCAGTAGGGGAAGAGGACAGTCTTTAACAAAAGTTGCCGGGACAATGAGATATTCCTGTGCGAGTGAATGATGTAGGACTCGTGTCTCACACCACATACAGTAACTAACTCAATATGAATCAAAGACCTAAATTTAAGAGCTCAAACCCTTAACCGCCTGGGTGGTTCCAGATGGTTAAGCATCTGACTGACGGGCTCAGGTCATGATTTCATCGTTTGTGAGTTTGAGCCCTGCATTGTGCTCGGGACTGACAGTGTGGAGCCTGCCTGGGATTCTCTCTCCTTCTCTCTTCCCCTCCCCAGCTTGTGTACCCGCTCTCTCTCTCTCAAAATAAATAAATAAAAACTTTTTTTTAAATGCCCAAATTATGAAATTCTTCAAAAAAATATAGGATAAATCTTTGTGATCTGGAATTAGGCAAGGGTTTCTCAGATAGGACACCAAAAGAACAGGCAACAAAAGACAGAAATACTGGATTTCAGGGGTGCCTGGGTGGCTCAGTCGGTTGAGCATCCGACTTCAGCTCAGGTCATGATCTCGTGGTTCGTGAGTTCAAGCCCCGTGTCAGGCTCTGTGCTGACAGCTCAGAACCTGCAGCCTGCTTCAGATTCTGTGTCTCCCTATCTCTCTGCCCCTCCCTTGCTGACACACACTCTCTCTCTCAAAAATAAATAAATAAATAAATAAATAAATAAAAATTAAAAAAAGAAACAGCTTTCTCAATATTGAAGACACATTTAAAAAAATGTATAGACACATAAAAAAAAGAAATACTGGGGCGCCTGGGTGGCGCAGTCGGTTAAGCGTCCGACTTCAGCCAGGTCACGATCTCGCGGTCCGGGAGTTCGAGCCCCGCGTCGGGCTCTGGGCTGATGGCTCAGAGCCTGGAGCCTGTTTCCGATTCTGTGTCTCCCTCTCTCTCTGCCCCTCCCCCGTTCATGCTCTGTCTCTCTCTGTCCCCAAAATAAATAAACGTTGAAAAAAAAAAAATTAAAAAAAAAAAAAAAAAAAGAAATACTGGATTTCATCAAAATTAGCCTTTTTTGGGGCGCCTGGGTGGCGCAGTCGGTTAAGCGTCCGACTTCAGCCAGGTCACGATCTCGCGGTCCGTGAGTTCGAGCCCCGCGTCAGGCTCTGGGCTGATGGCTCGGAGCCTGGAGCCTGTTTCCGATTCTGTGTCTCCCTCTCTCTCTGCCCCTCCCCCGTTCATGCTCTGTCTCTCTCTGTCCCAAAAATAAATAAACGTTGAAAAAAAAAATTTTTTTTAAATTAGCCTTTTTTGTGACTCAAAGGGCACCATGAAGAAAGTGAGACAGTGGCTCAGTCAGTTAAGCATCTGACTTCAGCTCAGGTCATGATCTTGTGGTTCATGGGTTCAAGCCCTGTGTCGGGCTCTGTGCTGACAGCTCAGAGCCTGGAGCCTTGCTTTGGATTCTGTGTCTCCCTCTCTCTCTGCCCTGCCCCCACTTGTGTGCGCGTGCTCTCTGTCAAAAATAAACAAACATTAGGGGTGTTTGGGTGGCTATCAGTTAAGCGTCCAACTTTGGCTCAGGTCATGATCTCACAGTTCATGAGTTCAAGCCCTGCATTGGGCTCCGTGCTGACAGCTCAGAGCCTGAAGCCTGCTTTGGATTCTGTCTCTCTGCCCCTCTCTGCCCCTCCCCTGCTCTCTCTCCCTCTCTCAAAAATAAACATTAAAAATAATTAAAAATAAATCAATAGTGAGAAGGCAACCCACAGATGCAGGAAACTATCTGCAGACCAGATACATCACAAGGGAATTGTCGCCAACCAATATGTAAAGGGCACTTACAACTTAACAGTGAAAAACAACCCAATTTAAAAATGGGCAGATGATCTGAACACACATTTCTCCAAAGAAGATACGCAAATGGCCAACAAGCACATGAGCAGCTGCTCAACATCATTCGCCATCAGGGACACACAAATCAAAACTATAACGAGTTACCACTTCATACGCACTGGGAAGGCTATAATCAAGACCGATAATAACAAGTGATGGCGAGGGGGTGGAGACACTGGAACCCTCCTACACAGCTGGTGGGAATGTAAACCGGTGCACCCCCTTTGGAAAACAATCTGGCAGGTCCTCAAAACATTCAACTCAGAGTTACCTTATGACTCAGCAATGCTACTCCTAGGTGTATATCCAACAGAAATGAAACACATGTCCACAAAAAACAGATTGTGCATGAATGTATACAGCGATATTCGTAACAGCTCAAAAGCGAAAGCTGCCCAAATATCCATCAACCGGTGAATGAATCCATAAAACGTGGTCTATCCATTCAGTGGAATTATTGCTCAGCAATCAGAAGAAATTAAGCACTTAACACCTGTTACCCCGTGGCTCAACCTTGTGATATGCTAAATGAAAGAAGCCGGTCACAAAAAACTGCATGTTGTGTGATCCCACTTACATGAGACGTCCAGAATGGGCAAATCACTAAGAGATAGAAAGACTGGTTGGTGATTGCCAGGGGCTAGGGGATTCGGGAGAAAATAGCGAGGGACTGCCAATGGGTATGACGTTTCCGTTTGGGGGTGATGAAAATGTTCTAAAATTGACTGTGCTGATGGCTGCACAACACTGTCAAGAGACTAAAAGCCACTGAAATGTGTGCTTTAAACAGGTGAAAAACCAAAAAACACGGTAGGTCGGATAAAGAGAGAAAAATGGAGAAAACAGAGGGGGTGTGGTTGGTGAGGGAGCAGGGGGTTAGGTGTCATGAGGGGCCTCAAGGGCCCGGGTGAGGTCTTTGAATCTTATTCTGACGGTGCCTCTGTCTTGCCACGATGGCTTTAGGCACAGGCAGAGAGCAACCCTGGAGTAGGTGGGTGGAAGGGTGGAAAGCAGCCAGAGGCCCAAGCCTGAAATGGGAAGCCGGGGGCCGGCCATGGCTTCCACGTGGACCCTCAGATCTCCACTCGCCCCCCCTCCACTCAACTCAGCCCAGGCGACGGAAGCAGCTGCTGGAGACCTGAGGAGAACGCTCACAGTGTCGGGCATGTTGAAACACCCCAAGGAATTAGGATTAGTGTCTGGGAACAAAAGCCGATATCGGATTGTAGGCTCTCTCCCTGCCCCTTTGTGAGTCTGCCCTGGGAACGAGCGGCCAGGAAGCCTGAGGCCCTCTCCGGGTTCCTGTGGGCCTGCCAGGCCGAACCAGAGAAAGCCACGTGGTGCCCTCCCAGGCTCAGGTAACAGGCGCCTTCCTCTCCCTCCGCAGGAAGATGGGCCAGGACAGGGCTCACCGGAATCAGTGCTGGGCCACCCCCTTGTTTCCACAGGGCTCTAAATACACACTATTAAATGCCACCACTCCCACGGGAGAGGCTCACACCTCCGCCCTGGCCCACCCCAGGAGGGCACAGGGAGGGTAAAATAAACACCCAGCAGCGGCCATTTCCCGAGGGCCTGCCATGTGCTACCTGGAGCCCTTCGACACTGAAAGTTGCGTGCTGTCGTGGCCACTCCTCGCTGAGTGAGGCTCAGAAAGGTTGAGTCACCCACCCATAGTCGCAGAGCTGTGAGGAGCACGTCTGTGTCCAGAGCCCATGTCACAGAGCCAGAGATGGCCCAGCCAGGGCTCGGCCCTACGGCCACCTCTGGAGAGAGGGACTCGGGCACCCCTAGTCGGGTGGAAGGGAGTCACAGGTTCAGGAGAGGGATGATGGAGGGAGATGAACACAGGCTCAGGGGCAGGGGAGGGCTGTTCATAAAAAAGGCAGGAATGAGGATGTCAAGCAAGTCAGTTGCCATGAGCCCCAGGGGGGAGCTGGCAGGGCTTGTGGAAGTCTCAGGGACTTGATTCGCTCATAAACCTTTTATTAAGCACTTGGTAGCTGCCAGGTAGAGCTGAAGGCCCTGGGGATACGAACATCGAACGAAACAGAAATTCCTGCCCTCCAGGGACTTACAGTCTGGCAGTGGGTAGTAGGAGACCGACAAAATGGGGCAGACACATATCAGATGGTGGCATAAGTGCTATGGAGGAAAAAGGGGACCAGGTGGGGAAGCAGGCAGTGCCCAGGCGGAGAGAGCATGAGAGAAAGGTGACCAGGGAAGGTGACATCTGAGCAAAGCGCTGAAGGAGGTGAGAGTGACCCAGGCACTGGGGACAAGCCGTCCAGGCAGGAGGAAGAGCTTAAGTGCAGAGACCCTGAGGTGAGAGTGTGCCTGACATGTTTAAGAGACTTTTTAAAAATGCTTATTTATTTATTTTGAGAGAGAGGGAGGGAGAGAGCACGAGCAGGGGAGGGGCAGAGAGAGAGGGAGGGAGAGAGAATCCCAAGCAGGCTCTGTACTGCCAGCGCAGAGCCCGATGTGGGGCTCGAACTCACAAACCGTGAGCTCGTGACCTGAGCCGAAATCAAGAGTTGGAGCCACCCAGGTGCCCCTTGACGTGTTTAACAAAGCCAAGGAGGCCAGTGTGGCTGGAGCAGAGTAAGCAAGGGGGCCGGTGGGGGCGAAACTGGAGAGGGGGTCATGGCCCCAAGCTTCCAAGCCGTGGAGAGGTGCCATCGATCATGGACGTCCACGTGTGCACAGGTGGGTAGGGAAGGACAAAGAGACGACATGAGGGGAAGGGCAACTGTGTCCTTTTCTTTCCGAACTGGAACTATCAAGGTGGCTTTTTTTTTTAAAAGCACAACTAGGGGGAAATGAACTCGTCTGGGAGTTCTCAGCATTGCAGTGACGTCTGAGGCCACAAAGCCACCGTGGCAAACGAGCCCCGGCAACAGCAGAGGCCCCACGCGAGACCCCTGATGGGTGGCTAGGACCCTGACAGGTGAGTGCCACGTGACACTGCTATGACCTCGATGGACTGTGGGCCCCGGGGACAGGGACCGGGCCTGGCTAGGCACCCTTGGCCTCCGCGTACATGGGCAGTGACAGGAGGCACAGTGAGCGCCTGTCTCGGAAAGATGGGGAGTGTGAAAGAATTAAAACCAACGAACATCTAGGGAGAAAAGTCATAAATAAGATGTTCGTTAAGAAAACAGGACTGGGGGGGCGCCTGGGTGGCGCAGTCGGTTAAGCGTCCGACTTCAGCCAGGTCACGATCTCGCGGTCCGTGAGTTCGAGCCCCGCGTCAGGCTCTGGGCTGATGGCTCAGAGCCTGGAGCCTGTTTCCAATTCTGTGTCTCCCTCTCTCTCTGCCCCTCCCCCGTTCATGCTCTGTCTCTCTCTGTCTCAAAAATAAAATGTTGAAAAAAAAAATTAAAAAAAAAAAAGAAAACAGGACTGGGGCGCCAACTCTTGATTTCCGCTCAGGTCGTGATCTCAAGGTTGCAAGCGCCGCATCGGACTCTATGCTGACAGTGCAGGGTCTGCTTGGGATGGTCTCTCTCCACCCCTCCCCCCCCAAAATAAATAAATAAACTTAAAAGAAAATAAAAACCATACAGGGCTGTGCGTCCCCTCTGCTTGTCCTGCTGACGTGGCTCAGGATAGGTGGGAAAATGGAACTAAAAAGACGATGAAGCCTAGAGAGGAGACTATCCAGAAGCCTGGACTCCGGGCTCCCGGGCAAGGGGCTCATTCTCATTCATCTGTGTGCTGGCATGAGGGGACAGGTCGAAGGAAGGAGAGAGCTCATAGCAGGTCTGGCTGGGGTGGGATGAGGGACCAAGACCGTTTTCATTTCTGTCCAAGAATCATTTCTACAATCGAAATGTAAACCGAGAAATGCAAAAAGGGCGTGAGATCGGAAGGGGTGGTCAAAAGCAAAATCATCTCCCTGATTCAAGGTCTGGGCCCACACTCGCCCTCCTTCAGGACCAGGCGCCCCTCACCCCCCAAGCCTAGGGTTTCAGGCATGAGTACCCAGAGCCATGCTGCCAGGGATAGGTAATTACAGAGACTGGGTTTTCAGGGGAGTTTTGTTTTTAGCTTTAAGATATACAATTAGACGTCCAAATCCCAGGAGGCAGGGTGAGCCCTCCACCCACCGCAGCCCACTGTGGCCATCCCAGTGGCAGAATTCTGTTATTTCTGGGTTGTCCTGAAATAGGACAGAGCACCACACCAGGCTGCTGTCATCAGGCCAGCAGAACTCCCTTGGAGCCCCCCTGACCCCAAATCCCAGGGCCTCTATTACGTATCCACAAAGACTTACTGTGGGTGCTGGCTTGGCATGAGGCCCCGGGTGGGTGTGGGGACACTACGGGAGCAGTCCTCCTGAGGGAGTCCCCAGTTGAGTGGGGGAGACAGACACTACACAAGTGACCGATAACTGCCACCAGCCTCCGAGAGTGCAGACAGGGGCCTGACCCGGTCTGGGGCAGTGACACCAGAGCTGGGACCTCAAGGTGAGGTTGGCCAGGTAAAGATTAGATGAGATGTCCTAGGTCATGGAAACGGCCCAGGAAGACCCAGAGGGAAAGGGGTGGCTTCCAGGAAGAGATAGGACAAGGCCAGGGAGGGGCGGGATCAGGTTGGTGAGTGACCCCAGGAGGTCTGTCTCAGGGAGCCCGGGCTTCTTCATCTGCAGAAGGGTGACACTGCCCACCGCCTGAGGCTGTCACAGGGTGACTCCGCGGTGCCGTGTCCAGCTCCTTCCTCCTGATCAGCTGGACGGGGAACACAGAGAATTCTGTCAACACGGTGCGGGTGGCTGCGTCTTCCTAGTATCTGCCTTGCCGTGTGTCAGAGACCAAGGCAGCTGGCCACCACTGGGGCCTCACGCAGATGATGATGGCATTTCATCTGTCACCACTATCTCCCCAGAGCCCAGAACAGAGCTGAGCAGAGTGCGACTTTCACTCTAGACCACATTCCCCCGCACCCCTCCAGGCTCATCTTTAATTTAATCAATAGTAAAATCAGATCCTGTTCATTGAGCTTGTTCTACAGGAAGAGTGTTTCTTTTTTTTTTTTTTTAATTTTTTAAAAATGTTTTTATTTATTTTTGAGACAGAGAGAGACAGAGCATGAGCAGGGGAGGGGCAGAGAGAGAGGGAGACACAGAATCTGAAGCAGGCTCCGGGTTCTGAGCTGTCGGCACAGAGCCCGACGCGGGGCTTGAACCACGAACTGTGAGATCATGAGCTGAGCCGAAATCGGACGCTCAACCGATTGAGCCACCCAGGCGCCCCTACAGGAGAGTGTTTCATATACGTGACCAACCGAATTTTACCACAATCCCATGAGGCGTGTGCCATTATCATTGCCAATTTACAGATGAAGAAACTGAGGTCCAGAGAAGGGCAGGATAGGTCCCAACTCACAGAACAACAGGGTGGGATGCTAGTCTGAGGCGGCCCGACATCACGGCACAGATTCACTTCTTCCCCGTGTCCGTTCCCCTCAAGAGCAGGAAGTGGACCTGGGAGGCGGGAAGTGCTTCTTCCCGGGCCCCAGCCACTTGAAGGCTGTGAGGAGTGGCGGGCCAGGTTGAAGTGAGCCCCCATCCTCGGCCCCTCAGAGAAGTTCGGGACTCCCAGCAGGAGACACCTCAGAGGCCAGGCTCCACGGTTCCCCAAAGTCGGCTCACTGCCGCGTCCCCGGCACC
Source organism: Lynx canadensis (assembly GCF_007474595.2). Classification (NCBI taxonomy): domain Eukaryota; kingdom Metazoa; phylum Chordata; class Mammalia; order Carnivora; family Felidae; genus Lynx; species Lynx canadensis. Next base: position 86,452,223 of record NC_044315.2, read on the forward strand.
CGGCCCAGACCAGCATTATCACGACCCAGGAAGCGCAGCAAGATCCCAGAGCCTTAGCAGCCCCGGCGTCCCCGTCACTCAGGTGACGAGGGATCGGTGCGGTGGGAGCCACCTCCTGGCCACAGGCTGTCCATGGCCCCCAGGGTCCTTGCAGATGGGAACCGGTTAGGCCCTCCGGTGCCTCCCCCTGGAGCTGGAGCAAGGATGCGGCACGGCCAGCAGTCACCAGAGGAGCAGAGAGTCGGGAGAAGGGAACCCGGGATATCAGTGGGGCGGCCCGTGGAACAGCCTCCGGTGTGACCCCACGCCCAGCCTCAGCACCTCGCCCTCCCAGCCGCCTGGCCTCGTCTGCACCTCCGGCTCGTGACCACCGCCGCCCGCCAGCACGGAACCCCAGTCTGGCAGGGAGTGGCTCAGTCGTGGCCACAGGCAAGGCCCCATAGGACAGGGCTTCTCGGACTTGAGTGAACACCGCAAAGTCCTTGGCTCGTCACGCAGATTCCCAGGCCCTGCCAGAGCTACAGACTGCAGGGTGTCTGGACCTCAGCACCACTGCCATCCCGAGATGGAAATTCTGGGTTGTGGGGGCGGGGGTGGGGGGGGGTCTCCTGTGCATCGTCGGGTATTCAGCAGCACCCTGCCGGGAGTACAGCGCCAGCTGGGACCACCAAAACTGTCTTCAGACATCGCCAGCTGTCTCCCCAGGGACAAAGTCACCCCGTGAAGAACACTGCTGCAGGCCTCGGGCCAAACTTTTGGAACACGCCCTCCTGTGATTCCGAGGCAGGAGCCGGGCCCCCACCTAAGAGAGGGCACATCCGCAAGGACTGAGTGGGACCCCAGGGACCCCCTCAGCCCCAGCTGTGCTCCTGGGTTCCTGAGAACGCTGGCCCCTGGATTCTTCCCATCTAGCCCCTACAATGACAGGTAAGCAGAGCGAGGCTGCACCCCCTAAGTCCCTCCCAGCTGGTCCAGCAGCCCCGGGGAAGGGGGTGCTGTCACGGTGCCCAGCCTGCTCCTCCTCAGCCACACCCACTCCATCATCTCCAGCCCTTGGCTGGGTTCCTGGAAGAACGAGCGGTCGGTCGCAGTGATGCAACCCAGGTTCCTGGCTGATGAAACCCAGCCCAGGCCGGGAGAGGCGAGAGTCTAATAAGGAAACAATTTAAATCCACAACATCTGCCTGCGCTTCCCCGAAGAGAAGAGAGCACAGCCGCCCGGGGAGGGGCCCACCCCAGGGAGCAGCCAAGGCGTCCATCCAGGGGCTGTGAGGCACTCGAGCTCCCATCCCAGCAACGTGGCCAACGTGGCAGCCCAGCGGCATCGGGCTCCTGCCAGGAATTCAGGGCCGCGTGCAGGGAAGCAGCTTGCTGTGGCTCTGACACTGCCAGTGACAGGGTGAGGCGGCAGCCAGTTCCTAGAAGCCAGTCACTCTGTGCTGACACCGGAGTGCTGGGCGGGGGCAGGGGCGGGGGCGGGCGGGTGGAGGGAGGGGGCCCCGGGCCGCCCCGAGACCTCTTCTCTGCTCCCCTGCCAATAGGAGTCCTGCTGCTGGCCCAGGAGCAAAGGCTGGCATCAGCAAGTGACCCATGGAAGTACAGAATGGACAGCCCCCTGGGGGCTTCAGAAACTCCACACCGGAAAAGGGGTAGGGGGTCAGCCAAACCACTCAGGCTTAGTGGGGAAGCTTCAGGGTTAGGAGTAGGATTCTGGAGTCACATGCACCTGAGTTTGAATCCTGCCATTCATCAGCCCCACAACCCTGAGCTGGATCAAAACCCCAAAAGCGGGCAGGTGCCAGCTTCCCCATTTTGCAGACACAGGCACATAGCCTCTCTGCCCCAGCCTTCTGCACCCAGTCAGGCCATGTAGGTGGCCTCCCCACCACGCAGGCGAGGGCCTATGGACGCTCTTCTCAACTGACAACGGTGGGCCATTCCCTCTTGTTCTTAGAGCCCAAGAGGAGAGCGGGCCATTGAAGGGGTCCAAAGGAGACTGCTAGCTTTGACCAAGTGCTGATCCAATCCCACGCACCCCACCACCCAGTGTGACCCAGCCTGGCTCCTGTTTCCTAGGTATCCAGGCACACGTGCCAGGTGCTACTCAAGCATTAACTCTCTGCAGACATGACCGCCACCTACTTCACAGATGAGCAAACTCTCAAGAAGTCCTCTGCTCACACAGGAGGTGCTTATCTGGCCCACCAAGCCTGACCTCACGAGCCCACCCCCAGAGGGCACTCACGTGGAATGGGGGATGTGGCTGCAACCGTCGGAAGCAGGAAGCCAGGCTCCTAACTGAGCCTCCCCTTGCCCACCCCAGGACCATATATCTAGATATTTCCCCAGGCCTTGAACCCGGCAGGTGGCCCAGGCTGCTCTTGGCTGACTCACATCTGGGTGGCGTTTGAATCATCCAAGGAAGACAAACAGGGGGGAGGGAATCCCATCCCCAGAGTCCTGTTCCTTGAATGGCTGGACATAAGTGAGTCACGGGTGTGTCCCTGTCCTCTGAGCCCCTATCCAACCCCGCTAGGCCTTCCAGGTAAGCACCCTTCCCCCAACTACTGTAGCTGGACAAATCACTTCCTCTTCTGGGTCTGGGTCTTAGGTGAAAACAAAACAAGGCTCCTGTGTCTCAGAGCGTGGGACTCCTGGACGCAGGGCCTTTGTCTCACTCACTGCTGCTTCTGAGTCCTGGGATGACACCTGGCACATAGTAGGTACTCAGTAAGTATCCAATGACTAAATCAGTGACCTTCACAGCCCTGCTCTCAACAAGGGCTGCCATGGGCCTTCGTGCAATGCTCTTTCCGTCTCCAGGAAGAGGGCCTCTCAGCTGTGGCTGGGCCATGTCCTCTGGCTCTCCACAGAGTCCAAGGCGTCGAGAGTTATTGCTACCTCTGGATCAGTCCCCAGCTGTTCCCACTGCCCCGCACATGGCTCCCTGGTCTTCTGAAGTGACCGAGGAATACTCAGAGACCACTCAGACTCAGAGTCATGTCTCCTCACAGACTCAGACCTGTTTTACCAGCCATCTTCAGCATTTCTCCGAGATTCCAACCACAGGACAGAAAGCTCAGGGTCAGGTGGGACCATGAGGCCATCACTCACCATTCTCTACCTCCTCCTTGACACCTGATTCTCCTACAGACTCATGCTCTGACCCTGGGCCAATCACTGCCTCTGTCATTCACTTATGCCATATACATTAACTGAGCATTAGCTACACTGAGCTGGGCCTGAGGGGGACGCTGAAGATACCCCCCGAATAAGCCTGGGCATCAGTCTTGTCTGCATCCAAACCGGGCATGGCCATTCTCACTCATGTCCATGTGATTCCTCTTCAGCCAACTCAAAATCTTCAGAAGGGGCTGGAGCCTTCTCTTGGCATTCACAGAGAGTACCCAGTCAGTCAAAGGGCCATTCCCAAAAAATGGGGCAGGGCCAGAGCAGGAGGGAGAAGCCAATGCCTCCCCTCCCCCTCGGTGCTCAGTACTTCTCTGAGCATGGTTGCGACTAATGGTCTCCCCCGGCTCATGGGCCCCCAGGTCAGGGGCCATGGCTGTCTTGGCCACTGCTGGGCCCAGTGCCCAGTGCAGGGTCAGGGCAGTAGCCTGGCTCGAATCACAAATGTTTGCTGACTGGGTGAAAAACAGGAAGAGAGAAGAGAAACAGTTAAAAGGAGAAATGGAGGAACGTGGATTTTTCCTTTCTGTCCCACCCGTGGATCCCCTCCAATAACTGCCCTGGATTAACAGCAATCACTGCCAGCCTTCGCTGAGCACGTACTCTGTGCCAGGGGCTATGCTGGGTACACAACAGGTGTTAATCTACTTAATCCCACACCAAATAGCTTATCACCCCATTTCACAGACTAGGAAAGCAAGGCTTAGCGAGATCCCGTGGTCTGGCAGCCTCAAGAGCCACTCCTCCCTCTGAACTGCCAAGCCCTGCTGTCCAGAAGCCCCTGCTGGGGTTTGCGAGCAGCAGAAGGAAAATCTGCAGCCGGAGACGACCGCTGGCAGCTGCCAAGATGAGTTATGGCCTCGTAAACAGGAGCGATGCTTATCAGGTCAGGACGGTTCAGACCGCCCTTCCAGCAAGACTGAGGACCTCCTCCAGGCTTCCGGCACCCAAGAAGGAGCTTCAGTTTTGTCTAGAGGCGCCCAGCACTCCCGAAGGCGTGGGAGGTCTCACGGCTGTTGCTGACACACATGTGTGCACACACATCCTCAGTGTTCAGCTCCCAGAGTCTCAGCACAGCCCTGTAACCAGCCCCCAAGGAAGAGGACAGGCCTCAGAAGTCCCTCCCAGGCATGACAGCCACCCGGCAAAGATAACCTCATCCTGACCTGTATCAGGTGGGTTTTGAATCAGATTGTTTTTGAACTTTATATAAACAACATCACACAACGTGCTCCTGTCTGCTTCCTTCCCTCAATGTCGTTTGTGACGCCCGTCCTAGTTGTGAGGAGCAGCGGTGGAGGCTCGAGCCTTGTTTTTGAACCATTCCATGATGACCGAGGTGGGAAGCTGCCCTCTCAGCTGAAAGCCACCTCCCCTTCTGCAAACTGGAGCCCCAGGCGGTCAACACCATGGCTGCCCCTGGTCCTAAGCGATCTGACTCCTCCACCGGCTCTCCCCGCCTGGGAAAGGTCCAACCCCCTCCTCCCATGGCCTCCTGCCACTCCAAGCCCCCAGGCCACTGGCTCCTCCCTGCTCAGCACTCTTGCCCTCGCCCTCCCTCCACCCCAGGGTGCTCTTCTCCCCACCACCTGCCCACTCCTCACTGGGACCAAACCCAGCATCGCTTCCTGTGTGTGGTGGGGGAGGGCTGTGATTGTAGGACTTTGCCCCCAGGAGCCACCACGGGCCCTACTCATAGAAGGTGTTCAGGAAATTATCCCTGAGGGACTGAGGGCCACAGGTGTGCTGCCCCCACGTGTCTGCTTGCAGAGAGGAAGCAATGGGAGGAGAAGATGCCGGGCCTGCGAACAGGACCCAGACTTCTGCCTTCCTTCCCAGAGCCCTCCCGAGCCCTGGGCTGTATGCACCTTCTCCCCTCTCAGAAAGTTTCGTCTGTGTTTGGCTGCCAGGTACGTGGCCCTGTGCTGAACAGGTAGCCCCCCGCCCCCATATGAGCACCCCCACACCATGGAGGAAGAAACCAAGGCTGAGAGGACAAGGCCTCTGGCCACAGTCACAGAGCCAGCGAGCAGCTGCCAAGGTCCAACAGCAGAGCCCGGGGCGGGCCCCAACCCCCTTGTCCTCCGCATCCCACCAGGAGCATCCCCACCTCCCACAACCCATCAGTGCCCCCAGCTGCCTCTCCATCACACCCTCTGAGCCCATGGTGGTGCCCAGCTGCCCGCTATGCGGGTGAGGGCTGCTCCTGACACGGACTGATACCTCTGGCCCCGGGGTGGGGAGGGGCTGGACCCAAGCAGCTGGCAGTGGCCGGCACACGATCCGGCACACGATCCAGCACCATCAGTGCCCACGCTGGTTTGGTGCCAAGAGAGAAAAGTCCCAGCCCCGTGCCAGCCAACGACCAACAGCAGCAAGTCCCAGGACTAAGATGCAATGGAGGCCGCTCCTGCCCAGTCCGGGGAAGAAGCGAAGAGACAGGGACACAGCCTATAGTGTCCCAAGATAAGGGCCCATAGTGGGTGTACAGGGCAAAAGAATCCAGGGGGGGCTTCCCAGAGGAGGTGGCTCTTGGGCTGAGCAGGAGTTTAGCTGAGTGAAGCAGTGGGGGAAGGGAGCCTGAGGTCAAAGTAACTGCAGAAACAAATAGCTAGAAGAGTGAGGTCCGGTGGGAGCCAAGGGAGCGCCAGGGGCCTCGCACCCACTGAGGGGCCCCTGGCTTCCTCACCCGCTCCCGCCTCCACAGAGTCTGACACCGGGGACCTCCACCTCGAGTGGGGGGGCTATCTTCAGCCTATCAGAGTGGGTTCCAAAGGTGGCTGTGGAGAGGGTCCCTTCCCGCAGGCAGGAGCCCACCCCACCCCAGCCCAGGCCCTCCTGGGGAGAGTGCCCCAGCTCTCTCTGGCTCAGAGCCAAGCACCCCAAGGTTCTAACCAATGGGGGCAAAAAAGCACGGAGACCCACTGGGGCGCCTGGGTGGCTCAGTCAGTTAAGTGTCCAGTCTTGATCTCGGCTCAGGTCATGATCTCGCAGTGCTTCTGGGTTCGAGCTGCACATTAGGCTTGGTGCCGACAGCAAGAAGCCTGCTTGGGATTCTCTCTCTGCCCCTCCTCTGCCCTCTCTCTCTCTCTCTCTTAAAAAATAAATAAACTAAAAAAAAAGAAAAGGCACGGTCACGGAGACCCACCGAGACCCTGTGCTCCAGCATGCTAGCACGCCCCTTAGACACTAAATGTGCTCCTCGCCCACTCCCCCACTTCTGGAAGGCAGAGAGCCCCCTGGGGAAAGTGCGCTCTCTCCACAGCACTCCGGTCAGTCCTGGCCCACAAACAAGTGCCAGCTGCCACAGGACCAGTGGGCAAAGGGGGTGGGAACTGAGGTGTGCACCCAGCCCACCGCTGTGACCCAGTCCAGGGACGGGAGGATGGACTGCAGTGTGCACTGTGCTTCTAGCATGTGCCAGAAGCCAAGCTGGACGCTTGACAGGCATTATCTCACTGCGTCCTCCCAAGAACACTGCGAGGCAGGCACAACCAGCCCCACTTGGTAGGGTCTAAAGGACTAAGTCCCTTGCCCAAGGTCACACAGGCAGCAAGAGGCAGGACAGGAACGTCCTTCCCAGTCCTACAGCAGGGGCAAGGCACCAGCCTGACCGAACACGCAAAGTCCTCCATCAGAGCTGCTTCCTCCCGACCGCTGAACCAAGTTGGCTGAGGGGGCTGCTGGCTGGCCACTCTCAGTTGACATCTGGGTAGGGACGGGGGGATGGCAACTCCAAGCCTGCACGTGGGCGCCTTTCCAAGCCCAAGGTGCCAAAAATGGCTCAGAGCGGAGACCACAGGTTTGCAACCACAGCCCTAAGCAGACACCATTGCCAGGCACAGACTGGGCAGTTTAAGGCCTCACCAAGGCCACCAACGGCATGGTGTGACCTCACGGAGAGCGAGAAGGCCCAGGAGATGACAGACGTCGGGTCACAGGGCACATCTGAAGCCCTAGGAGCTGGTCTGGTGCCTCTACAGCTAGAAGCACTGGCCAGGCAAGATGGATAATGAAGAGAGACGCCCCCGCTGCCCCCACCTCATGTTAAGTTACAGGTCACTTTCTAAGCAAATCCGATGTCTGTCGCCTGCTCAAACCTTGCCGTGGCTGTCTGTCAGGATGAAGATAAACGCATACTGGCTGCCACGGTGTTGTACTGCCCATCCCCGGCAACAGGCAAGTGACCGCACGGTCGCCCCATGGCAGTCACCAGACTCCATACGCTGAGTCCTCAGGTTCCTGAGGCACGTGAGCAGACAAGCCAGTGGCCGTCACAAGGCTCAGTAAAGGCTTCCCAAATGCAAGTCAGGACTTCCAGGTACCGAACAAGCCGAGTTCAAGGGCACTCAGGGCCCTCAGACACACGATGTCATCGCTGCTAAGAACCCCTGGCCAGAGTGGCTACCAGGACAGAGCCTGAAGTGAGGAACAGGCCTCAGGGAATAGCCTTGGCTCCAGAGACTCAGATCGCCTCAGGTCAGGGCTCTGCCACTGCCAGGCTGGGAGACAGGCGGCAGGGCTGCCAGGGTGGCACCTGCCAAAGGTGTGGCCAGCTGGCAGCAAAGGCCAGGTCCAAGGAGCAGACACCAAGGCCAGGCACAGGCTGGACAGGTTCAGGCTTCACCAGGGGCACCAGCAGCACGGTCTGACCCTGCAGGGACCCAGCGGCTGGCCTGGTGCCACAGCCCGGCTGCCTGGGGTGGCCTTTATGGCTCGCCAGGCAGGACCTCTCTCCGCAAGTGTCTGCCTCCTCATGCCCCCCAGCCCGCACAACGAAGGCCTCCTGCAGAGGCCCCGGGGACCAGGCAGGACCTAGTAAAGTGAGGGAGACAGACTATGGCAGAAGTCCAAGGGTGTACAGTGGGGTCAGGAGCCTAGAGCAGGCAGCCCGTGGAGAAGGCAGTCGCAAAGCCCCTTGGGCCAAATGCTGCCACGCGGCACTGTTGCCAGATACCCAACTTAAAAGAAACCGAAAGTCTGGATTTTTACTCTGTCAAAAACTATCAGAGTACAGTACGGGGCAGCCAAACCCCAGCGATATTTGGCCACTGTGCACCCTCTGAACTTCCATCTTCTAGCAGCCACTAAGCAATAGTGGTGCCAGTCACTTCAGGACCAGGAAACCCACCTGCCCACTCTGCCTGCCAACCTTCTCTCCAGTCTGCCCACTCTTCTCTCTCTCTCCCTGCCGCCACGCAGCCGGGCCAGCAAAACCCGCTCAGCCAATTCCAACTGGCCCTTACAGGGTGCTGGTCAGGCCCCCTTGTGTCTTCTCCACTCAGCAGCCAAGAGCCATCATCCTAATGGGCAAACCAGGCCGCACTGCTCCCCTGCCCCTCGGCTGGACCCTCAAGGCCAGGAGCAGTCAGGCCCGGCAACTCCTCCTCCTCATTTGCACCAGCCCCCCAACCCTTCGGCTAAGGAGGTGCTCTCCTCCTGAGAGGACTTGCTATAAGGTAAATCAGCGCCTCCCTCTCCCTCCCTCCCCTGGCACCGCCAGCACGTGCATGGGCCGGGCCACAGGACCCGTGCCAACCGGGCACAGAGCCCTCTCGGGATGTTTGGGATTCTTCTTGCCTGAAGGATAGATTGGCTCAAGGCTGGAAGCCTGCACCCTGCCCTGGAGAGACCACGGCCCAGCCTGCTGCCTCCCAACTCACCAGACTTGGCTGGGACCTCGGCATCCCTCCCAGGACCCCGGGAAAGCCTTCCAGATGCCATTTGGATGCATCTGCCTGGAAGGCCTCCAGGCAGGGACCTTGGCAAATGCCTACTCTGCCCCAGTGCCAGCCCATGCCTGGCCCCAAATCCACAGCAGCGATTTTAGCTTCACCCCCACCTGTGGCCCTAGGGCCCCTTTTCCTCAGATGTCACAGGACCTAGCTTGGTGCCTAGGAAGTATCCAAATCTGGACTTTCCCAATCTGGACCCAGCCCAATAAAAAGAACCTTCTTCAAAAGTCTGAGGATATCACATGGGCTGTAGCTGCTTCCAGCCCTCTGCTACCAAGGCAAGGCAGGACTTCGGAGCTGGGCCTGCCCGATTTAAATCACAGCCCTGCCACTCCCTAGCTGAGTGACACGGGCCCATCACTTCAGGTGTCCTGACCCCAGTTTCCTCATCAGCTCATGGAGCGGTTCCAGGGCTCAACTGATCACACATCCAAGGTGCTCGGCAGGTCCCTGGCACACGGTAAGTACACATCAAAGGCAGTTTAAACCCTAATGATAAAAAGGTTATCTTCCCAACTGCATTACCAGATGGGTGACTGGCACGTGACTTCACCTCTCCGGCCTTGGTGCCCCTCCGGGTGACCAAGAGGATTAGCGGACATACCGCTTGCAGAACACTGAGCACGGCACCGGGCACGTAGCGCCGGCCCTCGGAATATGGTAGCTGTGAGCGTCACTGTTCGTAAGGAGGCCTCAGAAAGCTGAGGCTGGGGAACAGCACGACATACCACCTGTTCTACCTGCTCAAATTGGGTCAGGCTGGAGCTGTGTACCCAGCTGTTGCCATGGTACCCAACATAAGGAAACACTCCGGCTAGGAAGGCGGGTGCTGCAGGGGTGGGGCCTCAGGCCTGCCTCACTCACACAACCCCCATGCCGCCACCAGCAGTCTCTGGGCCATCCCAGGGGTCCCTGGGGTTGGGAAGCGTATGCTGTTGGATCTGGGCCCAGGATCTGAGCAGGTCTCATCACCTCTGACCCGATTCGAACTCCAAAACAATGGGGCCTTGGCCATCTGGAAGGGTGGGCTGTGAGGCGGGGCTCCCAGACTGCAGAACAGGATGGGTGGGATGGGAGTGGAGGTGAAAGGAGCCCAGGAACCCCTATCTCCTGGGCAGAAGCCAAAGCAGCTCTAAAGCAGCCTCAGGTCCCAACATCACTGTCTGCTCTCTTCAGCCACACCTGCCCAGCAGCAGACAGGTACCCAGAGCTCACTAAGCGTCCAGCCTTGGGGGCTCAACGTCAGCTCCTCCCTCCACAACCCTCTCAGGTTTCATCCAGGATGAGGGCTGGGAAAAGCTGTTTGGGCTCGGCTGGGTTCAGGGAATCCATGGCTCCTTGCCAGGAGGGAAGAAGGGGAGGCAGAGGGTGAAATCCACACGCTGTGGGCCAAAACCTAGAACTTTCTAGAGCTTCCTAGATGAGGAGGCAGCTTTATGGCAATGGAAAGGCTGACGGGCCAGGTGGGGTGACGGTGGCCCCAGTGCCTGGGAGGAGACCTCAGTCTGGGGCTGAATACCGGTTCCTCAACGGGATCCAATACCCTGCTCACATATAAACCCTCTGCTGACTCCAGCTGGTCCCTCCAAGACACAGGACGGCTGGGGCCTGGGGCCTGGACCCCTCCCTCTGCCACAGTAACTACAACTGCTGCAACAACAGGCACAGACATTACCCATGATCCTCACAACTCTAGGGACAGATGTGACTTCTCCCACTTCACAGACAAGGCAACAAAGGCTCAAAGGTAGAAGAGGGTAGTGGTTAAAAGCACACCCCAACTCTGAATCTGGGCTCTGCTGTATTTGCTCAGGCAAATCACTCCTTCCCTGAGCCTCAGTTTTCACCTCTGTAAAATGGGGATAAAAATCCTACAGCGCCCCCTCCCTCCCCACCTGGACCCGGCTCCATGGCATAGTCAAGGAATTAAGGAAGAAGTGCTAATAAAACAGTCAGCACAGCACCAACAAATGCTGGTTCTTGGAATCCAAGAGGTTAGGTAACTCGCCCAAGGTCACCCGGCCGTGAGTGGCCGACCCTAGGCCCTAGCTCTGAACACAACCCCATCCCCGAAACCTTGTGCTGCTATGTGGGTGGCCACGGGATCACAGGCTTCCCAGGCAGCAGAGGACCGCCACCAGCCCCCACAGCAAAGGGCAGCCCTTCTCTGAATTCCTCAGATAAGCAATTCCTGGCAGACTGGGGAGCCTCCGGGCCTAAGTGGGCCCAAGTGCAGAGAAAAGGCACCCCACCCTGTCCACACCGGAGATTCCTAAATCTGGGTTAGGCTGTATGCCCACCCACCCCCTACCCCACGCCCCGCACCCGTCCTCCCAGATCACCAGATTCATCCAACAGGTCTCCAAATAGGCCAAGTTGACAACTACCTCCTGTGAGGTCCCTGGAAAGCCCTTACTTCCTCTTTCTGGGCCTCAGTTTCTCCATTGCAGAACCACGAAGCAGCTCCAGCCAACTGGGCCCACAAGGAGGTCTGAGGAGCAAAGGGACAGACCAGGGAAGGGAACCAGCATGTCCTAGGCACATGTCCCAGGCCCTGGTACTGCATTCTATCTACTGAAACTTCTCCACAACTCTTACAGAGACCTGCACTGGGCCCAGAAAGTGACAGATCCAGGACTCAAACCCCCATCTGTCAGACTCAGAGACACTCTCCCCACCACAGGCCCAAACTATGTAATCCCAGGTGGGCCCATTCAGTGGGGGCAGCTTGGGAACTCAGTCACCCTCAGCAATGAGCTGGACAGCTGGACCTGCAGGATGGGGAAGAACACAAAACCAAACTGGATTGGGCCTCTTTCTGAGAGAGTGGCAGCCTCCTTAACAAGGGCATTTGCAATGCAAAACAACCCAGCCCCAGCCAAAAGAGGACAGTCACTCAGAGAGGGCTGGGCAGGCCAAAACCTAGCCACCTCCCTCCATCCAGACCAGGAGTGCCTGGGAACCTGTGGCTGGCCCAGTCTCTAAATCATATGACAGCCCAAGCGGCCAGCTGGGTGCAAGGTGGCCTGGAATACTCCTGATTGCCTCAGCCCTTCCAGGCACAAACCCTGGTGGGCTCTTTGTGCAAGTCTGAGGAATGGGCCGGCATGCAGGGCCCCAAGACGGGCTGAAAGAATGAACCCCCACCTAACCAGCTGGTCACCTGCAGACGGGTGCCCGGCACCCTGCCAGCTTCTCAGGCCCAGACCTCCCAGATCACTCAGCCCTGCCTTGTGCAAACCTGCCCCAGACACACATAATCCCCAGAACTCCCTGGGCCCACAAGGGCGCTTCCACGTGCCAAGTGACTAGATCTGGCTCATCATCCCCCTCCCCTGCAGGCGCGACTGCCCCAGCTCCTACCTTGACGACAAGCTGACAAAATCCCCGCCATCCAGCAGCCGGACTTTGCAGAAGAGGACTCCGTTCACGAAGGGGACCGCAGTCAGCTCCTCCAGGGTGAAAGTGGTTTGAAATTTGAATTTCTTCTTCTTCATCAAGAAAGCCATGAGCGAGTTCCCTGAGTCTGAAGCCCCGAAGGCCAAAAAAGGGGGGAAGCCAGAAATCCCCAGGATTCCTTTCCCTACACCACACCCCCTCCTCAAAACATCAGAGCCGGATCCCGCCCAGATGGTGGCGAAGGCGGCCGAGCGGGCGGAGATCTGAGTCCGGAGGGCCCAGGTCTGAGCGACCAGTCCAGTTCGCGGGCCGGCTGGCTTCACCGTCTGGGAGCCGGGGCTCGGAGGGGCTCGGAGTGGCCGGGGGCTTCACCGGCATGTAAACAGCGGGGCATGGCCCAGGAGGCAGGGGTAGGGGTGGCGGGCGGCGAGAGACCGGCCGCGCTGGAGGGCAGCATCCCGCACCGCGGTCCCCGGGGAGCTCTCAGCCGCGCTACCGGGCGCGGCTGGCGGACCGGGGAGGCCGAGGGCGGCGGGCGGCCCCGCCCCCGCCCCGCTGGCGGCCGGGGGAGGCGCCCTCGCCGCGCACACGCCCCCGCACCTGGGAGCGGGGCGGCCCTAGCAGGTGAGTCCGGGGCTGCTGAGGGCACCCCCAGGGGGCGACCGGGAGCTCTGGGGGCCTCTCCGGGAGGCGCGCCGGGGACACTCCCGGCCGGGAACGGCCGGCCGCGGCCCCCTCCGGGCGGGCACCAGGCCCGGGCAGCCGGGGCGCCGCCTCCTCTTCGGTCCTGGGTCCCGCGCCGCGGGCCCCGGCGGAGCTGAGGCGCCTTTCCGGCCGGCCGGTGGCACCCGCCTCGCTCGCCAACTCTGCCCAGCACCCCGCGAGCAGCAGCGCCGCCGCCTGCGCTCCGGACGCGGCAGCCCGGGCCCGACGCTGTGCGGCGCCACTCGGAGAATGCTGAGGCCCAGCGCGGCCGCCCGCGGAGCCGCCGCCGAGCGCGGGAGGGGCGGGGCACCGGCGGCCCAGGCTGCCCGCGATTGGGCGACCCCGCGGGGCGGGCGCGGAGCGCGATTGGGGGACGGCAGCGTGGGGCGGGACTTGCGGGAGGCAGAGGCGGCCCAAGACGCTTGGATTGGTGCGCCGCGCGGCTGGACCCGCCTCCTCGGGCTAGGCTGGGAGAAGGGAAGGGGAGAGGGCCCCCGAGAAGGCGGTGGGAGGTCGCGGGGCGGGAAGCCCAGGCTGGTCCGGTGAGGAGGAGGGCGCGAGCGGAAGAAAAGAAGAAACAATGAAAAGAAACTATACGAACACTATGGCTGTAATGGCCCTCCAGCGTCCCCCCTCCCCCCCCCAGACTTGAACTCGTTAGACACTAAATCGAGCCCAGAGGTAGTGAATCCATTTTTCAGAAAAAACACCCAGAGAGGTGGCCAGGACTAGACCAAGCAGGTTCTTCGCCTGGGAATCTAGTTCCGAACACTGAGAAGGAAGTGTCCGCAAAGGCTTAGCCGAAGGAATGACTTGGAGCAGTTCATCACGCAACCCGTGCTAGACCCAGCTTCTCCCCCAACCTGCTTTCCAAGCCTTTTGTTGTCGGCTAGCTTCTTAGATAGTTATGGCTGGTCTCTCTGACTACATTAACTCCCCTGGATGCAGAGACCGCTTCTAGAGCCTCGGACCTCCCAGACTCTGAACACATTGTAGTTCATTCATTCAGCCCCGAAATGTTAAGGGGCAATCTGCTCTCAGCTGTGTGAGTGGTGGCCCTCTCCTCCGAGCCTCTCTAAGCCAAGGATCAGGTGAAGAAGCAGCCTGGGACACAGGCAGCAACAAATCTGGTAGATGAGAACTGTGATAGTGGATGTACAGGGGCCTGGAGGAGCTGCGTGGATGCAGGGACGAGGGCGAAACCATGAGGCTTCTCACACAAAGTTATCCAAGCCATAGCGGGATGCGTGCCCCGAGTTAGGCAGGGCCCATGCAGAGGGAGCCTCTAGAGGCCAGGAAGACAGAGAGTGAGGTGCCCACAGAAGCCCTGACTACTTCATCTGGCTGCATTGAGATCTGGGGGAGGCAGAGGGCAAGAGATACAGCTGGAAGGCCTGTGGTGGCTGGATCTTGCAGAGTCTTGTAGGCCAGAGTAAGGAGGGGAGCCACTCACACATTTTGAACGGGAGAGTGACCCAGACTTGTTTTTTGTTGTAAGAAGCTTGCTCTCACGGTAGGTAGTGTGGAGGAGAGCATATGGGAAACAGGGGTGAGGAGGCTTGTGTTGATCCAGGCAAGAAATGATGAAGGCAGAACCTCAGAGCTGAGAGAAAACGAGAGGATGGGTTTGAGAGGCATTTGGAGACAGAAACTGAATGGACTTGGGGCTGAGTTGGGTCCAGACATGTAACTGAGGGCTCAAATTTCTGATTTCTTTCTGCTTCCCAGCCATAAAATGGGTAGCAACCCATGCTTCTCTCCAGTTTGTCCCATCATTTAGAAAACAGTTCAGCCAGATAGGTGAAAAATTATGATTGCAGCTCTCACTGCTCTCACATAGCCCCATTTATAGCCAGGGTAGTTGAGGCCTGGGAAGTTTAGATCATTTGACTACAGTCTTGACCCTGGAGCACAGGCGCTAGAGGGCCAAGCTGTGCTGCCCACACTGTGGGGTGTGTCCCCCTTGCTGATCCTAGCTGGGTCTGCTCCACAGGGGAAGATCCTGTGCCTACCTGACCCCAGGAGGGGATTTCAGAGGAGAGGACCAGCCAAGGAGTTCTCAAGGCCTGGCTGGCTCCTCAGCTGTGACCATGAGTAACCTCAGGCTGCTCTAACAGGAAGCAGGGTGGGCCTGGCTGCCAGACTTAGCTCGGATGGGGTATTTCTCTCTCTGTAGCCTCAGGGCTCGGAGCCCAGGAAGTTTCCCTTTCCTCATTTCCCAGATGGCGCCTGAGGAAGGGAGAGAGCCTGGTGCCAGTTCAGGATGCTCCATTTAGGGTGAGAGAAACTCGTTTTAGAATCCTGGCTCTGCTGCACAGTGGCAGTATAGCCTTAGTTTGGGACACTGAGGTTTGGGGACTCCAAAGAGCGAGCGGGTTCACTATGATATGGCTAGAACTACTTGCTCGGAAGCCATCAGGGCAGGGTTCAAAACCTGGCTTACATAACACTGACCACCTGCGTCGCACAAACTTTGGTTGGAGTTTTGCATGGATAGAAAGGAATCTTGAGGGATACAGCCTAAACTTTTTTTTTTTCTTTTTAAATCTCTGAGCCATCGTTTTTCACCTGTAAAAGGGGAATAAGAATACCAACCTAGGGTGCCTGACTGGCTGAGTCGGTAGACTCAAAAATTTTTAAAAATTAAAAAAAAAAAAAAAAAAGAATATCAACCTTTTCAGAAAGTTGTGAGGACTTCAAATGGGCTACACCTGCAAATGGCTTAGGCCCGAAGAGACATGGAGGTCCGAGCGAGGGGTCAGAAGGGGGCCCAGGCCAGCACTTCTACGGTTCTCCAGCACCCCCCAAATTCCCAAGCATAACCTGTCCTACCTACTCGAGGGCCTGAGCAGACATATAAGGAAAGCAGTAACTAACAAGATAATTCAGACAAGTGGTCTGGGGAGGGAAATCCAGGGAAATGTGAGAGAGGATGATTGGATCGGGGTTCCTGGCCTGCGTGAGGTATTATCTCAGCCCAGACCTTTACAATAAGGAGGGCCCAAGTGCAGGAAACTCCAGGGGCAGAGACAGGGACTGGTGTGTTTGGGGGGCTGTGTGTGACTGCAGGGGAATAGAGGGAGGCATGGGGTCAGAACCTGCTGACATGGGCTCTGTGAGCCTGGAAGGAGTTCAGATTTTATTCTAAGCCCAAAGGGACGTCACTGGAGGATGCTAGCAGGTTAATGACAAGATCCAAAATGCCTCTCTCAAAGTTCTTTCTGGCTACGTGGAGAATGGGCTGATTGCCTGCCGGCAGGCAAGAACAAGAACAGGCAGATAGGGGAGGAAGCTATGATGGCCACACAGGAGACTGGTAGCTCAGACCAGGGTGGAGCCAGCGTGCTGTGAGGAGAAAGGGGACACATTGCAGAGGAAGCGCTCAGCATTTCCTGAGCAACAGTAATAGTTACTCAAATAGAACTTCTTGAATATTCCCAGGGTTTTGAACTTGACTGAATGCCACAGGGTTCTTTTTTTTTTTTTTTAATGTTTATTTATTAATTTTGGTGGGGAGAAGGGGCAGAGAGAGAGGGAGAGAATTCTCAGCAGGCTCGGTGCAGTCAGCACAGAGCCCCACGCAGGGCTCGAACTCACGAACCATGAAATCATGACCTGAGCCCAAATCAAGCGTTGGACGCGTAACCAACAGAGCCACCCAGGCGCCCCTCCACCGGGTTCTTGAAGTCAGGATGTGAGTGAGCATAAGCACTGGAATAGGTATGAGGAAGGAATAGGGGGAACAGAGGAATTTTGTGGGACCACAGCCTCTGGAACAGAATCACGGCTGCAGAAAGTGGGAGGCCTTAGAGAATCCTTACCCTTGTCTGGCCTTGGACAGTCTCCTGTGATACTGTTTACTTCTCTCTCCCCCCCCCCATTCCAGCATGAGCTTCACAGGGTCAGACACCTCATCCATGGTGTCTGTATGTCAATTTCAGGGCCTGCCACATGGTAGATATTCCATAAATGACTGTCAAAGCAATGGATGCCCAGATGCATTCACGATGTACGTGTGCATGTGTGTGCATATGCATGGATGATGGGTAAATGGATAGAAGGGTGGATGGATGATTAACCAAATCACCTCCTACTCTAAAACTCCTCAGTGTTGCCGATAACTACCAAAATTCAATGTGCACAGTACCTTGGAAAGTATGTTCCCAGGGGTGCCTGGGTGGCTCAGTTGGAAGAGCGTGCAGCTCTTGATCTCAGGGTCGTGAGTTCAAGCCCCACGTTGGGGGTAGAGATTACTGAAATACATTTAAAAAAAAACTTTTTAAAATTCTATAAAGAAAGCAAGTTACCCAATAGCAGTACTCACTCATGCATGCAGAGCTACATATGCAAGACTGTTCCTGCACCCTTGTATGTTACACAAAAATATTGAAGCAACCCTGATGTCTGGCAATAGGAAGAAGGAAGCCTTGAGGGCAAGAACTGTGTTTTGTTCTCTGCTGCATCCTCGGCACCCAGAATGGTGCCTGGTACACGACAGAGCTCAATCGATATTTGTCATATGAAGGGGAGTGTCATCGATGAGATGTTACGCAGCTGCGACAAGGATGTGGGAGATGTGTGTGTGTGGCCGAGATGGAAAATGTCTACCCTGCCGTGGCAAAGCAAGTCACAGAATAGTATGTGAAGGGCGAGCTTATTTTTGTCAAGAAGCACTGGTATATTTATGTGTGCATAGAGAAGAATCTGGAAGGATACACCCTAAACTGCTACCAGAAGCTTCCACCTGGGGAGAGAGTTTACAGGGAAATTTTTACCCTATTTTAATGAATTGGGGAGGGGGTATTGTTTGTGTTTTATAATATGATGAATTTATTTTGTAATTTAATAACAGATAAGGATATTCAAGCAAAAATATATAAGGATATTATTTCCATGCTTCCCCATCACCCTCTGGATAAAATCAAAGGTTCTTAGCCTGGCATTCAAGACCCTCTTGAGGGTGAGCCTCTCACTACCTGCCTCCCCCAGGCCCCTGTAGCCCCACCCAAAGGTTCTGGCCTTGTCCTCTGCCCACCTGGTGACACCTACCGAGCACGAAGCTTCAGCTCAAGCATCTTCTCCCACCCCATGCCCCCACGTCAGACACCACACTCACTCCCTGATCTGTGCCCCCCAAGTTACCAACCATCTGTGTACAGAGAAAATAAGAGCTCGCCGTCTGTTTGCTGTCACAATAAGTGATGCATATTTGGCAACTCATTGGAAGGTGGGGGGAGAGAGAGGGAGGAAAGAAGAGAGGAAACAAGGAAAGAAAGGGAAAGAAAGGGGGAAAGAGGAAACTGAGGCAGGGTGGAGAATGTCACTTGCCCAAATCACCCTCAGGGCAGCTACCCAGCTGGTCTGCTCTCTGTCACCTGACACCCAGCACAGAGCGCCACGCCAAGCCGCCTTCCCAACCTTGCTTGCCAAGGGCGGCCGGTGCTGATTCACCGGTGACTGGGCTCCAATTATTTGCAGAACTGGAATGGCAGCTGAGCCACCACAGCAGCTGACCAAGCGTGTATTGATTGGTGCTGGGCCCCTTGCTAATATCTGAGCCAGTCACACAAGAAGATAAAGGGCGCCAAAGAACTCGCCCACGGGGATCCGTCCTGCTTAAACCTCCCACAGCCAAGTCCACAAGTATCCCCGTCGACCCGCTGACTCTGCCCTTTCCAGCCTAAGCCTGACCATCACTCATGGAGAGTAGTCATGGTTCAGAACACAAGATCTGGAGTCAGATGGCCTTGGGTTCCAGCCTAGGGATTACTGATTCAAAGAGTATTTACATACTTAGTGTTGAAAAAATGTGGCCACACTGCCTTCCAAAAAGGTTGGACCCATTTATACTCCCACCAGGAGTATAAGATAGCACCCATTCCCACATTTTCTCCATCTTTACCAGTCTGTTTGACCAAGACAATAAAAATAAAAAAGCTATAGTACTGTACATTTCTTTCACTAGAATCTTTTTCAATTTTCTTTTTTTTTTTTTTCTGTAAATTGCCTGGCTTCTCCTCGTCTATTTTTTCCAATTGAAGTAGTCATCTTTTTTTGTTGTTGTTATTTATTTGTAGTAGCTTATTACATATTATGGATATCAACCTCTGTTATATTTCAACATTAAAGGATTACTTCTACTTAAGCAATTGTCTTAGGACTTTGTGGTATCTTTTTGCCTCACAGAAGCCCCTTACAAAGCTCCAGCTAAGAGATAGAAGTCCATGGAGACGGCTGGGTTGGGAGTCAGGAGCCGAGATTTTGAGTTCCACCCCTATCACTGACTCACTGTGTAACTTTGAACCAGTCCCTGATCTATCTTTGTCTGTTAAATAAGAGCATTGAATTAAATGGTCTCCGAGGACCTGTCCACCTTCACAGTCTAGACTAGCAGTATTGATAGAACTTTCTGCAGTGATGGAAATGTTCTATATCTGAACTATCCAATATGGTGACCACTAGCCACATGTGGCTATAGAGCATAAAACGTGGCTAGTGTGGTGCCTGGGTGGCTCAGTTGATTGGGCTCCCGACTGCGGCTCAGGTCACGATCTCTCCATTCATGAGTTCGAGCCCCACCTTGGGCTCTGTGCTGACATCCTGGAGCCTGCTTTGGATTCTGTGTCTCCCTCTCTCTCTGCCCCTCCCCTGCTCCTGCTCTGTCTGTCTCTCTTTATCTCTCTCAAAAAATAAACATTAAAAAATAAAATGTGGTTAGTGGGACTGAGGAACTGAATTTTATTTTATTATTTTTATGTTACTTTATCTTTTTTTAGGAACTGAATTTTAAGCTCCATTTAATTTAAATTTAAAATTTAAATAGCTACAGGGGGCTAATGAATGACCATATTGGACAGTGCGGGTCTAGATGGCCTGGATCCCCCGAACTTCTGAGCGAACTGCAGTAACTTATAACTAAGGCAGGGATAGGGAGTCCCTGTGTGACTTGGGGCAGGTCACTCCACCTCTCTGAACCTCAGCTTCCCCATCTTGTCCAGTGGGGTCCACAGCAGTCCCTGCCTCCTGGGGTTGTTGGGGAGATTCGATCATCGAGTGTGTAAAGGCCGAGGCCCAACGCCTGACCCGACACTGTGCAGAATCAGGCCGGATTCCGAGGCTAAAACATGACAGTGTGTCTACCCCATTCCCACTGTGTCCAGAGACCTGCGGGTGGCTTTCCCCAGAGCCACCCACCTTCCCCTGTGGCTTTGAGGGAAGCCTTACTTTCCTAAACCCTGGCTTTGGCTCCAGCATGCCTTAAGCCCAGGACTCCAAATCACTAACCCAACAAAGTGCAAAGTCCAAATCCTGGGCTCTGAGTGCTGGCCCTGCCCTTCCTTCTAGTACTATCTTAGCACAAGCTGCAGATCAGCCCAGCAGCCTCCCCAGCCTTGCCGTCTGTCTGCGTCCGAGGTCTCCGGCCTGCCAAGGTCTGCCAAGCACTTCATTCCTCCATTTTCATTCACAGGTGTTTATCACACCATCTGCCCTGGGACTGGGGCTGCGGTGGGGGACACGCAGGTGTGGCCCTAGCGATGAGAGCTGTGGTACACCCGGGGGTCAAGGGGAGTTCGGGAAGGGGTGAGAACGCCGAGTGGGCCTGACCTGGTGTGTGTGGCCAGGGAAGGCTTTCCTGAGAAAGCAGCACGAAGGCAAACCCTGACGAATGGGTGGAAGTCAGCCAGGAGACAGCAGTTGGTAGAAAGTCTCAACTGTGAAAATGCAGGAGCCTCGAATCCGTGAGAGGTGAGGGCAAGGCTAGAAAAGTAGGCAGGCCCCTTCCCACAAGGGACGGTCTTGCAGGCTGTGATAATGATGTGCTTTATCCTAAAGGTAATGGGGAGCCATGGAAGGTGTTAGAGAGAGGATGGTGTGATTATCCCAGGCCAGTTCCCTGCATGACCTTTGCCTCCCTGTAAGATTCAGGAATGTATTCCCTGTAACTTTCCTTTCTCTGCCTGTCACCTGGGTCTCAAGATATTCCATGAGCACACAGTTCCCAGGGCCTTCCTTCTGCCTAAAGTGACCTGGGTTCAAATGCCAGCCCCGCCACTCCCTGGCCCTATTGCTTCAAGCGAGTTATTGCCCTCTTTCACCTTCAGTGTCCTCAACCCATAAAAATGGAGATAATGACACCTTTGCACAGTTACATAAAGTAGGAGGGAAAAGTGTATGGCACAGAGCCCCTTAGGAAATGGAGTCCAGTTGAATTCCTTCTGGACAAAGTCAAACTAAAGCCTTGGAGGGGGCCTGAGGGGGCATCCGAAAGAGCAGACAAAGTCCTACTTCTGGGAAGTGTCCCTGTGACCCTGCTGGGCCTGAGCAGGTGGAGGGGTTGGCTGAGGCCTTGTTTGGGCAGCCTGTGTGCAAGGCGAGCTCAAATGAGACACCGACCCCACCCCACTGCCGAGCTAGACTTCTGGACCTTCTCAGACCCCCACCCAGTGGGCCAGGAGTTGGCAGGTGAACACAGAGCTTACATAACTGGTCAGGAGTCCGACACCTCTGGCCCAGTGATCAGGGCCATGTTTACCCAGAAGAGGTGTTTCTAGGTTACCACCCTGTCCTCTTAGGCACACGCACAGCCCCTTAGCCCTTGCTGAGCTCTGCTTATTTTCTGAATTCTTAGTCACAGTCCCCGATGTACTGTCAGCAACAGCTCTTACTTTTAAATGTGAAAATCATCAGTGGTGCCATTTAATGGCGAGGCACTGGGGGAGCAGTGGGGGACAAGGGCTACAACAGGCACCGGCAAGCACACCAGGGTATGAGCCCTAGACTCCTCCCCCTTCGCTCAATGACCTGGAGCCAATCCCTTGGAGGCTCTTAGCCTCAGTTTTAACAGCTGTAAAATGGTTTCAGTGGTCATACTTACCTCATGAAATTCTTTGGAGGATTCAACGAGGGCGTAAGGCATACAAAGGACTTTGCAAATTACCTGGCAGCCGGGAAGGGCTCATCGAGTGTCAGCCTACGAACTCGCACAGTATTTTGTAACCTGTCCTTTCTACTCAACTCATTAGGAACCTCTCCCCATCAACAGGAGGGAATTAACACTTGAGATTTCTGGGCACATCCCGAACTCCTGACTGCCTAGGATCACAGGGCTGTAAACTGGGAATCCCAAATGTTAATCTCCTATTTGGCCTTGGGGTCCCACCCTCTCAGACCTTTGTCCCCACCTCCCACTTGTGGAACAATGGGGGAAGAGGGTGGAGACAGGTGTTCGCTAAAAGCCCTGCTCTCTGATTCTGCATTTCAGAACTATAGACCCCAGAGCCTGCACCTCACCTCTCCTTCCTTCCTTCAGCAAACATCGCCCAGGGTTCAAATTCCAACGCTGCCACTTCTTGGCTGTGTGATCTTGGAAAGTTATGAAATCTCTCTGAGCCTCAGCTTCCTGATCTCTAAAATGAGAACATATTACCCATTTCCCAGGGGTGTTAGAGTAGAGAATGATATTTGTAAAGTGCTTATAATAGTTCTTGTTTGACTAGAACAAAAACTGTCCCAGGCACTGAGGTAAGCACTGGGACATAGGTGTGGACAACAGACAAGAGTTTTTACCTCAGTGAGGATTTTTTTTTTGGGGGGGGGGGGGGGGGGGGCTAGAAATCAACACCGATGATGAGCCCCAAGGCAGGTTTGACCATTCTCCTACAAGGGGGCTTTCAAAAGGGCCTTGATGGGGGTGTCTGGCTGACTCAGTTGGTAGAGCATGCGACTTTTCATCTCAGGGTCATGAGTTCAAGCCCCATAAACCTTTCTTTAAAAATAGATCGGGGCGCTTGGGTAGCTCAGTTGGTTAAATATCCGACTTTGCCTCAGGTCATGATCTCACAGGTCATGGGTCTGAGCCCCGCATCGGGCTCTGTGCTGACAGCTCAGAGCCTGGAGCCCGCTTCAGATTCTGTGTCTCCCTCTCTCTCTCTGCCCCTCCCCTGCTTGCTCTCTGCCTCTCAAAAGTAAATGTTAAAAAAAAAAAAAAAAGATGGATAGATAGAGTGGGTGCCTGGGTGGCTCAGTTGGTTAAGTGTCTGACTCTTGGTTTCAGCTCAGGTCATGATCTCCAGTTTTTGTGAATCCGAGCCCTGCATCGGTCTCCATGCTGACAGCACTGAGCCTGCTTGGGATTCTCTCTCTCCCTTTCTCTCTGCCCCTCCCCCACTTACACTGTCTCTGTCTCTCTCAAAATAAATGAATAAACTTAAAAAAAATAAAAATAGATATATAGATAGAAAGGCCTTGATGCTGGCACTTCTCTCTCTAAACAACAGCTTCCTTTTTTTTAAAGCTTTATTTTTTTATTTTTGAGAGAGACAATGCAAGTAGGGGATGGGCAGAGAGAGAGAGAGACAGAGAATCTAAAGCAGGCTCTGTGCCGAGAGCAGACAGTTAGATGCGGGGCTTGAACTCAAGAACCCTGAGATCATGACCTGAGCCAAAGTCAGTTGCTTAACCAACGGAGCCACCCAGGTGCTCCTCTAAACAACAGCTTCTGTGTGTTTATTGACCTCACTCTGGGGGCCCCTGCCCTGGGCGAAGCACTGTGTTCCTAAGATCTCCTCAAATGCCAACAGCCTGCAGCAGGTGGTTCCATCATTGCTATAGACAGAATGTGTCCCCCCCAAATTCATATATTGATATCCTAACCTCCAAGATGATGATATTAGGGAGTAGGGTCTTTCAGAGGTGGTTAGGTCATGAGGGCATAGCCTTCATGAATGGGAACGGTGCCCTAATGAAGGGGACCCCAGGAGTTCCCTCCCACCTTGCACCACATGAGGACGAACGGCTGTCTGCGAACCGGAGAGCAGGCTCTTGCCAAACAGCAAATCTATCGGCGCCTTGACCTTGGACTTGCAGCCTCCAGAACTGTGAGAAATAAATTTCTGTTTATAAACCATCCTGTCTGGGGTAATAGCAGCCCAAGCAGACTAGCATAATCATATTCCCATTTCACAGAAGAGTTTATGTCTATCCTCTCCCCACCCCCACCGGTCCCAGGGTAGCACATGGGGGAGGGGGACAGTGAGTAAGTGCTGAATATCAGAAGGAGGGAACAAATGAACAAGAGGAAAGACTGACAGCACCCTTTCATGGGGTCAGGTGTCAAGGGTTCTTTGGTCCTGGAGGGCAGGTAGCACAATCCTACATGCTTGTGGCCGCTACCCTGGGCTCAGTGGAGACATCCCCAGACTTTAAGTTGCCCATGTCCTGACCTCCTCTTCCATCACCAAGCTGACATTTCACTGAATGCTTACTGTGTGCGCCAGGCACTGATCTGAGGTTTTCTTCATGTGAACTCTTTTAATCCTCCCAAGATCCCATAAGGTATGTCCCATTTCACAGGTGGGAAAGCTGAGGCACAGAGTGATGACATCACACCCAGTGTCACCCGGGGGGTAAATGATGGAGCTGACTTCAAATCCAGGCAGTCTGGGTCCCATGCCTGAGCTCCTACTCACCAAGCTATGGAGACCTTCTTTCCTGTTCATCACTGCTTTTCTGACTTCAAACATAGCACGTGTCCTGCGATGGGAAGAAACTAGAAATCAACGGCAGAAGGAAAACTGGAAAATTCACAAGAATGTGGAAATGAACAAGCACGCTCTTAAGCAACCAGTGAGTCAAGGAAGAAATCGCAGGGGAAATTAGCAAATATCTTGAGAACAAGAACACAACATACACAAAATCTCTGGGATGCAGCACACACAGGGCTAAGAGGGAAGTTTATAGCAATAAATGCTTACGTGAAGAAAGAAAGATCTGAAAGCAAAAGTAACACATGCTCATCATTTAAAAACTCAAGCATTGCACAATTTATGCCATAGAAAGCAAAAGTTTAACAAACGAAAGTCCCCAGTATGCCCGTCCCCAGAGATAACCTGTGTTTAACAGTGTAGTATAGATGCTTCAGATCATTTTTTTCAAAGCTTGTAGTAATACTTTCTTTAAAAAACAAAAACAGGGGCACCTGGGTGGCTCAGTCGGTTAAGCGTCTGGCTTTTTGGCTCAAGTCGTGATCTCACGGTTTGTGAGTTCAAGCCCCGCGTCGGGCTCTGTGCTGACAGCCTGGAGCCGGCTATGGATTCTGTGTCTCCCTCTCTCTCTGCCCCTCCCCTGCTCATACTCTCTCTCTCTCTCAAAAGTAAATAAACATTAAAAAATAAAATAAAATAAAAAACAAAAACGGAATAACACAATACACACTGTTTTGTCACTTGTATGGTTTTTTGTTTCGTTTTGCTTTGTTTTACCTAACAGTGACTCTTAGAGGCTGCTCCTTGCTGGAACATTCTCTTGAGGGGCTGCAGTTGTCTGGCATGAGGACATCCGCACTAGACTTAGCCAATTCCATTGGGATATGTCTGGGGGTGTTTGCAGTTTTTAACTATTTGAAGCCACTTTGCAGTGAGCATCCTCGTCAATGCCCCCTGTGTGCTGGTGGGAGGGTCTTGGGGAACAATTTCCAGAACTAGAACTACTGGGTCAAAGGTCAAGGATATTTTTAATGTTCCCTCCTGGAAGGCAAAACCAGCTTCGCCCAGAGAGTAGGAAAGAGTCGTTTCCCCCACCCACACAGTCCTTGCCGTCTGTCATCTCTGCCTTGCTGGCCAGCAGGAGCCCCAATTGTTGTCTTGCCTTGCTAAGCCTAACCCCGTTGTGATGACAGCCCCGTCGCTGCCATTAGGGTCCAGAAATTGACCATTCTTGTCAAGAATATCCATCAGATGTGGGGCGCCTGGGTGGCGCAGTCGGTTAAGCGTCCGACTTCAGCCAGGTCACGATCTCGCGGTCCGTGAGTTCGAGCCCCGCGTCAGGCTCTGGGCTGATGGCTCAGAGCCTGGAGCCTGTCTCCGATTCTGTGTCTCCCTCTCTCTCTGCACCTCCCCCGTTCATGCTCTGTCTCTCTCTGTCCCAAAAATAAGTAAACGTTGGAAAAAAAAAAAATTTAAAAAAAAAAAGAATATCCATCAGATGGCCGAGATTGGAGCACTTCTCAAAAACCCCGGAGTTTGCTTTTTAACACACTTAGGAAGGCCAGCAGTGTCCAAAACAGGCCCTTGGAGAAAGGCCAGGGCTGCTGTGCACAAACTGCCAGAGCCCCACTTTCGAGGTGAGTGGTGCCTGGGCTGGCCTCTGATAAGCATCTCCACACATGGGCAGCTGGGCTGGCTGAATTCCCTCCAGAACCCAGCTAGTGGTTTTTTTCCCTGAATCATCATGACTCCCACAACCCGAGCACTAAAGAGATCAGCGTCCTTCCGGGCCACTCGGTAGCAAACATTTACCCTGAAAATATTCATGGGTTTGTCCCTCCTGCCACCTCACAGAGCTGCAGACATTCAACTGTGATTGCCAGCGGGGAGGTGGGGCAGAGTCACAGAGAGAGTGGCCAGTCACCTGGAGGCCAGTGCAGGGTCCCTATCCTGCCCTGTAACCTTTGCCTGAGACACCCTTCCACAAAGTGCTTACCTAATGTGGGCACACTGCACATGCCGTTCCTTCCCACCTGGACCCCTTCCTGCTATACAATCTGCCCTCGCCGCTTTGCCTGCCCACTCCTTGTCACTCCGTAGACCTCAACATTGGTGTCACTTCTGCAGGGAAGCCCTCTCTGACCCCTCCAGGCAAGGACAGTCCCTTTCTAGATACTCTTAGAGTTCCAAGTTTCATAGCACTTAAAACAACAGTGACCACTCACTCATTATGTGGGTCATTGCTATTTATGTCTCTCCCCGAGGCAGCGAGGCTCACGGAGTAGGGTTTGTGGCTTGTTCTGTATCCCAGTGCCTGGAACAGTGTCAGGTACATGCCAGTGCGTAGGGAGCAGTGATTACTGGCATGACGTCAGAGCCAAGCTGCCCAGGTTGGAATCTTGCCTCTGCGAACTAGGGCAAGTGACTGAACCTCTTTGTGCCTTACTTTTCCAATCTGTAAAATGGGGATAATAGTATCTACCTCTTGGAGTGGTTAGGAGGGTTACATGAGTGGATATAAGTGAGGTGCTTGGAATGGGTGCCTGGTCTGTAGAACGTGCTAGATCAGTGCTAATGTTAGCATTAAACACTAGTGGTTAGACAGGGTTCTCCAGGGTTCTCTTTGTAGCAAGCACTACCCAGCAACCTCCTGCATGAACATGGCTTAGCATGGCACAAGCATGCCTTTTATTGTGCCTTTCGTTGTGGTAGTTGTGTCAGTGTTGCAGCCATATGACTGTAGCTCTGGTGACAGTGATAAAAAGCCCCCTCGGAATCACCGTTAGCCTGCTTCCTCTGCTCGCTCTGTGTGTCTCTCTCCGTCCCTGCTACTCCTGACAAAGCCTGACCTTCCTCCGCATAACCTAGTTTAGATTCCTCAAAGGACTTTTGCCACGACCTTGTTGGGGCAGAGCTTTGCTGCCCTGGGGCCGGGGTCTGAGCAGCTGTCACCAGGGACGGCGCTACGGTAGAGACCTGCGTGGGGAACCATTCCACGGGAGGGGGCTTGAACCAGGCTGGTTGTCTAGTGCTTGGGCCCCTGAGGACAGCTGCACCGTAGGGAGGCACCGTACTGTCCGGGGACTGCACCACGAAGTCAGGCTTTCTCTGCTTGCAGAACATCGCACACAGCCTTCAGGCAGCGGCCCACACCTGCCTGCCCCTCCTCTGAGAAGCCCTTGAAAACCCCTTGGAAAGCGGCTTAGTATACGGGCCCCCACCCCATTGGCTAATCGGGTGCCACGTGACCTGAGACGGGCCAATCAGATTCCAGCTTGGCAAATTGGTTCAGAACCAGACTTCGTTGGCCTGAGAACTACCTGCCCAGGCACAGCCACGTGCCCAGAGAAGCAGGGAATGAAACAGGTGGCCCTTGGCACGAAGAACTCAGGAGTGTCCTGCTGGTTTTTCAGGCCTCCGTTCCGGTCCCTGGCTGGCGGAGCTGCGCCGCTTCCCCTCTCTCCATGCACTAAATTCCTTATCC
The DNA here is from genome assembly GCF_007474595.2 of Lynx canadensis. NCBI lineage: Eukaryota > Metazoa > Chordata > Mammalia > Carnivora > Felidae > Lynx > Lynx canadensis. The sequence goes on from NC_044315.2 coordinate 86,480,218, forward strand.
CCTTGCAGCCAAGCCAGGGTGGGCGCTCGTTCCCTCACCCGCCCCAGCTTGCACGTCTCCGCAACGCTGGCCCTGCCCCTGCGGAGGAAACCCTTCGGCCCCTTCCGCGGGTGATTTACTGGTCTAGCCCAGGATGACCCCCAGGCCTTCCGGGAAGCATCTGCAGGGCCGCTCTCGTCACTGCCCTGGGGGCCGCCGGCCGGCCGTGCGTGGGGACCAGCTCACAGGAAGCGCTGGAGTCTGGGTCAACTCATGCCTCCGCTCCGGCTGGAGAGGACCGGGCAGGGGGAGGAGCGAGGCTCTGCTTAGGGCACTTGTTCGGCTTTCCTTTGGGAAAATGGAAATTGTTTTATTTATATAAATATAAAAAATTTTTTCTAATGTTTATTTTTGAGAGAGAGAGAGAGAGGGAGAGACAGAGTGTGAGTGGGGGAGGGGCAGAGAGAGAGAGACACAAATCCGAAGCAGGCTCCAGGCTCTGAGCTGACAGCTCAGAACTACACCGGGCTCGAACTCAGGGACTGCAAGATCGTGATCTGAGCTGAAGTCAGTGGCTTAACCCACTGAGCCACCCAGGTGCCCCTATTTATTATAAATTAAAATGTGTGGTTTTATGCAAACGCAGAAGAGTTTTTTTTTTTTTTCAACGTTTTTTATTTATATTTGGGACAGAGAGAGACAGAGCATGAACGGGGGAGGGGCAGAGAGAGAGGGAGACACAGAATCGGAAACAGGCTCCAGGCTCTGAGCCATCAGCCCAGAGCCCGATGCGGGGCTCGAACTCACGGACCGCGAGATCGTGACCTGGCTGAAGTCGGACGCTTAACCGACTGCGCCACCCAGGCGCCCCAAACACAGAAGAGTTTAAAGACAAAAGGCCACTTCACTTCCGATCCATCACCCAGAAAATGTAACACAGAGGCTTTTTCCCCCCTGAAAAGGAAATCAGACTGTATGTACAGTTGGAAACGGTTTTTTTTTAGAGGGAATATTTTCTAAAATATGGATTTATTGAGGTATGATTGACATGCAATAAACTGTACATATTTCACGTGTGTGGGTTTTGGGAGGCCTGGGTGGCCCAGTCGGTTAAGTGTCTGGACTTGGGCTCAGGTCATCATCTCGTGGTTGGTGAGTTCCAGCCCCCAGTAGGGCTCTGCCCTGACAGTTCAGAGCCTGCTTCAGATTCTCTGTTTCCCTCTGTCTCTGCCCCAGCCCTGTGTGCACTCTCTCTCTTAAAAATAGACATTTAAAAAAATAAAGTGTTTGAGTTTCAATGTGTACACCCATGAGCCCATCACCACATTCACAACGTCGAGTTTATCTATCATCCCCAAAAGTTTCTTTAAACTTTTTGCATCCCTCCTGTCACCTCCTCCCCCAAATGCACACACTCTAGGAACCACTGATCCTTTTTTGTCCTATAGATTAGTTTGTATTTCCTAGAATTTCATATAAATGGAGTCATGCACTCTGTTTGGTTTTGGTTTTTGTTTTTTGGGTCTGGCTCCTTTTATTTAACCTCACTACTTTGGGATTCGTCCATGTTGTGTTGATTGAGAGTTCCTTTTTTTTTTTTTTTTTAAATTGGTAAATAGTATTACATTGTGCAGATATACCGGTTTATTTATCCATTCACCAGGTGATGATGGGCCTTCGGGTTGTTTCCAGGTTGGGGCTGATAGACGTAAAGCTGCTGTAAACGTTTATATACCAGTTTTTGTGTGGACCTGAGTTCTTACTTCTCTTGGCGCGAGATCGTGACCTGAGCCGAAGTCAGATGCTTAACTGACTGAGCCACCCAGGAGCCCCTCAACACAAATTTTTTTACCTTACAGTTCTGGAGGTTAGAAGTCTGAATCCGGTCTCACTCGGCTAGAGTCAAGGTGTCCACAGCGCTATGTTCCTTCTGGAGGCCCTAGGAGAGAATCCATTTCCTTATTTTTTCCAGCTTCTAGAAGCTTCCTGCACTCCTTGCTTCATGGCCCCTTCCTCCATCTTCAAAGCCAACGACACAGTCCTTCCCACGCTGCCATCTCTGTTCTACCTTTAGTCTCTTTCCCACTGAGGAACCCTTGTGATTACATTGAGCCCCCCTAGATAATCCTGGATAATCTCTTTATTTTAAGGTCAGTTGATTAGCAATCTTAATTCCATCAGCTACCTTAATCCCCTTTGCCATGTAACCTAACGTATTCACAATAATCCCCCCGATGTGGCTGTGGACACCTTTATTCTGACAACCACTTCTCTTCCCTCCCTCACCAGGTCCTGCCCCTCCTCCCAGGCAGCTGCCCTTCAGGTAGGAACCCAGGAGGAAGTATGTGCTGCCTACATTTCCGGAGAGGAAACAAAAGCTCCTCATAACACACCTTTGTGGAATGTTTTTGAATTTGTAAAGGGCTTTCACATGCTTGGGGGTTACTATCGTTTATTCTACTCCACATCTGAGAAAACTGTGGTTAAGAAAGGTCAAGTGACTGTCCCGAGATCACAGGTCAGGACTGAATATTGCTGGGCTCACATCCAGGCTTGACTCCACCTCTTCCCCTCCTTCCCAGATCCTCCCAGAACAGCCGCCCCTCCCCGGGAACCATCATAATGATTTGCCAAGGGCACGCCAAGGGAGTCCTGTGGCCAATCTGCCCTTATTTCTGGCTTCTGGCCAGAAGTCATGGGGTCATACTTGAAAGACTTCCTCAAACCCTGCAAGTCATTGCTCTGGAGGCTTCTGCTGGAATTAGAAGCAGGGACTGTTTCCTCCATGCTGCCAGTGGGGCTGTAATGGGTGCAGGTTTCCAGGGCAGCAATTTGTCAATGTGTTTCAAAAGCCCTAAAAGGGGGCGCCTGGGTGGCGCAGTCGGTTAAGCGTCCGACTTCAGCCAGGTCACGATCTCGCGGTCCGGGAGTTCGAGCCCCGCGTCAGGCTCTGGGCTGATGGCTCAGAGCCTGGAGCCTGTTTCCGATTCTGTGTCTCCCTCTCTCTCTGCCCCTCCCCCGGTTCATGCTCTGTCTCTCTCTGTCCCAAAAATAAAATAAACGTAGAAAAAAAAAAATTAAAAAAAAAAAAAAAAGCCCTAAAAGGGTGCATTCCTTTTCCCCGTCAATACCGCGTGATGGAAATAGACAAGTAGGCAGAATGCGCATACCTGGTTGTATACCGCTGTATTAGGTAGACCAGCCAAATATCAAAGCCAACCAAGATGTTCACCAATAGGGTCTTGATGAAATAAAAAGATGGATCCAATGTTGTAGTACTACCCAGTCATTAAGAATAATGTAAACTGGGGCACCTGGGTGGCTCAGTCAGTTGGGCTTCTGACTTCGGCTCAGGTCATGATCTCCCAGTTCATGAGTTCGAGCCCTGCATCGGGCTCTCTGCTGTCACCTCGGAGCCCACTTCCAGATCCTGTCTCCCTCTCTCTCTGCCCCTCCCCTGCACTTTCTCTCTCTCTGAAATAAAATAAACAAACATTAAAAGGAAAGAATAATGTAAATCTCCATTTAGTGACATACAAGGACAGCCTCAAATAAGCACAAGAAATATGTTCCGCTCCATAGTCACCAGGGATGCACAAAATAAAGCTATCATGAGATGCCACTACATACCTATTAGAAGAGCTGAAATTAAAGAGATTGACCATGCCAAATATTGGCAAAGATGTAGAGTCATTGGAAATCCCTATATACTGCTTGTAGGACCATAAAGTGGTATAATGATTTTAAACAACAGTTTGGTAGTTTCTTAAAATGTTAAACATACTGGGGCGCCTGGGTGGCTCGGTCAGTTAAACATCTGACTGCAGCTCAGGTCATGATCTCATGGTTCGTGGGTTTGAGGGAGTCAGTGTCTCCCTCTCTCTCTCTGCCCCTCCCCTGCTCTCTCTCTCTCTCTCTAAAATAAACATTAAAAAAAAATTGTGTTGTTTTAAGCTACTAAGTGTGTGGTAAGTTGTTACAGCAGCCAGAAGAAATGAATCCAGGAGGACAGGTGGGCTCCATGGGGAGCAGAATGACTAGAGAAGGGATTGGAGTGCCCCCACTCCCCGAATTCGTGGGGGGAATGGCACCAGCAAATGGGTAGTGGCAGGCTTCCTTGTGGCCTCTGGGGAATATCGAACAATACTTTTTGCGTTGGTGTGGGTTAATGGCAGGAGACAGAGAGAGGTAACCCTGAACAGGGGCCCTTGAAGTCCAGGCTGTTGGTATTCTGGAGGCAGTGTGGAGCCATTGAGGGTTTCAAGCAGGGCAAGCAGGTGGTGAGAGCTTGCTTTTAGCAGTAGGGATGGGGTGAAAGAGAACTAGGCTTGAAGTCAGAGAGCTGGGTTCAAATTCCAGCATTGCCTCCCTAGGTGACCTTGGGGCAAGTTACTAATGATCTCTAGATGTGGATACCATTTCCTAAAAACACTGGGGCTAATTCTGGAGTCTTTCCCAGTCAAGGAACACAGCTGGTCCAGACTAGTCAGGGCCTCTTGGGATCAAAGGGAATTCTCTGGCCAGAGGGTAGAGAAAGTTTAAAATCATCATCATCATCATCATCATCATCATCATCACATAATAATAATAAAGCAATGTGCATTGAGCATTAACCACAGGTTAAGAGCTTTGCATAATGAATCCCATTTAATAGTCTTACCATCCTGTCAATGACTCCCCAGTGCTCTTAGGTTAAAAGTCACCACTGTGACCCACAAGGCCCTGCATGTGTGGTCCTGCTGACCCCCGGGGCCTCATCAGGAATCTCTTTCCTTCGCTGTGCCCTCAGTTTCTTTCTGTCCCCGAAAGGAATGGGACAGGCCCCTTGTACCTCAGGGCCTTTGTACAAGCCACTCCACGCACCAGGAATCCAGCTTCCCTGGTCTCTACCCATTTGGCCCCTACATCCTCCCATCTCAAGATGGTGTTCTAATTGCCTCACCCGTGTACACAGGTCCCTGTGTACTTGCACTTGATTTCAGAAGACACAGCCCCATATACAAGTACATAAAAATACATACCTGTGTAGCTACCTGTGCCTCCCCCTGCATCATGGGGGCCACGAGGCCAGAATGATAAATGTTTGCAGAAGGCATGAACAAACAAACGACTAAATAAGTGTTGGTTTAAAGAATGAATGCATGAATGAGTAAAGGAATAACCACTTCCTGAAAGAATAAATAAATAAATTACCATTTGCTGAAGGAGTAAACAACGGAGCCCAAAAGGTCAGCATGGTTATCACCCGCAGCCAGACAAGATCAAGAGTTGGGGTGCCTGGGTGGCCCAGCTGGTTAAGTGTCCGACCTCTGCTCAGGTCATGATCTCCTGCTTCGTGGGTTCGAGCCCCGTGTCGGGCTCTGTGCTGACAGCCCAGAGTCTGGAGCCTGCTTCGGATTCTGTGTCTCCCTTTCTCTCTGCCCCTTCCCCGCCCACTCTCTGTCTTTCTCTCTCTCAAAAAATAAACATTAAAAAAAAAAAAAAGAGCAGGACAAAACAGAAGAGACTCATAAATATGGAGAACAAACTGAGGGTTACTGGAGGGGTCATGGGAGGCGGGATGGGCTAAATGGGTCAGAGGCACTAAAGAATCTACTCCTGAAATCATTGTTGCACTATATGCCTACTAATTTGGATGTAAATTTAAAAAATAATTAAAAATAAATTTAAATAATTAAATTTAAAAAAAAAGAGAAGATCAAGGGTTTATCCAAAGTCAAAAGGTGAACCTGGAAGGCTCCTCTCTTTGCAGGAGGCGGGGCTGGGGCCGGGGCCCACTGGAGACAAAGAGTCACTGGGAGTAGGGGTCAAGGCTGGAGGAACTTGGGCCTATCCATGAGGCAGGTCTGCTGGGGAAGCGCCTTCAAGGGCAGCGCTGAAAGAGGATGTGCTGAGCACAGCTGCCTTGACAGAAGAGGAAGGAACTGGTGGGAGGAGGGGGGGCGGGGGTGCGGGCTGGGGCCCCAGACTCTGCTCCCTGCAGCCGTAGCGACCATTTTGGAGGGTGACTTTAGCAACATCTGTGAAAACTTTTAATTAAAAAAATTTTTTTTTAAGTTTATTTATCCTGAGACAGAGAGAGAGAGAAAGAGACAGAGTGAGAGGGGGAGGGGCAGACAGAGGGAGAGAGAGAATCCCAAGCAGTCTCTGTGCCGTTGGCGTGGAGCCTGAGGTGGAGCTTGAACCCACGAACCGTGAGATCACGATCTGAGCCGAAACCAAGAGCTGGACACTTAACCAACTGAGCCACCCAGGTATCCCAGCAATATCTGTGAAAACTTTAAATTGTTTTTAATGTTTTATTTTATTTTTGAGAGAGAAAGACAGAATGTGAGCAGGGGAGGGGCAGAGAGAGGGAGACAGAATCTGAAGCAGGCTCCAGGCTCTGAGCTGTCAGCACAGAGCCGCACGCGGGGCTGGAACTCATGAACCGTGAGATCACGACCTGAGCCAAAGCTGGACGCTCAACCGACTGAGCCACCCTGAAACTTTTAAAATGCATACCCTTTGACCCAGCAATTCCACTTCTGGGAATTTATCTTAAAAGCACGCTAATGTCAGTTACCAACGATATTCACACAAGGAGGTAGCACTATTTGTCAGGGCAAAGAACGTCCATCCATAGGAGAAGGGAAAGAAAATGATGCTTCATTGACCCCATGGAAAATTACGCAGGCATTAGAAAAAACGAGCTCATCCACATGAACTGACATAGGAGGACGTTCATGATAGATGTATGTATTGTTAAGATTCTTTTATTTATTTATTTATTTAGTTAGTTTTTTTTAATGTTTATTTATTTTTGAGAGAGAGAGAGAGAGGCAGAGCATGAGCAGGGGAGGGGCAGAGAGAGGGAGACACAGAACAAGAAGCAGGCTCCAGGCTTTGAGCCCTCAGCACACAGCCCGACGCAGGGCTCGAACTCACGGACCGCGAGATCATGACCTGAGCCGAAGCCGGACGCTCAACTGACTGAGCCACCCAGGCGCCCCATGTATTGTTAAGATTCTTTTAAAGTTGCAGAACCATCTATTATCAATTGCTGAGTAACAAACCATCCAGAAACTGGCCATTCTTCAGTTCCACAAGGGGTCAGCAAGACTCACTCATATGGTTGTGCTCAACTGGCCTGTGGCTGGGCTGGAGCTTCCAAGATGGCCTCCCACCTACCAGGGCCTGCCCCGGGTGCCCTTGATCCTTCTGCAATCTACTCTGAGCTTCTGTACGGCGGCTGGATCCCGGGGGTATTTCAAGAGGCCAAGCTTCCAAGTGCAAGGGCTTACCAAGCCTCAGCTTTCATCATGCTTGCTCATGTCCCCTTGTCTAAGGCAAGTCATATGGTCAGGTCCAAAGTCGGTGTGAGAGGGGCCCACATCCTGGGCATGGATGCTGGGAGACAAGATGCGGTGGGGGCCACCCCAGTAACAACCTAGCACAATACATGTAGTTAGGTAATATTTTGTTAAGAGACTGTGCATATCTGGAACGCCTGGGAGGCTCAGTCGGTTAAGCGTCGACTTCAGCTCCGGTCATGATCTCACGGGGTTGGTGAGTTCGAGCCCTGCGTCAGGCTCTGTGCTGACAGCTCAGAGCCTGGAGCCTGCTCCGGATTCTGTGTCTCATTCTCTCCCTGCCCATCCCCCGCTTGTGCTCTGTCTCTGTCTCTCAAAAATACATAAAATAAATGTAAAAAAAAAAAAAAAAAGAAACTGCACACCTTTACTAAAATATCATCTCACGTGTATGTTGGATAATACACACATGTATGTTTATATGTTTGTATATACATTGATGCGAATCTGAAAGACCGTTCAAGAAACTGCTGATGGTGCTTAACTTTCAGGAATAGAAATGGGCTGGGGTGCCTGGTGGCTCAGTCAGTCAAGCATCCAACTCTTGGTTTCAGCTAATGTCACGATCTCACAATTCGTGAGTCCAAGCCTTGCATCAGGCTCTGCGCTGACAGCACGGAACCTGCTCGGGATTCTCTCTCTCTCTCTCCCCCTCTCTCTGACCCTCCTGCACTCTCCTTCTCTCAAAATAAATAAATAAACTTAAAAAAATAAAAATTAATAGAAATAGAAATGGGCTGACAAAGGGGGACCTTTTGGCTTTTACTTTATACTTTTCTTTAGGGCTTAAATATTTTCAAAGTGAGATGTCCTTTTTTTGCAATAAAAATGTTTGTGAATGGGCCATGAAGACCTTCGCACATCATCAGGAATTTGCAGCAGGATTCTGGCTAGTGTAGCGTTCATTCACCTGATGCTGGGCACTTAGGCTGCTTCCCACTGTTCTCCCTTTCCAGGCCGTGTTCTGATGAACATCTTCGGAGCCAGCTTTCTCACAAGTCCTAAATTATCTCAGGGCAAGTTCTGAGAAAAGGAACAGACGAGTGGAAGGTTAGGAACGTTTTAAGGATGTGACACCTTCTGCCAGGTTGTCCTGCTGACCGGCAGACGGTCTCTACCACCAGGCTCCAGGGGCACACTGTGGGCCCATGTGCTGCTCACCCTCATAAGATCCCAGTGCCCATTTCACAGGTGAGAGGACTGAGACCCCAAAACAGGAAGCAACTTGACGCAGCCCAGGAGCACTGGCTCGGCCAGTGGGGGGGGTCCCTGCTTTCCAGCCTCCTCAGGACAGTGAGTGACCTGGGCCCTGTTCACCTGCCCGCCCACCCCTCCCTTGCCACTTCCTGCCCTCACCCTCTGACTTCCAGCTGGATTAGCCTCTTTTCAGTTCCCCGAAGGAAGAGAAGGCTGCCTAGTCTCTGAGCCTTTGTACACGCTGTCCCCTCTGCCTAGAACACCCCCTCACCGCCACCCCCCAACACACACGCACTTCCTCCGGGAAGCCTTCCCTGATCACCTGAGGGGAAGTTCAGTAACATGGTCATATATGCTCTGCCGGAGTTTCCATTCATTCGTGCCTGCTTTGCGTTCGTTTATTCACCAAATGGTTATAGAACCCTTGTCTGTGCCAGGCGCCAGACTAGACGGCAGGGTTACCAGAGCCAACAGACCCGCCCTGCCCTGCCCAGCTCACACCTCAGCCCGGGCTGGGGGAGGAGAGGGAACTGGGGAGAGGGCAGACCATGTGAACAGGGCTGGGCTGGGCATGGGCCATATGCAGGCCAATGTTCCTCCAGCTAGAATAACATAAACGCCCATCTGAGAGGGGAAAATCTCTCAGAGCTCCAGAGGTGACACAGGCTATTTCAATTATTCTGTTTCCTAAATATGTGTGAACTTGATAACCATACCAGCTCACATTTACTGAGCCCCTGCTTTGTGCACCTGACATGTATTCACTCACTGGATCCTTACCTCCACCTATGAGGTACGGACTACTATTGTCCCCATTTTACAGGAGAGCAAACTGAGGCTCAGCGAGGTGAGTTGTTTGCCCGCAGTCACCCAGCTCGGAAACGGCCGAGCTGGGATTTAGACACACACACACGGCCAGGCTCCTGAGTCCTGTATTCTTGGCCGCTACACCGCACAGCTACAAATTAAGCACAAACCAATCTACAAGAATCACATTCGCTCTGCTGCACACACTGAACGTGATGTTGTTGTTGACAGGCGATGATGTTTTGTGGGAATGAGGTTGCCCCCAACGGTGCTGAGTTCAGCCCCTGTGTTCCCCAGGGGGCCTTGGCCTGCCTACCACTTTTCTCTTTCCAAACCACAAGGAAATCATCACCTTTTGTCCTTCACTTGGCATAACAGCACCTTTTTTTTTTTTTAACTTTTACTTTAATTTTTGGAACAGATAATACTTGCACATTGTTCCAAAATTTTAATTAATTAATTAATTAATTAATTAATTTAGAGAGCGCACATGCATGCACCGTGTGCATGGGGGAGGGGCGCAGAGGGAGAGAGAGAGAGACAGAGAGACAGAGAATCTTAAGCAGGCTCCCTGCCAGCACAGAACCTGAGGTGGGGCTCAATCCCACGACTGTGAGATCATGACCGGAGCGAAATCAAGAGTCAGTCACTTAACTGACTCAGCCACCCAGGTGCCCCTGTTCCAATTTTTTTTTTTTTGTAATTAGATAGATAGATATTAGCTAAATAGATGATAGGCAGAGATATAGGTACATTTCCTACCCTTCTTCCTTAGAAGTCAGCGTTAGGAGTTTCTAGGAGTCAGAGCGTATATTGTGTTTTCTCTCATTAAAAAGAGGAAAGTCTCACGCCACATCCGTGGCTCTGCTCCCTGCTATTTGCACTTAACAGAGGATCTTGGAGATCCTCTGTTCATAAGGACAGGGAAAGGGCTTCCCCTTTCCTGTTCACAGTTGCGCTGTGTCCCTGCCCGTCTGCTGCCAACGCACGTGAGCGTTGCTCCTGACCTTCGCAATTAACAGCGTTGGCATTAGTCACTGCAGGAAACAGCCTTGAAAATGGCCCCCAGTGATGCCCAACTCCTGGTATTCGTGCCTCGGTGTAATCCCCTCCCCCTGAGAGCGGGCTGAGTCCAGGGATCAGCTTTTGGTGTTGTTGTTTATGTTATGTTACGTTGTTGCGATGTTGTTATTTTATTTTTGAGAGAGCGAGGGAGGGGCAGAGGGCTGGTGGGGACAGAGGATCCAAAGCAGGCTCTGTGCTCACAGCAGCGAGCCCTATGTGGGGCTCGAACTCAGGAACCGTGAGATCACGACCTGAGCTGAAGTCGGATGCTCAACCCACTGAGCCACCCAGGTCCCTCCTTCAGGGATCAGCTTTTGATGAATGGACCCAGCGAAAGTCACGGGATGGCTGAGAGGGCTTAGAAGCAGTGACACCCTCCCAGCAACAACCACTAAAACCCAGGACCCAGATCTTGGTTTCTAAATACTATTCTCGGGGCGCCTGGGTGGCGCAGTCGGTTAAGCGGCCGGCTTCAGCCAGGTCACGATCTCGCGGTCCGGGAGTTCGAGCCCCGCGTCGGGCTCTGGGCTGATGGCTCGGAGCCTGGAGCCTGTTTCCGATTCTGTGTCTCCCTCTCTCTCTGCCCCTCCCCCGTTCATGCTCTGTCTCTCTCTGTCCCAAAAATAAATAAACGTTGAAAAAAAAAATCTAAATACTACTCTCCAATAACAGTAATCAGGGCTCCTTTAAAAAATGACTGAATCTAAGGTTAAGACAGGGAAAATATGAGCCTGGAGCATGTGGTAGTGCCAGAAAGCAAGGAAATGCTCAAAAAAAAACAAAAGGACAGGTCAGGTTAAAGGGACACAGGAGCCACCATGAAAGAGTTGCCAATGGTCAAAGCTTGAACAATTTAAGCAACAAAATGTACAAGACAGTATTGCATTATAACTCAAAGCATATAATAAACATGCATAAGTCCATACTGATTTAAATAAATAACTGAAGAAACATGTAAATGGGAGAGAAGGGACAAATCCTCTTTAGAGAAGAATTCCAAATAATTTAAGACACTTCTCCCAGGAGGTGGACTTTAATTCTGCACCCCTTTGAGTTTGGGCAGACTTAGTGACTTGTTTCCAAAGAATAAAGTAGGAAAAGGAAAAAAATTATAACCTTGCAGTGGAGAAACCTGTCACACACCACCTTAGTCAAGAGGTGAAAGTTAAGGGGATGGCTCAGTCGGCTAAGCATCTGACTTGATTTCAGCTCAGGTCATGATCTCACGGTGCCTGGGGTCTAGTCCCACATCTGGCTCTCCGTTGACAGCGTGGAGCCTGCTTGGGATCCTGTCTCCCTCTCTCTCTGCCCCTCCCCTACTTGGGTTCTCTCTCTCTCTCAAAATAAACAAATAAACTTAAAACAAAACAAAAAAATGTAAAGTAAAAAAAAAAATGGTGAAGGTTAATCTCATAGGTGATGTCACGTGGGTATCATGTGCTCCTAATATAATAGAACGTGGAAGGCACCTTGTCAATTCTGTGGCATCCTACCCCTAAATTCATAACCCCAACATAATCATGAGAAAAACAGAGACAAACCCAAGTTGAGGGACATTCTACAAGGTACTTGGCCAGTGCTCCTCAAAACCCAAAGTCACGAATAACAAGCAAAGACTGAGAAACTGTCAAAGACAGAAAAAATCAAGGGAACGTGACAGAATACTGTCTTGTATCCTCAGTTGGATCCTGGAAATGAGAAATGAGTGAAATGTGAATACATGTTAGAATCTAGTCAATAACTACATACCAGGGGCGCGTTGGTGGCTTAGTCGGTTGAGCATCTGACTTTAGCTCAGGTCATGATCTTGTGGTTCGTGGGTTCGAGCCCTGCATCGGGCTCGCTGCTGTTAGCCCAGAGCCTGCCTCGTATCCTCTGCCCCCACTCTGCCCCTCCCCCACTCACGCTCTCTCCCTCTCAAAAATAAAACTTAAATAATAATAATAACGTACCAGAGTTGGTTTCTCTTGACAAATGTTTCATGGTGAATTAAGATGATAACGTTAGGGAAAACTGGGTGTGTGTGGGGGGGGTCATCAGAAACTCTCTGTATTCTCTTTGCAATTTTTCTGGAAATCGTAACATTCCAAAATTTTTATTTTTATTTTTTATTTTTATTCATTTTTAATTTTTTTAATGTTTTTATTTATTTTTGAGACAGAGAGAGACAGAGCATGAGCAGGGGAGGGACAGAGAGAGAGGGAGACACGGAATCCAAAGCAGGCTCTGGGCTCTGAGCTGTCAGCACAGAGCCTGAGAGCAGGGTTTGAACCTACGGACTGTGAGATCATGACCTGAGCTGAAGTTGGACGCTTAACTGACTGAGCCACCCAGGTGCCCCTATTTTTTATTTTTTTATTTTTATTTTTTAATATATATTCTTTTTGAGAGAGAGAGAGAGAGAGAGAGAGAGAGCACGAGGGGGAGAGGGGCAGAGAGAGAGGGAGACGCAGAATCCAAAACGGGCTCCAGGCTCCGAGCTGTGAGCACAGAGCCCGATGCTGGGCTCGAACTCATGAACCGAGGGATCATGATCTGAGCTGAAGTCAGATGCCTAATAGACTGAGGCATCCAGGCGCCGCCCCCCCCCCAAACATTTTTTTTTTAAGTTTATTAAGGAAAAAGTGATGGGATATCACTTCTGAGATAAGCTTACAAAAAGACGCTGTCCTCCATATTGCTCGTCCCTTTGGCTTTCTTACTTGCTGGCTCTGATGAACCCCCCTGCCATGTGGTGAGCTGCCCTATGGCAAGGGCCATGTGGTGATGGACTGAGGGAGGCCTCTGGCCAACAGCCATCCAGGAACTGAATGCTGCCGACAATCAGGTGAGTGAGCTAAGAAGCAAGTCCTTCCCCATTTGAGCCTTCGGATGGGTCCCCAGCCCCTGCCAGAACCTTGACTGCAGTTTGGTGAGAGACTCTGAGCTGGGGATTCCTAACCCACAGAAACCATGGGATGATAAATGTTTGTTGTTTTCTGGTGCTGAGTTTTGGGGGTCAATATGTTAGACAGCAACAGATAACTAATACAGTTTCCCTCTCTTCTCTATTTATTTTTTCACTGGCCTGGGGTCCTTGACATAGTCCTACTTGGCTCGGACACAAGCAGAAATGCTAACACAGACCAGGCTCCATGTGGTCAAGAATGGAATGGGGCGCCTGGGTGGCGCAGTCGGTTAAGCGTCCGACTTCAGCCAGGTCACGATCTCGCAGTCTGTGAGTTCGAGCCCTGCGTCGGGCTCTGGGCTGATGGCTCAGAGCCTGGAGCCTGTTTCGAGTCTGTGTCTCCCTCTCTCTCTGCCCCTCCCCCGTTCATGCTCTGTCTCTCTCTGTCCCAAAAATAAATAAACATTGAAAAAAAAATTAAAAAAAAAAAAAAAAAAGAATGGAGGCTGGCGATTTTACTAGAATATTGAAATAGTTCAAAACTTAACATTCCTCAAGACCACAGTTTGGAAAATATCACTGGCTTTTTCAATCCTCCAAGGTCTTACTGCTCTTCCAGTAGAATCAAAACTCCTTACTGTGGCTTGCAAGGCCCTCAGGGTGTCCCCACTCACTCTCTGAGTTCACTCTCCATGTTCCCCTTCCCCTTGTTTTCCAGACCCCTGATCACACCAGACCCCCTGTCCTTGCCCATGCCTGCCTCGGGGCATTTGCACATGCCAGTTCTCTGCCCGTTATGTCTTTCCCCACATCGTCTCATTTTGCTGCTGACTCCATATCATTCAGGCCTCAGTTCAAATGTCATCAACTGGGAGACACTGACCCTGATTGCCTACGTAGAGGAAGGATTAGAAACACTGGCTTTGGGTGTGCCTGATTAGCTCAGTCAGTAGAACATGGGACTCCCGATCTCAGGGTCATGAGTTCAAGCTCCACATTGGGTGTAGAGCTTACTGTAAAAAAAGAGGGGTGCCTGGTGGCTCAGTTGGTTGAGTGTCCAACTTCGGCTCAGGTCATGATCTCACGGTTCATGGGTTCAAGTCCTGCATCAGGCTCTGTGCTGACAGCTCAGAGCCTGGAGCCTGCTTCTGATTCTGTGTCTCCCTCTCTGCCCCTCCCCACTCCCTCACTCACACTCTGTCTCTCTCTTAGGAAAAGAAAAAAGAAAAAAGAAACACTAGTCTCAGAGTCAGGCAGACCTGCCTACGCTGTCTTCCCAGCCTTACCCTGTAGAAGCTGTGTGACCTTGGGTAAATGATGTCACCTCTCTGAGCCTCAGTTTGCCCATCTGGGGGCTCCTCAGAGCGTAGCTTGAGGGTCTCACACACTTCCGTGGGGCAGGCCCTCAGCACAGTGTTTGGTGTAGGGCGGGGCACGGGGAACACCCGTCATCATACTTCTTGACCTTGGCAGTGCTGGCTTGCAGATTCGCACGGATGCACACAGCAGTTTGCAAACAATTCCTGGGGCTCCATGACCCTGGGTTCATCCTCAAACAGCTCCACCCTAGGTGATGGGCCCTGCCCTTGGGAGGGGGAGACGGGAGGGGCACCAGGTCGAAGGTTGTGTTCCTGACTGATGGACCACACTGGACAGGCTGAGCCACCCTCAGCAGAGTTAACACTTCCAGAATGTGCTGTATCAGCACTTCCTTCCTCTGGGTGGCCAGCAGCATCTGGAGAAGGAGGAGGCCTTGCCTTAAGATTCCTGTGGCTAAGGCTCTCAGATAGGGGGCATGCCCGGCGGGCTCAGTCAGTGGAGCGTGTGACTCTCGATCTTGGGGTTGGGAGTTGAAGCCCCACGGTGGGTGTAGTGATTAAAAATAAAACCTTGGGGGAAAAGAAGGTTCTCAGATAGAAGAACACAATGAAAGTGGACAGTCAACCTGGGTGGTGGGCAAGGGGTAGATGACCCTGAGGTCATCAAGTAGGAGCCGTGGCCAGAGGGTGATTGAATTTTGGCCAAATGGAACGTGGGCAGATGTGACTGAGCATCATTTCAGATCTGTCGCACAAAAAATCTTCTACTTCATCCTCTACCTACCCTCTCACTTCCCCCTTCTGCCAGCCGGATGTCTATCTATGCCCAGGGCCACCTAGGAAGCCACATGTGAAAACAGCAAAGTCCCCATCAGCCAGAAACCTGGAGAGCTCCATGGAGGAAAGTCCTTCCCACCCTTCCCTCCCAGCTGATGATTGAACTTTACAGGACTAAGAAATTCGGGGCTCCTGGGTGGCTTAGTTGGTTAAGCATCAGGCTCAGGTCACGATATCACGGTTTTATGAGTTCAAGCCCCATGTTGGGCTCTGTGCTGGCAGCATGGAGCCTTCTTGGGATTCTCTCTCTCCCTCTCTCTCTCTGCCCCTACCCCACTTGCGTGGTCTCTCTCTCTCTCTCTCTAAATAAACTTAAAAAAAAAAAAAGACCACAAAATTAATTCCTCATCTGTTAAAATACTGAGATTGCATGGGTTATTGGTTGTTTAAGTTGATTTGTTATGTTTTTCTACCAGGATCTTCCTAGGCAAATCTTTTAAAAGCTGTATTTTTCCACTGGTTTACCAAATTAAGACATCATAAAACGTTCAAACCTCACAGAAATGAATGAAGTCCCTCAGTGCACCCTCCCTGCTCTTCAAGGAGAAACAACTACTATTAATAGTTTAGATATTCTCCCAGATTTTTTTTTTTTTTTGCTGTGCCATAACAGCATATTTTTATACAAAAAGCATCTATTGATATATATTGTTCTGCAAGATCTCCTTAGCAGCGTACCTTGGATATCTTTCCATGTTTGGGTGCAGGGATCTATCTCATTCTTTTCCACATTGGTCTGGCATTCTGTAACACATGAATAAATATATTTTATGGGGCCCTGTATTAGTTATTTACCGCTGTATAACAAATTCTCCCAAAAGTCAGCAGCTTAGAACAACAAACATTTATTATGGGAGAGATATTGAGGGTCAGGAATCTGGCAGTCACTCAACTGGGTCGTTCTGGCTCCGGGTCTCTGGGGTTGCAGAAAGTTATTGGCTGAGGCTGCTGTCTTCTTTCCTCTTCCTCCTCCTCTCCCTCCTCCTCTCCCTCCTCCTCCTCCTCCTCCTTCTTAAGTTTATTTTTTTTTTTTTTTAATTTTTTTTTTCCAACGTTTATTTATTTTTAAGACAGAGAGAGACAGAGCATGAACGGGGGAGGGGCAGAGAGAGAGGGAGACACAGAATCAGAAACAGGCTCCAGGCTCTGAGCCATCAGCCCAGAGCCTGACGCGGGGCTCGGACTCCCGGACCATGAGATCGTGACCTGGCTGAAGTCGGACGCTTAACCGACTGCGCCACCCAGGCGCCCCAAGTTTATTTATTTTGAGAGAGAGAAAGAGAGAAAGAGAAAGCAAGAGAAAGTGGGGGAGGGGCAAAGAGAGAGAGGGAGAGAGAGAGCCCCAAGAAGACTCCACGCTGTCAGCCCAGAGCTGGACGTGGGGTTCAATCTCACAAACTGTGAGATTGTGACCTGAGCCGAAATCAAGAGTCAGATGCTCAACCGTCTGAGCCACCCAGGCTCCTGGAGGCTGCTGTCTTCTGAAGGGGCTGGAGGATCGGCTTCCAGGCTCCCTCCTTTGACTGTTACAGGCCTTCGTTCCTTGCTGCCTATAGTTGGAGACTTGAGTCCCGTGGGTCTCTCGCCACAGGCTGAGTGTCCCCATGACGTGATGGCTGCTTCCCCAGAGTAAGCAGAAAACCCAAGATAGAAGTGGCAGTCTTTCATAACCTGGTCATTTATGATGGTTCCACATTGTCACGAGGTGACATTCCACAATGGCAGGCCACTCTGCCACTGGTCTCTCAGCCCAACTCTGGTACATGTGGGAGGGGCTTCCCAAGGCCGAGAATCTCAGGCCTCGAGGAACACTGGGCTATCTGGGGTCTGCCGCCGTAGGTGCATACAGGAGAACGAGGCGATTTCCACTTCTCTCCATTGCAAATTCTGCGGCAGTGCACATCCTTGCTCACGTGTCTTGGAATCGTGTGGAAGGGAGGTCTTACTGCCGGATGATCTCCCCTGGACTATCTACGTGCATCACTCACTGACTTCTCCCCACACTGCAGTGAGGCATGTGCAGTCTTTGAGCCCGCTCTGCAGATGAAGAATCACGCGGCTCAGTCCCATGAAGATTCTTGGCCCCCTCGGGAACAGAGGAGCCTTGGTATGAACTTTCTAGCTGGACTTTTCTGATGGGAGAAGAGGGTCAGTGAAACTGAGTGGTGAAAATGACGGTGAGCTACAGTAAGGTCAGCCTCATCCGGAATCTGCCTTAGGTAAATGAAATGGGCCACAGCCCCCATCACACAGATGGGGAAAACTGAGGTGCAGAGTGGCAGGGCTTGCCTCCAGCTGCACAGCTAGTCAGTAGCAGAACCAGGGGCACATCCATGTCCTCGATTCCTAAGACTGTCCTCCCAGACCCCCACCAGGCATAATGCCAGGCACGGAACACATCTCGGCTAATCTCCAAAAACACACTATGGAGTCAGGTTCGTCCTTCCTCTCATTTGACAGAAAAGGAAAGTGAGGCTCTGAGACATGAGGTGTGGAAACGCTGCAAAAGCCACAGGCAGGCCACGGCCGTGTGCAAGTCGGGGACGGGGGAGAGAGGAAGGAAAGAGGAGGCAGGGCTTTACGTGAGAGATTAGCTCCTGATGCCCCACTATCAAGAATTCGTATCTTTGAGGCAGAACCAGAAAACAGGATGTGGGTTTGTCTTTACGGGGCTGGTGCCCCAAGTAGACACGTACCGTCAGATAGATGTAAATGCTGTGGGAGAAGCAGCGCTGCTAAGGGTCGGGAGTCACACAGGCACCTGGCTGTGTGACTGCAAATGCAGGGCTTGACCTCTCTGGGCCTCCGTTAGGGCGGCTGGTGAGACGGTCAGTAAATGGAGAGGCAAAGCCCACAGACGACTTGGCTGGCTTTATCCCCGTCCCCATTGTTATCAGAGCCAGCAACCCTGTGCCCCAGCCACCCCAAAGATACCATCGCATTAAAAGAGTGAGCTCCCCGGGCAAGCACAGCTTCCAGACAAGCCCCTGGTCTCTCCTCACAGTTTCCCTCCACACTGGTGACCTCAGGCTCCTCCTGGTGGGGGTTGTCCTGTCCTGGGGCCAGTCTTGCCCAGCTGCTGAACCAGGTGTTCACAGCTATGTTCACAGGCCACAGGGTTGCTGAGCCCCCCACCTCCCAGGCTTCTGCTTGGCCCCCTAAGTGTTGCCCGCATTTAGGAGCTCTTGGTGGTGTCCTGAGCATTGTGGTGACAGAAAGGGAGGGAGGGGCCGGGGTCAAGAGAAGGACACTGGATTGGGGCTCAAAGGCTCAGGTCGAGGCCCAACTCAGCCTTACTGTTGCTGTGTGATTTTTGAGAAATCCCTGTCACTCTCTGGACCATTCAGCCAGAGGGACCACAGATAGAGCTCTTTCGAGCTAATCAAAACAGAGGCGACGTACTCAGGAGTCAGACGGCCCCTCGGTTTTGACTTGTGTCTATCGCCTACCGGCTGGGTGACATTAAGGAAGTCACTTAACCTCTCTGAGCCCCAATTTCCTCTTCTCAAAAACTTGAACCATAAGCCAGGGTTGTTGAGAATACTAAGTAAAAGCAGGAAGCACAGTGCTTGACCCACAGTAGGAGCTCACTAAACAGTAGCTGTTCCAATTGGTTCACTTTTAAAAATAATTCTTTATAAAAAGAATGCTAGGGGCGCCGGGGTGGCTCCGTCGGTTAAGTGTCCGACTCTTGATTTCAGCTCAGGTCATGATTTCAGGGTTCATGAGATCGAGCCCCGCATCAGGCTCTGCGCTGACAGTGCTGAACCTGCTTGGGATTCTCTCTCCCTCTCTCTCTGCCCCTCTACTGCTTGCATATGCTCTCGCTCTCTCTCTCTCTCTCTCAAAAATAAATAAACTTAAAAAAAAAAAACAACAACCCACGCACACCAGTCTGGCTTAGTTGATAGAGCATGCGACTCTTGATTTGGGGGTCGTGAGTTTGAGCCCCACGTTGGGTGTAGAGTTTACCTAAAAATAAACAAACAAGGAAGATAAAACGAACGCCATACTTCAGTGAATCTAAGACCTCACCAATTGTAACATGCACCCTTACGTATGCACCATCAAGAAACGAAAAACACTGCCAATTACAGCTGTCAGGTGCACCACTGATTTTAAGAAGACAGATCTTCATTTTAAAGACGTTAAAATGTTGGGGCGCCTGGGTGGCTCAGTCGGTTGAGCGTCCGACTTCAGCTCAGGTCACGATCTCATGGACCGTGAGTTCGAGCCCTGCGTTGGGCTCTAGGCTGATGGCTCAGAGCCTGGAGCCTGCTTCCAGTTCTGTGTCTCCCTCTCTCTCTGCCCCTCCCCCGTTCATGCTCTGTCTCTGTCTCAAAAATAAAAAAACGTTAAAAAAAAATAAAATAAAAAAATAAAGACGTTAATATGTAAATAAATGGGCATCTCGGACTCGGTGAAACACAGCGTGTGCACAGAAAGCAAAATCAGCGCGTGCTGAAGGGGGATAACAAGACACAGCGGTTTCCTGTCTGCCCCTCCCTGTCCCCCCGCCCCATCTCCCCAAATGCAACCGCTGTTGCTGGTTTTTTCTAGCACTTACACCTCTCTTCTTTCCAAGTAATACTCACTTACGGCTATCTTCTGATACATTCATTTTAGCCATCATCTACTCTCTACCCTGTCTCCCTGTCTCCCCTATACTACCTGCCTAACTACCTGTTAGGACAAAGGACTTCGCGCTCCTGCATCACCCCCATTTCCACACCCCCCCCATCATCCACTGTGGAAGCAGTGTTGCAGTTTGGGGTTAAACCACTCATCACGCTTCAGATCTATGCACTTTTTTACACAACTCACTGGATAGATTTAGTTTTGGCCTGTTGTGAATAATGCTGCCATGAACACTCCGGAACAAGCATTTGGGCAGACATATGTTTTCATTCCTTTCAGGTCAATACCCAAGAGTGGGTTTCCTGGGTGTGCAGGAAGGGTAGATTTCATTTTACAAGAACTGCAAGATTGTTTTCTAAAGTGGTGTTCCCAATTTTACTTTTTTTGTTGTGTGTGTTTTTGTTTTTTTTTTTAAGAGAGAGAGTGCGAGTCGGGGAGAGGGCAGCAGGAGAAGAGAGAGAATCTTAAGCAGCCTCCGCCGCTCAGCACAGAGCCTGACGCGGGGCTCGACCCCATGACTCTGGGATCACGACCTGAGCCGAAATCAAGAGTGAACTCAACTAACTGAGCCCCCCGCCCCCTGCCCCGTTCGCATTTCTACCAGCAGGATGTGAGAGACCCAGTTGATCCACACCCACCAACACTTGGAATTATCCGTCTTTTTAAGTGTAGCCAACCCAGTGGGCAGGTGGAGGCTCTCGATGTGGTTTTAATTTGTACTTCCCTTATGACTAACGATGTTGAACGTCTTCGTATGGGCTTATTGGCCATTTGTACATCTTCTTTTGTGAAGTAACTGTTCAGATATTTTGCCCATTTTTAGGTTGCGCTGTTTGTCTTATTATTGAGTTGTAGGCATTGTTTGTATACTCTGGATACAAGTCCTCTGTCAGAGATGCGTATCGTAAATATTTTTCTCCCAGTCTGTGTCTTGCCTGCTCATTCTCTTAACGACGACTTTTGACGAGCCAGAGTTTTACATTTTGGTAGATTCTACTTTATCAAGTTTTCACAGTTTGTGCTGTCTGTGTCTTTTCTGAGAAATCAATGGCTTAAAAAAAAAATCTCTTTACTTAAGTGGCTTTAGTAGGGAGACAAATTTAGGCATGTATGATTGATCCATCATCTTGCCAAAGAACATGTCTTAGCTTCTTTCTTTGGTGGGAAGTTCACTCCTGTCTTGCCTTTTGTGTCCCCTTCCATCACAGGACGTCAGATGGTCACGGTAGAAGGAGCGAGCAGACCCAGCTTTCACTCCTGGCTCCCACCACTCACAGTTCTGTAGTCTTGGGAAAGCCACTGAATCTCTTCTCCCAATCCAGGGAGAAGGGAAGCTTTCTGACCTGAGCGGGAGGTGGCAAGGTCAAGTAGGGAGAGGGCTGTCCCAGGGCTTTGGCAGGTAAGCCAGTGGTAGCCGGTGGATGTCTTTGAGCCACTGCAGACCTTTACTGTCAGGGGTCAGGTCTGGCAGGCTCTCACACCCTCACTGCATGGGAGGGAGACTGAGGCCAGAAAGGAAAGGGGAACCAAAATCACACAGCTTGTCCAGACAAGGCAGGGCTCCCCATTTCTGTTCCTAAGCTCTCTCCACACCCCGAGCTGCCTGTGGGCTAGATGGGCTGGTAGAATTGACTATGTCCTCTCCCTGGGGTGGCAAGAGAGCCTACTCCTTGCCTGAACAGGACATTCCTGAGGCCTTCCTTCAGCCTAGAACTCTCTGGGCTATACCCAGAGCTGCGCCTGATTGCGGTTCTCTAGCGCCACCTACAGGACAGATGGATAACGACACACCGCCCGGCTTCTCGGACCCCAGATTCCTCAAACTTCGGACTCGGAAGGCGCCTGGGAACCGAGCGCCCCCTGTGGCCACCCAGGGCTCTGCGCCTTCCTCCGGTCTCTGCTGGAATTGCCCCACAGTCCCATCAAGGTAGGAGCTTGCAGTATTGAATCAAATCTAAGACGGCCTCAGTTGAAAGACGCAGCATTCGTTTTTGTGCCACTAAAAAGGAAAAAAGCACTACCAAGTAAAATATGACACAGCACTCATCACTTAGAAATGTCATTTCTATTTACTGAAGGTGCTGTTTTAGACTTTTTTTTTATCATATCACTATTGCGCATACCTATGATCAAGATAATTTAGTGAAGATATTCCTGAAACTTTTGCACATGCAGCGTCTAACTTTTCTGCTTCACTTTTTCCTTCAGGGTCACTGAGGTCTGTGTCGTTCCAGACAACACTGTCCTGTGTCATTAAGAGCGTGGGTGACACAGATTTTCTTCCGAGCATGTCATTCTTGTCTCGAGATGTCCTTCCAAGCTACAATTTTGTTCCACAGGCATTGACAAATATGTCATGGGTGCTACTGTTAACTGCACTTGTGAAATACGTTCTGATTTCAGAGATGTTTATTTTATTTTTAATTTGTTATGTTTATTTTTGAGAGAGAGACAGAGCATGAGCGGGGGAGGGGCAGAGAGAGAGGGAGACACAGAATCCCAAGCAGGCTCCAGGCTCTGAGCTGTCAGCGCCGAGCCCGACGCGGGGCTCGAACCCATGAACCATGAGATCATGACCTGAGCCGAGGTCGGATGCTCAACCGATGAGCCACCCAGGCGCCCCTCAGAGATGTTTAAATGCGGAGGGACACGCATCTTAGAATGGATGAAAAATGGTGTCAGCACTAGTTCAACAAAATTACTGGGGTGCCTGTAATTTTGCCAGGCCTGTGCAAGGGGCCCAAACAAGACTGTCCCATTTTTGTTCTCAGGGAGCTCACAATGCCCCTGGGAGACAGACATCAGACAAATAATCACGCAGAGATAACTACTTACTGGCGACAGTTGTGCTATGAGAAGGAGAAGCAGTAGGCGTGACTGAGTCTGGGGTCGGGGAGGGCTTCCCCGAGGAAGTGGCATCTGAGCTCTGATAAATGAACAGGACCTAGGTAGGGAGAGAGCCAAAGGCATGCAAGGCAGAGGCAACAGCATGTGTAAAGGCCCTGGGGTCAGGAGGCGGAGTTTAGGGGCTCCAGTGTGGCTGGAGTGTGATGAACGAGAGTGAGAGTAGCGGGAACTAGAGCTGAGAGGTGGGAAGGGACAGATCACGAGGGCCTTTTCCCAAAGCACAATGGGAAGCCATTGCAGGACTTTAAGTTGAGATGGAAACTGAGGTACAAAGGGGTTAAGCAACATGCCAAGTCACAGAAAGCACTGGAGACAGAAATGGAATTCAGGTCTGGCTGGTTCTAGCACTCACGCTTTCACTCCTCGCTGGAGGGGACAGAGGGGACTATCTCATCCACCTCCACACTGTCCAGCTGAGGAGACTGTCGCCTAGGAAAGGGAACAGGCTGGCCCTAAGTGGCACAGAACAGGGACTAATCTAGAACTCAGACCTCCAGGCCCCCAGCTCCCTTCTTGCACCCAGCTGGAGCAGTCCTGGCCCAGCCTTAGCCAAAGCCCCACCCCACCCCCCAACCCCAGGGACACTATTGACGTGTGGAGGGCAAAGGGCCATCGCTTCTTAGGCCCCGGGTAGCTGTGTCAGCCAGGTATCCCTGTTTCCCAATTTGCACTAGTGGTTGGTTAAAACCTGAATCCTGGAGCCTTCCAAGGTCACGCCAGGCTCACAAGTGGACCCAGACTCTTGAGGTAATTGAGTGAGACCTGCACTGCACTTTCCTCTGGCCACCCTGCCAGGGATGGGTCAAATTCCAGTCCCACTGACCTCCCAGTCCCCCTGAACCTTCCACCTAGGCTTGAAAGCAAAAGTGCTCCGAGCACATGGGGGCACAGTACCAAGAAATGGGGCCAACCGACCAGGCATGTCTGCAGCCCCACTTGTCAGCACAATCCCCGGACTGAAGATCCTGGGACACACAACTTACTGTTTTTGTTTGTTTATTTGTTCCGGAAGAACGTGTCTAGAACTGAACTTGCTGTGTCAAAGAAACCTGCATTTAAAGATTTTTGATGATGGGGCGCCTGGGTGGCTTGGTCGGTTAAGCGTCCGACTTCGGCTCAGGTCATGATCTCCCGGTCCGTGAGTTCGAGCCCCGCGTCGGGCTCGGTGCTGACAGCTCAGAGCCTGGAGCCTGTTTCAGATTCTGTGTCTCCCTCTCTCTCTGCCCCTCCCCTGCTCATGCTCTGTCTCTCTCTGTCTCAAAAATAAATAAACGTTAAAGATTTTTGATGAACTATCAGCAAATAGTCCTCCCAGGATTTTGCACCAATTACCACTCCTTGTAAAGGAGAATAAAGGGTGTCCCCCCCATTGTCTGTCACCAGTAATGCCCGAGAGCTCTCTTTTCGTAATTTTTGCTACTTGGATAGTCCAGCCCCTCTCGTTAATGTTTGAATTTGCACTGTTTGTCATCGAGGAGGGGTTCTCAGGCTTCATGTGTATCGAAGTAATCTACATACAGCCTTTGTCACAAAACCGAGAAGGCGTGCACACACTGGGGGAAAAATATTTGCAAAAGTAAGAGTTAGCAAAGGACTTGTATCTGATGTATAAAGAACTCTAGGGGCGCCTGGGTGGCGCAGTCGGTTAAGCGTCCGACTTCAGCCAGGTCACGATCTCGCGGTCCGCGAGTTCGAGCCCCGCGTCAGGCTCTGGGCTGATGGCTCGGAGCCTGGAGCCTGTTTCCGATTCTGTGTCTCCCTCTCTCTCTGCCCCTCCCCCGTTCATGCTCTGTCTCTCTCTGTCTTAAAAATAAACGTTGGAAAAAAAAATTAAAAAAAAAAAGAACTCTAAACGCTTATTAATAAGAAGACTATTTAAATAGAATAGACACCCCATCAAGAAAATCTACAGACGGCAAGCAACCACACCATTCGTCTTAGAGAAATACAAATTCAAACCATAGCGAGGTGCCGCTTCACACCTACTAGAATGGTCAAAATTTAAACCCCACCAAACGTTGGTAAGAATAGGGAGCCACTGGAACTGTCGTACACAGTTGGTGGGAAAAGGTAAAATAATGCATTCACTTTGAAAAACAGTTTGGCAGTTTCTTAAAATATTAAACATACACCAACCGTAGGATCCAGCCATTCCACTCCTAGGTATTTCGGTTTAAAGTTTTTTAATGTTTATTATTTGTGTGTGTGAGAGAGACAGAGCGCAAGCGGGGGGAGGGGCAGAGAGAGAGAGAGAGAGAGAGAGAGGGAGACAGAATCCAAAGCAGACTCCAGGCTCTGAGCTATCAGCACAGAGCCCGACGCGGGGCTGGAACCCACGTACCGTGAGATCACGAGCTGAAGTTGGACGTTAACCGACTGAGCCACCCAGGCGCCCCATTCCACTCCTAGGTATTTACCCCAGGGAACAAAAGCATTTGTACCTACAGAGTTGTACAGAAGGGTTCACAGCAGTTTTATTTGTGATAGTTAAATATTGGAAACTCAAGTGTCCATTAGTATATGATTAGATAAATCAATTATAGCATATCCTACTCCGCAATAAAAGAGTGAGCTATTGATAAACGCATCAACATGCACGTACACTCAAAATACTTAGGCTGAGTGAAAAAAGGCAGACAAAGGAAATGTACAGGCCGCATGATTTCATTTAGGTAAAACTCTGGAAAATGCACACTATCTATAGGGACAGAAAGCAGACCAGTGGTTGCTTGGGGAAGCAGGGGAAGGCAGCGGGGAAGAGGGGAGGATTATAAAGAGATACCAAGAAACTTGGTGGTGATGGAGATTTTCATGGCAGTTCTCATTGTCTTAATTGTGGCGATGGTTTTACAGATACACATACATACTCATTAAATTGTTAAGGGCGCCTGGCTGGCTCAGCGGGAAGAGCATGCAACACTTGATCTTGGGGTCCTGAGTTTGAGCCCCAAGTTGGGTACATGTAGAGATTACTAAAAAAAAAAAATTAATTAAATTTTAAAAATTGTTAAACATATGGAGTTTACTGTCAGTTATACCTAAAAAAAAACCCTGTAAAATAGAGATAATTGGGCCCTACCAGACCTACCCAATGATCACAGCGTGCACATGTGGGGTCCAGGAATCTGTATTTTAGACAGACTCCACGTCATTTCAATGCACACCAGAGCTCGAGAAGCCCTGTTGCAGCAAAATGTCTCTGCCACCTATACCCCACGTTACCAAGACCTTATCTGAAGGAAGGAATCGTTTAAGGGGGGGCCTCTTCTGTGAGCACCTGCTACATATGGGGAGGGGGTGTCCTGAATCACAAAATGTTGGTCATTTTACAGATAAGGAAACCGAGATCTTCAGAAATAAACTGATTCTTAGGTAAGGGTCTCTTGGTTACAAATAACAGACATCACTCGAGTTAGTTACCCACTGCAAAAAGTGGAAGGGTCTGTAAAAACACAGGGGTCCCGCAGTCAGTGGCAAAAGGGGGGCTCGCGAGGCGGAGATGGGGATGAGGAACGTTATGGAACCTTGGTCACTTACGTCCTGCCTCTTCTCAGTTGTTCCCTCCTTCGCCTGCCTCTGCTGAGCTACCTTTTCCACTTCTTGGTGTGGGTTGGGGAGAGAGGTTTAAACAGCCTCCAAGACTCAGTGGGTTCCTAAACCCCAGTTCCGTGTTTGGGGGAAAGCAAACTGATTGGCTCGGTTCGGACGGGTATCGTCTCTTCATCCAATCAGCTGTGGCCAGACGGGCGGGATCACCTGGTTCGGACCGAGAGGGAGGAGAGTGGAAAGGTAGAGCTGAGGTCGGCCAGTGCTCTCAAACTTGAGCCTTAAGATCACCTAGGAGCTTGTAAAACATGCTCACCCGCCCCACTCGCAGCCGACACCCTGGGATCCGTTTCCGTTGGTCGGGACGGGGGCTCAGCAATGTGCCTTAACAGCTAAAGCGCAAACTCCTCGGGTTACAGCTTGAGAA
This sequence comes from Lynx canadensis, assembly GCF_007474595.2. Lineage (NCBI taxonomy): Eukaryota > Metazoa > Chordata > Mammalia > Carnivora > Felidae > Lynx > Lynx canadensis. The sequence goes on from NC_044315.2 coordinate 86,507,179, forward strand.
ACAGCTACTCTAGGCAGATACTCCGAAGGGATTTGGACCTGGAATCTGAATCGCGAACCCACAGGGTGGGAGCCTTAGGTCTCCCAGCTGCTAATGACAGACACCTGCTTAAAATGGAGGAAGCAAACCTGGAGATTTGCAGGTGCTGTGGCTGGATCCTGGAGGGTAGATCATTGTTCCAGGAACTGCCGGATTGAAGTCCCGAAACCCCAACTGAAATCTTGTTCCACCTTCTGCTGAGCCTTTCCCGGATTGGTTTCGTTAATAGGTGCACTTTCTCCTTGGGGTGACCTCCTGGGGGCAGACTCGCCTAGGTTCGGGTGGGTCACGTGCTCACCCTTAACCAATCACTGCGGACAGAGGGATGCATTGCTCTCCTGGACCAATTCTGGGCCACAGTCCTACCGCGGAAGCCCGTACTGGGATCCCTCCCTCATGTTGCATGGAATCAAATGGAAGAGGGTTGCGTAGTCAGGACCAAACCAGAGTGTCGCAACCAAGAAGAACCCTGGGTGCTGAGCGGGCACTAAAAACAACCCGCAGAGATCATGGATGTCTTTTGGCCCAACCTCCCATCTGGACAGGACCCGGTTGGAGGCCTGCCTGGAAACGATTTCTGCCAGCCTCAGCCTCCGTGGTGGTCCCCTGCAATGACCGGCCCCCATTTGCGCTTGGTTCTTGACAGGCAGGTGGCATGTGAATGTCATTACCACAAGTCAAGACTGACTCAGCTTCCAGCCAAGCAAAGAGCCCAACCCAGATCCTCCCAGTGAGTCAGGCCCAGCCTGGGCAAAGGAGGGGTGGCCCGGAGGGGGGTTCACCCTAGGCATCATTCCAGCTAGGATGGACAACCCTGTCATACGCATGGAGAGAAACAGGAATTTGGCACCCAGGCCTCCGGCTTACCAACCTCTGCCTACAGCTGCCTTCCTCTGGCCCTTCCCAAGGGATACAAGCTGGCCCCAAAGGGTGAAGTACAGAGCTCACAAGCTGATTTCTGTGGGCTGACTCTAGCCCACAGGTGTGTTTTGTTTGGCTTGCACACAGTGTACAAATATTTAGTAGTCAGTATATGTTTAAACGGGGAGATTGCACATGAAAGCCCAGATTTCTGGCTGTTTTTGTAAAAAGGAAATATCTGGCAGGATGGGCCCACATTCCTGACTGTCAGACCTGCCTGAGGCCGAGTTCAGCCTCCATCCAGCCAACCCGATGCGGAAGCCGGCAGGGGACTTGTTAACTGAGCCAGAGGACTCTTATCTGAGTGGTTGTAGGCCTGAGTTTGTGACCCTGGGATTAGAATCCTTGGAGAACGTGCTGAGAGGGGTCCTTAGGTGAGCCCCTTCCTGCCTCTTGATGTCTTCCTATGCCCTGCGTGGAGCCCTGGGGCTCCTCCCGGCCCGTGCACAGCCATCACGTGATTCATCTGCTTCGTTTTCCTCACTTAATCTTCTCATTATCTGCCCCCCCCCCCCACCCCGCAGGCAGGGGTTGCACAGGAGGAGAAACCCCACAGCCAGGTGGTGTGATGGGATCTGCCCAAGGTCACAGCACTCAGGTGGGGTGTGCCCTCTCAGGGCAGAGCTCCTGATGCACCTGTCACAAGACCGGGGTCCAAGCCACAGCTCCAGAAGGCTGATTCACGCTCACATGCTCACGGGAGATTGACTCACAAAGAGGAGGCTGTGTAGCCAGGCACACCTGGGGTGGACTCCCAACTCCACCACTTACAAATTGCATGCCATCAGGTGAGTCTTGCTTTAGTCTCTTTATCCGTCAAATGCAAAACATCTCATGGGAAATGCTGCCACTGTTCAATTCACTTGACGCTTGCAATAAAAAGTCTGTCAAATACCTGTTGGTGAGCTGCCCCACGTGCTTGAAAAGTAGCTATGAAGAAGAGTGATGTTCTGACTCTTGGTTTCGGCTCAGGTCATGATCTCATGGGTCGTGAGTTTGAGCCCCTCAATCAAGCTCTCTGCTGATGGTGTGAAGCCTGCTTGGGATTCTCTTTCTCTCCTCTCTCTGCCCTCCCATGTCTCTCTCTATCTCTCTCACTCAAAATAAACAAATAAACTTAAAAAAAAACTGATGCTGTTGCCATAGGGCAGTTGTTCTTAACTGGAGGGAGATTTTGCACAGGGTGGGGGGCAATTTAGCAATGTCTGGACACAGTTCTGACTGTCACCACCGGATGGGATGTGCTACCGGCATCTAGTGTGCACAGGTCAGGATCCCACTAAACAGCCTACAGCACATAGGCTGCCCCCTATATTCCTTGGACTGAGGAATGATCCAGTCCAAGAAAACAATCATGCTGGGCACCTGGGTGGCTCAGTAGTGAAGCATCTGATTTCGGCTCAGGTCACAATCTCTTGGTTTGAGAGTTCGAGTCCCACTTCGGGTGAACTCATGCCCCGCTTTGGGTAAACATGAGCCCTTCAAAGGGTGAGCATGAGCCCTGCTTCGGGTGAGCCCTGCTTCTCTCTCTCTTCTCTGCCCCTCGTGGGATTCTCTCCCTCTCTTCTCTCCATCACTTGTACCCTTCCTCTCGCTCAAAAATAAAAAATAAAAAAACAACAAAAAACAACAAAACAAAACAAAAAAACCATGTTGAGGTTGAGAAATCCTTCTACAGCAGGGCCCAGACATTTAAACATACTATTGCACTACAATGCGAAAAATAGGTGAGAAAGAAAGCACAGGGTGTGACTCAAGAAGACTCCCTGGAGGAAGTGACACCCAAGCCGGATGTGAAGGATGAATAGAAATTAGGAAAGTGATGAGGAAGAAAGTTGTTCTGATTAAGAGGAATAGCAAAGGTAAAGGTCTGGAGGGTAGAAAGAGCCTGACATTTTTAAGGAAGTAAACTTTATTTTTCCTTCCGGTTTTATTGAGATACAATCAATGGACAAATGTGAGAAATAAGCCCGCTGACCCAATCAAAGGAGGGACGCGGAGACTCGGAGCACAGTGAAGTGAAGCTTTAATCAGCGTTCTCGCAAGAGCTGGTGTCTGATGGACAGACACTCCAGGAGGCAACAGCAGACAATTTATCTCCTAGCATGAAGTCCCTCCCCTGGTTCCTCATTGGCTGAGTACTACAGAGGCAAGTCCCTCCCCTGGTTCCTCATTGGCTGAGTACTGCAGAGGTCACAGCCTTACCTGGGTGTCGTCTATGCCCGTGTAAGGCAAAAAGCAATCTGACTGGAACAAATGTACATTCCTTGAGGTGACACAGGAAGAGCTGAAGTCCTTTGGCGCACACTTATTGCAAAGCCCATGAAACATAAGCCCCCAAAGTGGAAAGGGGAAGAACCAGGAAGTAAAGCATCTGAGGGTTGGGGATTCCATTGTGCAGCGGGGAGGGGTTCGTACATATTTCCAATATGTTGTAATCCTATTGTTAACCAGACAGCACAACTTTTCTTTGGTATTTCTAACAATGAATCGCTTACTTCTCACAATAAGGAAGTAAACTTTCACGGTGGCTGGAATGAAGTACAAGATGGGAGGCAGGATCAGACCATGAAAGGCCCCTGTAGGTCACATGCAGGAGCTTATACTTCAGCCTGAGAGTTAAGGGAAGTCCTTGAAAGAATAGAACAGGGAGTGGCCTGGTTTGATTTACTTCTGAAGACTCTGGAAGGGTGTGGAAGCAGGGAGGCTGCTGTGGGTAACCCAGGTGAGAGAGAGACAGGTGGATAGATTTGAGGGTTAGAAGCAGCCTTAACATCTGGAGGATGTGAGGGGCGAGGCCACGGGAGGAAACAAGGATGTCACCTGGGCTTCTAGCTCGGGCAGCTGGGGCGTAAGGGTGCCATTCTCAGAGCTGGGCTAAGCCAGGAACAAAGTGGACAAGGCTGCTGAAACCGAGTGGCTCCCAGTGAGGGGACCGTTGGAAAACAAGAGAGTCCATGTGGACTAGAGTTAGGGAGAATGGTGTGGGGAGCCATGGGGGTGCACAGCAGTGGGGGAGCCTACCCAGGAAGTGATATCCAGGCTGAGCCCCAAGGGCCACCCAGGAGTTGGCCAAGGAAGAGGTGGGGCACAGAAGGTTGATGGCCCAGAGTTGACAGAGAACCAACACATTCCAGCCATGACAACTTCAGCTCATCTTCTCCTATTTATTTATTTATTCATTCATTCATTCATTCATTCATTCATTCATTCAGACAGAGAGGTGGGGGGAGAGGCAGAGAGAGAAGGGGACAGAGGATGCAAAGCGGGCTCTGTGCTGACAGCAGAGAGCCGGATTCGGGGCTCAAACCCAGAGCTGTGAGATATGACCTTAACTGAAGTCGGGTGCCTAACCGACTGAGCCACCCAGGCTCCCCTCATCTTCTCTAATTGAAAGAGTGGGTTTGTCTCTGCCTGTTCCTCTCCGCAAGCACCTTGCCACTCTCTCCAGCCCTGACCAATTGTCTGGAATTTCCCCAGGGGTCAGGAAGTCTTTTTCAGGGAGATCTCCGAGCAGGTCTGCACAGATGGGCCCCTTTCTAGTGTGCAAAGACTTCCACAGTAGAAGGAGCCAAAGTACACCCTCCCCACCCCCGCCCCGCCGCACTGCCACCTGCCAAGGGTTTTTGCTTCTAACCTCTTGGCTCAAAGCTACAGGAAATTGAAAATAGGTTCAATAGGGTCTCTTTCAAAATCTGGGGAGCTCCCTTCCCTCCTGACTGGTCGAATGCTGGAATGTGGAGGAGAGGCTGTCTTTCATGGGTCAGGAGTCCTGACCCCCATTTATAATAAAAGCAGCAAGTTAGCTTGATTCCAGAGATGGCCTCCATCCGTTCCTCCCCTCCCCGTCTGCGAGAGCCACAGCTCCATCAAGAGGCGGAGTCTCGTCCTTCATCCCCTTGAATCTGGGCTACCAGGTGACTGCATGACCAAGAGAAAAAGTGACGTGTTGCTGTGCCAGATGGAAACCTAATCTTTCAGAGGAGAGGCAGCTTCCGGTTCTCCTTTTTGGAACCCCAGCCACCATGCTGTGAGGGAGCCCAAGCAGCCACGTGGAGAAGCCCATGGAGAGGATGGAGTTCCCGGCCCACGTCCATCATCAACTTGTGAGACATGTGCGTGAGCTCTCTTGGAAGTGGAGGGTGCCCCGGCAGACACTGAGAGAGACAAGCTGTTCCCTCTGAGCCCTGCTCATATTGCAAAATCACAAACAAATAAATGCTTGTTGTTTTACGCCCAAACCACTTTTGACAAAGCTCCCATTGTGATCTCAAGACTCACTAGCTACCCCTTTGGAGTATCGAGTCACTGCAATAATGATGACAGCAGCCAGTATTTATTGAGCACACGTCACGTCCTAGGCACACGCTAAGTGTTATGTACCTGATCTCATGAGATGGGTTAATACTTACAGTGCTTAGGACAGTGTCTGCACATGGTAAGTGCTCAATAAACAGTAGCTATTTGGGGCACCTGGTGGCTCAGTCGGTTAAGTGTCCAACTCTTGATTTCAGTTCAGGTCATGATCTCACGGTGCTGACAGCGGGGAGCCTGCTTGGGATTCTGTGTCCCCCTCTCTCTCTGCCCTTCCCCCGCTTATGCTAGCTCTCTCAAAAATAAGTAAATAAAGAAATAAACTTAAAAATTTCAACAGAAAATAAATAGTAGCCATTTCCATTGAATAACACTGCATAATAGCCCCAGCACGTGGGGACTGTAATTCATCATCCCCGCTTTAGAACTGAGAAAACTGAGGTCCGGCAAAGTTAAGAGACACAGTGAGTAAATAGTGGAACCCAGCTCAAGCCCAAACCTGCCTGAGCCCAGGGGCTTTTTTCTGGCCCCTTGGTCCTGCTGGGCAAACTACAGTTCACAAAGGACACCTTTCTGAAAGATTGCCATCAAAATGGTTTAAAACGCAAAAGGTCTCCACCCCTTGAACCAGTAAGTTTCAGTGGGTTGGATGATCTCCCACATTTCAGGAAGGACTCCAAAACAGTCACCCCCGATGTAAGTGACAGTTCTCCAGTAGCAGCATCAAGGTGAGGTGGGTTTAATTCTTTTTTTTTTTTTTTCAACGTTTATTTATTTTTGGGACAGAGAGAGACAGAGCATGAACGGGGGAGGGGCAGAGAGAGAGGGAGACACAGAATCGGAAACAGGCTCCAGGCTCTGAGCCATCAGCCCAGAGCCTGACGCGGGGCTCGAACTCCCGGACCGCGAGATCGTGACCTGGCTGAAGTCGGACGCTTAACCGACTGCGCCACCCAGGCGCCCCGAGGTGGGTTTAATTCTGTTAAACCACCCCTTTCCCTCTTAATATGAACGTCCAAAGCCTGCAGAGAATTAGAGAGGTCACTGTGTTTCTCTTTCAAGTGCCAAGAACAATTTAGCACATCGTGCCTCCTAGGCCTCCTCATTTGACCTAGAGACTTCTCAAGGTTAGGCTCAAATGGTCTCTAGGTGATTTCACATCTGACTGGCAGCAAGATTAGCATGGTTAAGAACAAGAGTTAAGACGGGGCGCCTGGGTGGCGCAGTCGGTTAAGCGTCCGACTTCAGCCAGGTCATGATCTCGCGGTCCGTGAGTTCGAGCCCTGCGTCGGGCTCTGGGCTAATGGCTCAGAGCCTGGAGCCTGTTTCTGATTCTGTGTCTCCCTCTCTCTCTGCCCCTCCCCCGTTTATGTTCTGTCTCTCTCTGTCCCAAAAATAAATAAACGTTGAAAAAAAAAATTAAAAAAAAAAAAAAAAAAAGGGGGCGCCTGGGTGGCGCAGTCGGTTAAGCGTCCGACTTCAGCCAGGTCACGATCTCGCGGTCCGTGAGTTCGAGCCCCGCGTCGGGCTCTGGGCTGATGGCTCAGAGCCTGGAGCCTGTTTCCGACTCTGTGTCTCCCTCTCTCTCTGCCCCTCCCCCGTTCATGCTCTGTCTCTCGCTGTCCCAAAAATAAATAAACGTTGAAAAAAAAAAAAAAAAAAAAAAAAGAACAAGAGTTAAGAGCATAGGCCACCCCAGAGAATCAGGTAGCTGTGTGATTTTAAGCAAATGGCTTAACCTCTCTGATCCTCAGTGTCCTCATCTGCGAACTGAGAACAGTATTATTACCTAATTCGTGGGGCTATTGCAAGGAGCCAATGAGGTAATGCCTAGACAGAGCAGGGGCTTGGTTAATTCTGTTTTTATTATTACTAACTACGGGAGAGACTGATAACTACATCCAAGAAGGCTGGGCTCCCTCCAGAATTAAGGCCACTCTTAAGTGAGAATATGTGCTAGGCAGGACTTCTCAACTGTCAGCAGCAACTCCTGAGAACCACCCTCACTGAAGCGTGCTCCATGATTCCATGATCTGTGATTCCAGCTGAGATTAAGTCTTCTAGCAAAGTTCATCTGTAACCTTCAGGAAATACCAGAATCACCCAGAGAGCTTGTTTACAAAGCAGATTCTTAGAGCTCTCCTTCCAGGAGTCTCTTTTAGGTTTTACGTGGGGGTCAGGTTTGGGATATGTTTACCCAAGTAATTCTCATCCAGAGTCTGAAACATTGCCCTAAACCAAGGATAGGCAGACTTTTCCATAAAGGAGAGTAAATACTTTTGGCTTTGTGGGCCAGATGTCTCTGTCACAACTGCTCAGCTCTGCTATCGTAGCACAAAATCTGCCACAGACATTAAGTAAATGAAGAGTTGTGGCTGTGTCCAATAAAACTTTATTTACAAAGACAGGTGGTGGGCCAGATATGACCTCTGGGCCATACTGTGCCAGCCCCTGCTCTCTGCCAGCCCATATCTCTTTCACCTATAACCAATAAAGACACGGATATGTGTAAAAAAAAAAAAAAAAAAAAAAAGTGATACATTTTTTTAATTTAAAATTATGACCTGGAAAGAAGCAGTCAGTTTAAGTGATCCAGGATTCCTCCTTATACCCAATTGGAACAGATCCAATACTGGCTCAGGTTGCCAACCCCAGAGAAAAACCAAACCAAGCGGCAAGTCCTCAGGAAGTCTCCACAGCTTCCCGGCCAGGGCTGTCGGGCTCCATGGAGGGAGCGTGCCCGGGCTGCCAGGGGCTGCTGCTTTCCAGCCCGCGGAGCTTTCTTTCCGCCACTCACCCCCTCACCAGCCTGATTCCTCTCCACTGCTCTGTAGCCGACGCTGCACCCGTGCTCCACAGGGGGGGGCGGACCGTACTGTACTGCGGTCACCTCCCGACCATCTCTGGGAGCATCTTCCGGTGATTGCAACCGCAGAGCAAGCAATTCCAAACGTACGTGCCCAGAAGCGCAGCACCTCCATGGTTTAGCTGAGATCCGGAGCCTCGAGTTGCAACCGTTGGTCACGCGTGGCCAAGGCACCGGCAGCAAAATGGCAATCCCGGGGAATGATCTGGGGAGATGCGAGCGTCTCGGTGATCGATGGCGATTCTGAAAATGAAACAGACAAATGCCATCTGGGTAAACTCCCTACAGAAGGTGACAGAGCGTCAAGACGGAACAGGGAACACTACCTCCTTCCGCACTCCGAGGTCGGTCTGCTCTTCCCCGAGCACAGAAGTCAAAGGTCCCGCGTCTTAGGTCAGCTCTGGCTCTCCCACCTCAGACACTCGGGGCCAATCAGGCCTTCAGATTCGCCCAGCCAGGCAGTGGGAGTCCCGCAGGAACACGAGGCGCTGAATAATGGGGACAGGGAGTCCGGGGCGTGATGCTGAGGAGGCTTTTTCCCACAATGAGTTTCGGAATCGTGGAGTCAGTAGAGAGGAAAGGAGGAAGGGTGTGGCCAGAGCTGCCCCCCCCCCCCCCCCCCCCCCTTTCCCAGAAGGGGTCCGTGGTACAGAATAAAGACAACTGGCTTGAAGCAAGCCTTCTGGAAGAAGCCAACCGGTCACCTCAGATTCACTGCAGGGGCGGGTGGGGGGAGGGGGGGGGGGAACAACACGTTTCCACGCCGGTCTGTTTTCTCTCGATTTACAGCACCTAAAGCCTGATGCCCGACCTGAGTCAAGAGCTGTCAGGACAAACCACTAAAGGGCTGCCCAGGGATGCAGTGGAGGACAAGACGGTGGCCAAGCTGTCCCCACCGCACCCAGCATCCCTGAGCCCAGCGGGCCCCATCCTGGGTGTAATGCAGAGGCAGCTCAGGGTATATACCAAGGGGGCCCCTGTCAGGCCCGGGCTGGGGTGGGGGGTGGGGAGAGCACAGATTGACTAGAATCCCCTGAGAACTGAGGCACAGTGCAAAGGAGAAAAGGGTGGAGTTTCCTCTTCAGGCCTAGTCACTCTGCCTCCCTAGGGAGGAAGAAGGTATTGTGTCACTGCCAGCACCACTGACATCTTATTCGAAACGATGACACTGGGTTGGGTTGGGGGGGGTGGGGGGAGGGGGGAGAATTTCAGCACAGACCCCAGCTGGGAGACGGCCCTCAGTGAGAACCTCCCTTACAGTTGTCCTAGACAGGGTCTGGGTCGTGTCCCAAGCCCTGGCTCGTGACAAGGTGCGGAGCCTCACCAGCGCCCACCGCCCACCTAACCAATCTTCAGGCTGTCAGCCAGGCAGCTCAAGTGGTGAGGGTAAGAGAGTGCGGGCCCCAGGAGCCCAACAAGTTCTTCTCGGTCTCCCTCACTCCTCCGAAACCGCGGACCCCTAACAGTCTATCAAAGAGAGAGCTGTCCACGTGGCCAGTCACAGAACCCACGTACAAGACCACAGTGACGTCATCCAAACAGAGCAGAAGGCTGGCGCCACCCCCGTCCTCATTGGATGATGCTGTCGGGCTGCCCGTTCTGGGCCACCTGCCCAGGGTCAGAGGCGGGAGTGGGGTTGGGCGTGTTGCTCTGCAGGTAGCGGCGGAAATCTCTGATCATGGGCCGGAGGACCTGGATGAGGACACTCAGCGCTGCCTGGGTGCCCTCCATGGCCTGGGCCTGGCGCTCCTGGGCGCAGGCCTGGACCTCCTGGGAGCGGCGGATCATCTGCAGTAGGTCGTTCTGCTGCTCCAGGTGCTGGGCGATCTCCTTCACGTGCAGATTGGTAACTCGCTGCTCCTGGATCAGCTTGGCGGAGTTGAGGGCGATGCGGCTCTTGAGCGCCTGGGGTTTGACCGAGGTATCAGCGTGCTGAGCCATCATCTCCACGGGGGCCTCGGCGGGCAGGGGTGGGGGCGCCTCAGCGGTACAGTACTCCACCACTCCCTCCTCCAGCGTGTGATAGGTGGTCTCCGTGGGGACTGTGGGGGAAGAGAGAGCAAAGGCAGTGGCAGGTCACCTGCTGGAAAGAATGACGCTGGCCACACAGGGCAGGGAGGAGGCCGTTAAGCCCTATTCTGGGAGAATTCAGGTCCTTTGGCTTTAGAGCTCTTCTTGCATAAATCTAGAATCTAAAGCGTTTAGAATCTACTTGGTAACCACAGGACCAGTCCCAGATCAGGCAAAAGCAAAGATGCTGATAACAATGCTGGTGCACAGAGCGCCTACTACGTGCCAGGCACCGTGCTAAGCCCTTTGCACGCGTTAGCTCGACGAATCCTCAGAATGACACAGAGAGGCAGGCACTGTCGTGTTCCGTTTTGGAGATGGGGAAACAGACTTAAAAACGTGGAGTACTCGCCCAAGGTTACGCAGTTCACTCAACAGGCCCAGGAAGCAAGCCCAGGTCTCCCTAACACCGGAGTCCAACTTGCTCAGAACCACCGCACCGGGATGCTTCCAGCCGATAAAGGCAGGGCCACATGCTCTCCAGTGCCAGCACTCAGCAGCCATCTTGGGTGGGACTCTGCTTGAAGCGTTTGCAGCCACACTCGCCTTCTCTCCCTCCTTCTTTTATGGCCAAGCAGTTGCTGAAGTGCCCAATAAATGCCTCCTGTCTCCTTGGCCAAAGGAATACCTAGAGGTCCGTCCTGTTCTAGAGGAGCAACTGCTTTAGACGAGCGTTCGATCCTCTTTCCCACCTTGCTATCCTTAGAAAATATGGCCGCAGGGGGGGATGGCACTCACACACACACCCAATTCCCCAGAGCCCCACTGAGAATCACTGACTGATACAGGCCAATAGCCCAGCACAAACAAGCAGTTCACGGTCACTGGTACAAACCCTTATCTGAACTGAAAAATCCAACCAAACCATCGTCATTCATAGCTGAGAACCTTTGAAGGAATTCTGGGTGGGCTGTTTGGGCCTCCACGCCTGTGGGAAAGGTCAATTTTCTCTATCCTTCAGTGCCAACATCAGCTCTGGGTCCCCACCCCGATCAGGAAGCCCCTTCCTTCTGAGTCCTTAGGTTCTCCTGACTGACACTACGGTTATTCATGTGTGTCTTATCTGTCCTACTAGAATATAGCTGGCCTATATTTTAAACACCTTGGGAATCCAAATCCCGGTGCCAAGCACAATGTTTGAATGGAGTAAGTGCTGGTGTTTGAGGAGTGAACGAACAGATTAACGCTAGGAACCATGAGGTCTCTGAGCAATGCCTGATGAACGTTTGGCGCACTGAAAACCCAGAACGTCTTTGTCCAGAATCGATGCCTTACTTGGGTATTATTATTCCCATCTATCTGTCCATTCGACAAATATGTCCTGACTGCCTACCATGTGCCAGGCCCTGTGATAAGTCCCGTGGGGATACAGACATGGTCTCTGTCTTCAAGGACCACAGAGTTCAGTCAGTCATGGACACGAATGATGGCAAAACAGTTGAGAGCAATCCAGCCCATCCGAAGTCCAGACTGTGTGCTGAGGAAGTCCCAAAGAGAGTGAGATCACTTCTGTCTGCGGAGCTCTTGGAAGGCCGGGTGGTCTTCCAAGACTCCCATCTGACCTTTGACCCTTGGCAGCCAACCTTCCCCGGGCTGCCCCAGCTCTGGCTGGCCCTTCCCATTTATGCACGACGGACTGGGCGGGAGAGGTCACTCACTCTGTGTCAGGGTGACCGTGGCTGCGGCTGCAGTGGCTGTGGGTCCAAGGGCCACGGGGTGGATCTCTGTGGTACTGGGCAAGCTGATGATGGTAGCCTCGCCCAGCAGGTTGCAGATGCGCTGTTGCATGGGGGTGAGCAGGACGGGGGCTACAGCTGGGCCACCGCCGCCACTGCCACCACCTGTCCCAGGCCCACCGGCTCCATCCTCCTCAGTGGGCCCTGGGGCCTCGCCACCCTCCACCGCTGCCCGGACCTGGGCAACCTTGCGACGGACCTCGGTCTTGAGGTCAGACCACTTCTTCTTGACCTCAGGCAGCTCCCTGCGGCAGGTGGCCACCGCGTTGACCCGTCTTAAGATGCCGTGCCAGGCCGCACTCTTGGCAGCCAGAGGGACCCCGGCGTTGAAGTGGTTCACCAGCAGGTGCTTCTTCAGTTCCAGCTCCTCTACGATGATTTCCACCTCTCGCTCAGAGAAGTTCATCTTCCTCTTCTTGGCTGGGACGGCCATGGCCTCTCCCCACCCTCCCTTTTTAAAGAAATTATAATCCCCCCAGCCGCCCCAATTCCCCTTCTCTTCTTCCTCAACCTCGCCTCTCACCCACCCCCCTACAGGGGATAGGCCGGGCTTGCCCAAGGCCAAGCACCAGGCCTTTGGTAACCCCCCTCGCTACGCAAAGTGCGTAGGGCCCAGCCCCGACCGGCCCGGCCGCTGCCAGCCAGCTGCGTAATGGCTTCCTGAATCTGCCTCTTCCGCCGGGGCGTGCGGAGATCCGCCCACTTCCCCTTTTCCCGCCTCCCAGACCTTCTCCCGGGGAACGTGCCCTCCTGGTTGGCCGCGGCTCAGGCATCACGTCGATCACTGGTTCTTGTGATCTGTCGCTCAGCTAAAGGACACGCCTATTTGCTGGAATTGGCCTGATCATTGGTCTGTCGCTACAGAGCGCTCCGCCCACCTGCCTTTATTCACTTCCATTGGAAAATCGTTCTGTCCTTCAATCGTCAGCATTACGACTATTAAACGCCGTTAAATTAAGCTATTTTATTGGTGGTTTAGGGAGTTCGATTACCGAAACCCGGCCTCCTGAGGATACCTAGTGCTTTTGGCCTTGAGCCACTGGCCAATTAATTTTTAATTCTACTCACGGGGGCCAACTCTGCCTTGCAGCCTCAGCTCACAAGTGCTCTTCACACAAATCCTACTTCCCACCCGAGACTACGATATCTCCGTACATGACCGCTCCTCCCAGCCTTACGATTCCTCAGCCTAAACAGCGTTTCTCAATGGAAATTGGACACGGGGCCTTCCGCCTGGTAGTCACATAACTTCTGCCTATCACGGCGTGACTTCCTCTCTCTGGCCCAGTTCAGCCAATCCCCACCTCTTTCAATTTGAATCGGCCGCAGGCTGAGCAGGGATCGCCCCGCCTTCTCCATTGATCCGCGCAGTGCCCGCGGCGTGCGCGGTCCTCGGGGAGGCTCCGCCCCGCCCAGGTGGCCGTCGGGGCCTGTGACTGGCCCACGGCGCGCCTGGGGGCGTGGCCAACAAGGCGGCGCGCGGCGGGGCGGGGCTCCCGGAAGCGGCCCCTCCCGCCCCCTTGCCGGCTTCTTCCATCCCGCGCTCGCGGTCTGGGGACTCCAGCGTGTCTTCCGCGTTCTCCCCGCCGGCCAGCCGCCCCCGCCTCGCGCCCGGCGCCCCTGTCTCGCGCCCGATGGTGAGCAGTGTGTTGTGCCGCTGCGTGGCTTCCCCGCCGCCGGACGCCGCCACCGCCGCCTCGTCGTCCGCCTCGTCGCCGGCGTCCGTGGACCCGTGCGGCGGCGCCGTCTGCGGGGGCCCGGACCACCGGCTGCGCCTGTGGAGCCTCTTCCAGACCCTCGACGTCAACCGTGACGGCGGCCTGTGTGTCAACGACTTGGCCGTGGGACTGCGGCGCCTGGGACTGCACCGCACCGAGGGCGAGCTTCGGGTAGGCGGCGCGCACAGTCCGCGCGGTCTGGGAGGGGGCTTCTTCGCGCCGCAGCTCCGGGGGCTCGGGGTGACAGGTCTGGGCTGCTTGGTGACAGGTCTGAATAGCCCGGCTTCTTGAGCAGCCCCTGGGAGCGTGGCAGGTCTGGTGGACCGCCTGTTGGGCTGGGTAGAACACCCAATTTGTGCCTTGGTGGGAGTGGAGCTGCTTCTTGACCTCTGTGGGTGCTAGGGCCAGGGGGAAAGGCTCTCCGTGGGCACAGGTGGGCACCGTCTGGGGCTGTCTGGTGGGCAATAGCCCTTTTTGCTTAGGCTTTCCCCAGAGTAGAAGGCCAAGTCTCGGGAGTCGCCTTTTGTCACCCACTGACCTTCCAAGCTAAGCTTGATGCTCTCCCCTACCCCCCATGGACTATTTCATCCATCCTCCAGCGGCACCCCTCCCTTCCCTTCTCGTTTCCATGCCAGCCGTGGGCCCTGATCTGGTTCCTCTCAGAAGCATGTGGGAGTTAGAAAAAATGGGAACTGGGGTTTGAGGCAGCTCTGTGAGGATGTGGGTGAAGACTGACAGTTCTCATCGTTTAGGCTCATTCCCCATTGACGTGCTTTTCCAGAAGATGGGATAGTGATCTAGAGTGAAAGAATCTGGGGGGAAAGTCTTCCTAAAAGTGAAAGTGTTGCAAACCTAGGATGTTGTTATTCCTCTTCTGGAGTGGGCTTTGGCCAAGGAGGATGGGGGGACAGAAGATGGATGGGGGGCCATAAGGAAAAGTGCTGTCCTTTCTTTATAAGAACCTCAAGCAGAGGCTGTCCCTTCCCCTTCTGTCTCTCATGGTGTTTTCCCGGCCCGGCCTGACTTGGTAGTCTCAGGCGCTCTTCCCAAGTGTTTGATTCAGTGTGGCTTAACCTGATTTCCAGCCTGGACTAGAACTTCCGAGTGCTTTACCTAGTAACCTGTTTCTCTTGTGAGTTTAGTTTGTTTGGACCATTTGCACGTAAAACAATTGGAGAATCTCTCATCGCCAAGTATGAAAAAAAAAAGTCTGATAATACACCAGTGAATTAAATCCATTTGTTGGTTGGGTGGGTATCTGTAAGGTGTTTTTAACTCCTGCCCACAGTATATTGGATCAACATCTAAGGTATTTAACCCACTTAGGATCAGCCTAGGAAGACCAAAAGTAACAATGTGCAAGAGGGTAAGTCCAAGAGGCTTAGAGACCAGTTTAAGTTTTTTTTCTTCTTCTGAGTTTTACACAAAATGGCATTGTGAGCTAGATATTTTCCCATACATATCTGATGAATAAGTCACTTGGAAAGACAGGATGGCTAAACTCAGAGGGTCTGGGCTCAGTGAAGTGTGAGCCTCTGTGAACCTTTCTGCTTTCGTGGACCTACCCACCTGACATATGTTGCCAGGCACATCGAGGGCATCTGGCTGCAGGAGTTACTCAATATTTTTATGCCATGCTTTGTGCCACAACTGTAATTCATGATACATCTGATATTGATGCTCATCTTTTTTTTTTTTTTTTTTTGGTAGTAAATTTGTAAGGGCATATAAGGAGAAAGTGACCATTTTTCTTTCAGGTGTTAAAAGAAAACTTTTTCAATTTACCAAAGGGAGCTTTGCCCCTTGGGGTCACATTGGCTCTAAAATCTTGGACTCTGGCTTATCTCAGTTCTGTGACATGGAACAATTCCTTATTACTCTTTTGGTGTGTAGATTTAGTGTGAACTCTATTTCTACAACTCTTTCAGCTTGAGAGACACAGAATGAACCAATTTACATCCAAGTTACCGCTTACATCCAAGAGCCACTTACATCCAAGTTAATCCTGTGGCAAATGGTTGAAGTATTAGAGAACCTCCTTTTTTTGTAAATAAGTGGGCCACAGGAAGACATACTCCCTCGTGAACCCCCCCCCCCATACCACTTCCTGTCGAAATTCTATCAGCTAATGCTACATACAGAAAAAGCGGTGTTGCAGTTTTGCAGAACTAGCAAAACCAAAAGAGAATTTGGGAGCCCTTCTGTCTGAAACGGGGCATTGGAAAACACCATATCAAATTTTGGTAGCTTCTTCACGTGACCCAGAGGGCCAGTCTGAGATGCAAGGGTTTGTGCAGGAATCCACTGTGAGTGCTTATCAGTGGGTGGTGGTGAACCCAGGCCATGTGACTACACAAAGCCTCTTGCTGGCTTACAACAGGTCAAGCCAAGTTTTCTTTAGACACGAACCAGCCGTTTTTTGGCACCTGCCTTTATTTCAGAAGAAACTGGGACAGCTGAGGGAAAATAACTTAAAATGGAAGTGGGCAGAGAAACCCATGGCAGCCAGCCAGGGAAATCTTCTTTGTAAAGGGCATGTGAGCCAGAAGCCCGTCCTAGGACAAAAGAGGGGCAGGGCTTGTTAAAGAAAGAAAAGGGATGACGACAACAGTAGTGACTTTGGGAGATGAGGCTTCAGCTGGAGCTAATTATAGATTGCCTATTTCGGCAGTTGCATGTGACCAAACACCATCTTTGTTTTAAAACAAATTTGAAACCTCGGTTAGAGCTCAGGCAGCCAATTAGAGAACGCAAACTGGGTGACATGGAAACAGTTGTCCCTTCAGCTGAGGCTTGTGGGCCCTCTTAAGGGACTGGTGTTTCATGCAGGTGAGGATTCCAGAAGACCTGTTGAGTTTGCTCACTCAAAAGACTGGCATATGCGCCATGGAGTTTGAGCTCCACAATGACGTGGTGAAGGAAGCAAGACCGTGTTTTCACCCCATTTTACAGAGCAAGGAACAGAGGTCCGAAAAGACCATTTGGCCACTGAGGAATTACGCCAGAGAAGCAACTGGAACTGTCTTCTGATTCCTGCTCCACTCCTCTCTAACTCTACCTGTTTCCGAGGGACACACAGAGAGTTCCGTCCCGGACTCACAAAAGATGAGGAGAGATCCATTTAGAACCACATCTGTTATTCCCCAAATAGATTTCAAGATTATCCAGAGATTATCCTATCCAAAACTGAGAATCCACCCTGCCCTAATTCTCCCCTTGACCTGAGCGGCATATAGTGAGGCAATATCTGTTGACTTGAAATAATTGAATAGAAGATTACCTATGTCAAGTTGGTATTGCTTAATCCCAGAAGGTACTGTTGAACTCTATACCTTTTACTTTATTCTCTTTCAAAGGTTTTATTTTTTTTTTTATTTTTTTTTTTCAACGTTTATTTATTTTTGGGACAGAGAGAGACAGAGCATGAACGGGGGAGGGGCAGAGAGAGAGGGAGACACACAGAATCGGAAACAGGCTCCAGGCTCTGAGCCATCAGCCCAGAGCCCGACGCGGGGCTCGAACTCACGGACCGCGAGATCGTGACCTGGCTGAAGTCGGACGCTTAACCGACTGCGCCACCCAGGCGCCCCCAAAGGTTTTATTTTTAAGTAATCTCTACACACAATGTGGGGCTTGAATTTATAGCCCTGAGTTCAAGAGTCACACGCTCTTCTCGCTGAGCCAGCCAGGCGCCCCGAACTCTATACCTTTTAAATGTTTGGCCTTTTGTGAGGAAGGTATTTACCTAAATAGCCAGACTTAGGTGAGATCATCTGCCTTATCATAGAAAGGGGATGGACAACATATAATATAATATAATATAATATAATATAATATAATATAATATAATATAATATAATATAATATAATATAATATATAATATGATATGATATGATATAATATGATATAATGGCCCATTAGAAAAAGAAAAATGCTATTTGCAGATTGGATTGAATTCGTATATTAAACTGATTGTGTTTTATTGTTGCAAAATTGGTTCCTGGCTTGCAGTAATTATCAAGTCAACTGGAAGGGTTTTTTGGTTTTTTTTTTAATTCATTACCATTTGGAAAGGTGGAATGAGGTACCCCGATCCTAAGACCAAATGATAAAACAGGAATATACCAGAGTGGGCCTCCTTTGATGTTCAAAGAGTCATTAATTGTTGGAGCCTCACAGAAACCACAGGGGACTGAGAGAAACAGTAACTTTGCTGGTATTCATTTCCAGTCCTGCTGAGTACAGCCTCAAGGTGAATCTGGTGAACACAACTCTACTTATCCATTTGGACTAGTCTCATTAACCTAAATCTGGGCAGACTTTTCATTTTTAACCATTTCTTCTTATACTAATGTGAATTTGGCAGAATCAAAGAATTTAGTCTTGGGAGAGTCACTGGCCATCAGAGGCCAGCCTCCCCACCTAGTGTGGGGAGCTTTCCTCCTATGGCATCCTTCATAGACGGCCGTCCAGCTCATTCCATTGTGGACCTCGTCGGGGTCATTGTGAGTTCTTTCTTATGTCAGACAGTCTGCTCGCATCTGCAAATGCTACCCATTTGCCCCAAGTGATCCAAGGACTCTGTAAGTATCTGAAAACAGCTGTCTTATCTTTCTATAATCTCTGCTGCTGCTAAAGGCAGGTTTTATCATGCATTTCTTGATATGCTGTCTGTACCTTTCGGGGTCCCTCATGTGAGGCAGGATACCATGGGAGTACAGACTCCTCTCGGAAACATTGCACCAAGTCGAAGAAGCCAGTCACAGAGACCATGTATTATGTGATCCATTTATATGAAAGTCCAGAATAGGGAAAGCTATAAAGACAGAAAGTAGACTAGTGGTTGCCTAGGCCTGGGAGGGGTAGGGAACGGAGAGATAAGAAGATGATAACTAAAGGTCTTGGGGGCTCTTTTTGAGGTGAGAAAATGTTCTACAGTTGACCATGGTGATGGTTGCACCTATCTGTGAATACACTAAAAACCACTGAATTGTATAAATGGGTGATTTGTATGGTGTGCAGATTTTATCTCAATAAAACTGTTTTCAAAAACTCAGTACAGGGGCGCCTGGCTGGCTCAGTTGGAAGAGCATGAAACTCTTGATCTTGGGGTTGGGAGTTCAAGCCCCACGTGGGGTGTAGAGATTAGTTACATAAATAAATAAACTTAAAAACAACAACAACAAAAAGCCCAGCACAGGATTTGTGGTACAAAACCTGGGTGCAAAACTTGTTTCTGCTGCCTGCTAGCCGTGTGACCTTGAACACATCCCTCAACCTCTCCACGCCTCAGTTTCCGTATCAGACACACGGCGGTATGAATACCTATTTCCTAAGGTTGTTGTGCGATTGAATTAGATAAAGTAAATAAAGAGCCTAGCAGAGTGTCTGATACCTAGATGTTCAACACAAAGTAACTTTCTCGTCCACTGAGTCTTTGAAAATAAGATGCCCAGCGTTGGTTGTAGTCAGCTACAGCGTCTCCCAGATTGCCTAGGTGAAGAGCGGAACAGAAGGAAAGAGAATGTCTGGGGACATCGGTAATTAAGGTTGTATAGCACCCAGGTCTCCTTCCTCTCAGCTGAGAGGGCCTTCTGTTTTCGAGAAGGAATGTGGGTTGCTGGGCCTGGCAGACTTGAGGAAGATGGAAACAAAGAAACCCTGCTGGCAGGAAATCTCTTAAGAAGTTACT
This sequence comes from Lynx canadensis, assembly GCF_007474595.2. Taxonomy (NCBI): domain Eukaryota; kingdom Metazoa; phylum Chordata; class Mammalia; order Carnivora; family Felidae; genus Lynx; species Lynx canadensis. Next base: position 86,526,536 of record NC_044315.2, read on the forward strand.
GAAATGGTAGACTCACTCTACAGCTAAGGAAGTCTTTTTAGCCCAGATGTTCCCCTGGATGGCACTGGGCCCTTATGGGCTCTCACAAGCCTTTTGCCCGCCTCGTGAGCCATGGATGGCCTTCTCTGACGTCTGAAGTTCACTTTGAAGTTGTGAAAATGGAAGCTCAAGTGGAGCTGACTTCAAACCTTTGGAGATAAGCTCGCCAACCTCGTTATTTTGCAAAAGCGGGACTGAGACTCAGAGGTCAGGCTGGCTTAAGGCAAAGGCAGTAGCAGAGTGCAGGATTTTGACTCCGCCTAATTTAGCTTAGCACGCGCTGCCTCCTTGCTTCCTTGGCTGTGGATACTTCACTAGACCTCAAGGCTTTGCAACTTTTATTTTCCCAGTTCATGACATTGACGCATCTGCCTATAACACCCGCTCAGCATTTTAGGACCCCTGATGGTGCCCAGGAAGGAGTGACTAAAATGATAGGTAAACTCTTCCTAAGTATGAGATATAAAAGACTCAACACAATACCTTAAGGGAAAAAAAAAAAAAAAAAAGGAGAAATTTTTGTCTTAAATAAGGTGTACCTTCCAAGTTGGGGTGCCTGGATGGCTCAGTCGGGTAAGTGTCTAACTTCGGCTCAGGTCATGATCTCGCAGTCTATGGGTTCAAGCCCCGGGTCGGGCTCTGTGCTGACAGCTCAGAGCCTGGAGCCTGCTTTGACTTCTGTGTCTCCCTCGCTCTCTCTGCCCCTCCCCTGCTCCCGCTCTGTCTCCCTCTCTCAGGACTGAATAACTTTAAAAAAAAGTTTCTTAAAAAAAAAATAAAGTAGGGGCGCCTGGGTGGCGCAGTCGGTTAAGCGTCCGACTTCAGCCAGGTCACGATCTCGCGGTCCGTGAGTTCGAGCCCCGCGTCAGGCTCTGGGCTGATGGCTCAGAGCCTGGAGCCTGTTTCCAATTGTGTGTCTCCCTCTCTCTCTGCCCCTCCCCCGTTCATGCTCTGTCTCTCTCTGTCCCAAAAATAAATAAACATTGAAAAAAAAAATTTAAAAAAAAAAAAAAAAAAAAATAAAGTAAATAAATGAATACAAAGGTAGAGCTTAAGGAGATTCTTATCTGCTTTAAACTCTAGGCCAGGAAGCTTGAAAAGGAGGTGAGTCATGACTCATTTTCTAGGGCCAAAGGGGAAACTGGAGATGGTGGCTGTCCCTGTTCCTGCTGTTGCTTTGTGAAGCCTTCCACGTTGTTCCCAATAACCCCTGGCCTCATGCCTTCTTTCCTCCAGCCCTCCCTCCTCGGCGTGTGACTCTTCTTACCAAAACACAAAGAAAACCACCTATATTGTGTTGGAAAACTCTCAAAGGCCATTGAAATGCCAATGGTGAAAAGAGGCGGGCAGAGGATAGTTTAGAACGAGCACAAACTGTGAAATCTTGGCTGTGGGTGACAAAGTTGAATAGTCCTGTTGGTTAAAACCAGCCGGCTACAGCCCCCACCTTCATTAATCTGTTGGCCTTCCCCCCCCCTCCCCCCGTCCCGCGTGTGCAAAACCTGCTTCTCCTTTTGGTTAATGCCTTTAGGCTGAGTCTGAATCCATGCGATGTTGGAACTGGAAAGGTTTTCAAGGTTTGTCCAGTTCGGTCTCCCCTCTTGGCAGCCCAGAGAGGCTAATACAACTTGTCCAGGGTCAACAGATGCACTAGAGGGGGGAAGGTAAGGTCCCTGGAGCACCCCTTAGTGATAATGCATTTATGGATGCAGTTAACTCCTTATTTCATTCATTCACATGGGAGATGCTATTACTTTTGCTAGAGTTTCTTTAACCAATATAAGAGGTAGCATCTAATAAATCTATAGCTAAAATATGCCTTTTCTGAATTGTTTCCTAAGAACTGGTTTGGTATAAACCAGTTATGCTTACGCAGAATTCCCAAGGCTGCCCTTCACACCTCAAGCAGTGTCTTTGCTGAAGGCAGCGGGTGGCTGGGTTTCACACCCCTGTCCTGGCTCTTCTCTGCAGTCCTCACTCGGTACAGAGCAAGCAGCTGGGGAGAGCTATTTTTGCACCATTCATCCAATCTCAGTTTGAGTCTGTGATCTTGAAATCAGTTTTAAGAAACTGAAAACATTTAATGTTGCTTTAATAATAAATCCGCTGGTTTGCCTTTTTGAGTGGGAGAAGAGAAGGTGTGGATAAAGATAAAGTGGGTGCAGAAATTTGACTCAGCATGTGCCCATGGGTTTGGCTCCCACTGATCAAGTTTGGATTGGTTGAGAAATTTCTGATCATTTTGGGTGATTGGGTTTTCACTGGCTGGCCTCAGTACCACACCCTGCCCCTCCCCCTTAACGCTTGCCGCAAGGAGAATCCTGCCCTTCTAAAAGCACACCCCAGAAATATTATGCCATGTTTCCACGTGATCTCTTGCTTCCATAGACCTTTAATTTACGGGTCACATCTCAAAATCCTATGCTTGAAAATCGGGTTAATCTTGTACGCCTCTGACTTTCTTTTAGAGAAGAGAAAAAGACATCTTTGTAGGCATTGACCTTGAACTTGGGGCCTCAGTGGGGACTGGCTGTTCACCAGGAGTAGACAGAAGCCCTCCCAGGAGTTTTCTCCAGAAGTGCACTTCGCTTTCCCACAGTCAAAGGAGTGTCCTTCGGGGACTTTTTTTTTTTTTTTTTCTCGCCAAAGCTAGCGTTTTTGGTTTTACTTCCTAAAATGGAAATAAACTGGGGGATTTCACCTTTGTCATCACTGCAGAACTGTCATCTTCGATGCCTTGGTTTCACGGATGCCAAAGGAGGCAAGTGCCTGGCTCCGCCTCGTTGTCTCCATATAACCCACTTGGCCAAGCCAGTCCTCATTTTCAAGGCAAATCGGTCTGGCTTTCTGTCAAATAAAATCTGGCTTCATTTTTCAGTTAAAAAAAAAAGTGTTAATAGGCTTCCCTTTGGCAACAGCTGTTCTGAATGGTAAATAATGCTAAGATAGGTAGTAGGTAGTTAAACTGGTAGACACAGACGTGGAACGTGGCTCTGGAGCCAGTCGTGGGAAATCCCTCTCTGCCTTGTTACAAGACTCCTCAGGAATCTCTAGCTGTTCTTCTGTGCCCTGCTCTAGGGGCCTTTTGCACCCTGGGCAGTTCCTTAGGATAACGTGGAATGGGCTCCCACGGGGGCGTCGATTCCATTGGAATCTGTTTTCTTTGAAAAGTATGGGAGAGGGGCGCCTGGGTGGCTCAGTCGGTTAAGCGGCCGACATCAGCTCAGGTCATGATCTCGCGGTCCGTGAGTCCGAGACCCACGTCGGGCTCTGTGCTGACAGTTTGGAGCCTGGAGCCTGCTTCCGATTCTGTGTCTCCCTCTGTCTCTGACCCTCCCCCGTTCATGCTCTGTCTCTCTCTGTCTCAAAAATAAACAAACATTAAAAAAAATTAAAAAAAGTATGGGAGATCCTGTTTTTATCCAGCAAAATTGGTTTTCTGGATTCTTGGAAGAGTGGGTAACTTCTGCTGGTGATTAGCCCCCTCTTCACTAGGTTCTGTTGATGTGTATAAGCAATAATTATGGGAGGGTTATACTTGCTAGCCCGGTCTCTGGATATGGGTGAGCTCTCTTACCCAAGAAAGCTAAGTGTGGAAGAATTGTATTATAGGAATTGCATGTAACCCAAAAGAAACTACTGGCCCACCAGGTACCCCTGGTTTCGGTGATGATGTGTGATATAAGGAGAGCAGTGTACCACATTAACCCACAAGGAAACCAAAGATACAAGAGAAAGTGCTTTAAAATAAAAATACTGGCAAAGTATGCAATTGAACAAATTTTCATTGATCTGTCTTAGGTGCAGATTTTAAGATAAAGAAGGCATTGTCTCTCCCTTGCCTAGTTTTTTGTTTTTTGTTTTTTGTTTTTTGTTTTTTGTTTTTTTTTTTTTTTTTGGTGGTGGTTATTGATTTTAGAGAGAGACAGGGTGCAAGCAGGGGAGGGGCAGAGAGAGAGGGAGACACAGAATTCGAAGCAGGCTCTAGGCTGAGCTGTCAGCACAGAGCGCGACACGGGGCTCGAACTCCCTGGATTGTGAGATCATGACCTGAGCTGAAGTCAGATGCCCAATCGACTGAGCCACCCAGGTGCCCCTCCCTTCCCTAGTTTTATTATTTCCTTCTGCTTAGTCTGGGTTTATTTTGTTCTTTTCTGCTTTCTTGAGAGGGAAGTTGACGTCACTGATTTGAGGGCTTTCTTTTCTAGTATGGGCTTTCCCATCTAAGTACTGCTTTGGCAACATCCTACAGATTTTTATGTGTTCTGCTTTCACACCATTTGAAATACTTTCTCATTTCTTTTTTTTTTTTTTTTTAAGTTTTAAAAAATTTTTTATTTTGAGAGAGAGAATCCCAAGCAAGCTCTGCACTGTCAGCACGGAGCCCAACACGGGGCTCAAATTCACAAACTGTGAGATCATGACCTGAATCAAAATCAAGAGTCAGACACCTAACCGACTGAGCCACCCAGGTGCCCCAATACTTTCTCATTTCTCTTTTGAGCTCTCCTTTGACGCATGGATTATTTAGAGTTGTGTTACGTTGTTTCCAAATATTTAGGTATTTTCCAGGTATCTTTCTGCCATTGATTTCTAATTTGATTCCACTGTGGTCAAAAAACATATTTGGTACAAGCTGAACCCTTTGAAATCTAGTGAGACTTGTTTTGTGAGCCAGAATCTGTTCTGCGGATACTTTGAAAGAATGTGTATTCCAGTCTTGATGGGTAGAGTGTTTTATAAATGCCAGTTAGGTCAAGGTGGTGGATAATGTTGCCCAACCAGGCCTTCTGTGCCCTTGCTGATTTTCTGTCTACTTGTTCTATGAGTTACTGAAAGAATGGTGTTAAGATCTTTGATTATGATGGTGCATTTGTCTCCTTTTCCTTACGCTTTTGTTGGTTTTGCTTCATGTATTTTGAGGCTCTACAATGTGATTCAGAAACATTTAGGCTTCTTATGTCCTCTTGATGCATTGACCCTTTTGTTATGAAATGCCCACCATAACATCCTTTGCTCTGAAATCTACTTTGTCTAATGTAATATGGCCATTCCAGTTTTCTTTGGATTAATATGAACATGGTACAGTATATCTTTGTCCATTCTTTTATTCTTAACCTATTTTTAGGTATATATATATGTTTTTATTTTTTTAACGTTTATTTATTCTTGAGAGAGAAAGAGAGACAAAGCACGAGTGGGGGAGAGGCAGAGAGAGAGGGAGACAGAATCTGAAGCAGACTCCAGGTTCCGAGCTGTCAGCACAGAGCCTGATAACGGGGTTTGAACTCATGAACTGTGAGATCATGACCTGGACCAAAGTCGGACGCTTAACTGACTGAGCCACCCAGGCGCCCCGTATCTCTGTATTTAAAAAAATGTTTCTTGTAGGCAACGTATAGCTAGATCTTGCTTTTTTAATCCCAACTGACCATCTCTACCTTTTAACTGGGATGTTTAAACCACTTGTATCCACTGTTGTTATTGATATGATTGGGTTTGAATCTACTACCTTTTTTTTTTTAATTTTTTTTTTTTACATTTATTTATTTTTGAGAGACAGAGTGAGACAAAGTGAGAGTGGGGGTGGGGAAGAGAGAGAGGGAGACACAGAATCCGAAGCAGGCTCCAGGCTCCGAGCTGTCAGCACAGAGCCTGACGCGGGGCTCGAACCCACAAACTGAGATCATGACCTGAGCCGAAGTCGGACGCTTAACTGACTGAGCCACCCAGGCGCCCCTGAATCTACCACCTTTTTATTTGCTATTTGTTTTCTATGTGTGCCATCTACTCCTCTCTTTCTTTCTGCCTTCTTTTGGGTCAGTTGAGTATGATTTATGATTCCATTTGGTCTCTTTTGTTGCCTTACTAGCTGTAACTCTCTTTCTAATGGTAGCTTTAGGGATTATAATATACATACATTTTTAACCTACCACGGCCTAACTTAACCGATATTATATTAAATAGTTGAAGAGGGGCACCTGGGTGGTTCAGTAGGTTACCCACCGGCCTTCAGCTCAGGTCATGATCCCACGGTTTGTGGAGTTGAGTCCCTCACTGGGCTCTGTGCTGACAGCTCAGAGCCTGGAGCCTGCTTCAGATTCTGTGTCTCCCTCTCTCTCTGCCCCTCTGCCACTCCCAGTCTGTCTGTCTGTCTCTCTCTCTCTCAGAAATAAATAAACATGACAAAAAATTCTTTAAATACTTTAAGAATCTTTGGGGCCTGGGTGGCTCAGTTGGTTGAGCATCCAGTTCTTGATCTCAGCTCAGATCATGATCTCACTGTCCATGAGATGGAGCCCCACGCTGGGCTCAGCGCTAACAGCATGGAGCCTGCTTGGGATTCTCTCTCCCTCTCTCTCTGCCCCACCCCCGCTTGGGCCCGTGCTTCCTCTCTCTTTCTCTCTCGAAATAAATAAATGAACTTAAAAGGGGTGGGGGGGAATCTTAGTATACAGCTGACCCTTGAACAACATGAATTTGAACTGCGGTGGTCTACTTCTACATGAATTTTTAAAAAATAAATACAGTACAGTACTGTAAATATATTTTCTCTTCCTTATGATTTTCTTAATGCATTTGCTTTTTCTAGCTTTATTAACACTACAGTATATAATACATATACAAAATATGTGTTCATCAACTGTTGATGTTATCGGTAAGGCTTTTGGTCAACAGTAGACTTACTATGTTTTTAGGGAATCGAAAGTGGATTTTTGAAAAATTTATTGTACTTATTTTGAGAGAGAGAGTGAGTACGGGAGGGGCAGAGAGAGAAGGGGAGGGAGAGAGGGAATCTCAAGCAGGCTCTCCGCACTGTCAGCACAGAGCCAGATGTGGGACTTGAACTCACAAACCATGAGATCAAGACCTGAGCCGAAATCAAGAGTCGGTTGCTCAACCGACTGAGCCACCCCGGTGCCCTAAAAGTGGAATTTTCTTTTAAGTTTATTTATTTATTTTGAGAGAGGGCGCAGAGGGTCAGAGAGAGAGAATCTTAAGCAGGCTCCACACTGCCAGCACAGAACTGGACCCCAGACTTGAAATCATGAACTGCGAGATCCTGACCTGAGCCGAAGTCGAATACTTAACCGACTGAGCCACCCAGGCCCCCCAAAAGTGGATCTTTAACTGCTCAGGGTTGGAGCCCCAACCTTCTGCATCGTTCAAGGGCCAACCATACTTTTATTTCTATTCTCCTAGCTTTTGGGCTGTTGTTCTCATATATTTTTACTTCTACATAGGTCATCAGCCCGCGATACATTGTTTTGTTTTTGCTTTAAATTTATCTTTTACAGAGATTTAAATAATAAGAACAAAGTCCTTTATATTTACCTATACAATTACTATTTTGGTCTTCTTCATTCCTTTGCGTAAATCTAGATCTTCCTTCTACCTAAAGGACTCCTTTAATATTTCTTGTAATGCAAATCTGCTGGTGAGAAAATCTTTCAGCTTTCATAAGTCTGAAAAGTTTTTTTTTTTTTTTTAATTTTTTTTTTTCAACGTTTATTTATTTTTGGGACAGAGAGAGACAGAGCATGAACGGGGGAGGGGCAGAGAGAGAGGGAGACACAGAATCGGAAACAGGCTCCAGGCTCCGGGCCACAGCCCGGAGCCTGACGCGGGGCTCGAACTCACGGACTGTGAGATCGTGACCTGGCTGAAGTCGGACGCTTAACCGACTGCGCCACCCAGGCGCCCCAAGTCTGAAAAGTTTTTATTTTGCCTTCCTTTCAGTAGGTGTTTTTTTTGGGTTAACAGTTTCTGATGGGAAAGTCCCCAGATATTCTTATCTTTGTTCCTCTGTATGTATTGGATCTTTTTTTCTGTATCTGCTTTTAAGATATTCCTCTTTATCACTGGTTTTCAGAAATTTAATCTGATGTGCCTGAATGTAGTTTGTTTGTTTGTTTTATATTTCTTATCCGTGGGGTTTGTTGAGTTTCTTCGATCTGTGGATTTGTAGTTTTCAATGAATTTGGGAAAAAATGTAGTCATTATTTCTTTATTTTTTTTTTCAACGTTTATTTATTTTTGGGACAGAGAGAGACAGAGCATGAACGGGGGAGGGGCAGAGAGAGAGGGAGACACAGAATCGGAAACAGGCTCCAGGCTCCGAGCCATCAGCCCAGAGCCCGACGCGGGGCTCGAACTCACGGACCGCGAGATCGTGACCTGGCTGAAGTCAGACGCTTAACCGACTGCGCCACCCAGGCGCCCCAAGTCATTATTTCTTTAAATGTTTTTTCTGTCCCTGCCTTCGTGAACTCTGGTTCATATTAACCTGTTAGCGGTTGTCCCACAGCTTGCTGATGCTCTGTTCATTTTTGGTTTTGCCTTTTTTCTCTCTTTCGTTTTGGAAAGTTTCGATTGCTGTGTCTTCAAGCTCATTTATTCTTTTATTTTGCATCGTCTAATCTGCTGCTAAAACCATCCAGTGTGTTTTTCTTTTTTCTTTTATTTTTCCTTTTTTTTAAATGTTTATTTAATTTTGAGAGAGAGACAGAGCATGAGTAGGGGCGGGGCAGAGAGAGAGGGAGACACAGAATCCGAAGCAGGCTCCAGGCTCTGAGCTGTCAGCACAGAGCCTGACGCCGGCCTCGAACTCACAGACCACAAGATCATGACCCCAGACGAAGCTGGACACGCAACCGACTGAGCCACCCAGCCCCTATGAGTATTCTTGTGTACTGGTTCTATCATACATGTCATTTCTGAGTCACTTTCAACTGGTTGATTTCAATCCTCCATATGGGTCATTTTTTCCTGTTTCTTTGCATTCCTGTTAATTTTTCATTGGATTTTATTTTACTAGGTGCTGGATAGTCTCATATTACTGTGAATATTTTTGAGCTTCACTCTGGGGCTCCCTTCCCATACCTCCCTATATTGTGAGGTTTTCTATTCTGTCCTGTGGGAACAGGATGCCTTTGGATGGTTCTTTTCCCACCCTCAGGCAGTGTCCTCACAGGCAGGCTGCGTGACTCTAGGAGGGCCCTCAGCAGCTCCCCAGAGCTCACTGTCTGTGCAGTTCCTTCCTCCCCGGTCCTTGGTCCTGCTGTAGCTGCCCTGACCTTCCTGGCCCCCCAGCTGCTTGCCTTCAGCATGGGGAGATTGCTGGGCTCTACCTGGGTGCCTTCTCCCTGCATCACAGCCTGGTAACTCCAGCCATGAAGCTGGGGCAGGTTGTAGGGCTTGCCTCATTTGTGTGGATCTCTCAGGAGTCACTGTCTCGTTGCCTGTTGGCAGAAAGATGAATCAGTCCCTGTTATTCCATCTAGGCTGGAAAGCCTTAGAGTTTTTGCTCAGTTCTGTGGGATGGAAGAGCCCATAAAATGAAACGCCAGTAATCTATTACATAAGCGATTTCTCTTGTGTTTGCACATGGGGGCCCAAAACACTGCTATGTCCAATTCGACAGACCCCTTGTGCCTAAAAACAAGATTCATCTTCATTAAAGGATTACTAATTTGTTGAGGGTTTGGGGCTCTGGACTGATTCTTCTTCAGTATTAAAACTATTAATTTCATGAACTCGCAATCACTTTCTGTCAATAAAATAGCTAGTGTGAGGGTGCCTGGCTGGCTTACGCAGTGGAGTGCGCAACTCTTGCTCTCGGGGTTGTGAGTTCGAGCCCCACAGTAGGTGTAGAGATTACTTAAAAATAATATCTTTTAAAAAATAAAATAGCATGTACTGTTTATACATGCTTTATAGATACATTTTTTAAACGTTTATTTACTTGTTTTGACAGAGGGAGAGCACGTGAGCAGGGGAGGGGCAGAGAGAAAGGAAGAGAGAGAATCCCAAGCAGGATATGCACTCAGCACAGAGCTGGATGCAGGGCTCAATCTCACGAACCTTGAGATCATAGCCTGGGCTGAAATCGAGTCAGACGCTTAACCGACTGAGCCACCCAGATGTCCTGAGAGCTAATTATCTAATTTCATGGTTAACAAATTCTGTGAAGTAATAATACAGTTCTTTTACCATCTCCATTTTGCACAGATATTAAAGCACAGAGAGCTAAAGTAGCTTGACCAACATTATTCACGCGACTAGTAAGGGGTGGCCAGTATTCACATGTAGGGTCTGGCTCCAAAGACTATTCATCTAGTCAACACACAAAACTGCTTCAAAATAAGGTTGGTCCATGTTTCCAGTGAGAAGGCAACTGATGAAGGCCCCTCAGCTTTCAGAGCAAGCTTGGCCATCTTGCTTTCGCTTCTCGTGTTTTCTTTTTAAACAATTGTAGTTACGTACATATGCACGCATGTGTGGTCATAACATGCACATGATTCAGTTTCACAAGATCTAAGGATATTTGGTGAAAATAAACCACCTGCCTTTCTCCTCTTGAGCCCCCAAGTGCCCCAGACCATACTTCAATTTTTTTTAATGTTTGTTTTTGAGAGAACACGCATTTAATTTTTATTAATATTTATTAATATTTAAAAAGAGCGCCCCTCTTTAATTTTTAGTGTGTCTTTCCAGAGATAATTTGTCACATATACACACTGAGAAATCAATGGCAGCATATTACCCCCTTTCTTCTGCACCTTGCTTTTCTCATTTAAAAAGATATGTTCAAGCCATTCCATAACAGTAGGTAGAAATGTCTTAATAACAGTTGGATAGGTGTGGGTGTGCCTGAATCTTAGTACCTGCTCCTCTTGTCAAGGACCTGGAAGTTGTTCCCAAACTTGTACTGTTATAAACACAGCTGCAAAAAAATATATATATCCTCATATTTTATCCTTACATGTGTATGTATCACACATATATCATATATGGGTATGTGATTTCCCGTAGGTGCAAATGTATCCGCAGGATAAATCGCTAAAAGCGGAATTGTTTTAATTTTTTTTTTAACGTTTATTTATTTTTGAGACAGAGACAGAGCATGAATGGGGGAGGGTCAGAGAGAGGGAGACACAGAATCTGAAACAGGCTCCAGGCTCTGAGCTGCCAGCACAGAGCCCGACGCGGGACTCACAGACCGTGAGATCGTGACCTGAGCCGAAGTCGGCTGCTCAACCGACTGAGCCACCCAGGCGCCCCTTAAAGCAGAATTGTTGTATCAAAGGATTTGTGCTTTTGACATGTTGGAAGCCATGACTAACTTCCTCGTGGGAGAGGTTGTACTGATTTACACGCTCACGGCAGCGTGTGAGGGTGTGTGTTTCCGTACACTCTCCCCAACACAGTTCATGAAAATTTTCTCACGCTTGTGTTTTTAAAAGAATGGTTGTGAACACCATTATCAAAGCGTCGCTTTGCAGGGGTGGGGGGGACTGATAACTGCTTATGTTGGCTAGTAAATTGAGAAACATTTAAACAAATGTAACTTCACTTTTATTCACGATCATCCACTCCCTCCAGTCTACAGACTTCATCTGTGCCTGGTTCTGGGTACTAGAGGGAGAAAGATGTGTGACTTGGCCCCCGTCCTTAAGCAGCTCGTGGTGTAGAGGAAGACATGGGAGAGTGAGTAGCCGGTATGGCGTGCGTTGTGCTCGGCAGTTGGAGAGAACAGGCTAATGGGGCAACCAAGAGCGTTGCTAGCTGCGTCAGGAGGTGTTGCCAAGGTGTATTGATCATGTTAACCTTGATGGTGAAAGTCATCCCGGAAGCAAGCAGGCGGAGAGGAGGAAGTTGGGCTCCCGCGGGGGTGGGGGCGGTGGGTGCAGCACCGGGAGGGTCCTGCGAGATGGGAGGCTCATCTGGCGGTTGCCATCAGCACCTCCCTGCAGAACTGCCGGCCGCATGCAGGGAATCGGCCGCCTGTGATTGGAGGGCCGTTGCTGGTTGGGATAATGAACTCGGTAGTGTCGGCAGAGGTGATTGGCCGCGCCCTGCTGCAGTGAGATTGCAGACGCAGACGGGGTGCTCGGGTCCGGGTCCTGGCTCGTGTGATGATCATTAGTTGAGCGAGGACTGCTGAATAATTGGGACTTCCGAGTTGCTTCTGCCTCCAGGAGAGATCTGTTGGGCTATTGCTTTTAGCTTTTTGAAAAAAGCCAAACATTCGATCACCATCCATCTGCAAGAGTGAGTTTTTATTGAAGTAGCTCCGTCTGCTTGCTCTCTCTCAACGCCAGCAGCTCGGCGGCAGGGCTCTTCCTAGAGGGAGCCCCTTCTCAGGCCAGGCAGGACAGCAGTGCTAGGAAATTTGAAAAAGCAGGAAACAGCCACTGCATGCCGAGCTTTCAGCCTCACAGCCCCCCCAGGCTAGTCTTCCGAGCAGCCGCGTAGCCAGAGATCTTTGGTATTGTGGTCACATCCCTCCTCACAAGTGGAACAGTCAACCGCCGGCGACACTGGGAGGAAGCCGTGATGTTGCAGATGCTGTGGCCTTTTCTGTCCAGCTTTCTCCCTAGGGCTGGGTGCCAAGGCTCCAGAGAGGGGAATGATAATGAAGTCAGAGGCACCCCGGCTCCAGCTCGGGGAGACCAGATGTCAAGCTTTTTGGGGAAACAGGACGGAAGGGCTGAGGCCACGGAAAAGAGACCCACCATTTTGCTGGTGGTCGGACCTGCAGAGCAATTTCCTAAGGTAATGGCAACCTCAAGAGGACCTCCTACTTTAGGGGCTGTTCTAGGATCGGTTCCCTGGAGAAAACTGGAGTGTGGGGAGGAAGAGAGGACTTAGAAATCGATCACTTTGGTATTGGGGCCTGGGGAGAAGTGTTAGACAATGAAGAAACCCAAGTCTCCAGTTTAGAATCTTCCTGTGGCCATGATAAAAGCTTTATCACCCTATCATGACCGGCTCAGTGTGGCCATTTGGGGAAGGAAGGTTGAAGGCCATAGAGGATTTACCTTAGGATTTGTCATTTTGGTCCCAGAAAGCCGTTTGAAAGGAAGAGACAAACGATCACACAAACGATCACGCTATGTCTTGTGTCTTAGCTTGTCTGAACAATGCAGGGAGGACCTTTAAAGTTGAACCAGACTGCTTGGAGCTGGGGAGGGCCAGCCTGTCCTGCATCCCTAAGGTCAGACCTTTGGGTCTGTAAGGAAGGGAGGAGAAGGAGGAGTCAGGAGAGGCTGGAGTCCCAAGGTGCCGAGGCCGGTCCCCTCGCGGGTCTGCGGGTCTCCCAGGGCCATCTGTTCATCTGGTGCTGTGAGTGTGGGTCACCTCGCCTCATGTTCACAAGAGCCAAGGTAAGTTGTAGCACCCCCATTTCATGGATGAGGAAACGGAGATGCAGAAAGGCTGAATAATTTACCCAGGATTCAACAGTTCCAGAGGGGTAGAGGTGAGATTTCACCCCGAAATCTGTATGGAACTTTGCCTTGTACTTGGCCTCGCTTTCCCTGAAGAAAGCAGTTTTAACAGGACCAAGGTGCATTCTTGGGATTAGAATGGAAAGTGCAGCTTGCCTGGGATTTCTCCTGCCTGCGTTAGGAGCAGCCTTGCTGACCTCCTGAGTTGTGGTTGTTTTGAATCTGTTCTCCTTTCTCAGGATAAAAATCAACCAGAAGAGAGAAGGAGATTCTGCCCTGTGTCTGGCACATTGTAGATTCCCCAAAAATGTTGTTTGAATTGAACTGCTGTATCAGAGAATTAAATGTTGGGTTTTTCTCTGCCAAGTGGGAGGGACAACAGCTCCTGCTGGCATTTAGGTGCAAGCTTTGAGCAGAAGCCTCTGTAGGCCACGGGCTTGTCCTGGTGGGCAGGGGCCTCAGAATCCGTGTTCCGCCTGCGGCGTGCTTCGAGCCCCGTCTCTTTCTACCTTTCTGTCATCCTGGACGAGCTCAGAAATGGCGGTGGCGCTCTCCTTTGTGAGAACCTTTTTTGTTTTTTTAACGTTTATTTGTTTTTGAGAGAGACAGAGACAGAATGCGAGTGGGTTAGGGGCAGAGAGAGAGGGAGACACAGAATCCGAAGCGGGCTCCAGGCTCCGAGCTGTCAGCACAGAGCCCCATGCGGGCTCGAACTCAGGAGCTGTGAGATCATGCCCTCAGCTGAAGTCAGACGCTCAACCGGCTGAGCCACCCAGGTGCCCCAAACCTTTTTTTTTTTTTTTTTAGATCTACAGACCTGCTTGCCTGATGGCCAAGGGATTAAGAGACTGGCTGGCTCCCTTTTAAATTCACCTACTTTGGACTTTAATAATTAACTGCTCCATTTCCCAAACTCATCCTGGCACCTATTGCCAGCCCTGCCCCTGGGTGGCCTCATGTCAGGACTTTCTGTTCTGAACAGCTTAATTCCTGGCCTGCCAGTGGGGCCAGGGGGTGGGGTCACGGGGCCCAGCCAGAGACCCACACCTTTCCCTTTCTCCAAGAGGGAGACAGATCAGCTGGCTGGGGGTGGGGGCAGCCCCAGGGGTGAGACAGAGCAGCCAGTTTGGTGTGAAGCAAGAAAGCAAGCACATCTGGGCAGTGTGGACTCTTGAGAAGCAGGTAAACTGAGAACTGGGAATAGCAGGAGCATTTCTGCAGATAAACGGACAGAATAGTGTTTCTGCAGCGTGTGTCCTTGGCCAGTGCAGCGACTCCTGAAGGTGGCGTTTGGGGTTTGCGATGCTTGGCCGATGGGACCTCAGCTTCTCAGTTCCCACTACTTTGTTGTGCTGTCACTTCCTCCTGTCTGCTAGGGAGTCAGGTTCCTGCAGGCTTTTCTTCTAGGAGCTGTTCCAGTTTGCCCCTTTATCTTTGTCTTAACTGTTAATCTGCAGTTGGAGAAGAAAGCCATTTAGTGTGGCGCGAGAGAGGCGCCCTCAGGGCCATTCAAGCTCGCAAATCCTGAGGGGCCTGCTCCTCAGAAGCTCAGAGAATTTTGCCCATTGTGTGTCTAATTGCCAAGTGCAGGCAGGTTTCATTGGAAACCCAGCTACGCTGGGCTGTCATGGCAACCTGATCATCAAATGACACTCCCATCCACAGCGGCAAATGAGGTTCGAGAACCTTACGGGTGGGTGGGGCTAGAGCAGGCTGGATGCTGGCGGGGCTCCTTTGCACATTAATATTTTTGGCCAGGTCTGAGTCATTGCAGAAGAGGGAGAGATACTTTATGACCTAATGCTCCACTCCCAGAGGCACTCTACCTGCCCTGCTCTTCTCCTACTCACGGTATTCAGCGCTTACAGGAAGCACCTGTTCTGGGGGCATGAACCAGAGCAGTAGAACAGGGACAGACAGCCTCTAGTGGCGTTGGCAGACTCCAGGAGAACAGGATGCTGGGGAGAGGAACTTCTACTTTTCAGATGAAATGGAACCTGAGACTGCTAGATCCTAAGGGATCCAGAGTTGCTGTCATTGGCTTTGCATGCCACTTGTTAAGGAACGGACATCAGAAGAGGCCCGCAAAAGTAGATCTGGGCCACAAAACTCAAATAAGTCCAAAGAGCAAAGAATGGTAGATGGCAGGACGGGGAGAGGGATGGCACGTGACGCTGTGAGCCGGTGTGACTCAGGAGGATCGGAACATGAGCCCTGCTTCAGTCTTCCGTATTTGTATTTCCCTGGTATGCGTTCAGAAGCTTTCACACAGATCGGTTTTGGGTTTGCTTTTTTTTTTTTTTTTTTTTTTTTTAAAGCTAAGCCTAAGCCTGAACTCGCTCAGGTCACACACCTTTCCTACACACCTGCCACCTTCCAGTATGAAGCATTGTGTACTGTAATTCTCCATGTCAGGCGTGTACAGGCTTTCTTTGGAAACTGAGTTCTAAAATCTCTTCCTGGCAGCGTCAGGTTTGGGCGCTGTTTTCCGTGGATGTAACAAGAGCTGGGTCCTGGGTGAGGCCCAGCCCTACCGCCAACAGGCTCTGGGCCCCGGGCGAACCAGGGCGCCTCTCCAGGTCTGTTTGCTCATCTCAGAGATTAAGGGGGTGACCCCAGAGCCCCTCTGGGCCCCGCCGTCTGTAACCCCAGGGGTAGAGCACTTACCTTGCATCCCAGGTGCTTCGAGATTGGCTCACTTGGGTGGGATTTCCAGTTTCTGTGCGACAGTGGAATTCTGCCTGACCTGTGGGACTCAAGAGGAGGGCTGGTTTAAATAAGTAAGCAAACACCCAATTCCAGTTTGTCTAATGAAAACATTCTGTTGGACTCCTTCACAGTTGCACAATAAAAATACGTTGGAACCCTTTTTTAAAATCAGCGTTGGAATAGAATTAACGTTAGCATTGGAAAATAACATTTTGATAAGCACATGCAGAGCTTTTCAGAGAACATTTCTTGACCCCCATGATACCATTGGGCTGTGGAGTAACAAGCTCTGTTATAACCAAGGAGATTTCGTCCTGTTGTTGTTTTTTCCCTAGAAAACAGTTGCTGTTATCTAGTAATGCTTTAATCAGTTTTTCCCTAAAATATAGAATATGGGTTTCCTTTTATTTGGTATTGTTTTTGAACATTTTCGCATGTTCTGTAAATACATGATGAAACTCGATAGTACACAAAGAAAAATTCCGTAGTACAGTTATATTTACTTGTTAGAAAATGAACATCTCCCAAGTTGAACAACTTATTTTTTCAACCAAAATATTTGCCATACTAGAGGCGCTTGGGTGGCTCCGTTGGTTGAGTGTCCCACCTCTTGATTTTGGCTCAGCTCATGATCCCAGGGTCATAGGGTTGAGCCCCTTGTCGGGCTCTGTGCTGAGCATAGAACCTGCTTAAGATTCTCTCTCTCTCCTTCTGCCCCTCTCCCCTGCTCATGTGCCCTCTCAAAAAAAAAAAAAAAAAAGCCATATTGGAATGACTGCAGTCATCAAGAAATGAGATATTTCAACATGTCTGTAACTTATTTTTATTTCAGAGGCGAACATGAATAATTTAACAAAGGAAGATCAGCATTTCAAAATTTAGCTCCTGTATTTATAAATGTGAATCTCCTTTATTATTATTATTATTTTTTTAGTTTTTGTTTTTAAGTAATCTCTATACCCAACACGGCACTCAAACCCACAACCCTGAGATCAAGAGTCACATGCCCTACTAACTGAGCCAGCCAGGCACCCCTGTAAGTGTGAGCCTCCTTTAAAATAAAAATAATAATACACGACCTTGTTGAGGTGGATGAAATACCCCAACGACTATGTTTGCAGACACTCAGAAAAACACACTTGAGGTCTTCATCACGAGTGATCATGCTATTTATATCAGCACCCTCCGTGACCAAGTCAAGGTACAAAGGTTCAAAACAATAGTCTGCCTTCAGGGACCCCAGTAGCAGAGATAAGTTGTATGTGAAAATAGCCCAAACCAGAAATTCTAGATGGCGCAATTCTAGAGGTAGCTGAGTGCCATGGATTTAGGTGGAGGCTGAACAGAAATCTTCTGGATAATCCAAGCTGCCTCTGGAGTCCTCATCAGATCCTCTCCAGTGTAGTCCAAGACCTGTCATTACAGACTCATCATCAGGTCTCTTTGAGAGGGGCTGAGATGTCATATAAGTTATTAAAATGTTTCATAATGCTACTTGTAAGCATTAACATCTTATTTTTTCTTAAGCCTTATTTATTTCATCTCTACACCCATCGTGGGGCTCAAACTCATGACCCTGGGACCAAGAGTCACATGCTCTTCTGACTGAGCCAGCCAGGCACCCCATCTTATCTTAAAATTATTTTTTCTAGTTCTTAGCAAAAAGCTTTTTAGTGAGTTGATAAATTCCTTTTACTTTTGTGATTTCTAAATAATAACCATCCATTTTTATCCATCCTGGTAGTGAGATTTAGTCTATATTAGGAAATGGCGCACTATAGAAGGAACATCTCTGTGATGTGGTCTGCCTCCGCAGCACGAGTCTCTGACACTTCTCCTTGGGGAAGGGGATGATGTGGAGGTGGTAGGCCGGCCTCAAGAGGATGGATCGCCCTTAACTGATGACCCAAACCTGACTTTCCAGGACCTGAGATTTTCCCCTTATCCTCGCCTAAAAGGGATCTTCTGGAGCTGTGTGCCCAACAGAACTTTCTGTGGGATGGAAATGCTCAGTGAGTCCACGTAGCTGTGGAGTACTTGAAATGTGGTCACACAACTGAGGAACTGAATTTTTTTTATTTCATTTTAATTAATTTAAAAATTAAAACTTCCCTCTTGAATAGGACAGACCTAGGCCAGAAAGCTAGGACTATACCGAACTTTGAAGTATTCTGAGGGTGGGCCCTGAAGGCCATCTGGAGGCTTTAGTGAGGGGCTGGCTGACCCCAGGTTGATGCTCCTGGGAAGTCCCTCAGCACAACGATCTTTAGCGGGGATCCCCTCCGCCCCCATCATGTCAGCTCCCCGGTGCTTGTAGGACCCCCAGGAGGAAGCCTGCAGGGGAATGGGTCGGTTCTGAGGTGCTCCCATTGCAGAGTGGCCTGGAAAAGGTCACTGGAGCCAGCTGGAAGGTGGCGCGACTAAGGCACTCTGAGTCCAGGGCACAGCCTGCCCAGGGGCAGCCCCCTTGCGGATGAGTGAGCCCGCGATGGGGCCGCTTCCAGGATGGCTGCGCACCCGGCTCTCGGGCAGCTCCTGCCAACTGCTATCCTCACAGCTGAACTAGACCCATTGCCAGTTAGCATCGACCCAGTCTGTACACCCGCTTCTTTTTCTGTCGGGAATGATTTACTAAAGGGGAGAAAACCATTGTATTGTGTGACGCGTTTGGGGACCTTGTGGAAAAACATGCTGAAGGCTGTTTGTTCATCTGGCGGGCTTGGCAGCGCAGGGTGAAGTTTCGCTCCGACCGACAGCTCTCGCGGCCCGCTGGCGAAGAGTTAAGTCGGGGCGCAGGTGACGTCAGTCCTGATCTTTACACGCCTCCGCTTGAGCAATCGCCGCCTCCTCGCGGGGGCCGGTGCTCATTGGCTGTGGGCAGGGCTTCCTGTGGGCAGGCTTTTCTCAATTAAGTAAAAGGGCAGGGCCTGAGCAGCCAATGACAGCTGCGCCCCGGCAGATCTGGTGCGTGTGTGCCCGGCCGGCAAGCATTCCCTGGCTCGCAGGCGGCGGCGCGCCCGGCTCCCCGTCAGCATGCTCTGCCTGTGCCTCTACGTGCCGCTCATCGGGGAGACCCAGACCGAATTCCAGTACTTCGAGTCCAAGGGGCTTCCCGCCGAGCTGAAGTCCATCTTCAAACTCAGCGTCTTTATCCCCTCCCAGGAGTTCTCCACCTACCGCCAGTGGAAGCAGGTCTGTGCGGCCTCGGGGCCGGCGGAGTGAATGAATGCGCGAGTGGTGGTAGACGGTGCGCGTGCGCTAACTGCCGGGTCTCCCCGCCGCCGTGGGGGAAAGAATGTGTGAAATGTGCAAGTTCTTGCGGCTGCAGCCGGGAAAGGGCTATGTCACGTCGCGGGAATGACTGGCTTTCATGTGACTTCCAAGGAAGGCCGGAATTACCGGGAAGATACTTGTGGGAGACGGAAAGGAATTCTCTTGCGGGGGGGGGGGGGGTAGTTCCGGAGAAGTACAGGGCAGGCGGGGGTGGGGGCACAGCCCACATGCTGTGGGGCTGTTTCTCCGAGCTGGGGGAACGGAGGGACGGATAGGCAGAGAAGCTCCTGTTGGATGCCCAGGAGTTGGAAGTCGTGTTACAGAGGTCGGAGCCGGGGGTGCTGTGCCCTGGGAAGGGGGGAGAGTTCCCTTGGGAGCAGGGAGGCAGCAGAAATCGTTACATTTTAAAGACGGGGAGATGGCTACGCGGCCTGTGGGGGTTGCTTGCCTCCTGAAGGGGCACCCTGACTTCTCTGTTACATCTCACGCTGTCCCTTCAGTGCTCCTGATGGCAGTGGAGGCCGGATGGTGTGCCAGGGGTGGTGATTAGCATATCCGAGGAAGGAGCCAGAAAGTAGGCCCAGTAGTTCTGAGGTAGAACCAATGACTTTGAAGATATCTTGAAATCAGCTGCCATGAACACAACCTTGGGTTTTCTGTATCACAAGGCACCCCGCACACCAAGGCACATGGATTGCGTTGGTGGCAGAACAGCCCAGATGCCAAAGCCTCCTAGAGTCTATTTCCATTTCTGTCATAAATCTAGACTGATAACCCTATATGTAATTCGTACCATTCTTGGCTGAGAGCGCAAATGTCCGCAGGAAGTTAACTCCAGATAACAGATAAAATATGTACCAGCATCTGTCTCACATTCCAGCCACACCCCCAGAGTTGTTCTTTGGATCATGTTAGGTGACATGGTATCTGTCCAGGCCTCCTCCTAGCACCCTTAGTGGCTGAGCGGTCGCAAAGAGCCATCAGCTAGTTCGGAGAGTAACCCTGATTGTAATCGTTGGAGGGCACCAGCTCGCCCAATGGTCCATCCATTTCCTAACCCGTTGGCTCAGAGACTTTTAAAGCCATATTGGTTCGTGAATGGTGAATGTGTTTCTCACTGAGAGAATTGGGCAACACAGGAAGATTATAACCATTTTCCTTAGGGGATTCTCGGTCTAGATTTTGGGGTGTTGCTGGGTTGCAGTGACTCATGTGTGTCCCCCACCTTCTTGAGATTAACTTTTAGGGCGGCAGCAGGATCTCTAGGGAGGTGGCTCTGCAGTCCAGCAGGCCCAGCTTGAATCCCGCCCACCACTTCCCTAACTGTGTGACCTTGGATAAATTACTTAACCTCCCTGAGCTTCTGTTTCCTTTTTTTGTAAAATGGGGGAAATGACAGTACCTGCCTCCTAGAGCTGCTTGAGAGGGTTCAGCAGGTTACTAGAAGTAAAGCATTTAGCAGGTCCTATGGCACAGGCCAAGTGCTCACTCGTCTGGGGAGAATTTCCAGGTGCTGGGCATCCAAAACCCAATGGCAGCTGCTGAGCAAGGCTCACCTCTAAGGGCAGGCACAGAGTGCTGTTAAGGAACGGGGTCTCTTCAAGCCTTGTTGGGTCAGTAAACTACTAAGAAGAGCTGGCCTGCCTTTTGGTACCTCGTTGAGGGAGCTGAGGTCCGTTATGTCACCTGGGATCAGAGGCCGGAGGTGCCATGAAGCCCAAGCCCCAGAATAGTCCCCCCTTGGCTCATACCAGGGTTCTCTCGCAGTGTTTCCGGCAAGCAGGCATTGGCAGGGACCAGCTCTGCCCCATACCTTTACCCTGGTCACCCATTTGTTCTTGGGCCAGTGCCACCTATAGGGATAAAGAGCAGGCTACAGCATTGCTGGGGGAATCTGGAGCACCCAGGGCCGTCCCCACATTTGGGCAGAGAGCATGCAGGCTGAGGCCTGGTGCCAGGGACAGTGCTGCCGGGGAGCCACGCAGCTGACCCTGGGGTACAACAAGTTAGTCTTCAGGACACTCGGGATGAGAAAGTGCCAAGCCCGCCACTGTTAGCCTCTTGCGGAAGGGCTTCTCCTGGGTGTGCTTTTTCCTCTTTGCTTGTGAGGGAAGCAGGATGCGCTCTTGCTTGGATTCTGGCCAGCCCCCAGGAGTCTGAATGGTGGCTCTGGGAGTAGAGCGAGGGAAGCCTCTCAGGTCCTTGGGGCCACCTCTGTTCTGTTCGTGGGCTGGCACAGTTGTTTCCTGGGGACGGGGCACCGTGAGGGACAAGGGAGAGCTAGTGCACGAGCTAATGGACCAAACCTTCCTTTTGTTTTGTAGAAAATTGTGCAAGCTGGAGATAAAGACCTCGACGGGCAACTCGACTTTGAAGAATTTGTCCATTATCTGCAAGATCATGAGAAGAAGCTGAGGCTGGTGTTCAAGAGTTTGGACAAGAAGAATGATGGTGAGCGTTGCCTCCAGAGCCAGTGGCTGCCCCGGGTCTCAGGCCTCTTGCGGGGCCCGGCCCCCGGCTGAAGCCTTTGTTGTTGTTGCAGGACGAATCGACGCTCAGGAGATCATGCAGTCCCTGCGGGACCTGGGAGTCAAGATCTCCGAACAGCAGGCAGAAAAAATTCTCAAGAGGTGAGCGCTTCGTCAGCCTCCGCGTTTGGTTTAACAAGCGTGTGACAAAAGAAAGGCGTTCTCCGACCAACTCTGTGGTGCCCTTCACTGTACTGACCCTGTTTCTCTGAACTTTGGCTTCTGGTGGTTTGACGCGAGCCCCAGGTAGCCTCTCCCCGAGAGCCGCTGCTCCCCGGGTTCCAGGCCAGGGTCACAGATCACTTGGAAGCGTGCCCGCTCACCGGTGGCCTGTGAAGACCAAAGACTAGTTGGGGGCGTTTCAAGTGGGTGAAGGGCGAGCACTGCCTGGCGGGGAAGGGGCTCGGGCAGCCTGTTTACGGTGGACTTCTTCCTGAGAAGGCCGACTTTTCTCCCCACTGTCCTCAGATGTGCTGCCCCGAGACGGCTCACAGGGGAGCCCTGGTCCTGGGGGGTTAGCGTAGTGACTCTGCCAGGAAGTCATGCAGGTTTGTGTTAGGAGCGGCTTCCCGTCCTGCCTGCGCCTTTTCCAGATCCCCGGGGCCGGAAGGGGCTGGTCAGGGCCAGCTGCCTCTCGTACCGCTCCCTGGGCGTTTGTGCTGTGGCGTGTGTCTGCTTCACTAACATCTGCTCCGAGCACTTATCTGTGTTTCTCCTCTCTCCTCTGCATCCTCCTTTGTCTGTCTGTCAGAATACGAACGGGCCACTTCTGGGGCCCTGTCACCTAGTAAGTATCCGTGTCACCCTGGTGACTGCCTCCCTCCTTGACCTCTGTGCCTGATCGGAACGGGGTTCTTGTGGGCCACGATAATTCCCGTTTTTGTGCAAAGTGGGGTGTGGAGCCACCTCGCCTCTTCACTGGGGCAGAGGCACCTCCTGTGGGTTCGTCAGTGGCCCCGCGCCTGCCCCTGGCTCGCCTGGAGGGGGGATGTGCAGTTGGCACATGGGCCTGTTTACCAGGGGAAACCGACCGTGCGTTTGTCTTGCAGCATGGATAAAAACGGCACGATGACCATCGACTGGAACGAGTGGAGAGACTACCACCTTCTGCATCCCGTGGAAAACATCCCCGAGATCATCCTGTACTGGAAGCATTCCACGGTGAGTCCCTTGTCCCCCGAGGCGTTTTCTGCCTCTTCCGTTCAAGGGTCCCCTCGTGTGGCGTCAGCCCCCACCCCGGCGTGGGGGTGAGGGCGGGGTTTTTGGCTTGCCTCCTGCTCACTCCGCCGGCGGCCCCCCAGAGCCCTCCACGTGCACCCTCCGTTCCCACATACCGGCCAACGCAGCCGTTCCCCAGACATGGGTTCCTTCTGCCAGGGGTGCCCTCCTGCCCCACACACCGCCTGTTCTTCAGGGTCCACTCCTAACACCCCTTCCCCGATCCGGCTTATTCTCCCAAAGCTGGAGTGTGCCTTGGGCGGCGGGGGACACTGTACAGAGAACAAATACAGAGCCATTAAGTTTCTTCCCCCCCTCCCCACTTTTTGTGTCCTTTCTCTCTATCAAAAGAAAACATCCCCACGGTCCTGTTCATAGTGTTCCTTCACGCCTGTCAGCGCCGCTGTTCAGAAAGACCCACACCTCCCTGGTCGTGGCCATGTTGGTGCCCCGCCTGCAAGCCCGTTCGCTTGGGGTTCACCTCCAATCTGTCTCCCACTGTGTCCAGGTCAGGGCCTCACCCTCAGGGCGCGCCTGGCTCTCAATGGGGGAAGTTAGGTGCCCTGCTCCAGGCGTCAGAGCAGAGCTGGTGCGGACTCGGCAGGATGCCGCCCAGGAGAGAGGCCATTACGTAGGCATCGCAACCCCTCTGATATTTGCTGAGGCCCTTGCACAATGTTCTGCCAGCGTGATCTGGTTACACATCGGGTTTCAGAAGAATTTTTACCCCTGACTTGACCCTTTCAGTACAGGCAGTCTGGTGATCCTCAGCTGAAATGCCTCTGTAAGCCATTCTTACAGGAGCCAGGGGCAGTATCTGAAAAGCCGTCCAAGTGGTTTTATAACTGCTTTCTTCCAGCTGCACTCTCAGATTCTATCCCTGGGCCTCTGCACGGCTCCGACAGGGATCGGAGCTGTGCCACCTTCACACGGTGAAGGGGGAGGGGCACACCCGTCTCCGACCCTGGGCCCTTGGCATTCTCACTATCTGTGTGGCCCCTCAGGCTCGGCCCTTCTAGACGGTGGAACGTTACGGACCTAGCTGTCTGCCAGCAGCTTGGCCACGAGAGTCGGGAGCCTGCTTATTTTATCTTTGTTGGTCTTCCTCGCAGATCTTCGATGTGGGTGAGAATCTGACGGTCCCCGACGAATTCACAGTGGAGGAGAGGCAGACGGGGATGTGGTGGAGACACCTCGTGGCTGGAGGCGGGGCAGGGGCCGTGTCCAGAACTTGCACGGCACCCCTGGACAGACTCAAGGTGCTTATGCAGGTATGTGGGGAAGCGGGCCTCAGACTGCCTGGGTTCTATCCCCTGGTTCCTCAGCGGGTTGGTTTTCCCCTCCTTTGTATAACCCTGTTTGGCTTACAGTTTTCTAACCCATTAAATTAGATCGGAATTACTGCTCAGACAGGGTAGCATAAGATCCAGATCTAGGTGCCCTTTTGCACATAGTTTATCTCATTTTATCTGGGTCAAGCAAGCCAGGGGTCACGTTACAGGGCCGTGATGGGGGCAAGTGAGGCCACCAAGAACCGGGTGTGACAGGAACCTGTTTCCTTGGGTGCATCTTGCACAGACATCACACGGGGTCGGAGTAAGTGGACCCCCACCTGGCCCGGAGACCTTTACCTTGGCCGGGTGCCTGACTCCACGTCCACAGGGCAGAGATAAGCTAGGCCCGTGTCAGGGACAGGGTTGTGAAATCGACCTGCACGAGGACGCCCTGTTGGACTTCAGTGTCACCTGAATATGGCCAGTCACCTGCTTGTCCCCTTGCTTGTGTGCTGACACTTGTGTTTCTGAGCCCTGCTCAGAAAAGGTGCCATCCTTTCCTCCCCCGCGCCCCTCTCCTTGCCCTCCTGAGCCTGCATTGGTTTGAAGCCTGTTAAATGTGAACTCTCTTCTTGTGCCCAAGTGGGGAGGCGGAATGGTGTGGGGAGAAGAGCTTTAGGGGGTCCCCCATCCTCAGAGCCGTGGCACTTTGGGCAAGTCACTTTAGTGCCGGGACGTCCAGGTCCTCTAAAAAAAAAACCAAGGGGCTCCAGCAAATTGCCTCATCGATTTGTGTTTCTTAACTGAATTCCCAGGAAACGAGGTAGGGATGAAAAGCGGTGCGTGGGTGGAATGATCGTGCCTGGGATGTGCCTTAAAGCGATCCAACAGGTGGGGGTGGGGAGCGCACGCAGATGTAGAGTGGCCGTGGTTTCATGCTTGTTGAAGCTGATTATGGGCTCACGAAAGCCCATGATATCTCTGTGCATTTTTGCATGTGTTTGAAATTTTGCGATAAGAAAAAGCTCAGTTTAAGAAACTTGTTTTTTTAATTGTTTTTTAAAGTTTATTTATTTTTGACAGAGACAGAGTGCAAGCATGAGCTGGGGAGGGGCAGAGAGAGGGGGAGACACAGAATCCAAAGCAGGCTCCAGGCTCTGTCAGCACAGAGCCTGACATGGGGCTTGAACTCACAAACCGTGAGATCATGACCTGGGCCGAAGTCGGACGCTTAGCCGACTGAGCCACCCAGGCGCCCCAAGAAACGTTTTAAGGTAGTCATTGTGAAGGTGTTTACCACAATGTTGGCACACAGTGGGTGCACAGTGAGGAGCTGGGGTAGCCGTGTTTGATTGTCACGGTGTTGCGTTACCCTTCTGAAAACCGAGAAACAGAGAGCTGCCCGCTGACCTCGGTGTGTTGGCCTGTGATAGAGCCTCTTTGTCCATCAATGGCAGCCCTCTGGCCGCAGGGTTCTTTCTGACCGCTTGTCCTTCCCTCCTCAGGTCCACGCTTCCCGAAGCAACAACATGTGCATCGTGGGCGGGTTCACCCAGATGATTCGAGAAGGTGGGGCCAAATCCCTCTGGCGGGGCAACGGCATCAATGTCCTCAAAATTGCCCCTGAGTCGGCCATCAAATTCATGGCCTATGAACAGGTGAGGACCCAGCTTCCCTGGGCTGAGGTCCCTGCCCTGCTGATGCCCTGGAACTTGGAGCCAGTCACTGGGGACAGCAGGGCGGGGCAGGCGGCTGGGTCCGGCCCCCACCCTGCTGCCAGCTCCACTGTGGGTCAGTTCCTTCTATTTTGGGGCGGTGTCACAGGTGCCAGGGACACCGGGTCTTGGTTAAACTTGACTGGCTCTAGGAGGAACGGTGGGGCAGGGGCCAGTGCGCTGATCTCTGGGGTGTATCAGTCCGTTTGCTCTCTGTTCTAGATCAAGCGTCTTGTGGGGAGTGACCAGGAGACTCTGAGGATTCACGAGAGACTTGTGGCAGGGTCCTTGGCTGGGGCCATCGCGCAGAGTAGCATCTATCCAATGGAGGTGAGGGCCACGTTGGTCTGTGGTAGAGCCTCTTAGAACAAGCAGTGTGCGCGGGGTTGAGGGCGAGGAGGGGACCATGCTCACCCTCCCGTCGCTCCTTTTGGGTTCTCCAGGTTCTGAAGACCCGGATGGCCCTGCGCAAGACAGGCCAGTACTCGGGCATGCTGGACTGTGCCAGGAAGATCCTGGCCAGAGAAGGGATGGCCGCCTTTTACAAAGGCTATGTTCCCAACATGCTGGGGATCATCCCCTACGCTGGGATAGACCTAGCCGTCTACGAGGTGAGGAACCCCTAGTAGCCAGGACCCCCCCCCCATCTGTTGTCACACTTCCTGAAAGACACTGGGGATGACTGCGACAAGGAACACCAGTGTCTCCTCCCAGAGTCATCAAGTCATTGCAAGGGTCTCCTGTCACACCGCAGCCCCCAAGTCCTACGCCCTCAGGGATTCAGTGGGCACATTGTCAGAGCACAACTCTGTGGGGGTCCACTGTGCCCCCGGAAGACTTCAGACCCCAGGAGTCAGGCCCTCTGTGTAGGGAAGGTGCTGCTGCCCCTGCGTCATCCCTGCTCCCAGTCTTATCCAGGAGCCCCCAGTGAGGGCAGAAACAAAGGGCAGGCAGGCCAAGCGAATCAGGTTACAATAGCCTCGAGGATCCCATGTGACAAGGAAGTGCCTCCTGTGTGGATCCAGTAACTGTGTCCCCACCCCCAGCGCCCCTGTCTCTTGTGGCCTCACAAGGTCTCTGTGAGGCTCAGAGGCACTTGGGCTCATCCCTGCTCCCCTTTCCCCTTTCAGACGCTCAAGAACGCCTGGCTGCAGCGCTATGCGGTAAACAGCGCCGACCCTGGTGTATTTGTGCTCCTGGCCTGTGGCACCATGTCCAGCACCTGTGGGCAGCTGGCCAGCTACCCACTGGCCCTGGTCAGGACCCGGATGCAGGCCCAAGGTAATGCTGGTCCTGGGCCAGTGCCCAGGGGCCCACCTCCCAGGGCAGGTCAGGCTCTCGGGAGGAGCTGGCAAGCCTCTGATGGGTGCCTCTCTCGCTACAGCCTCCATCGAGGGCGCCCCGGAGGTGACCATGAGCAGCCTCTTCAGACAGATCCTGCGGACCGAGGGCGCCTTTGGCCTGTACCGGGGGCTGGCCCCCAACTTCATGAAGGTGATCCCAGCCGTGAGCATCAGCTACGTGGTTTACGAGAACCTGAAGATCACCCTGGGCGTGCAGTCGCGGTGATGGGACGGGGGTGCGACCCCGCCTCGCTCGGCAGACTCACGGATCCTGGGCCTGCAGCCCCGGGATGTTTAGCCGTCTCATTCTGTGAATGTGCCAACACTAAGCTGACTGAAGCCAAGCTGTGAAAAGCCTGGGGTGCGCCCGCAAGGGAGTAGGGGAAGGCCTGGCAGGCTCACCGGCTGTGTCCCGCTGACCCTGGCCGACCGTCACGTCCGCTCCGGCGGGGGGGTAGCAGGACACAGGCACACGCACACAGGGACAGGACGCTTCCTGCGGTGCCTGCCGAGATAGCAGGGCTCGGAACCGGCTCGGTTCTTCCATCTTGCAGCCAGACCACCAGCCGCGGGCCTTGCCCCCTGGCCTGCTGGGCGCCTACCCCGCGCCCGCCTTCCTTCCTTCCTCGCTGCTGTGTTAATATGGTAGGAGGAGGGCTACCAGCCCACTCCCCATGTTACTGCTTGCTCCTCTCGCCTCAGTCCGTGGGGACCTCACACCTGGCTTCCTGGCCCACAGTGTCACCTCTGGCCAGGTTGTGCCGGGAAGAGGGAGGAGTCTGGCTTTTGTGCGCACCCTCATCTGAGCCCTGCTGTTGGCTTCTGAGCTCACCAACAGACGGGTACCTGGGTGTGCGTGTGCATGCAGGGGGCAAGGCCACGCCCCGCCATTGGCCGCCTGGCATCCTGGTGCATGGCTTCACGGAAGGCACGCGCTGGGTCTCGCAACGCAGAAAGCCTCTGCTCCTGCTGCCGGGGTGTCTTGGTGCTCTGAGCGGGCCCCAGACTCCGTCAGGACTGGCACCAACTCAGAACCAACCCCCGTCCCCTGCTCTGGAGTGAGAGCGGTGAGGCGTCATGTAGCTGCGGGAAGGGGAGCCGCTGCCGGGGGTCCGCGCGTCCTGGGGAGAGAAGGAAAAGGTTTTTGAAGGCCTTAATTATGTATCGTTGGGAAAAGGGTTTTGTTCAGAAGGGCACACTGGACAAATGTGCAAGTTCTGTGCTTCCAGAGGGAAGACAAAGGGGGTAGAAAGCCTGGCCGACTGCATTAAAGTCTGTTTCTGACGCCCCCTGGGGATTTGTGTCCAATCCCAATCGGGGCAAAGTGGGACCAGCCTCACATTCCACCGATGCAGGGCGTCACAGTGCTTGGAGCCTATTTATTTCATATTTATTTGAACAGAGTTCTGTCCTAACTATTTTTATAGATTTGTTTAATTAATAGCCTGTCATTTTCAAGTTCATTTTGTATTCATATTTATGTTCATGGTTGATTGTACCTTCCTAGCACCCTCCAGGTGGGGTGGGGAGAGGAAGGAGGGGCCGTGGGAGTGATCTTTCCCGCCGCTGGCCGCACTGTCGTCAAGTCTGTCCAAAGAAATGCCTCGGAACTGGCGACAGAAGAAAGGTCAGGGCAGGAGGGCCCTGGTCATGGGGAGGTGGCTCCTGGCAGGTTGGAGCAGGGCTTGCACCCAGGAAGAGCCTCAGGATCTGAGGGTCTGACCGGGGGCAGGAAGAGTGGCAGAAATCTCCACTCCATTGAGCGTGGAAGTCCAGATCATT
Organism: Lynx canadensis; assembly: GCF_007474595.2. Classification (NCBI taxonomy): domain Eukaryota; kingdom Metazoa; phylum Chordata; class Mammalia; order Carnivora; family Felidae; genus Lynx; species Lynx canadensis. Next base: position 86,555,649 of record NC_044315.2, read on the forward strand.
TCTTGGGCTGGGAGGATCTCTTGTTTCAGCCTTTAGACTGACTAGGCGCTGAGGGGCCTATCACTGTGAGTTTGGGGTGGGGGCTCCAGGAGAGGGCGGCCAGCTCCCCGCCCCCCCCTGTGAAGTGGGCTCCCTCCCCCCCAGGCCCCCCCTCCCCCCCACCACTCCTGCTCAGCAATGCTGGTCAACTTGGCGACTTCACGGTCGCACTTCTGTTCCACCAGAATGGCCTGGTGAGGACAACTCAAATAGGATGCAAAGATCAATGCAAAAATTACTGTTTTATCTAAATCTAGGGATAACTGGAATTTGTGAAAAAGCAAATTAAGACAGAATTGGAAGTTGTCCTTTAAAACAGCCTTCTAATAAAGTTGTTTCAAAGCTGATGATGGAGCCACGTGACTTTTTTCTGGTAGGGGCTGGGGGGGTGGGGGGGCAACTGCACGTCTGAGAAAGAATCCACCTTTCTCATCAGAGGAAATGAGAAAGCTACCCTCTCCGGGCTTCTCGGAGGCACTCCCTCTTTAAAATGGGATTGGGGGTGCTCTGCACAGGTCACCAGAGCCCCCTGAGCCTGATGTTTCTTCCTCAGGCCTCCTCTGAGTCTCGGGCAGAGCTGGTCACTCCCTGCCCCTGAAGCCCCTCCAGGTGCTGCAGTGCCATCATCCACTGCCCTGGGTGCCCCTCCCCAGCCTCACCGCTCATTCCCACCCAGCTGGCACACAGAGACGTTGTGGGGCCCTGCCTGATGTTCTCGATTTGCTTTCTGCCTGTCTCCCCGGGAGAGGGTGAGGCCCTCTGGGGCACGGAATGCGTTTGTAGCATTGTCTCCAGCACTTAAGACCGTGCCTGGTACCATTTTCATTAAATAACAATCCACACTCTGTCCCTGATGGCCCCAGGTATGTCAGGGCAGCAGGGGACAGTATGAAGCAGCTTGGGGACTCCATCAGGGGGCTGTGGCATTCAGAGGCTGTAGGGAGGCACGGAAGTGTGCCCATTTTTGAAACTGGTATATACCACTTGTACTGGGTTGAATAGCATCCCCCCCAAATTCATGTCCCCTGGGAACCTCAGGATGTCACTTTATTTGGAAATAGGACTTTTGCAGATGTAATCAAGTGGGTTACAGTGGGGGCGTCTGGGTGGCTCAGTCGTTAAGCATCCGACTTCGGCTTGGGTCATGATCTCACAGTTGGTGGGTTCGAGCCCCGTGTGGGGATCTGTGCTGACAGCTCAGAGCCTGGAGTCTGCTTCGAATTCTGTGTGTGTGTCTCTCTCTCTGCCCCTCCCCCGCTCACACTCTGTCTCTCTCTCAAAAATAAACATTAAAAAATTTTTATTAAAGAACAAAACCTGGATTATGGTGAGCCCCAGGCCCAATGAGTAGTGTCCTTATAGAACAGGAGGATTTGGACAGACATGCCCAGAAAGAGGTAAAAGGCCATGTGACCACAGGGCATGCATCTACAAGCCAAGAAATACCACGGATTGCAGGGGGCCACCCAAGGCAAAGAGAGTGGCAGGCAGTTTCTCCCTCAGACTGTCCAGAAGGACCCAACCCTGCCAACAGCTGGATCCCAAACTCTGGGCCTCCTGAACTATGAGAGAATGAGTTTTTGTTGTTCGGGGTCATCCAAGTTTGTGGTGATTTGTTAGCAGCTGGGAAACTAATATGGCACCTGCTTCAGCTGTTCATTGCCAGGGTAACGGGCATAAACCATTTCCTGACCAGGTCTTGGCAAGTGGGTCCCCTCACCCAGAACCTGCTCTCCCAACCAAATAAATGTTCCCGAGTGCCGTAGGCAGAATTACGCCCCCTCCCAAAGAGGTCCCTGTCCTAATTCCCACACCCTGTGAATTAGGTTACATTGCACTGGGCAATCGAGGTTGCTAATCAGCTGACCTTAAAATAGAGAGATTATCCTGGATTACCCCATGTAATCACACGGGTCCTTCAATGGGGGATCAGGGAGAGTCAGGGAGCCGGCACAGGAAGGACTCGGCCCAAGGTCGTTGTCAAGGCCACGAGTCAAGGAATGTGGGTGGCCCCTGGGAGTTGGAAGAGGCAAGGAATGGATTCGCCACCAAGAGTCTCCAGGAGGAACACGGCCCTGCTTGATTTTAGCCTGGTGAGACGCATTTCAGACTTCTGACCTCCAGAACTGCAAGGTAATACTTTTATATTGGTTAAGTCACTATGTCTGTGCTAATTTGTTACAGCAGCAATAGGGAACAAATATAGAAAGCCTGTCTGACTTTTCATGGGTTGACAGTGGGACAGTGGAAATCCCTGCCCCAGTGTGGCCCAGGTTGGCCTTGGGAGAGTCACAGCACCTGTCTGAGCCTGTCTGTCTGTTAGATAAAAAGAATTAAGACTTGCCTGGAAGGGCTGTTAGAAAGCTGGAAAGGGACGGGGGGGGGGGGGGGGGGGGGCGGGCCTGGCTGGCTCAGTCAATGGAGTGTGCGATTCTGGAGCTCAGGGTTGTGGGTTTGAGCCCCAGGCTGGGTGTAGAGATTACTTAAGAATCAAATCTTGGGCGCCTGGGTGGTTCAGTTGCTTCAGCATCTGACTTCGGCTCGGGTCATGATCTCACCGTCCGTGAGCTTGAGTCCCGCTTTCGGGTGAACACGAGCCCTGCTTCTGTCTCTCTATCTCTCTCTCTCTCTCTCTCTCTCTCTCTTTCTCTCTCTCTCTCTCCCTCTCTCTCTGCCTCCCTTGGGATTCTCTCTCTCCACCCTTGCTCATTGGTGCCCTCTCTCTCTAAAAAAAAAGAAAAGAAAAAAAAAGAAAGCAAATTGTTTAAAAAAATGTGAGACATCAATTATAAAAATAAAATTGGGATGAAATTTAACATTGTGTCAACTATACTCAAATTTTAAAAATACTCATTTTAAAAATTTTTTGAGAGTGGGTGTATGTGCACTAGCAGGGGGAGGGGCAGAGCGGGAGAGAGAATCTCAAGCAGATTCTGGGCTCAGCTCAGAGCCTGATTCAGGCCTTGATCCCAATGACCCTGGGATCATGACCTGAGCCAAAATCAAGTCAGATGCTAAACTGACTGAGCCACCCAGGTGCCCCTCAATGATCATCGTTTTAAATATTTATTTATTTACTTTTGAGAGAGAGAGAGAGAGAGAGCACAAGCAAGCAAGGGGCAGAGAGAGAATCCCAAGCAGGCTCTGCACTGTCAATGCAGAGCCCAATTTGGGGCTCAAACTCATGAACCGTGAGATCATGACCTGAGCTGAAACCAAGAGTTGGATGCTTAACCGACTGAGCCACTCAGGTGCCCCAATGATAATTCTTTTAAAAAGAAAGTTGAAATTAGGGGTGCCTGGGCGGCTCAGTCGGTTAAGCGTCCAACTTTGGCTCAGGTCATGATCTCATGGTTGTTGAGTTTGAACCCTGTGTCGGGCTCTGTGCTGACAGCTCGGAGCCTGGAGCCTGCTTCGGAGTCTGTGTCTCCTTTTCTCTCTCTCCCTCTCCCTCTCTCTCTTAAAAATAAACATTAAAAAAAATAATAATAACAAAAAGTTGAAATGAGATCAGGAAAAGACAAGACTGGTCCTTAAAAAACAGCTCCCTTTCCCCAGCCAAACACACAGTAAGTAACCCCCTCAACGCTTGTCATTCTAGCCTCCAGTGTTGGGAGGCTCGTGCAGGCCTGGGGTCTCTGGCATCTGAAGAAACCCAACCTGGGGGTGGGGTGGGGGTTGCAATTTGTGCTGCAGGGCCTGGTGATTCCTCTACCCGTCTCCCTCCTGAAGCTAGATGGACCCTTCCATCTCTAATCCTGAGGGCACCAGCTGGAGCACTGCACACACAGGACTTAGCCCTCAGTGGTTTTAGGAGGTGTTTCTGTCACCACGGCCCCATTCTACAGATGAGGAAACTAAGGCTGGAGGAAAAATGACTTGCCCAAGGCCTCACTGTGAGTAGCTGACAGGGCCTCAAATGCACGTCAGCTGACCCCTGGGCTCTGCTGAGGCTGCCCGCCAGGAGGCCCATGCTGCGACCCACCCGTGGGGACTTTCACCCAGGAGCACTCTGTCTCGATTCCAGACAGGTGGCACCCGGTCCCTGGTTATTCTCCTGAGCCTGGAGGCCACAGAGAACCTAGAACTCGTTGGGCAAGCCTGTGCTTAAATCCTAGCACCTGGTGATATGATCTTGGGCAAATCTCATGCCTCCCTGAATCTCAGTTTCCTCACAAGCAAGATGGGCACAGAACCTTCCTGACGGCTTAGAGTGAGAGGGAACTTGTCCGGGTTCATACAAAGGGTAAGTATATGTTGAAGTGAGATTCAAACCAGCTCGTTCACTCTGAAGCCATGTTCTCAACCTTGGCTCCCGGCCGGGCCGCCCCCCATCCAGATCTCATTGGTCTGAGCAGGTTGGAATGTAGGGGAAGGCAGAGGGGAGCACCTGCGTGCCGGGCCCAGCTGCCCAGGTGTGAACCTTGGTCCCTGCCCTCCAGGGCTGATGAGGAGGAGGCCGGAGCAGACCAGCCAGGCCTGGTCACACTGGCTGGCCAGGGCTGGCTAGGAAGGGCCAGCAGGAGGGACACAATGGGCTAGGCCAGGTAAGAACCAAGAATGAGGAAATTGAGGCTGGGGGAGGGCCAGAGGCCTGCCGCAGTTCCCCCAGGGGAGCAAGACTGAGCCGGGCCTCCTGCTCGGAGCTTCCTGGAACCGAAGCTGGCTGGGGCGGCCACCCAGGAGCCATCTCTTTTCACCGTTTGCCCATCAACACGACCTGTTATCTCCCCACAGCAGATGTAGATGCTGAAGACCGAGGGGGCTGGCTCCACCCCTCAGTGGCTCCGCCCCCTCCTCACCACACAGCCCAGCCCCACCTCTCAGTTCACAGAGTTGACGGGACAAGGGACTTGCCGGAGGTCACTAGGCTCCTCCCAGTAGCCGATTCTCTTCCCAGGCCACACTGGCTTCTATCCTATGTATTAGTATCCTATAGCTGCTGTTATAAAGTGCCACAAGCGTGGTGTCTTATGACAGATTCATCTCATCTGTTCTCTCACGGTTCTAGAGGCTTGGAAGTCCGATCTCTATTTCACTGGGCTGCAATCAAGGTGCCCGCAGGGCTGCTTCCTTCTGGAGGCTCCCGAGGAGAGTCCGCCTCTTGGCTCCTTCCGGTTCTGGAGGCTTCAGAATCCCTTGGCTGGTCGAGCTTTCTCGAATGTCCCCCCGCCCCCGCTGGCCTCTGCTTCCTTCTCCTCTCTTCTGGAGTCACACCTCCCTCTTACAAGGACATTTGTGATCATGTTACCTTTAGGGCCGAATCCTGAGACCCCATCCAGGAAAATCCCTTCATCTCAAAATCACTAATTTAATCACATCTACAAATTCCCCTGAGCACAACGAGGTAACAGCCACAGGTTCCCGGGACAAAGACCTGGACACATTTGGGGGCCATTACTCAATCCACCACGCCACTCCCCCGCTGCACACCCTGTTCCCCGTTACCCCCTTCTGCCACTCAGCCCTCAAAATCCTTCCCGTTCGACTGGTGAAGTAAATTAGGGAACAGTCATCCCACGGAAGGTGGCTACCGTGGAGGACTACTCAGGCTTGTAGAGCAATTACTGATCCGGAATATGTTCACGATCTGAATTTTTATTTTAAAAAAGGGAAAAACTTGGGGCACCTGGGTGGCCCAGTCGGTTAAGCGTCCCACTTCACCTCAGGTCATGATCTCACAGTCAGTGAGTTCAAGCCCCACGTCGGGCTCTGTGCTGACAGCTCAGAGCCTGGAGCCTGCTTCCGATTCTGTGTCTCCCTCTCTCTCGGCCCCCCACCCCCCAACCCAGCCCAGTAGCACTCTGTCTCTCTCAAAAATGAGTAAACATTAAAAATTGAAAAAAAAAAAAAAAAAAGAAATTACCTAGAGAGAGAGGAGCAGTAAGGCATTGTGTTAAGATCACAAATTCTGGGGGCACCTGGGTGGCTCAGTCGGTTGAGCGTCCGACTTCAGCTCAGGTCACGATCTCACAGTCCATGAGTTCGAGCCCCGCATCGGGCTCTGGGCTAATGGCTCAGAGCCTGGAGCCTTCTGATTCTGTGTCTCCCTCTCTCTCTGCCCTTCCCGTTCATGCTCTGTCTCTCTCTGTCTCAAAAATAAATAAATGTTAAAAAAATTTTTTTTTTAAGATCACAGATTCTGGGGCGCCCGGGTGGCTCAGTTGGTTAAGCATCTGACTGGCTCAGGTCATGATCTCACGGTTTGTGAGTCTGAGTTCCCCATTGGGTGTGCACAAGCCCCGCTTCAGGTGAGCCTCGCTCCTCTCTCCCTCTGCCCCTCATGGGATTCTCCCTCTCTCTCTGCCCCTTGCTCACTTGGGCCCTCTCTCTCTTAAAAAAAAAAAAAAAAAAAAAAAAAAAAAAAAATCACAGATTCGGGGGAGGCACTTGGGTGGCTCTGTCAGTGAAGTGTCCGACTAGGTTTCGGCTCAGGTCATGATCTCATAGTTCATGAGTTCAAGCCCCACATGCAGCTCTGCACTGGCAGTGAGGAGCCCGCTTGGGATGCTCTCTCCCTCTCCCTCTGCTCCTCCCCTGTTCACACTCGCTCTCTCCCCCTCAAAATAAATAAACTTAAAAAAAAAAAGGAGGGGCATCTAGGTGGCTCAGTTGGTTAAGTGTCCAACTTCGGCTCAGGTCATGATCTCATGGTCCATGGGTTTAAGCCCCCTGTTGGGCTCTGTGCTGACAGCTCGGAGCCTGGAGCCTGCTTCGGATTCTGTGTCTCCCTCTCTCTGTGCCCCTCCCTGGCTTACACTCTGTCTCTGTCTCTCTCTCTCAAAAAATAAATAAACATTAAAATACATACAGACAGACAGACATGCATACATACATACCTAAATAGATTACAGATTCTGGAGCCAGACCTGGGTTCAGATCCCACCTCTGCCACCCACTAGCTCTGTGTGACACTGGGCCAGTCACCTAACCTCTCTGATGGCTCAGTTTCCTCATTTGTAACGTGGGGTAGCAAAGCTTAAATGGGGTAAAGTATGTAAAGTGCTCAAAACAATCCTTGCCGTAAAATAGGCCCCATTTAGCTGATATTTATTTATAAAATATAAATTTTATCTATACCTATCTGTGTGTGTGACACACACACACACACACACACATATGCACTATATGTGGGCTACATAAAAAATAATCTAGAAGGCTGTACTCCAAAAAAATTTTGAGTGCTCATATCTCTAGGTTGGTGGGACCATGAATAATTGGTATCAACTTTTTGCTTATCTGAAAGTTCTATTTATGTACAATAAACATTCATCATTTGCATAATCAAAGTGAAATTTTAAAATTTAACAGTCTAACAAACAAAAAAAGCAAACCGGAATCCTCCTGACTCTTGAAGCCCCAGCTGTGGCTTGTCCTCCCCAGAGACCTCCCTGACTCCCAGGGCAGAAGGATCTCGCTGTTCTCACGACTCTTCTTATTTCCTGGAGCTCTTGACCTAAAAGCCCAGTTGGGAACAGAGAGTGTTCTGAGGCCAGCAGACCCCACCGGCTGCATAAAACGCCCATCACATGTCAACTGTGCACGCTGACTCTGTGTAGTGCTCCCATCTCCAACCACATCAACCCCATGAAGGTTAACTGACCTCCGAGGGCTTGTCCAAGGTCACAGCAGGTAGTGACAAGGTTCCCACCTCAGGCCTTCTGCTGTCATCAAGGCCACGGGGCATCTGCCCTGATCTGAGCCTGACCAAAATGGGGCAGAGGTTCTTGGCTTGGGGCCCTTTCCTCCGAGAGGTGTGGCTTTTCCTGCCTGCCCATTTTCGGACCCTTACCTGCTCAACGCATTTTATAGATGAGCCAAGAGTCGCTGGATAACAAAGACAAGCCAGACAAGAGATGCGATTCTGAAGCTGGTCACGAGGTGGCAGCATGAGGCCCTGTTTCGCATCCTCTACTGCCCTCTGGTGGTTATGGGAAAATATACCCAGGGGCTGGCCAAGGAGCATTTGGGAAAACTGAGGCAGGGTTGTCACCTGCGGTGGAGGATACTCAGGGAAAGAAGCACACTCAGTTGGTGTCCCACGGTGGCCTTGGGTTGACTGGCCATTCTCCAGCCTCAGTCGCAGGGAACAGGTCTAGCTACTATCGTCCTTGGCCTTTTCATCAAGGTGACCAGTCAGTGGAGGAGGGTGTGGAGGGTGCCGGTTGGGTGCCTTTCGGCCTGCAGCGGCCCCAGGGAAAAAGCCCCCAGCCAGGTCCCTGTCCCCAGCACATGGTTCTGCCACAACCATATCCTCCTCTGTGAAATGCAGAGACAGAAGAAAATATCTGAATCTGTGAAAACAGGGAGAAGGTAGCTGGAAGCCGGGGCCTGGCCTGTACCTGAGCCTCCTTAGCCAGACCAGGCCTCAAGTGGGGAAGGCTGCGCTGGGAGACACGATCCCTGGGCTGAGCAGGAGAGAAGGGGCAGGGAGCATAGGGTGGAGATGTGGGCGGTGAGACCCTCCCCTGGCCACGGCGTCACGGACAGCTGGGTGGCAGGAGAAGGCTGTCTGTGAAGAGATGGGAAGAGGGACAGGGATGCAGGGAAGGCCCTCCCCGGGGGACCCACAGCGCTGCCGGCCTAGTTCCTATCCTGCCTGAGGGAGGCTCTGGGATCCGCAGGCCCGGGTCCCTGGAGCAAAGGCCTTTGAGGACTTAAGGCCTGACTGATTCAGAGGAACAGTATTCTGGACACAAGCGTGGCTCTTGGAGGTGGCCTCATGCCACAGACTGATGTGGCCTCCGGCCTTGGCTTCTCTGCTTCCTCCCACAGGAGAGGCACTCCCAGGAGACAGGAAGGGGGGCTGGCCTGGCCAGCGGGCTATGGCTTATCCATGCAGCAAGCACTCTGCAGCTGTGAACAACAAGCCAGCGTCACATGTGCTGACAAGGACAGAAGCCTGTGATGGGAATGAGAACAAGCAGGTAGCAGACCAGCTCTGCAGGAGAGACTGAGGCCGCTGCTTCCAAATGTTAGGCTGTTTTGCCTCCAGAATGCTCCTCAGGCCTCTTATTTCAACGTCTGCCGTCACAAGGCACATGAATTCTTTTTATGTTTAAATGTTTATTTTTGAGAGAGAGAGAGAGAGAGAGAAACAGATTGCGAGTGGGGGAGGGGCAGAGAGAGAGAGACACACACACACACAGAATCGGAAGCAGGCTCCAGGCTCCGAGCTGTCGGCACAGAGCCCGATGTGGGGCTCGAACTCACAAACAGTGAGATCATGACCTGAGCCGAAGCTGGACGCTCAACTGACTGAGCCACCCACGTGCCCCAAATTATTTTTACGTTTAAAAAAAAAAAACTAATAAAGAAAATAAAATTTTAAAACTCTCCTGAAGGGGTCTGGGGGAAGGGGTTGCCCAGTTGCCCTGGCAGGGAGAGCCCAGGGAGTAGAGTTCTGCCCACTAGCCACCTGTCTGGCCTGGGGAGGCCACTGTGCTCTTCATTTGCTGAAACCAGGGGAATGGGGACCCCCGACCAGGGTGCTCTGCTCAGAAGGGGGCGCCACTCATTAACCCCCCCCCCCCCCAACGACCATTGCTCCTAGAGCTGGCTTCTCCCTCTAGACCCCTTGTTCCAGAGTCCCCTACCTGTGAAGTCGCAGGCCTGGGACTGAAGCCTGGGTGCCCATCTGCCTCAGAGGGCCCTGAAAGGGACAGTGTTCTTGGAACCTTCTCTCCTGATGTGTAGAGCAGGATGAGATCCGTCCAGCCCCTGCTCTGAGCCCGGTGTCCTTCTCCACACTTGACCTGCACCTCCCCATCAAACCCTCACCACCTCCCCTCGAGGTGGAGACTATCATTATGCTCACTCGACAGATGAGGACACTGAGGCTCAGGGAGGGGCGCCACTGCCCAAAGTCCCACGGTCAGCGAGGGGCAGAGCTGGACCCGTGCCCTGGGACACCTCAAGCCTCCCTGCTGCTTATCCTGTGGTGGCGTGCCAGGGTTTATGTGACACAAAGCCTGCTAAGTCCTTCACCCCAGGCCTGACACCTAGAAGGCACTGGACAGATAGCAGTTACCACCAGGGCTGGACATGGCCTCCTTCTGAAGCCTCCCACGCAGCATTTCGCCACAGATCTCCACGACAGCCGCAAACCTTTTCTTTATTGCCAACATGACACAGAGTCTCGGGGGCACTTGGGAAGGGCAGGAGCCAAGAGGAGCCAGGGATGAAATCCTCTGCGAACCGGACTATTCCCACTTCCCCCGTCCAGGGCAGGAGCCCGACCCAATCCCCACCCACAAGGTGTGGACACAGCAGCCACTGAGAGCCCCCGAGAATGGCTGAAAGTAGGGAGGCCCAGGACGGGAGGCAGGGGTGGGGGCTGGCTCCTTGGGGCCGGGGTGCCCCTCAGGGGGACTACGAACAGAAATCAAACCTAGGTTTTGTCCCCCAGCATCCCACGGCCTCAGCAGGTGTCCAATGCTAGAATGTTGGGGCTGGGAGGGTGGGGGGGGGGCAAGATGCAGAACGATCCTGTCCCCCACCGCACAGCATCACCAGGTGCTGACCCCATGGTCCTGGTCCTGGCAGCTGGTGTCTTTCGCTGTCTCGCACCCCTCCTGGGACACTCAGGTCACTGGGGGACCTCAGCAATGGCTTTCTCTACCCGCAGGTACCAGGGCTGGATGTGGGTGTGACGCATCAGGTCGTCAAAAGCCTCCAGGCCCTCCATCACGCGCAGCACGCCGTATACTGCCTGGGGGTGGGTACAGAGGGGGTGTCCAGACCTGCCCTGTCCTCCACCAGTTGTGTGCCCTGGGGCCCGTCACCTCTCCTCTCTGAAAGCGCTCACTGAACAGCCAATTTTGCACTTGGGGCTTTGAGTGAAGTGTGTGGGATTTCTATAGGTTTTGCCTGCCCTTCACCCACACCCCACATCTGGGCAAGAACCCTCACCTCCAGAGATTCCTTTGGGAAAATGTGCTGAGGAGAGGGGACCCCCCCCCGCCCCCCAGCTCTAAGACCCGGACCTGGCAATCAACATATTCCACCTTGGCTTGAAGGACGGCTTCAAGGCTTGGCATCAAAGCCAGACCAACAAGACACCGTCCCGGGACTTTTGCTGGGTGCAAGCTTGGAGCGCTGGACCCAGGCCTGCCTCAAGCTAAAGCCAACCCCAAGGGGTTGAGATGAAACAGGAGAGGCTGAGACCTAATACCATTTGGGCCCCTTGATCAAGCTGGGCCTGAAGCCAACCCCTCCTCTGAGCCTGTCAGTTATGTAAATCAAGACAGTTCCTTGCAGGGAGCCAGGTGCCTCCGGAGTGGGAGGGCTGTTGAGATGGAGGTATTGCCTACATCCGGGCTTTCTCTGCCCAGACAGGCCCCTCAGGTCCGGGCACCCCCTGCCACCACCACACTCACCAGATCAGCCAGATTTGGCTGCTGGCCCCCCATGAAGGGCCGGTCTTTGCCCACGGCTGCCACCCACTTGTTGGCAGCCTCATAGAGGTCCTCACGAACGTCATCCTGGAGGTGGTGCCTGGGTGGGGAAGGGGGAAGTCCATCAGGGGAATTCCAAACCTCAGCCCAGGTTGGGACAGCAGCAAGGCTCACGGCGGGGGGGGGGGGGGGGGGGCAGGGCTGCTCCCCCGAGGGGCATCACCCCTGCAAAAATCAGTCATCATCCTGTCCCAGACAGGGAGGCCGTGGGCAGAGGAGGAAAGAGATCCGACCACAGAGAAGGAAACAGAAGAAGGCAGAAGGCAGGCACCCAGCTCTGGACTCTGAGGCCAGTCCTGCTTCCCCTGGGGTGGTGAAGGCAACTGGAAGTTCTGAGTTCGAGTCCTGACTCGGTTTATACTAGGGACTGAGAGACAGCAGGCCACACACACACACACACACATACATACACACACACACACACACACACCCACCCACCATCATCACCTGCTCTTAAGCCTCTTGCTGATGAGGTACATGGCAGCTGCACCCATGTACTTGGCCACGGCACCCTCCACTGTCCCGAACTTGCCCTCCCTGACAATGTAGTCGAAGGAGGCCAGGGCCTCAGCAGGAGTGCGGTACACGTTGGGGGAGATCAGGTGCACCAGCCAGTCATCTGCCCACTGCCGCCACTTCATCTCCTCCCTGTGGACAAAGTGGGGACAGAGGGCAGGCCAGGTGGGCTTTTAGGAAGCCTGGGGCCTGGGAGGCGCGGAAGCAGGTACGCTGTCTAGACCGCGCAGCGTGCGGATGGGAAGCTGAGGCCCGAGCAGGAGGTCCTTAAGGAGACTCAGCCCTGGCCGTGGCCCCAGCCCTCCTGGTCTCCCATAGTGCTCCCCCCTTACAGTGTCTCGCTCAGCCTGTCCCCTCTGGGAAGGCCCCGCCCTTGCCACCTCCTGGGACCTGCGCCGACCCCACTTACGTCCTCGCCTCCTTCCCGCCATACATTCGCTGGGCCTCCTTCTCATCTAGCATGAGCCAATACTTGTTGCAGAATTCGGTCACCTCCTTGCCCTGGTCGTTCACGGCCTTCATGGGTGGATAGTAGGTGATGATGTCTTCCAGGGGCTGCCTTTGGGAGACGACATCCAGAGTCTCATCCCAAGTAGTTCTTCCTCCGCGGGGGCTGAGCCGTGACCTCCTCAGGGTAAGTATCTACCCCAGCCTGACCCAGCTCCGGGATGGAACCGGCACCAACCCGCAAAACTTTTCACCCTCTCGTGGGTGCCACAGGAGGTCCTGCAGCAAGAGGGACTTGGGGCAAACACCAGAAGCACTTCCCTGGTGGAGGGAGACGTGCAGAGGAAAGGAAGGGGGTATCTCAGAGTAAAAAGCCCATGGCTCATTCTGGAAACCCGGGCAGCAGCCCTACCCTGCGCCCCTGTAGGAACCCAGGTGAGGCCTCCCTGGAGATGAAAGGGATGAAATGTGACCCCAGACTGGGCCTCTGAGGGGCTCCTTACCCCGACACCAGATAGGTCTTGAGAGCGCTGATGATGACAGAGGAATCGTTCAGTTGTTGCTGAAGAACGAGAGGTTGGTTTAAATTGGGGGCGTGGGTAGGGGTTGTCTGGCCACCAGCAGGGTCACCAGGGTCCTCTTAAAACAAACCCCCAGGCATTCGAGGAAACTGGTCGGGGGGAAGCTTGGCATTGTTTATATCCATTCCTGGGGGTTCGTCCCCCAAACTGATGTCCACTCTGAGCTTTCTCCTCCCCAAGGACCTAGTCCCCATCCTCAGGGAGGCCCATCTTGGGTAAGGGAGGCCCAAGTGTGACTGAAGGGAAGGAGGGTATGGGGAGGACCTAACATCTTGGACCTCCCCACTTGCCTGTCCGGCCTCCCAGACAGTGGGGGGCAGGGTGGACTCTAGAAGCTACAAGCTAGGAGCCAAGCACTGTGCCAACCATTTCCTACCACCCGAGAGTATTGTCCTCCTTTGATTAATGAACAAGCAAGCCCAGAGAGACTAAGTGGCCCTTAGTCACACAACCAGGGAGTGACAAAGCCCCACCCTGAGCCCAGACCACCCTGAGTTCAGAGCTCACTGTTGAGTTCTGTGATGCTCTGCCTCCTTTGGCCCAGCTGGTTCATAATCCTCAACAAGGTCCAAAGACCCCACATTTTTCCAGAGCTGCACAGCAGGGCCTAACTCGGGGGTACTCCAGGAAAACCCAGGACATGGGGGGTCGCTCCCTGAGGCTCACCAAGCTCTCTCCTTCCTGGGCCAGCAGGATGGGCACCTTCCTGTAGGAGGAGAACTTGATCTCGGCCCTGCGCACGGGGTTCACTTCCACCACCTGGTAGGGCAGGGCATGGAAGTCGAGGAAGGCGCGGACCTTGCTGCAGAAGGGACACGTTTTGTACTGGTACAGGGTCAGCTGCAGGCGGCTGGACAGGGAGAGCTGGGTGGGGAGCAGAGGGAGGAGGGGCTTCTGAAGCCTGGCGCCCAGGCCCCACCCCCAAGCAAACTTTTCCCAAGGAAGTCTTCTAGGATGACTTCTAGGGAACATCAGGAGGAACCGGGGTAGGTGACAGAGAGAAAGGGAGGCACAGGGAGGTGGGGAGCAGGCTCCTGCAGTGGGCACTCCAGCCTCAAGCGCCCATCCAGCGCCCCCCCCCCCCCACCCAGGTAGGAAGTATGGGGAGGCAGCATCTTCCGGTCTCTGTTCAACATTAGATACCTCTCCTCTCCCTCCTATCCCAAGGGGACATCAGACATTCCCAGGTGTGCCACCCGAGATGCAGAGCAATTGTTTCAACTTGGAGTGCCCACCGCCACTCCCTCAGCCCAAGGGACTCTGGGTGAGGGGGCGGAGCCCAGCACTTGTCAGAGTGGGGTCTAGCTCAGATCTCCAAGTGGGGAGGGTTGTAGCTGGGCTTCGGCCCTGGATCTGCATGTTCCGCAGCCCCCGGTGAGCTTTTGCCGCTGCGTATTCATGTTGGAAAGCCACAGCGGCAGTCCACCTTCCTCACCATTCAGATGGGAAACTGCAGCTGGCCAATGGGGGTGGGCAGAGAGATACAGAGAAGGCCACTCCCCTCCCACCATCCTGCTCCCCCTGGGTCCAGAAAAGGGGCATCTGTGGATGGATGGTGGGTGCCACAGCAGAGAAAGGCTGTGTTGGTGATGGGTATGGAGCACTGCGAGGGCAGCTGGGCCACCACTCGGCTATGGGACACCTCCCTGTCCCTCTCTGTCTCCGGGGGCCTGGAATCTAAGGGTCATCGGCTCCCTAAAAACACTAACACTAATAAATACACAGCTTTAGGATCTGAAGGCAGTGGAAGGGTTTAGGGAACGTTTATTACTTTCCAAATGACAAATGACAAAAAAAAGTATGGAAAATAATAAACTCCGCAAGCTTTCTTTCCCTTTCTTGTGATCTCCAAAGCTTTCCGTTAAAAAGTCTAAGAACACGTTAGAAAACGACTTTAGGGCAAAGACAACAATTCTAGTTAGCAGGCATTAGTAGCGACCCCATTTCACAGATGAGGACGCTAAGGGCTCAGAGACTTAAAACCAAGTCAGTCGCCCAAGGTCACGAACGGACGGAGGAGGCGATACCTGACCCCGCCAGAAGTCCCGAAGTTCGTTGCTGCCCCCCAGCACCCCCACCCGCGGCTCGATCCGGTCCGGGCTTACCTGCGCGGCAGAGCGCTCTGCGCGGAGGTCCTGGGCGCGCAGGTGCCACCGCGCGGTGTGGTACAGCCCCAGGACGCCCCCCAGGGCCAGCGCCGCCGCCCCCAGCAGCCGCGGGCTCCCCTTGCGGGCGGTAGCAGCGGGACCCGGGCCTCCTGCCGCTCCTGCGAAGCCGGCCCGGCTCTGCGCGGGGAGTGCCGACTGGAGGCGACCGCCCAGCCTCCAGGCCAGAGCGTGCGGGACCGGCCACAGCGCCCGCGCAACCTGGGCCATGTTCGCTCCGCCGGCGCCGCGGGCGGGCGCGCGAAACGAAGATCGCCGGGGCTCAGGCTCCCCTTAAAGGGACGGGTCTCCGTCGCGGGAGGGTTGCTAGGGGTGACAGTGACGCCGAGCGGGGAAGGACAACTCTGGAGGGAATGGGCTTGCGTCCCGGGCGCCCAGTTTCCACGCACCCATCAGAGCCGCTCAAACACACCCTGGGATGTATGGAAGTCGCTAAAGGCCCGGCTTCTGAACATGAGATATAACTGGTCTCGGTGGTGACCCCGGGCCGAATGCAGGAACTCGCCGTGTGGCCTTCGGATCCCAGGGTCTTCCGGAATGTGTGTTTATTAACTTCTACCTCATGCACCCAATCGAAAGATACTGAACCCTTCAGAGTGTCAGAAAAAGGGCCACAGCATTTGGTCCAGGAGGGCCGCGGAAACAGCCGAACCGGACTTGGTGCCCCAACTCTGGCTTTTTCTGCCCTCCCGCGCTGCTGCACGGTTTCTTCTGCGTCCCGAACCATAAATTCTTCCATACACGTAAGGGGCCTTAGAAACCACGTGTCTCGGATTTCGCCCTTGTGGAGGCGCCGGCTCACTGACTGACCCGTAGGTCCCCAGCGGCCGGAGGGGCTGAGTGGAGGCTGTCTCTGCCCCTCTGCGGGGCTCGCTCGCCATAGCTGAGGGTCCGGCCCACCACCACCTAGGCTTCTCGGCGGGCAGCCCCGGATGGCCCCGCCCGGCACCCGGGGGAGGGGCGGGGCTTGGAGAATACGCTGCCATCCGAAAGGCGGGTCACGTTGTGGGCGGGGAGGGGCGGAGTCTGACGGCGGGGCGGGGACAGAGCTTGGCTCGCGGGAAAAAGCGCGAGAGCTGGGCTGCGGCGGGACAGAACGCTGGGCGTGAAGGGCGGAGTCTGGCGGGAGCAGGGCGGGGCTGGTGCTGCGCGGACATGGCGGTGCGGTAGCGTTCCTTTGCCTCATCTCGCTCTCCGCGCTCCGCGTTATGTCAGGCGCCCCCACTTTCCGCCCGCCACCGGCTGTCGGCTGGATGGTCGCCGCGGCACCGGAGCCCGCGATGTCGGGCCCCGACGGGGACCTGGGCGGGCCGGCGGAGGCGGGCGCGAAAGGCGGGAATGGTGGCTTCGGGGAAGCAGGTGACACGGACCTTCGCTTTCTCAGGGCTGCCTCCTTGGGAAGGGGAATCTGGGCCGCGCTGGGGGCATGGAAGGGACCGCAGAGCCCTCCCACCCCGGATTCATAATATGACCCAGAGTGCATTCGGTTTTTAAATGTCTAAGAGAAGAAGAAAATGATTCTCATAACTCGCGGATGTTTTGATAGTAGAAGACAGGTATTCAAAACTAATGATTGGCCTTTCCCTTCTTTTCCTTCTCCTACTTTCTTTCCTTACTTCTTTGCCTTTTGTTGTTCCACCTTTTAAATGAGGTGGGATTGTGACAGGAGGAGGTCATCCCGGATTATCTGGGTGGGCTCAGAAGAGAGGCGAGTGAGATTACACACACAGTGGAGAAGGTGATGGGAAGACAGGCAGAGGTTGGATCAGTGGGGCCGCAAGCCAACAAAGGCCAGCAGCAACCAGAAGCTGGAAGAGGTGGGGAATAACCGCCTGGAACATCCAGAGGGAGTGCGGCCTTGCCCACGCCTTGATTTGGCACAGTGAACTGTTTATTTTTCTTTTCGAAGACTATTTATTTTGAGAGGGAGAGAGAGCAACGAAGCGGCAAAGAGAGGGAATCCCAAGCAGGCTCTGCACCATCAGCGCGGAGCCCAATGTAGGGCTCGAACTACTGAACTGTGAGCTCATGACCTGAGCCGAAACCAAGAGTCCACGTTTAACCTACTGAGCCACCCAGGCACCCCAGCACAGTGAACTTCTGATTTTCGATTCTGGCCTTTGGAATGTGTTAATGTAACCTAAAAAGTTCGTGGTGATTTTTTGCAGTGATTTGATGATTGGGAAATAAGCATCCTCTCCAGAAGATCCTAAAAGTAGGAAATTCACTGTTTGGAGAGGGTGCTCTGGAGAGAAGGTCAAGGGTATGGGCTAAACAGGAGACCAAAGGATGTGGGGGAAGAGGTGGCCCAATATGGGTCTCCAGGGGCGTTGGAGGGAAGGTGGCCCAGGACAGGGAGATCCAGCGGCATGGGGAGGTGACTATCTCAGTCTCTAACAGAATACCACAGACTAGGTGGCTCATAAACAACAGAAATTTATTTCTCAAGGGCAGCATAGGGACTAGAGTCCGTGATCTTGCATGGCGACAGATTGGTGACAGATGGTAGCTGCACTTGAGGGCATAAGGTAATTTATAGAGACATTGAATCACTGTGTTGTACACATGAAACTAATGTAACATTGTGTGTCAGCTTTACTCAAATAAAAATTTATTTAAGTAAATTTATTTATTTAGTTAGTTTTGAGAGCGAGAGAGTGTGAGTGAGCAAGGGGCAGAGGGAGAGGGAGAGAGAGTGCAGAGGGTGGAGCCCAGAGCGGGGCATGAGCTCACCCGATGCAGGGCTCTAACTCACTCATGAACCGTGAGATCATGACCTGAGCTGAAGTTGGATGCTTAACCAACTGAGCCACCCAGGTGCCCCTCAAAAATTTTTTTGAAATTTATTTCTCACAGTTCTGGAGGCTGGGAAGGCATTGCCACAAGGCACTGGCAGATTCAGTGTCTGGTGAGGGCCGATTCCTGGTTCATAGATGACTGCTTTCTCATTGTGCACATGGCAGGAGAGGCGAGGAAGCTCTTTGGGGTCTCTTACAATGGCACTAATCCCATTCCCAAGGGCTCCACCCCTATTATCTAATTACCTCCCAAAGGCCCTCCCCCCCACTCCCAAATACTACACCGAAGATTAGGTTCCAACATATGAATTCGGGGGGCTGGTTATGACTTAAGCTTTCAGTCCCGTAATTGGGGACCAAGGGGTATGGGCAGAAAGCGAGGAGCCATGGGAAACTCCAGTCCTGGCTGACCCGGCTAAACAATTAGGGAGGGATGCTTGCAGCTGCACTGCCTTGGTGGGAGGCCAGTGCCCACCCAAGACCTGAAGGATGCTGGGCCCAGAGGGAGGCACCCAGACCTGTGCTCTGTACTCTGGCCTCTGCAGAGGATTCAGTGCATGTTCTCGGCATTTCTTCCACCCCCTGCACCAGCCTCCTGGCCCTTCACCCCGCTCTCCACTGATCCCAAGTTAGCCCCTTCTTTTAAAGCTGGACGAGCTCTCCCTTGGGGGTCTGACCTTGTCCTTACTGCCTGTCACAACCTTGCTCATGACCCCCTTCCCCAGAGGGAGAGGCTCAGCCACAGACCTGATAAACTAAGCACTGGGATGTCCACCGCAGACCCTGCCCAGGGCAGTGGCCTCTAGTCCCCACTGTGGTCTTCATAGGCCCTCTAGCCTGCGTGGGAGTTCAGGTCCTGGAGTGAAAGGCAGGAGTGTCCAGCTAGGAGGCGTGCTTGGACCAGGTACCTAAGGCCCAGACTGACAAGGCCCAGACCTTGTATGGCAGGGCCCGCTCCCCACTGCCCTGTGGGCCCAAAGGACCTTTGCAGAGGGAGGAACCCAGTGGGTGTATTATGGGAGAGGTAGGGAGGGACTGCCTTTCAGAGCCTTTCCATAGGCACGGTCCCCAACCGTGGAAGGGGCAGGAGCCGGGAGATCCTTGAGGCCCCCTGGTGAGCCCTAGTATGACAGGTGAGGCGTGGGAGTTGGAAGACTCCTGAAAACTAGAAACTCAAGCCAAGGCTCTGGAGGAGTAGGCCTTCCCCCTCCAGTGTGTTTGGACCTGCAGTGAGCAAGGAGGGCTCATCGGTGGACACCAAGAGTTCCTGCTGCCGTGACTGGCCTCCAGGGGGCATCTCCTTTGGAGGCTCCTCCCAGGTGCGGTCCTGGGCTCTGAGAAGTCCAGTTGTCCCCTCCCCCTGGGGATGGCCTGCCCAGCCTTCAAGCAGGGGAGAGAGGACTGCTTGTGTCTCAAACATGGGCTGGGCTGGACATTGCTCACAGTCTTCTAGAAACCAGTCCGGGGGGTTGGATGGGATTCCTGAGGTGCAGGAACTGCCAGAGAGCATTTTGCTGCTCCCCTGGGTGATTGGGTGACCCAATCATCCAAGGGGTGGGGCCTGGGCACCTCTATGGGAAGACAGGCCACTCCAGTCCCTTGGAGCCTCTCCTCTTGGGTATGTGGAGTGGGGAGAACCACCCTCCAGAGACAGTGGGGAAGGTCTGGAGCAGCTGGAGTTCTCCTGGCTTCTTGCCACAGAGAAACCCAGGTGTGGATGCCTTTTAAGTTTCTGCTGTACTGAAGAGACCCAGCGGTTGGGTTAGAAGGCCCAGTCCTGGCCTCTCCCAGGAGGGGCTTGGCCCCAAGGCTTCTGTGTAGCTTGTTATAGGTTCACACGGGTGAATAGTGTGGCCTTCAGGGTCCTGTCTACCCTGGAGCCCTTGGAGTTGGCCTGAGTCCACACCATGGTCCTCCGCCATCCCTCTGAGTGCTGAGTCTCAACTGACATGAGGCGGGTGTGCATGTTGAGCTGACCCTCCCCCCACAGCCCTGTTGGACTCTGAGGAGGGGAGGCAGAACTCTACCTTTATCCCCAGCCCAGCCTGCAGGACTCTTCCCTTCCTAAGGCTAAATGCAATGGGTACCCCCAGCTGGTCCCCACCCCTCCAGCTCCAACCAGCCCAGTACCCACATCTTGTTGGCTGGGATTGACCGTAGCTTGGCTCGATCTCTGGCCCGGCCATGACCATGACTGTCCTTGGGCCCCCACAAAGTATGGTTGGGATACTACACACTGCTAAGCCTCAAATCCGTGGACAGTCCTCATCCCCTTCACTCTTCTCCCTTCCTTTGGCTCCTGGGCTGAGCCAGTGGAGGAGGGCAGAGGCAGCTAGGTGAGGAAGGGGTGATAAGATAGCTATCACCAGGTGTCAGCTGAGGCCAGACCACACAGAGATGAGAACAGAGAGACAAGGCCAGTGGGCCTGAGATAGGCCTGGAGCCAACACAGAGAGAAGAATGGGTTTGATCAGAAACTCCGAGATGGCCTTGTGTAGAGACACCCTGTGTGTGTGTGTGTGTGTGTGTGTGTGTGTGCATGGCCTCCGTTAAACAACAAAAATTCACCTGAGTAATTTGAAACATCAAATTGGTTTTATTGAATGATTCATGAGTCAGGCAGCATCCCATCTAGTAAATAGAGAGAGAGGAGCTTTGTTGAGCTGCAGAAAAGGAAAGGTTTTTTAAAGGTAGAGAAGGAATAGAGAAAAGGAAATTATTATCAAAGAATCCATTGTTTTAGGCAAGGTTACCCTCCTATCGGAAACGGGAAGGGTCTGTCAGTAAGTTTCATTGTGCTGACCAGGAAATTCCATTCCAACCAGTTAAAGGTTACATGGTGGGGGCAGGGGGACCGAAACTGCAGTGAGATTAGGTATTAGGTCTTAGCTCGCAGAGACAGGGCCCTTAACATAAGTGAATCCATTTTGGGCCTATGGTTTTCTTTTCTTTTTTTCTTTCTCTCTTTTTTTTTTTTTCAACGTTTATTTATTTTTGGGACAGAGAGACACAGAGCATGAACGGGGGAGGGGCAGAGAGAGAGGGAGACACAGAATCGGAAACAGGCTCCAGGCTCCGAGCCATCAGCCCAGAGCCTGACGCGGGGCTCGAACTCACGGACCGCGAGATCGTGACCTGGCTGAAGTCGGACGCTTAACCGACTGCGCCACCCAGGCGCCCCAATGGTTTTCTTTTCAACACCTCACAGAATTTGCAGGGCAGCTCTCTCTCTCTCTCTCTCTCTGTCTCTCTCTTTAAAATTTAAATCCAAGTTAGTTAATGTATAGTGTAATATAGGAATAGAATTTAGTGATTTATCACTTACATATAATACCCAGCGCTCATCCCAACAAGGGCCCTCCTTAATGCCCGACACCCCGCCAGCAACCCTCAGTTTGTTTTCTGTATTTAAGAGTCTCTTATGGTTTGTCTGCAGCTGTCTTTACAGAGGGGAAAACTGGCAGCGGGTGGGCAGCACCTAGGAGAGTCAGGTTTCAAACGGGGGCCCATGAGCTGGGCCTTGTCCCTTCCTGCACCTGGCCCTGGTTTTCTCAGGCTGCAGACCGGGCCCTAACCCCTCCCTAGTTCATACCCTGGCGAGCAGAGGTGTGAATTAATACCAAAGGAGCATTGGCCATTCTACCTCATGACATTTCAAGTCTAGAATATTCTGTCCAGTGACTCCTTGGTGATCCAGAGCACTGCCTCTCCCCTAGTTAGGCGCCTGGGTGGCACAGTTGGTTAAGCGTCTGACTCTTGGTTTCGGCTCAGGTCATGATCTCATGGTCGTGAAATGGAGCTGCCCGTCCGACTCTGTGCTCACTGTGTGGGGCCTGCTTGGGATTCCCTCTCTCTCTGTCCCTCCCCGGCTTCTGCTGTCTCTATCTCTCTTGAAATTACTAATTAAACTTAAAAAAAAAAATTCTCTGGAGCTCTAGCCATCTACATCTAGAAGTCATGCAAACTCAGAGATACCTTCTAAAGTCAAGGAGAGGAGCAGGGGTGGAGTTCACGGAACTGTAAGTGGAGATGACGGGGGTGGGGGGTGGCCACTGGTGCCTTCGAGGGCACTTGGGCTTTGATGGCAACATCATACCCCAAAGCTTTGCTCATTCCCACTTCCTGCCTTCGTCACCCTGACAGGCCTGAGGGGGCAGGGATCCCTTGGGGGCCTTTCTGGCTTCAGGGAGGTGGAAGCCATCCCCTACTCACCACCTCAGTACCCCCGGAGTCCCTTCCCTCGGGGTGCACCACCCAAAGGCCATGCTAGGGGAGCTGGTTCCTCCATAGCAGGTGGAAGAGCCCCTGAGATCCCCGGGAGTGTCATCTGAGGCCAGTGAGCCCTCAGGACAGCCTCAGGTCAGGCATTCTGTCAGTGCTGTCTCCCTTGGTGACATCTAGGAGACACTGCCCAGGGTCTGAGACCCATCGCTACCTCCATGGACAGCCAAGCCCCCATGAGGTAACTGTTTCCCTCCAGGACAAAGCTGGGATCAGCCACGGCGCGAACACTTCTGGGGGCCCAGGCATAAACCCCTGGGCTCCACAGCCAAAGACTATGGCCGGAGATGGCAGGTGACCCCTCAGTGACCTCTCAAGGATGAGGCTGAGTCCTAGCACTCACTGTGACCCATGGTTCCCGGTGTCCAGAGCAGCAGGGAGAGCCCCCCTTGGGGCCCCAGCCCCTCACCCCTTTTCACATAGTGAGGATGCATGTCCCCCATTGTCCTCCCACAGGATGGAACTGGGACTGTAGCCTCAGAGCTCTGCTCTGTCAAGCTGTCCCATTTATGGCCGGCATGCCCAGCTTGGGGATTCTGTCCACTGGGCCCACGGGAGGGACCAAGTCCCTTAGGAGCCAGGTGAGGTCTGGGTTCACCCTACCAATGAGGCATGGAGATGGGGAGGGGCTGACTCAAGATGGGAATGGTGGGACTTTGAACCTGACAGCCAAGAAACAATTCTTGAGACATCTTTGGTGCACAAAAGGTGATTTTATTAAAGCACAGAGACAAGATTCTAGGGCAGAAAGAGCTGCATGGGGTTGTGAAGAGAGACTGGTTAGATACCATGGCGTTGGGGAGATCAAGTCAAGAGAAGTTTCTAAAGGGATTTTCCTATGGTCAAGAGACAGTAGGGAATTCCTGGAGAAATATTATACTCCATATTTGCCTCAAGAATTTGTCAATGAGCTACAGATCATAAAGAAATTATCTCCCATTTCCTTCTTTAAAAAAATTTTTTTTAATATTTATTTTTGAGAGAGAGAGAGAGAGAGAGAGAGAGAGAGATGGAGTGAGAGCAGGGGAGGAACAGAGAGAGAGAGGGAGACACAGAATCTGAAGCAGGCTCCAGGCTCCAAGCTGTCAGCACAGAGCCCGACACGGGGCTTGAACACATGAACCATGAGATCATGACCTGAGCTGATGTCGGAGGCTCAACCGACTGAGCCACCCAGGTGCCCCAGTCTCCCATTTCCTTCTTGCCTTTGTTCCCCGTATAACTATGGAGAGGAGGGTGATGTTCAGGGTCCAGGAAACTGAGTATAGGTTTCTGGAAATTAGGCTACTGATAAGATTCCCTTTTTCTCCTAATTTACCAGAACATAGGTAAACTGATGGAGGACTGTGATTTCTATCACGTAACCATTTGATTTCTTTCCTTTCCTTTGTTCTTGGGCAGCCAGGAGTGCTTGAGGAATGTCACAAAGATCCCACCTGGGATGAGAGGCATCCTATCATGTGCTTTGCCCTTGGCTTGCCTTATGCTCCCTCATCAGGAACACTCCCCAGCAGGCTTTTGGTTGTGGGGTCAGGGAAAGGGTGTCTCACCTTGTGCCAGGGCCTGGGGTGGGTCCCTGGGAGGGCCAGGAACTGGGCTCTATGAACAGCACAGGGTACACTCTGTCCGTCCCTACCAGGAATGTCCTCTTTCAGCTGCCTTCCCTTCCCTTCCCTTCCCTTCCCTTCCCTTCCCTTCTCTTCTCTTCTCTTCTCTTCTTTCTCTTCTCTTCCTTTCCCTTTCAAGACCCACAAAGCAGCATGGTTCTGTTGATGTGAGCATTCTCTGCTTTGATCAGGTGCAGGAAGGGGACCCCACTGCACTTACGCCATCCTACACTTGGGCCAGAGCAGAGAGGCTCCTGGCAGTCAGAGACGACAGTTGGTCCAGATCGGAGACCCCTGACCACACGCAGTGCTAACCAGGGGGAAGAGAGTGTAGAAGGACTCACTGTCCCTGCCACAGATGTGGAGATATGGGGAAAGCCCCCTCCCTACCTCCCAGACCTTCCTGCCCCTCATCTTGCATAATACTGACCTGGGGAAAAGAGCGGAGAGCTTGCCAAAAGTTTAAGCATGATTTGCGGGCAATTGCCTCACCCTTCCTGGATTTGGCAAAGGATAAGTTGCTCCACCCTGGGGTAGCCATTGCCCAGCAGGACCATAAAAGGGGCCCTCCGGAAGCCTCCTCACTCACCTCCTCTTTCAGCTGATATCCAGAGTGGTGCCAGCTTCCTTGGCCCTGAAGTCATGGCCCTAGGTCTCCTGTGCCTGAGCCTTGTCCTGCTGGGAGCCCTGCAGACCCAGGCCCAGGACTCCACCCCAAACCTGATCCCAGCCCCGCCTCTGCTCAGGGTCCCTCTGCAGCCTGACTTCCAGGATGAGCTGGTAAGAGGCCTGGGGAGTGGGGGGCAGCTGCAGGGAAGCTCTGGGAAGAGTGTGAACAGAGGGGAGGAGAGGCAGGATGGGCTCAGGTTTTAGCTCAGTCTACCCTTGGGTCCCCTGATGGAAGGCACACCCCATGCCCCCATCCACACCCAACCTTGCTGACAAGAGGGTCAGCTGAGCAGACTCCCCTGGTCCACACTCTTTTCCATATCTCTGAAGTTCTTGCAAGGTGGGAACATCTTCAGGCCCTCTACATGATGAAGAAACTGAGGCTCAGGGATGCCAGCTGGCCACTTGCCAAGGGTCACCTTCTCCCTGACACACTCAGGGCTCCCTCCTGGCCTAATGGCTCCTGCTGGCTTCATCAGCACAGCCTGTATGGCCAGTCTGGGTCCCAGCAGCCCACCTAGAGGGGCTTCTGGTTCTGGGCCAGGCTGCCTAGAGGTGTCTGCAGGGATGGAGCAGGAGGGCCCCCTGGGGCTGCTCCTGGCTCTGCCTATCATCAGCCCCCATTGTAGTTCCAGGGGAAATGGTATGTCGTAGGACTGGCAGGGAACGCATTTAATAAAGAAGACAACAGCCAGTTCAACATGTATGCCACCACCTACGAGCTGAATGATGACAGCAGCTACAATGTCACCTCCACCCTGCTCCGGTAAGAGCCACCACCTCCTATGGGAATATGGGGGGCCTAGAGGGCTGCCGTGGGGGTCCAGGAGTCAGACTGATGACATAGCCAAGGGGTGACCAAAGCTGAAAGATGATAATTCATCCTACCGCTGGGCAATTGGTCCCTGTATTTATTCCTTCTTTCATTCACTGGATCAACATTTCTCAGTCACTTCAGCACAGACAGAAGACAGTCCTGGGAATGGACACAGACCGTCATCAGGAAACAAGACAAAGAGAACAGGGTGTCCTAGAATGGGAGGAGGGTCACTGGATCCAGCCTGGGATCCCACCTAGGGCTTTGTCAAGAGCTTCCAGGGAGGTGGTCTGTGGGATGGGCCTTGAGGAACCAACCTGCATCAGAAGGAGGCCTGGGACCTTCGTGGCAGGGCTGCTGGACTGAGACAGAGAGAGCCACTTCAAGAAACAGCAAGCCATTGCATGGCTGCCCTGAGCAGCAGCTGATGAGCGGTATGGAGGGGGTGGTGACCACAGTGGCAGGGGCCTCAGGTACTGGTGAGGAGTGGGTGTGGCTGTAGCAGGGAGAAGAATGATGGTGTGCAGCCCAGGAGGCTGATCAGTCGTAGGTGGGAGATGACCAGAGCAGGGGCAGATTAGGACCTAGAGAGGGGAGGCAAGGCTTACCCAGCCCCTCTGGGTTTCTGGCTCTGGCACTTGGGGATGGGGCTAGAGCATCGGTCATAGAAGGAGCAGAAGGGCAGGTGTGGGGAGATCGGCTCTGGGCTCCCAGGGGACCAGACGGGATGCAGCTGAGAGGTCAGGGTTGGCCCAACAGCTAAGGGAGTCTTTGGCATCCAGCAGACTGGAGCCTCTGTTGATTCCCCCACGAGAGGTTATAGCGGGAAGCCACAAGATAGGCATAGGGGACAGGGGACCCCTGGATGGCTCAGTCGGGTAAGCCTCTGACTTTGTCTCAGGTTATGATCTCACAGTTTTGAGTTTGAGCCCCGTGTAGGGCTCTGTGCTGACAGCTCACAGCCTGGAGCCTGCTTTGCATTCTGTGTCTCCCTCTTTCCCCCCTCCCCCACTCAGACTCTCTCTTCCTCTCTCTCTTTCTCTGTCTCAAAAATTAGTGAACATTTAAAAAGTTAAAAAAAAATAGGAGACAAATACCTTGGGTAAGGGGACAGTGTAGAGGAAAGTCCACCAAGGGAAACAGCCTCAAAGATGGAAGGACATGGGGCACCTGGGTGGCGCAGTCGGTTAAGCGTCCGACTTCAGCCAGGTCACGATCTCGCGGTCTGTGAGTTCGAGCCCCGTGTCGGGCTCTGGGCTGATGGCTCAGAGCCTGGAGCCTGTTTCCGATTCTGTGTCTCCCTCTCTCTCTGCCCCTCCCCCGTTCATGCTCTGTCTCTCTCTGTCCCAAAAATAAATAAACGTTGAAAAAAAAAAAAGATGGAAGGACAGCAGGTGCAGAGGGAGAGTCTGAGCAGCTCAGGTGGCTCAGGGCAGAGTAGGCAGGGACAGGCAGGGATAGGCTCAGCGGGGAAGAGACAGGCCCATCTGAGGGGTGGCGTGCAGGCCTCCTGCTGTGGCAGGGTGGGCTGTCACCCTCTTACCCACCCATCTCTTGCTTCCACAGGAACCAGCGCTGTGACCACTGGATCAGAACTTTCCTCCCAAGTTTCCAGCCAGGCCAATTCAACCTGGGCAACATTGAGCGTGAGTCCTGAGTGGAGTGGGTCTCCGGGGGCAAGGACCTCACTGCCCCTCCACACAGACACCATCCTGTGGTACCAGGGGAGGAACCAATAGCTCACTCTGCCGGGAGGGCTGATCCCTCACTGTCCACCATGCAGGTTACCCTGGAATCCAGAGCTACACTGTACGAGTGGTGGCCACAGACTACAACCAGGTTGCCACGGTGTTCTTCAAGAAAGTTTACAAAAACCGAGAGTTCTTCAAGATCACCCTCTATGGTGGGTCTTACCCCTTCTGGAACCTTGCTCTTGGTCATGCTGGGAGAGAAGAGGCCCACAACACCCAGCCCCCAAGGTCCCCTTCACTCTGAGCCCTGGGAGACGGGAGAGGGGTCTTTCCACAGACCCCTCAGGAGGGAGGGGTCTGAGGCATCATTCACGGGTTCCACAATATTCATGGAGCTTTCGCCAGCCACTCACCAGCCATCTTGGCCACAGGGAGGACCAAGGAGCTGACCCAGGAGCTGAAGGAAAACTTCATCACCTTCGCCAAATCCCTGGGCCTCACCGATGACCACATCATCTTCCCAATCCCCATCGGTAATCAGCAGCTGGGGAGAGAAGGGCACATGGGGACTGTCCAGGCCTGATGTTGCCTCACTAGGGAAGGGGGGAGAGGAGGGAGGCAGAGCCCTGCTGTGGTCACTGGAGCTCCAGGAGCCACTTTGGGTTCAAGAAGACCCTGTCACACCAGGGTTCTGGTTCGCAAGTTTCCTCCTTCACAATAGCTCAGTCCTGCCCACATGAGAATTACACATCTGGGGCCAAGCTTCCCCAGTCTCCTTGCCTGGCCATTTCCCCCTCTTCCTCCTCCCTGCCTGGCCTGTTTGTCCTGGGCCACCTCCCCCTTTGCCCTGGGGCTGGCTCACCATTGACTTGGCAGGCGCCCTTGTCCTCAGGCAGCCCGGTCTGGGCAGGTGCCTCCCCAAGGCTGAGGGTGTGTCAGGACTCAGCAGGTAAACAGGCAGAAGGCTTGGTGCCCAATCAAGACCATGGCTGGGCCTCATCTGCCTCCTTTGGAGAATGGGTGTCACCCAGGTCTGCTAGTCCTCAGGCCTCTCCCCGAGTCCCTGCCCCATCATCCAGCCCTCTGCTGTACCGTCTATGAAGGGAAGCCCCAGAACTTCTGTGGCTAGACCAGACTGAGGCCGAGGGTAGCCCAGGGGCAGTGCAGGGGCCCTGGAGGTCAGGGACCCCCCCACACACCCCTGTCCATACTGACCCCTCTGTCCCCCACAGATCAGTGCATCGATGAGTGAGCAAGTGTGCGGTAAGTATGGCTGCAGAGGGGGCTGATGGGAGCCAGGGTGCAGCTGAGGGGTGGTCCAGGTCTGCCTTTGTCCCACCTGCCCAGCACTGCTGCCCTCTCTATTCCCTTGACTCCCTCTCCGGTGCCCCCGGCTCTGTTTACTCCATTGACCTCCCTCCAATCTCTGTCCAGGGCACCACCTAGCTGTCCCCACCAGCCTGGACGCTACTGAAAGATGTGGAGGCCCTTCTCACTGCACAGCTCACCATCTGCTCCCCAGGCTGTCTTGCTCATGGAACCCCTCCTTGTTTGCTAAATAAACACGTATCGCCTAGTCTCTAGTCTGTGCTCTTTGACCTCTGGGCCCTCTGAGAGGGAAAAGAACAAAGCAAAGGCTCCTATTAGCATCACTCCCAAGAAATGTGGTTTCCAGAAAGGGATTGAGGCCACAGAAGCAGAGTCCAGCTCTGACTGAACCCTTCTAGCTCCCAACTCCAGGCCCAACCCCAGACCAGCAGGAGTCGTCACTTGCCCCTGCCTTGTAGCACACTGCTGGGGCACAACTCACACCCATTTTCAACCACCTGCAACAGGTCCAATGGCAGAGGCCCAGGCAGGGCCAGGCAGCTGGGGAGAGTTGGGGGGCCGAGGTGATCTCACCACCACTTAACCAGTGATGGAGGGTGATAGGGGTGGGGTGATGGAAGGGTCTGGAGCCAAGGGCCAAGAAAGAATTCTTGAAGATGTACTTGGGTCAAAAATATGATTTTATTAAAGCACGGGGACAGGACCCACGGACACAAAGAGCTGGACTTGGGTTGTGAAGAGTGACTGGTTATGTTATGGCCTTGGAGGAGGTAAAGTCAAGGGAAGTTTTAAAAGAGATTTTTGATGCTAAAGAAGATTTACAGAATACTGGAGGCCTAGCTATTGTCAAGCTAAGGTATTTTTCCCTCTAGCAAACATCAACATTAAGATAGTAGGGAGTTCCTTGAGAAATGTTCTTCTCTGCCAGCCTCAAGTATCTGTCAACGGGCTGCAGGGTATCAGGATATTTAATGTTACCTGACATTTCCTTCTTGCCTTTCTTCCCCATATTACTATGAGGGGTGATGTGGGGGCTCCAGGAAACTGAGTCTATAGGTTTCTGGAGATTAGGCTATTGATAAGATTGCCTTTTTCTTCTAATTTACTAAGATATTTATAAACTGATGGAGACTCATGTCCTGCATGACTGGGATCTCTATCAGTTAACCATTTGTTTTCTTTCCTTTCCTTTGATCTTGGGAAGCCAGGAGTGTCTGAGGCATGTCACACACATCTCACCTGGGGTGGGGGGAGATGTAATGCTAGCTTGTACTTTGCCCTCAGCTTGCCTTATTCTTCCTCATCATATCACCCCTAAACGATTTTGACCCTTACATCTTTAAGGTTGTTGAAGGGGAAGGTCTCATCTTCTGTAGCTTCTTCCTGTTCAGTAGGGGAGTAGAGATGTCCCTACCTATGAGTCAATATTGATCAGTTGGGGAACATATAAGACGTTACAGAAGGCAGAGACAGCTGGATCCAAAATGGACAATGAGTATGAACCTCCTTTAGTAGAAAGGATCATCTGTTGGCTTGAAGTTATTGTAGTGATGGAGTCTTGTCACCAGGCAGAGAGACAGGGGAGAAAACAGCCAAATGTAATTAGAATAACAAGAAAGAGCAGCCCGAATAAAAGTCTTTTGGTAACTGATGAAAATCCTTAAGTCCAGGAGTTTAACCAATCATGAAAGGAAAGTGAGGAATTGTTTAAAGCACCAATTTGAGTATTCAGGTCAGTTAGAATCCAGAAATATTTGTGTGGTAATCTAGCATGTATACTTATGATGTTTTGGGGTTTTTCTGTGTGGTGGTCTGGAGCCAATGGACAAGAAATATTCCTGGAAGACATTTTATGCAAAAAAGGTGATTTTATTAAAGCGTGGGGACAGGACATAGGGGCAGGAAGAGCTGCACTGGGGTTGTGATGGGTAACTGACTATATACCCTCAGGCGGAGAGGGGGTCAGGGATAGAGTAAGTCTCTAAGGTATTTTGGAAGCAAAGTTTCCAGGACCTTGAGGGGCTAGCTGTTGCTAGGGAAACACCATTATTACTGTTGAATTAAAACCTCAGTTGAGAGACCCTTCAGATGCATACTGTGGGATCATAAACTTGGAGTATGATTGCCAGCATATACCTTGGGGCAGTTGAGATAAAGGAAGTAGATTTACAGGATCCTGGAGGTTGGGATACTGTTAAGCTAAGGTTCTCTTTGCCCTTGGCAAAGTGTCATTAATGAGGCAGCTGAGATCCCAGAGGAAGGTTACTATGCTGGTTTAAAGGACTTGCCAATAGGCTGTAGGCATTTCATTTGCCTTAGTTTCCTACATGACCATAGCAAGCATTTAAATGTCTTTCCTTTGTTCTTGGGTAGCCAGGAGTGTGTGAGAAATATGTCAGATATTCCACCTGGGGGAGGGGAGATATGCCAGCCTGTTTTGCCCTCATTTTGCTCCACGCTCCTTAATCATATCTCCTCTGAACAATTTTGACCCTTATATCTTTAAGGTTGTTGAAGGAAGAAGGTGTCACCTTCTGTAACGTCTTCCTGATGAGTAGGGGCATACAGTTGTCCCCATCTATAGGTCAATATTGGCCCGTCAGGGAACAAAAAGGGAAATCAAGGTGAGGCAGGTGAATCCAAGGTGGATAACATGTATGAACATCCTTGAGTAGAAAGGATCATCTCTTGGCTTGAAGTTATTGTAGTTATGGAATCTGGCACCAGGCAGACAGACGTGGGAGAGAACAGTAAAACCAAGTACAATAACTAGCAAGATTAGCTCAAATGAAAAGTCCTTTGGGATCTAACCAAAATCCTTCGGTCCAAGAGTTTAACTCATCACCAAAGGAAAGAGAAGGGTTATTTAATACACCAGTGTGAGTGTCATGATAGTTAGAAATCCAGAAATATTTTTGAGGTACTCCGGAATGTATATACAGTGTTTTGTTGTTATGAGAGTTTAAGTTCCACCTTGTGCAACGCTTAAAACATCTAATGCCACTCTGTTTTGTAGAAGTGTTTTATGCATTTGAGTTATTTTATTTTATTTTTAATTTTTTTTTAACATTTATTTATTTTTGAGAGACAGAGAGAGAGAGTGAGCACAAGTGGGGAAGGGGCAGAGATAGAAGGAGACACACAATCCAAAGCAGGTTCCAGGCTGTCAGCACAGAGCTTGATGCGGGGCTTGAACTCACAAACCATGAGATCATGACCTGAGACGAAGTCGGATGCTTAACCAACTGAGCCACCCAGGTGCCCCTTGAGTTATTTTAGTATTTAGTAATATAATGGTATTTTGAGAGTCATTTAATTCTTTAACTGTGTAACAGTTAATATGTATAGCCATCATATTGACTCTGTTTTGTTTAGTAACCAATCAGGTAATTAAAAAGAGATACTTTTATAGAAAAAAGAAAAATACAGGTTAATTATTAGAGCAGATTAAAAGCCCAGTGTCTCCCAGTGCTGCCGGTGAGATATTTTAGACATGAGGCTTGAAGCATCCTCAGATGCTTCTGGGAACAGGCAGCAGGAATCACATTGGTCTTTTGGCTTGTATCTCAAATGTCTGTGGTGATCCTTTTGAATGGACCATTGTAAGAAGGAATTGTTGGTAGAAATTGGGAAAAGAGGATGAAAAAGAAAGGTACAACCATCCTAAGAGAAGTTGGAGGTCTTCCACAGGTTCACAGGAATAAGAAGGCATATTAGTTTGCTCGTTGAATTCCTGGGAAGGGGGCACAGATTTTATTTTAGATATAGGAGCCCATGAAGTGTGCCCCTCTAACTTTATTGCAGTGGGAGTTCGTAATATGACCCAGTAGGGGCTCTTCCAGTTTGAAGTTAAACCCACTGTTGTATTAGACTTTCAATCCTTTAAATAAACCAGGTGTTTTGGGTTTATATGGTGTGGGTTTCTAGCAACCGTTAGATCAGGTTTAGGAAAGATATGTGTTGCATATTCATTTAGAGATTTAGGAATTGCACATACATTTGAACAGTTCCAGCATTTACCCAAGCAATATCACCTAAAATTTACCATTATTTAACAGGGCTTCCACTTAACATACCAAATAAAAAGTCCTCATTGGTCAAAAAGACTTTTTTACAATTTAAATCCTGGGAAGTTTGTTAAACCTTACAAAGTATAGAGCACATCTGAAATGGGGTTGAGATCATTACAAATCTTAGAGCTTTAAATTATGTATTTAACCAAGATGGCATTAAGAGATTCCAAAGGCAAATATGTAGGGTTATATAGTTGTCAGCAAAACTTAACCTCCTTTAACAGTGAGAAATCTTAACTGATTAAAGACCTGATAAGGGCATAACGTAAAGCTGTGGTTTTCCCAGCAGACAAAAGAGAATACAATCCTTTGTATACATGCATACATATATATGTATGTTTTTTTATTTGTGTCAAGAGATAAACAATCCAAAAAACTTTGTTTTTTGAACAGAGAGAAAAGCAGAATTTCAACCTTATACCAGTGTACTGTAAAAAATCCATTCTGCAACATAGTCTGTCCTAATCACACATAAAATTCCTTTCCAAAGATTTCCCTTCATGAACCTTCTACGACTTTCCTTTGCATTCAAATTTTATCCCAAGCCATTTTTCTCCAAACCAGTCTCATTTAGGACAAAATTACTTTCTTTTACCTGCAACAAAAAAATATATTTCCATTCCTTCTCTCTTTTTTACACATTCCTACTTTTTTACATATAGAGTGGCTTTCCTTATTTCCATCAGTCTTAATTACATTTAGCAGAATTTTGACTCTTAGCAACCTTGGTCTCCAGCTGAGACTAAGTAGTAACCATTTGTAAACTGTTACACCAGAATCCTTTAGATGGAAAATTCATGAATCAATTAAGCATAAACCATGTTTTCCAATAGACCCAAATGTTCTTAGTTTCTCTGCAATAAGAAGTCAAAAGCAGAAACCTATATTCAGCAATCAATGCTTTAGCACTCCATTCTATTTGGAAAAGACCTAGATATCCAGTGAATTCAATCCCATTTATTCAGGTGTCAGATTACCAAAGACATTGAAAGCTGTCTTAACAATTATCTATGAAAACTTTGAGATAAACAAAATTAACCATTATTTTAAGTCATCTTGTTGCTAACAAATTGCAACAGAGACAACATGAGCTTATTTGGCCTTTAGGAAATCTTGGCAGAATAAAAGTTTCGTATTTGATGCCAATAAATACATGTCTATCTTAGTTAAACTAACAAATTTAAATAATATTAAACACCGAATATGTTCCACCTGCGTTCACTTAAAGGACAGTTTGTTCCCCATTGTCACTTTTTTTTACCTAGGACAGCAGTGGGGGAATCTGAAGTGGGTGATCCAAGGGGGTGCTCATCCCTCCTTGACATCGAGGTGAGAGGATGGTATAGAAGGCAGCTATGTAGGTCACACGGAAGGTGATGCAGAAACAGGAGGAGGGAGAAGGGAAGGCAGAAAAGGTGAAGTGCCAGAAGGCAGAGAGAGAAGATTCCCGGTTCTAAACCTTGTCAGCTGGGAAAGAGGAGATCCCTTTTTTTTTTTTTTTTTTTGGTCTTTTTGTTTGTTTGATTCCCACCAAAGTTGAAATAGGGAGTCTATGTCTTGCTAGAGAAGTTGGGGGATTTCCTTGAAACAAAGTGAGAAGGGCAGCTGCTTGGGAATATTCTTTAAAGTCCCCAACCCGAGGTAGACTAACCACAGTTGATTTCAATTATAGACGATAACTCAGGAAATGAATGAGGGAGAGGCCCCCACATCTATTAGGAGGAGGAACAGAGAAGCAGTCAGCATCCCCCTTTGTCGTGGA
Organism: Lynx canadensis; assembly: GCF_007474595.2. Classification (NCBI taxonomy): domain Eukaryota; kingdom Metazoa; phylum Chordata; class Mammalia; order Carnivora; family Felidae; genus Lynx; species Lynx canadensis. Next base: position 86,589,880 of record NC_044315.2, read on the forward strand.
TGGCCTGTTTCCTCTAGCAACTGAATTCCATCAGGAGGAGGCCTGTTAGGACATCCACGATGTCAGGAGGGAGTTTACTAGCCGAACACATTTGGGCAAATACATTCAATCTGGCCTTTGGCAAATACATTCAGGCCTTTCAATCCGGGTCCTGACTTAGAGCTGTGAAGGCCTGGATCTTGGGTACTTCCGTCCATTGACCTTGTTTCCTGCAGAAGAAATTTAGCTGCTAGATCCTACAAGACCACACAATGTTACAGGACATCAGTCCTTTCCTAAATTTTTCAATCCAAATTGCTTCTAGTGGGTTGAAAGACATCCCAAGGGAGAGTCCTTGGGGACTGAGGACAAGCTCCTGTCCTCCTAGAGACAGAAAAGTAGAGAAGATCCATTACCACAAAAAAATGCCCCCCAAACTCCCATGTGGTGTCCTCTGCAGAGGATATATCAGAGGTTCCTGAGGTGTCATAGTGACCCGAGACGTACCTTTAACCAAATCGCTATTGTCACCGACCAAATACTAAGGGCATCTGTAGGAGGGATGCTGGTACCCCCTCCCCCGCTTTCCCATTGTATCCTAGGCTACAAATAGGAGCCAACAGATGGACCTACTTTGCCTTGCTGAGAAGGCTGAAGAAACCACCATTTTTAACCCATGGAAAACACTGGAAAAGTTTTACAAGGGAGAATTGCCCAATTTTCTATTTAAGTAGTAGTTAGTAGAGGACATTGACCAAAAACAATGAAGACAGAAACTCATCATGTTCCATGTGACATTCCAACACATAGAGCCTTTACAGCCAACTTCCTAGGAAATGGTCCCCAGTTGGGTTTTAATTCAATCAGGTACTGTTTTCAACAGTAACGGGGGAGGTCCCATAGCCAGAAACAGCTAGACCAGGGATGTGGAAGGGATCACGTTATACTAATGAGGAGGAAACCTCACATGCTAGTCACTTAGGTGGATGTTCCGTGCCCAAGGCAGACAACAATATATAATGACAGGAAGAAAGAGAGGGCCCAAGTTTCTGGGTATTTTTATTATTCTAGCCTGGGGACTCACTTCCAGCCAAAAGGCAGGCTTTCTTCACCCCATAGAGTAGCCATGGGCTAGAGGAGTGCAGACTGAGCAATGGACGGGAAAGTGTTCCAGTAACACCATACTCCTTGAAAAGCCCCAGAAATAAAAGTAAAGGAAGAGAAGAGAAAGTACTCACCAGGTTTGCACAAATGCTCAGGGCCCAGAAGAAAAGACTCAGGCCCCCACATAGGACACCAAAAGATGAGGTTTTTGAGTGAAGTGGGCAGGGGGTTCCAGGGCCGATGGCCAAGAAAGAATTCTTGAAGACGCGTTTGGTGCAAAAAAGAGTGATTTTATTAAAGCACGTGGACAGGACCCATGGGCAGAAAGATCTGCACTCTGGTTGTGAAGAGTGACTGACTATATACTATGAAGCTGTGGGAAGTAAAGTGAAAAGGGAGGGAGGTGTCCAGAGGGACTTTGACATGCTTATGAGGACTCCTAAGGTACCTGAGGCCTTGCTATGGTCAAGCTAAGGTTGTTTTACCTCTAGTAAGGCATTAATATTAGGAATGGTAGGGATTCCTGGAGACATTGTTGTACTTGGTATTTGCCTCAAGGATTTGTCACTGGGCTGCAGGGTATCAGAAATTTAATTTTATCTGCCATTTCTTTCTTGCCTTTCTTCCCCACATCACCATGGAGGGTAGGGTGTTAATAGGGGCTCCAGGAAAGTGAGTCAATAGGCTTCTGGAGATGAGACTTTTGGTAAGATTGCCTTTTTCTTCTAATTTACTAAGATATTTGTAAACTGATGGAGACTCATGTCCTGCATGACTGGGATCTCTATCAGTTAATCATGTGTTTTCTTTCCTTTCCTTTGTTCTTGGGCAGCCAGAGGAATGTCACACATATCCCACAGGGGGTGGGGGGAGGTGTAGGGGGTTCTAGTTTTACATTGCCCTCACCTTGCCATATGCTCCCTCTTTACCCAGAGTCTCTTCTCTCAGGGCCCACCACCTAAAGGCCACGCTAGGGGAGCTGGTTCCCTTACAGCAGGTGGAAGAGCCAATGAGGTCTCCAGGAGTCTCATGTGAGGCCAGTGAACCCTCAGGTTAGCCTCAGATCAGGCATTCTGTCAGCCCTGGCCCTTGTGGTGACATTTGGAGACACTGCTCAGGGACTGGGCAGGGACTGGGATGGCCAAGCCCTCATGAGGAAATTATTTCCCTCCAGGACAAAGCTGGGATCAGCCATGGCAGGAACACTTCTGGGGTCCAGGCCTAAGGACCTGGGCTCCACAGCCCAAAACTATAACCAGAGATGGCAGATGGTATCAGTGATCTCTCAAGGATGAGGCTGAGTCCTAACACTCACCGTGACCCAAGGTTCCTGGTGTCCAGTGTGGCAAGGTAGAGAGCCCTCCTTGGGGCCCCAGCCCACCACCTCTTTTCACACAGTGCAGATGCATGTTCCCCACTGACCCCCACCAGGATGGAGCTGGGACTATAGGCTTAGAGCTCTGCTCTGTCAAGCTGTCTCATTTGTGGCTGGCATGCCAAGTTGGGGTTTCTCTCCACTGGGCCCACAAGAGGGGCCAAGTCTCTTAGGGGCCAGCTGAGGTCTGGGTTCACCCTGCCAATGGGACATGGAAGAGGGGAGGGACTTACTCAAGATGGGAATTGTGGGGCTTTGGAATGGTGGGGATTCAGAGCTCACAGCCTAGAAAGAATTCTTCAGATGTCTTTGGTGCACAAAGGGTGATTTTGTTAAAGGACATGGACAGGACTCTTGGGCAGAAAGAGCTACACTGGGGTTGTGAAGAGTCACTGGTTATATACCATGGGGTTGGGGGACATAAAGTCAAGAGGAAGTTCCTAAAGGGATTTTCATATGGTCAAGAACACTGGCACATTACCGGAGGCCTAGCTGTTGTCAAGCAAAGGTGGTTTTGTCCTCTAGCAAAGCATTAACATGCAGACACTAGGGAATATGTGGAGAAATGTTATACTCCATTTTTGCCTCATGTATTTGTCAATGGGCTGCAGGTCATAATGAAATTTAATGCCATGTGCCATTTCCTTCTTGTCTTTCTTCCCCATATCACTATGGAGGGAGGGTGATATTTGGGCTTTATAAGTTTATAAGTTTCTGGAGATTCAGCTATTGATAAGATATCCTTTTTCTCCTAATTTACTAGGACATGGAGAGAGTCACGTCCTGCAGGACTGTGATCTCTATCACTTAACCATTAGATTTCTTTCCTTTCCTTTGTTATAGGGCAGTCAGGAGTACCTGAGGAATATCACACAGATCCCACCTGGGAGGAGGGGCATGCTATCATGTGCTTTGCCCTCGGCTTGCCTTATGCTCCCTCATCAGGAACACTCCCCAGTAGGCCTTTGGTGGTGGGGGGAGGGGAAGGGTGTCTCACCCTGTGCCAGAGCCTGGGGTGGGTCCCTGGGAGGGCCAGGATTGGGCTTCATGAGCAGCACAGGGTACACTCTGTCCATCCCTACCAGGAATGTCCTCTTTCAGCTGCCTCTCCTTCCCTTCCCTTTGGAGAATCACAAAGCAAAATGGGCTCTGTTGATGTGAGGTATTCTCCGCTTTCATCAGATACAGAAAAGGGATGCCACCCCAGTTACCCCACCCTGCACTTGGCCCCAGCTGAGAGGCTCCTGGCAGTCAGAGATGACAGCTGGTCCAGATCAGAGACCACTATCCTCACACAGTGCTAACCAGGGAGAAGAGAGTGTGGAGGGAGTCACTGTCCCCACCAGAGATGTGGAGATATGGGGAATGCATCCTTCAGCCTCCTGGACCTTCCTGCCCCTCATCTTGCATAATCCTGACCTGGGGGAAGGGCAAAAAGCTTACCATGATCTTCAGCACAAGATACTAGCAATTGCCTCACCCTTCCAGGATTTGGCAAAGGATAAGTCGCTCCACCCTGGGGTGAGCCATTGGCCACAGAGACCATAAATAGCATCCCCCCAGAAGCCTCCTCATTCACCTCCTCTTTCAGCTGATATCCGGAGTGGTGCCATCTTCCTTGGCCCTGAAGTCATGGCCTTAGGTCTCCTGTGGCTGGGCCTTGTCCTGCTGGGGGTCTTGCAGACCCAGGCCCAGGACTCCACCCCAACCCTGATCCCAGCCCCGCCTCTGCGCAGGGTCCCTCTGCAGCCTGACTTTCAGAATGTGGAGGTAAGGGTCCTGGAGGGGCAGGTGCAGGGAGGCCCTGAGAAGAGTGTGAACAGAGGGGAGGAGAGACAGGATGGGCTCAGGCTTTAGCTCAGTCTGCCCTCTGGTGCCCTGATGGAAGGCACACCCTGTGCCCCCATCCACACCAACCTTGCTGACAAGAGGGTCAGCTGAGCAGACTCCCCTGGTTCACACTCTTTCATATCTCTGAAGTTCTTGCAAGATGGGAACATCTTCAGGCCCTCTACATGATGAAGAAACTGAGGCTCAGGGATGCCAGCTGACCACTTGCCAAGGGTCACCTTCTCCCTGACACACTCAGTGCTCCTGCCTGGCCTGATGAGCTCCAGCTCCTGCCAGGTTCACCAGCCCAGCCTGTGTGGCCAGTCTGGGTGCCTGCAACTCAGTTAGAGGGGCTTCTGGTTCTGGGCCAGGCTGCCTAGAGGTGCCTGCAGGGATGGAGCAGGAGGGCCCCCTGGGGCTGCTCCTGGCTCTGCCTATCATCAGCCCCCATTGTAGTTCCAGGGGAAATGGTACATCTTAGGATTGGCAGGGAATGAATTTAATAAAGAAAAACACAGACAGTTTAAGATTTACGCCACCACCTATGAGCTGAATGATGACAACAGCTACAATGTCACCTCTACCCTGGCCTGGTGAGTACCACCACCTTCGACGGGAACATGGGGGACCTAGAAGGCTGCCGTGGGGGTCCAAGAGGCAGACTGATGTCATAGCCAAGGGGTGACCATAGCTGAAAGATGGTCATTCATCCTACCGCTGGGTACTGGGTCCCTGTATTTATTCCTTCTTTCATTCACTGGATCAAAATTTCTTGGCCACTTCAGCACAGACAGAAGACAGTCCTGGGAATGGACACAGACCATCATCAGGAAACAAGGCAAAGAGAGAATAGGTGTCCTAGAATAGGAGGAGGGTCACTGGATCCAGCCTGGGATCCCACCTAGGGCTTTGTCAAGAGCTTCCAGGGAGGTGGTCTGTAGGCTGAGCCTTGAGGAACCAACCTGCATCAGAAGGAGGCCTGGGACCTTCGTGGCAGGGCTGCTGGACTGAGTCAGAGAGAACCACTTCTTCAAGAAACAGCAAGCCATTGAATGGCTGCCCTGAGCAGGAGCTGATGAGCAGTATGGAGGGGGCGGTGAACACAGTGGTGGGGGCCTCAGGTACTGGTGAGGAGTGGGTGTGGCTGCAGCAGGGAGAGGAATGATGGTGTGCAGCCCAGGAAGCTGATCAGTCGTAGGTGGGAGATGACCAGAGCAGGGGCAGATTAGGACCTAGAGAGGGGAGGCAAGGCTTACCCAGCTCCTCTGGGTTTCTGGCTCTGGCACTTGGGGATGGGGCTAGAGCATCTGTCATAGAAGGAGCAGAAGAAAGACAGATGTTGGGAGATTAATTCTATGGTGCCAGGGGACCAGATGGGATGCAGCTGAGAGGTCAGGGTTGGCCCAACAGCTAAGGGAGTGTTGGCATCCAGCAGACTGGAGCCTCAGTGGTGATTTACCCCAGGAGAGGTTACAGTGGGATCCCGCAAGATAAGAATAGGTGTGTGGCACTGTTGGCTGTCACCCTCTTACCTACCTATCTCTTCCTCCACAGGAACCAAACCTGTGACCACTGGCTCAGAATTTTCATCCCAACTTCGCGGCGAGGCCAATACACCCTGGGCAACATTGAGCGTGAGTCCTAAGTGGGGTGGGTCCTTGCGGGCATGGACCTCCCTGCCCCTTTACACAGACACCATCCTATGGAGGCAGGGGAAGAGTCAATAGCTCCCTCTGCACAGCCAGGGCAGGCTGAGATCTCACCATCCACCATGCAGGGTACACTGGAATCCAGAGGTATGTTTTACGAGTGGCGGCCACAGACTACATCCAGTTTGCCATGTTGTTCTTCAAGAAAATTTACAGAAACCAGGAGTACTTCAAGATCACCCTCTATGGTGGGTCTTACCTCCTCTGGGCCCCAGGTCTTGGTCATGCTGGGGGGAGAAGAGGCCCATTGCACCCAACCCAAGGTCCCCTTCACTCTGAGCCCTGGGAGACGGGAGAGGGGTCTTTCCACAGACCCCTCAGGAGGGAGGGGTCTGACGCATCGTTCACGGGTTCCACAATATTTATGGAGCTCCGGAAGGTGGGAGAGTGGTCATCCACAGAACCCCTCAATAAGGAGGGGGTCTGACACCTCGTTCATGCTTTCAACAATATATATGGAGCTTCTGCTAGTGACTCACCAGCCATCTTGGCCACAGGGAGGACCAAGGAGCTGACCCCTAAGCTGAAGGAAAACTTCATCAGCTTTGCCAAATCCCTGGGCCTCACAGATCACCACATCATCTTCCCTATCCGCATAGGTAATCACCAGCTGGGGAGAGGACAAATGCATATGGGGACTGTCCAGGCCTGATGTTGCCTCACTAGGGAAGGGGGGAGAAGAGGGATGCAGGTCCTTGCTGTAGTCACTGGAGCCCCAGGAGCCACTTTACATTAAGTAAGACCCTGCTGCAACCAGAGTCCTGGGACCCAAGTGTTCCTCCCTCACACTAGCTCGGGCCTGCCCACATGAGAATTGGAGGCATGGGCCCAAGTTTCCTCAGTCTCCTTGCCTGGCCACCTCCCCCTCTACCCAGGTGTGTTTGTCCTGGGGCTGACTTACCACTGACTTGGGAGGCACCCTTGTCTTCAGGCAGCCTGGCCTGGGCAGGTGCCTCCCCAAGGCTGAGGGTCTGTCAGGACTCAGCAGGTAAACAGGCAGAAGGCTTGGTGCCCAATCAGAACTGTGGCTGGGCCTCACCTGCCTCCTTTGGAGAACAGGGGTCACCCAGGTCTGCTTGTCCCCAGGCCTCTCCCTGAGTCCCTGCCCCATCATTCAGCCCTCTGCTGTACCAGCCTTGAGGGGAACCCCCAGAGCTTCTGTGGCTGAACCAGCCTGGGGCCCAGGGCAGCCCAGGGACAGTGCAGGGGCCCTGGAGGTCAGGGATCCCACACACACACCCCTGTCCATACTGACCACTCATTCCCCCACAGATCAGTGCATGGATAAGTGAGCAAGCGTGCGGTAAGTATGGCTGCAGAGGAGGCTGATTGGAGCCAGGATGCAGCTGGGAGGGGGTCCCAGGTCTGCCTTTGTCCCACCTGCCCAGCACTGCTGTCCTCTTTATTCAGGTGCCCTCTGGCTCTCTCTACACCATCCACCTCTCATCGACTTCTGCCCAGGGCACTGCCCTGCTGTACCTACAAGCCTGGACACCACTGAGAGAGCCAGGGGACCCTTCTCATTACACAAGCCATCAGCTGCTTCCAGGCTGCCCTGCTGATGGAACCACTCTTGCTTGCTAAATAAACACATGTCCTCTGGTCCCCATTCTGTGTTTCTTGACCTCTGGGCCCTCTGAGAGGGAAAAGAATAAAGGATAGGCTCCTAATGGCATCACTCCCAGGAAGTGTTGTCCCCAGGAAGATAGGGGACCACAGAAGCAGAGTCCAGCTCTGAAAGAATACCTCTAGCTCCCAACTCCAGGCCCAGCACCAGACCAGCAGCACCCTCACTTACGCCTGCCTCCTAGCACACTGATGGGGCACATCTAACACCCATGTTCAGCCACCCACAGTAGGTCCAATGGCAGAGGACTAGCCAGGGTCAGGATGCTGGAGAGAGTTGGGGGGCCAAGGTGCTCTCACCCCCCACTTCACCAGTGATGATGTTTTGGAGTGATGGTGGGTTCCACAGCCAAAGGCCAAGAAAGAATTCTTGAAGACATCTTTGGTGCAAAAATGTGATTTTATTAAAGTACGGGACAGGATCCATGGGCAGAAAGAGCTGCCCTGGGGATGTGAAGAGTGACTGCTTACATACTCAAGTTAGAGGCAGTAAAGTCAAGGTAGTTTCCTAAGAGATTTTCATATGCTAAAGAAGATTTACAGAATACTGGAGGCCTAGCTATTGTCAAGCTAAGGTATTTTTCCCTCTAGCAAACATCAACATTAAGACAGTAGGGAGTTTCTGGTGAAATGTTTTTCTCTGCCAGCCTCAAGTATTTGTCACTGGGCTGCTGTGTATCAGGAAATTTAATATTTCCTGCCATTTCCTTCTTGCCTTTTTTCCCCCATATTCCTATGGAGGAGTGATGTGGGGGCTCCAGGAAACTGAGTCTATAGCTTTCTGGAGATTAGGCTATTGATAAGTTTGCCTTTTTCTTCTAATTTACTATGATATTTGTAAACTGGTGGAGACTCATGTCCTATATGACTGTGATAGCTATCAGTTAACCATTTGTTTTCTTTCCTTTCCTTTGTTCTTGGGCAGCCTGGAGTGCTTGAGGAATATCACACACATATATCTCACCTGGGGTTAGGGGAGGTGTAATGCCAACTTGTACTTTGCCCTCAGCTTGCCTTATGCTCCCTCATCATATTCTCCATAAACAATTTCACCCTTACATCTTTAAGATTGTTGAAGGTGGAAGGACTCATCTCTGCAGCTTCTTTTTGCTCTTTAGGGGTGAAGAGATATCTTTACCCATGAGACAATATTGATCACTTGGGGAACACATAGAAGAGCGATAGAAGGCAGAGGCAGCTGGATCCAAGGTGGACAAAGATTATGAACCTCCTTGAGTGGAAAGGATCATCTGTTGACTTGAAGTTATTGTAGTGATGGAGTCTTGTCACCAGGCAGAGACATGGGAGAAAACAGCCAAATGTAATTAGAATAACAAGAAAGAGCAACCTGAATAAAAGTCCTTTGGTAATTGATGAAAATCCTCAAGTCCAGGAGTTTAACCAATCATGAAAGGAAAGGGAGGGATTATTTAAAGCACCAGTTTGAGTATTCCAATCAGTTAGAAATCCAGAAATATTTGTGTGATAATCTAGAATGCATACTGATGAAGTTTTGCATTTGACGGGGTGGTCTGGAGCTGATGAACAAGAAAGTTTCTAGAAGACATCTTTGGAGCAAAAATGTGATTTTATTAAAGCACATGGACAGGACCCAGGGGCAGGAAGAGTTGCACTGGGGTTGTGATGGGTAACTGATTATATACCCTCATGTGGGGAGGGGCTCAGGGATAGAGTAAGCCTCTAAGGTATTTTGGAAGCAACGTTTCTGGGACCCTGAGGGGATAGCTGTTGCTAGTAAACACCAGTTATTACTGTTGAATAAAACCTCAATCATTAGACCCTTCAGATGCATAACACGGGGCCTTAAGCTTGGAGTATGATTGCTAGCATATACATTGGGGCAGTTGAGATAAAGGAAGTAGACTTACAGGATCCTGGAGGTTGGGATAATGTTAAGCTAAGGTTCTCTTTGCCCCTGGCAAAGTGTCATTAATGAGGCAGCTGAGGGGCGCCTGGGTGGCGCAGTCGGTTAAGCGTCCGACTTCAGCCAGGTCACGATCTCGCGGTCTGTGAGTTCGAGCCCCGCGTCGGGCTCTGGGCTGATGGCTCAGAACCTGGAGCCTGTTTCCGATTCTGTGTCTCCCTCTCTCTCTGCCCCTCGCCCGTTCATGCTCTGTCTCTCTCTGTCCCAAAAATAAATAAACGTTGAAAAAAAAATTAAAAAAAAAAAATGAGGCAGCTGAGATCCCAGAGGGAGGCTACTCTGCTAGATTCAAGGACTTGCCAATAGGCATAGGCAATAAGGGGATTTAATTTTTCATTTGCCTTAGTTTCCTACATCACCATGGCAAACAATTAAATGCCTTTCCTTTGTTCTTGGGTAGCTCGGAGTGTATGAGAAATGTGTTACATATTCCACCTGGGGGAAGGGGCATATGTCAGCCTGTTTTGCCCTCTGCTTGCTCCACCCTCCCTCATCATATCCCCCCTGAACAATTTTGATCCTTAAATCTTTATGTTTGTTGAAGGAAGAAGGTCTCATCTTCTGTAGCTTCTTCCTGCTGAGTAGGGACATAGAGTTGTTGCTACCTATGGGTCAATATTGGTCCATCAGGGAACATAGGGCCGTTAAGGTGAGGCAGCTGAATCCAAGGCGGACATGTATGAACCACCTTGAGTGTTACGGAACCCAGGCTGGAACGCTGGTGGAAAAACCAACTGGCACTCAGAGATCTTGGTGGATCAGAGATTGATTTAACACCGGCGGACACAGAGGAAATGGTTTCTCCAAAGATCTGAGCCCCGAATGCCAGCAGGAAGGGTAATTTATAGTTATCAGCCTCCATATTTGCGAGGGGGGGGAGGGTTTTGCGCACAGTAAACAAAGGAAGAAGAACCCAGAGGAGGGGTCTCTAAGCTAGAGACCAGAGTTTGTTTTCACTCCATCAGCCATCTTTGGTGTACTTTATCCACTTCTCCAACATTTCCCCCTTGATGCCTTAAAAAAAAAAAAAAACTTTTAGTAGGCATCACCTTTCAGTTTTACAGGTTGGTACTCTTAGAAGGCTAAGATATGTGCAGTAGTTTGGTGAGCAACAGTATTTTCTTTTTTTTTTTTAATTTTTTTTTTCAACCTTTATTTATTTTTGGGACAGAGAGAGACAGAGCATGAACGGGGGAGGGGCAGAGAGAGAGGGAGACACAGAATCGGAAACAGGCTCCAGGCTCTGAGCCATCAGCCCAGAGCCCGACGCGGGGCTCGAACTCACGGACCGTGAGATCGTGACCTGGCTGAAATCGTACGCTTAACCGACTGCGCCACCCAGGCGCCCCTGAGCAACAGTATTTTCAATAAAATGTACCACAGCATTCAGTATACAGGGGCCGATGGATACAAATAAAATTATGGAGAGGAGGGGCCCCGCCAGGGCAGGAAGCCAGGATCCCCAATCCGTGAGATCCCATCCTTTCCATTGATTGATACTTTTCTGTTGTCTATGTTGAATTCTTTCCTTGAGTTCCTGAACCTTAGTTGTAACTATTCCTGACTGGTTTATGAAATAGCAACATTCTTCCCCCAGAAGGATGCAAGTCCCTCCTTTTTCTAAAGTGAGGAGGTCAAGGGCTTGCCTATTTTGGAGGGTCACTGCCACCAGAGAGTTTATTTGGCTTTGTAAGGTTACCAGAGAATCTGCCACCCGTTCCATGTCTTCATTTATCTCTTGAGATACTCTATGGTACAGTCCTACAGATGAACCTGTGCCCCCTATTCTGGTTCCTATTCCTGTCACAATTCCTGCGCCTATCAGAATGGGTAGCAGGATTGCCCGTTTAGCCCGGAACTTGGGGCTAAAGGCTGTTAGGAGCTGATCTTCAGTGTACACGGATATCTCTGGGGTTAGGCAGAGGAAATAACATCTGAGTCCAGTTGGCCTCTAAGCATCGGTAGGCTGAATTAGAGGTCAAAGGGATAGGAGTGGCTAAGTAAGCCCTCCGGCTGAGCGGCAAGCACATCCAGCAGGTTTGGGTGTGATTATCTATTTTATGGAGGAGTTGTAGAGTAGTGTTGGCCCAATGCTGGAGTGGGGAATTGGTAAGCATCTGATTGAGGGCTGAAAGGTCAAACCTTGGTAGGCTGTCAGGGGAGTGGTCACCTTTATGGCTTATATTACCCTATCCTGGGTATCCTTTATAACTTTTTGAAGGGCCCTGTCTGGCATCCCTCCCCCATCCGAGATCCCTCATTGAGGAAGGTAAGTGTAGCAAGCTCGCTTCCCTCTCTGGAGGCCCTTGTTGTGACATGGGTCCCTGACATTTTGGGTTATCTCTACGGTGCAATACTTAGTCCTTGGGGCACCAGGTGACTGACAGAGAGTGGGTGTTTTTCCCTTGTAGCAATCTTTGTGGAGGGAGGTGAAGTTGCTGAATGCCCTTGACCCCCTTATTGTTATATAACAATCCTGGGGGCAAAGTGGGTAAGCGGCAGTTGTGAGGGTGAGAGAGGTTATCATAATATACAGGCAATACTTAATAATCCTCCCATCCAGAGGAGGTATGTGAGACCTGGCATGGATCTTTTTTAAAAATTTTTTTAATGTTTATTTATTTTTGAGAGAGAGCATGAGCAGGGGAGGGGCAGAGAGAGACAGAGACACAGAATCCAAAGCAGACTCCAGGCTCTGAGCTGTCAGCACAGAGCCTGTTGTGGGGCTCGAACTCATGAACCGTGAGATCATGACCTGAGCTGAAGTCAGCTACTTAACCAACGGAACCATCCAGGCGCCCCTGGCATGCCTCTTTTGTCCCATGTCCAGCTTGTTACTGCAGTCTCTATCAGCCCAACAGCAAGAAGTAAGATCAGGGCTATGACACAAGTAAGGGGCAAGGGCTCACAGAGTTGCTTCCAAACCCCTGGGCTTAGTCCACATGTTGATTCCTTAAGCTTCTGCCGTGCGCAGGCCAGCCAGCTTCTGGGGTGTGGCTGGAGCAGGGCTGGAGATCTCAGGGGCCCGTGTCTTTTTGAGGGTCAGTTTAAGTGGGTTGACTGGATCTGGATCACTTCACCAGGTTGAGCGTTCCTCTGAGTTACCTTCTTAGCTCTGGAGTGATGGACTCATGGGGTGATACCTGAAACTGAATCCTCTATTTCGTTGTATGTCAGTAAAGTCCACCTCCGAGTCTTCAAAAGGGGGGGGGGGTTCCTGGTAACTGTCAGATCAGGTTTAGGGAAGATATGGTTTGCATATTTAGAGATCCATCCTGTCCAGTTGTTTAAATAATCATGCCCATGGGGTCTGATTATTATCCCCTAGAATAACAAGCACAGAAGATTGTCTATACACGAAATACAGGGACAATTTTCTGAAGTTTACCTCAAGTTGTCTAGTTTAGGCAAACAACAAACATTTAAAGGCAATCATAACTAGAATTTAACATCCATAATGGTACATTGTTGAAACATAGTTGTTTTCTCTAAAAATCCCCCCTTTCTAGAGATAGCCCAATTGGGACCAATTCGTTTGTAGAACAAATCCAGTCTTAACAAATCTGGCCTAATTATTTACATAAGCTCAGCAAGAATAGCGATTAGTCATGAGGATCTTTTAAAGTTTGCTTTGTTGGAACCTTTTATAAGGAATCTCTGGGTTGAACTTTTAGTAGCCTCTCCAGGCCAGAAGCCAAGCCAAATACTTGCCATCAGACAGGCCTGCAATACCTGTAGAATTGGGCGAATTCCTCTTCACAAGGTCCCCAAGATATCCTGAGGTTCCTGCACCTGCCAGGAAGTGACCTTCTTTACTCACTTGGTGAGGCTGCTGGGAACTCTGTAAGTCAGTCACCAGGCCAACATTTCCAAGGGGCTTTATGGCTCCATGTTTTATAAAGCCAACCCTAATTCCTTAAAGCTGTCTGGTCATATCTGAGTCTATGAATGTCATCCTCAAATATGACATTCCAGTCAAAGCCTTGGTAAAATAACCAGTATTTCCAATGGTGACCTGTTACAAGATGAACAGATTCTTATTGAACTTATGCAAGCAATTGTAATTGCCATGAAAGAAAGAATACTCATTGAGAGTTTTGAATTTCAGGGGAGTTATGTAGAGAGAAAAGATAAATGTTTCAGTTTATAAATGCATATTTTATGACATTTTTGTATATCATAGATATCTTAAGAGAAAGTTTCCTTAATCTGGAAGACGAAACATTAGAGAACCAGAAATATTTTTAACAAGAATCACAAAACTATAATCTTCCTCAGTTTATTTAATCCCATGTTCCTAATTTTTGTTCAATTTGAATGCAGCTTTTGAGTTCTGGAAATTCTTACCCATTTTAGTATTAATCTTAAAGATGCTGAATACCTGTATTTATCCCCAAAGTCCTTTTTATAAATCTCCTTGAAGAAGAAACACGTTTTGTGAGAGAATAAGAACAATTATAAATGACAAAATCTTAGAAATAGACATCATTCAAGATCTGATGAGAGTTCATTATGATGCAATTGACAAAGAAATTCAGTTATTTCTGTGACACATAACATCTCAAGTAATCAGAATATTAAGTGATGACCTTATATCAAAACACTAAAACTTTAGGAATTGCATATATTCGGGCAGTTACAGCATTTACCTGTGCAATACAACCTAAGGTTTACCATTGTATGACAGTGCTTTTCCAAGTAACTTAGCATCCCAAATAAAAGGACCTAGTTGGTCAAGAAGACTTTATTTACCATTTAAATCCTGAGAAGTTTGTTAAAACCCCAGAAGTCATAAGTGCATCCTAAATAGGATTACAGATCGTTACAAATCTTACAATTTTATTTATTCAACCAAAGTGGCAATAAAATATCCCAAAGGTGAATGTATAGCATTATACACATGTTCTTGAAACCTAGCTCCTTCAACATTGAGAAGTTTTAACTAAGTAATCAAAGACCTGATAGAGATGAGACCTAAAACTTTTATTTTCCTGGAGGATAAGCCTTTGTTTGCATTGTCTTACCAAGAGCAGATCAACAGTTCAAGAAAACTTGTCATTTGAGCTGAGAGAAAAGCAGAATTTCAACCTTATACCAGTGTACTTTTAAAATTTCATTCATCTTAACCTGCTACAACTTTCTTTTGCTTTCAAATTTTGTCCCAAAGCCATTTTTTCCCCAAATAACCAGTCTCACTTAGGACAAAATTACTTTCTTCTACCCTCAAGAAAAGTGTATTTTCATTCTTTATATCTTTCTTATATACCTCCTATTTTCCTATATACAGGGTTGTTTTCTTTGTTTTCATCAGTCTTAAGTACATTTACCAGAATTTTAACTCTTACGAAACCTTAGTCTCCAATTGAAGACTTAGTAACCAATTGAGAGGTGTTTACATCAGAATTTTTAAAAATTTTTTACATTTATTTATTTTTATTTTTTATTGTACTCATATCTTTTGGTTTTTTTTTGTTTTTTTATATATGAAATTTATTGACAAATTGGTTTCCATACAACACCCAGTGCTCATCCCAAAAGGTGCCCTCCTCAATACCCATCACCCACCCTCTCCTCCCTCCCACCCCCCATCAACCCTCAGTTTGTTCTCAGTTTTTAACAGTCTCTTATGCTTTGGCTCTCTCCCACTCTAACCTCGTTTTTTTTTTTTTTTTCCTTCCCCTCCCCCATGGGTTCCTGTTAAGTTTCTCAGGACCCACATAAGAGTGAAACCATATGGTATCTGTCTTTCTCTGTATGGCTTATTTCACTTAGCATCACACTCTCCAGTTCCATCCACGTTGCTACAAAAGGCCATATTTCATTTTTTCTCATTGCCACGTAGTATTCCATTGTGTATATAAACCACAATTTCTTTATCCATTCATCAGTTGATGGACATTTAGGCTCTTTCCATAATTTGGCTATTGTTGAGAGTGCTGCTATAAACATTGGGGTACAAGTGCCCCTATGCATCAGTACTCCTGTATCCCTTGGGTAAATTCCTAGCAGTGCTACTGCTGGGTCATAGGGTAGGTCTATTTTTAATTTTCTGAGGAACCTCCACACTGCTTTCCAGAGCGGCTGCACCAATTTGCATTCCCACCAACAGTGAAAGAGGGTTCCCGTTTCTCCACATCCTCTCCAGCATCTATAGTCTCCTGATTGGTTCATTTTGGCCACTCTGACTGGCGTGAGGTGATACCTGAGTGTGGTTTTGATTTGTATTTCCCTGATAAGGAGCGACGCTGAACATCTTTTCATGTGCCTGTTGGCCATCCGGATGTCTTCTTTAGAGAAGTGTCTATTCATGTTTTCTGCCCATTTCTTCACTGGGTTATTTGTTTTTCGGGTGTGGAGTTTGGTGAGCTCTTTATAGATTTTGGATACTAGCCCTTTGTCCGATATGTCATTTGCAAATATCTTTTCCCATTCCGTTGGTTGCCTTTTAGTTTTGTTGGTTGTTTCCTTTGCTGTGCAGAAGCTTTTTATCTTCATAAGGTCCCAGTAATTCACTTTTGCTTTTAATTCCCTTGCCTTTGGGGATGTGTCGAGTAAGAGATTGCTACGGCTGAGGTCAGAGAGGTCTTTTCCTGCTTTCTCCTCTAAGGTTTTGATGGTTTCCTGTCTCACATTTAGGTCCTTTATCCATTTTGAGTTTATTTTTGTGAATGGTGTGAGAAAGTGGTCTAGTTTCAACCTTCTGCATGTTGCTGTCCAGTTCTCCCAGCACCATTTGTTAAAGAGGCTGTCTTTTTTCTTTTTTTTTTTTCAACGTTTATTTATTTTTGGGACAGAGAGAGACAGAGCATGAACGGGGGAGGGGCAGAGAGAGAGGGAGACACAGAATCGGAAACAGGCTCCAGGCTCTGAGCCATCAGCCCAGAGCCCGACGCGGGGCTCGAACTCACGGACCGCGAGATCGTGACCTGGCTGAAGTCGGACGCTTAACCGACTGCGCCACCCAGGCGCCCCTAGGCTGTCTTTTTTCCATTGGATGTTCTTTCCTGCTTTGTCAAAGATGAGTTGGCCATACGTTTGTGGGTCTAGTTCTGGGGTTTCTATTCTATTCCATTGGTCTATGTGTCTGTTTTTGTGCCATACATTTATTTATTTTTGAGACACAGAGAGAGACAGAGCACAACTGGGGGAGGGGCAGAGAGAGAGGGAGACAGAATCTGAAACAGGGTCCAGGCTCTGCGCTGCCAGCACAGAGCCTGACGTTGGGCTCAAACTCACAAACCATGAGATCATGACCTGAGTTGAAGTTGGATGCCCAACCGACTGAGCCACCCAGGTGCTCCCAGAATTTTTTTTATATGGTAAATTCATGAACCAATTAAGTACAAAGCATGTTTTCCAATAGATCTGAAAAGCCTTAAATTTCTCAGCAATAAGAAGTTAAAAACACAAATCTGTGTTCAATCATCAAAGCTTTAGCATCCCATTCCATTTGGAAAGTTTCAGGTTACCAAGGACCTTGAAAGTTATCTTAACAATTGCCCATGAAAACTTAGAGACAGAAAAAATGAACTGTCATTAACAAATTGCAACAGAGATAACATGAACTTATTTGATCTTTGCTGATAACTTTAAAGACAGGTCCAATAAACTTAAATTAGTTTAAACATCGAATATGTTTCACCTGCGTCCACCTAAAAGTCAATCAATTTTTCCCCATTGTCAATTTTCATCTGGGGCACTAGTGGAGATATCTGAAATGGGTGGTCCAAGGTGGGGGTGGCGGGGTGGACTTTGCTCCTTGACTTGGAGGGTGGGACAAGGAGCCAATGGTGCCTGAGACATTGAGGATGGTATAGGACCACACCCAAGTTGGTGCAGAAACATGAGGGGGAGGGGAAGGCAGAAGCAGCAACTGCTTGGGAATGATTCCTTAAAGTCCCTGTCCCGAGGTAGACTAACCACAGTTGGCTCCAATTATAGCCATTAACCTGGGAAATGAGGGAGAATCCCTCACCTCTATTAAGCAGAGGAACAGGGAGAGAGAGTCAGTGTCCCCTTTTAGTCTGGTTCTATCTCGGCTAGACTATAAGGTCCCCTTCTCGAGGTTCCTCCTGATTTCGGCTGGGGTTTTGGGACTTTCCCTGGTTGGGACACTTATTCTTTTTAATGTCATTTCCCCTTGAAGTAGGTCTATATTTATGGCTTTCTCGGCTTCCTGCTCTGATCCCTTGGAGAGCTTCTTGATAGCAGTGGATGTGGACCAGCATCTGGAGAGGGCCTGAGCCTGGTGGCAGCAACACAGACAAGGGAGGAGTTTCAAGCTCAGGGAAAGGGAGAGGGAGCCTAATGAGTCATGAGGAGGCAGAACACTAGGGGAGTGGTGGGTTGCTTCTTTGCCTCCCTGGGTGAGTCTCCGGGTAAAGCAGCTAAACCTTTGCCTGGCTCTCCTTGCTCCGTCCCAACCCCATGATGCTCCCTTGAGGTGGAGTCACAAAGACAGAGGGACAGGGGCACCCCCTCCAATGAGGAGACCAGCCAGATGCCTGCCTGGCCATGTCCTGAAGGAACCCAGGTGACGCTCAGCCCCACAGGTCACAGCCCTGCAACCCACGATCAGAAACCACTCTGATATTGCCACAGACCAAGTGCCATCCATCACGGAATTGCAGATGGGCCCACTCAGACTCCATGGGCCCCTAGGACCCCAAGGGCACCCGCCCGTGGAGCTACAGAATTGAATTCAGCAGGCAAGTTAGACCGAGTCTCACATTCACATACACACCAGATGTTATTACATTCCCTCCCATAGAATCCCTACTTGTGAGACTTCTGAAGTCTCAGGGAGTGATCAGGTCCCCCTTCCACCCTTGTGAGTGGGCCTGACTAGATTGGGCCCCAGCCTTACCGGTTCCGACGTGGGGTCCAGGTCCTCACCTGCCAACTTTCCTGGAGTCTGGCGGGAACAGCAGAGCGGGGCTGGCCTGAGGCAACCGAGCAGGAGACTGCCAAACTTCAGGCAGGGCGCTCACTCTTCCTTGCAATCCCTCATTCCGTCACCCCCTCACCGTTCTCCCAAATTGGTGGCAACAATGGGCCAGCGTGGTTGGGTTTACTGGTCAGGGAACCAAATTTGTTCTGGAACCAGGCTGGAACACTGGCGGAAAAACCAACCAGCACTCAGAGATCTTGGTGGATCAGAGATTTATTTAACATCCACGGGCTCAGAGGAGATGGTTTCCCCAAAGATCTGAGCCCCAAATGCGAGTGGGAAGGGTAATTTATATTTATCAGCCTCCATATTGGGGGGGGGGTCGTGTATGCAGCAAAGGAAGAAGAACCCAGAGGAGGGGTCTCTAAGCTAGAGACCAGAGTTTGTTTTAGCCCCATCAGCCATCTTTGGTGTACTTTATTCACTTCTCCCACAATAGAGTGGCTTTCCTTATTTCCATCAGTCTTAATTATGTTTAGCAGAATTTTGACTCTTAGCAACCTTAGTGTCCAGCTGAGACTAAGTAGTAACCATTTGTAAACTGTTACACCAGAATCCTTTAGATGGCAAATTCATGAATGAATTAAGGATAAACCATGTTTTCCAATAGACCCAAATATTCCTACTTTCTCTGCAATAAGAAGTCAAAAGCACAAATCTATGTTCAGTAATCAATGCTTTAGCACTCCATTCTATTTGGAAAAGACCTAGATATCCAGTGAATTCAATCCCATTTATCCAAGTGTCAGATTACCAAAGACTAGGAAAGCTATCTTAACAATTATCCGTGAAAACTTTGAGATACACAAAATTAACTATTACTTTAAGTCATCTTGTTGCTAACAAATTGCAACAGAGACATGAGCTTATTTGATCTTTAGGAAACCTTGATAGAATAAAGTTTTAATTTGATGCTGGTAACTTTAAATACATATCTATCTTAGCTAAACCAACAAACTTAAATAAGCTTAAACGTCGAATACGTTCCACCTGCGTTCACTTAAAAGACAATCGATTTGTTCCCCATTGTCATATTTTACCTGGGACAGCAGT
This sequence comes from Lynx canadensis, assembly GCF_007474595.2. Lineage (NCBI taxonomy): Eukaryota > Metazoa > Chordata > Mammalia > Carnivora > Felidae > Lynx > Lynx canadensis. Next base: position 86,609,451 of record NC_044315.2, read on the forward strand.
GGGGGAATCTGAAGTGGGCGATCCAAGGGGGTGCTCATTGCTCCTTGACATGCGGGTGGAAGGATGGTATAGAAGCCAGTTACTTAGGTCACAAGGAAGGTGAGGCAGAAAAGGAGCAGGGGGAGGGGAAGGCAGAAGAGGCAAAATGCCAAAAAGCAGAGAAAGAGGATTCCTGGTTCTAACCCTTGTCATCTGGGAAAGAGGAGACGCCATGTTTGTTTGTTTTGATTTCCACCAAAGTGGAAATAGGGAGTCTATGCCAGGCTAGAGAAGATGGGGAATTTCCCTGAAACAAAGGGAGTTTCAGCAGCTGCTGGAGAATATTCTTCAAGTCCCTGCTCCTAGATAGACTAACCGCGGTTGGCTCCAATTATAGCCATTAACTAGGGAAATGAATGAGGGAGAGGCCCCCACATCTATTAGGAGGAGGAACAGAGAGAAAGAGTCAGCATCCCCTTTGTCAGGGATGGCCTGTATTTCCTCTAGCAACTGAGTTCCATCAGGAGGAGGCCTGTTAGGACATCCACTATGTTGGGAGGGAGCTTACTAGCCACACACATTTGGGCAAATACATTCTGTAAAAAATTTTTTTAACATTTATTTATTATTGAGAGACACACACACACAGCATGAGCAGGGGAGGGGAAGAGAGAGGGGGAGACACAGAATCCCAAGCAGGCTCCAGATTCTGAGCTGTCAGCACAGAGCCTGACAGGGGGCTTGAACTCACAAACTGTGAGATCATAACCTGAGCTGAAGTCAGTTGCCTGAGCCACCCAGGCGCCTCAAGGTAAATACATTCTGCAACAGACCTTTTGGTCTGGGTCCTCACTTAGAACTGTGAGGGCCTGGAACTAGGGTGCCTCCGTCCATTTACCCTGTTTTCTGCAGAAGAGATCTAACTTCTTCATCCTACTAAGGCCATGCAGTGTTACAGGAAATTAGTCCTTTCCTAAATTTTGCAATCCAAATTGTTTCCAGTGGGTTGAAAAGGCATCCCAAGGATGAGTCATTGGCAACCAAGGAGAAGGTCCTATCCTCCTCCTAGAGAGAGAAAAGTATAGAAAGTCCATTACCACAAAAATCCACGCCCCTCCCCTCCAACTCCCAGGTGGCATCCCAGGCACAAGATATATCAGAGGTTCCTGAGGTGTCAAAGTGATCTGAGGCATACCTTGATTCGCTATGATCAGCTGCTAAGGACTTCTGTAGGAGGGATGCTAGTGTCCCCCTGTTTTCCCATTGCATCCTAGGGTACAAATAGGTGTGGGCAGATGGACCTAGTTTGCTTTGCTGAGAAGGCTGAGGAAACCACCGTTTTTAACCCATGGAAAACACTGGAAAATTTTACAAGGGGGAATTGCCCAATTTTGTAATTTAAGTAGTAGTTAGCAAAGGTCATTGACTGAAAACAGTGAAGACAGAAACCCATGATGATCTAACCTACATTCCAACACATAACATCGTTAGAGCCGACTTCGTAGGAAACATTCCCATTTGGGTTTTAATTCAATCAGGACTTGTTTTGCCGGCACCCAGGGTAGGTCCCACAGCCAGAACTAGCTAGACCAGGGATGTGGAGGGGATCACATTAGACCGATGAGGAGGAAACCTCACACGGGAGTCTTAAGATTGGTAGCCATGCTAGTCACTTAGGTGGCTGTGCCGTGCCTAAAACAGACAATTACGTATAAGGATAGGAATAAAGAGAGGGCATCAAGTTTCTGGGTCATTTTGCCTTTCCTGACTGGACACTCACTTCCAGACAAAAGCCAGGCTTTCTCCTCCCCGTAGAGTAGCCATGGGCTAGAGGAGTATAACCTGAACAATAAACAGGAAAGTGTTCCAATAACACCATACTCCTTGAAAAGCCCCAGAAATAAGAGTAAAGGAACCAAGTTTGCACCGAAGCTCAGAGTCCAGATGAAAAGACTGACACTTCCATATTGGGAGACAAATGATAAAGTTTTAGAGTGTGTGTGTGTGGGGGGGGGGGGGGGGGGGGTTGTTCCAGAGCTAATAGCCAAGAAAGAATTCCTGAAGATGTGTTTGGTGCAAAAAAAAGTGATTTTATTAAAGCAAGGGGACAGGCCCCATGGGCAGAAAGAGCTGCACTCTGGTTGTGAAGACTGACTGATTATGTACTATGAAGTTAGAGGGGGGTATAGTCAAAAGGAAGGGAGGCCTCCAGAAGGACTTTGATATGCTAAAGAGGACTCCTAATCACCTCAGGCCTTGCTATTGTCAAGCTAAGGTTGTTTTACCTCTAGTAAGGCATTTGTATTAGGAATGGTAGGGGTTCCTAGAGAAATGTTGTTCTAGTCCTTGCCTCAATTATTTGTTAATGGGTTGCAGCATATCAGGAAATTTAATTTACCTTATATTTACTTCTTGCCTTTCTTCCCTGCATCACCATGGGGGTGGGGGTGATAATAGGGCTCCAGGAAATTGAGTCTATAGACTTCTGGAGATCAGGCTATTGATAACATTGCCTTTTCTTATAATCTACTAAGATATTTGTAAACTGATGGGCGACTCATGTCCTGCATGACTGGGATCTCTATCAGTCAACCATTTGTTTGTGTGTGTGTGTGTGTGTGTGTGTGTGTGTGTGTGTTTACCTTTTCTTTGTTCTTGGGCAGCCAGAGGAATGTCACACATATCCCACCTGGGGGGGTGGAGTTCTAGCTTGTACATTGCCCTCAGTTTTCCTTATGTTCCCTCTTTACCCAGAGTCCCTTCTCTCAGGGCCCACCACCCAAAGGCCATGTTAGGCTAGCTTGTTCCCCTGCAACAGATAGAAGAGCCATTGAGGTTCTGGGAGTCTCATCTGTGGCCAGTGAGCCCTCAGGACAGCTTCAGGTTAGGCATTCCACCAGCTCTGGCCAACTTGGTGACACCTAGGAGACACGGCCCAGGGGCTGGGACCCATCACTGCCTCCCATGGACAGCCAAGCCCCCATGAGGAAAGTGCCTCCCTCCTGGACAAAGCTGGGATCAGCCATGGCGGGAGCACTTCTGGGGGTCCAGTCCTAGCCTGGGCTCCACAGTCCAAGATAATGGCCAGAGATGGCAGGTGGTATCATTGATCTCTCAAGGATGAGGCTGAGTCCTAGCACTCACTGTGACCCAAAGTACCTGGTGTCCAGAGAGGCAGGGTAGGGAGCCCCCCTTGGGGCCCCAGCCCACCACCCCTTTTTACAAAGTGCAAATGCATGGCTCGCATTGTCCCCCAGCAGGATGGAACCGGGACTTTAGCCTCAGAGTTCTATTCTGTCAAGCTGTCTTATTTGTGGCTGGCATGCCTAGCTTGGGGTTTCTGTCCACTGGGCCCACAGGAGGGGCCAAGTCCCTTAGGGGCCAGCTGAAGTCTGGGTTCACCTTGCCAATGGGGCATGGATGAAATGGAGCAATGACTCAAGGTATGAATGATGTGGCTTTGGAATGGTGGGGATTCAGAGCTGACAGCCAAGAAAGAATTTTTGAGATATCTTTGGTGCACAAAAAGTGATTTAAAATTTTTTTTAATTTAATTTATTTTTTAAATTTAGATCCAAGTTAGTTAGCATATAGTGTAACAATGATTTCAGGAGTAGATTCGTTAATGCCCCTTACACATTTAGCCCATCCCCCCCCCACAACCCCTCCAGTAACCTTCTGTTTGTTCTCCATATTTAAGAGTCTCTCAAGTTTTTGTCCCCCTCCCTGTTTTTATATAATTCTTTCTTCCCTTCCCTTATGTTTATCTGTTTTGTATCTTAAAGTCTTTATATAAGTGAAGTCATATGATATTTGTCTTTCTCTGACTAATTTTTGCTTAGCATAATACCCTCTAGTTCCATCCATGTAGTTGCAAATGGCAAGATTTCATTCTTTTTGAATTGCCAAGTAATACTCCATTGTGTGTATACACACACACACACACACACACATATGTATATGTATATGCATACAAATATACCACATCTTCTTTATCCATTCATCCATTGATGGACATTTGGGCTGTTTCCATACTTTAGCTATTGTTGATAGTGCTGCTATAAACATTGGGGTGCATGTGCTCCTTTGAAACAGCATCCCTGTATCCCTTGGATAAATAGTTAGTAGTGCAATTGCTGGGTTGTAGGATAGTTCTATTTTTAATTTTTTTGAGGAACCTCCATATTGTTTTCCAGAGTGGCTGCACCAGTTTGCATTCCCACCAGCAGTGCAGAAGAGATCCTCTTTCTCTGCATCCTCGCCAACATCTTTTGTTGCCTGAGTTGTTGATGTTTGCCATTCTGACAGGTGTGAGGTGGTATCTCATTGTGGTTTTGATTTGTATTTCCCTGATGATGAGTGATGTTGAGCATTTTTTCATGTGTCAGTTGGCCACCTGGATGTCTTGTTTGAAGAAGTGTCTATTCATGTCTTTTGCCCATTTCTTCACTGGATTATTTGTTTTTTGGGTGTTGAGTTTGATAAGTTCTTTATAGATTTTGGATACTAGTCCTTTATCTGATAAGTAATTTGCAAATATCTTCTCGCATTCCATCCTTGCCTTTTAGTTTTGCTGATTGTTTCCTTTGCTGTGCAGAAGCTTTTATTTTGATGAGGTCCCAGTAGGTCATTTTTGCTTTTATTTCCCTTGCCTCTGGAGACATGTTGAGTAAGAAGTTGCTGTGGCCAAGGTCAAAGAGGGTTTTGCCTGATTTCTCCTCAAGGATTTTGATGGTTTCCTGTCTTACATTTAGGTCTTTCATCCATTTTGAGTTTATTTTGGGGTATGGTGTAAGGAAGTGATCCAGGTTCATTTTTCTGTATGTTGCTGTCCAGTTTTCCCAGCACCACTTGCTGAAGAGACTATCTTTATTCCATTGAATATTATTCTTTCCTGCTTTGTCAAAGATTACTTGGCCATACGTTTGTGGGTACACTTCAGGGTTCTCTATTCTGTTCCATTGATCTGAGTGTCTGTTTTGTGCCAGTATCATACTGTCTTGATGATTAGAGCTTTGTAATACAGCTTGCAGTCCAAAGGTGATTTTGTTAAAGCATGGGGACAGGACTCTTGGACAGAAAGAGCTGCTGCACTGGGGTTGTGAAGAGTGACTGGTTATATACCATGGGTTGGGGAAGATAAAGTTAAGAGGAAGTTTCTAAAGGGATTTTCATATTCTCAAGAAGACTTGCACATTACTGGAGGCCTAGATGTTGTCAAGCTAAGGTTGTTTTGCCCTCTAGCAAAGCATTAACATTAAGACAGTAAGGAATTCCTGGAGAAATGTTACACTCCATTTTGCCTCATGTATTTGTCAATGGGCTGCAGGTCATAATGAAATTTAATGCCATGTGCCATTTCCTTCTTGCCTTTCTTCCCCATATCACTATGAGGGGGAGGTTGATACTGGGGCTCCAGGAAACTGAGTATAGGTTTCTGGAGATTAGGGAATTGATAAGATTCCATTTTTCTCCTAATTTACTAGAACAAGGGTAAATTAATGGAGACTCAAGTCCTGCAAACCTGTGATCTCTATCAGCTAACAATTTGTTTTCACTCCTTTCCTTTGTTCTTGGGCATCAAGGAGTGCCTGAAGAATGTCATACATATCCCACCTAGGGGAAGAGGCATGCTAACATGTGCTTTGCCCTCAGCTTGCCTTATGCTCCTTCATAAGGAACACTCCCCGGTAGGTCTTTGGTTGTGGGGTCAGGGAAAGGGTGTCTCACCTTGTGCCAAGGCCTAGGGTGGGTACCTGGGAAGGCCAGGATCTGAGCTCCATGAGCAGCACAGGGTACACTCTGTCCTTCCCTACCAGGAATGTCCTCTTTCAGCTGAGTCCCCTTCCCTTCCTTTTGGAGACCCACAAAGCAGCGTGGGCTCTGTTGGTGGGAGGCATTCTCTGTTTTCATTAGGTGCAATAAGGGGGCCCCACCACACTTACCCCACCGTGTACTTGGGCCAGAGCAGAGAAGCTCCTGGAGGTCAGAGATGACAGCTGGTCCAGATCACAGACCCCTGACCACACACAGTGCTAACCAGGGGGAAGAGACTGTGGAGACAGTCACTGTCCCTGCCAGAGATGTGGAGATATGGGGAATGCATCCTCTAGCCTCATGGACCTTTCTGCCCCTCATCTTGCATAATCCTGACCTAGGGGAAGGGCAGAAAGCTTGCCATGATCTTCAGCATGAGATACTAGCAATTGCCTCACCCTTCCAGGATTTGGCAAAGGCTATGTCGCTCCACCCTGGGGTGAGCCATTGGCCACAGAGACCATAAATAGCATCCCCCCAGAAGCCTCCTCACTCATCCCCTCTATCAGGGAATATCTGGAGTGGTGCCTGCTTTCTCAGCCCTGAAGTCATGGCCTTAGGTCTCCTGTGGCTGAGCCTTGTCCTGCTGGGGGCCCTGCAGACCCAGGCCCAGGATTCCACCCCAAACCTGATCCCAACCCCGCCTCTGCACAGGGTCCCTCTGCAACCTGACTTCCAAAATGAGCTGGTAAGGGGCCTGGGAGGGCTAGGTGCAGGGAGGCCCTGGGAAGAGTGTAAACAGAGGGGAGGAGAGGCAGGATGGGCTCAGGCTTTAGCTCAGTCTGCCCTCTGGTGCCCTGATGGAAGACACACCTGAAACCTCCAACAACATGCAACCTTGCTGACAAGAGGGTTAGCTGAGTAGACAGACTCCCCTAGTCTACACTTTCTTCCATAATCCCTGTAGTCCCTGCAAGGTGGGAACACCTTCAGGCCCTCTACATAATGAGGAAACTGAGGCTCAGGGAAGCTAGCTGGCCACTTGCCAAGGGTCACCTGGTCCCTGACACACTCAGTGCTCCCACCTGGCCTGATGGGCTACAGCTCCACCAGGATCATCAGCCCAGCCTGTGTGGCCAGTCTGGGTCCCAGCAGCCCAGTTAGAGGGGCTTCTGGTTGAGGCCCAGGCTGCCTAGAGGTGCCTGCAGGGATGGAGCAGGAGGGTCCCTTAGGGCTGCTCCTTGCCCTGCCTATCACCAGCCCCCATTGTAGTTCCAGGGGAAATGGTACATCGTAGGATTGGCAGGGAATGCATTTAATAAAGAAGAACACAGCCACTTGAAGATGTATGCCACCACCTACGAGCTGAACGAAGAGAACAGCTACAATGTCACCTCTATCCTGGCCTGGTGAGTGCCACCACCTCCTAAGGGAGCATGGGGGACCTACAGGACTGCCTTGGGGGTCCAAGAAGCAGACTAATGTCTTAGCCAAGGGGTGACCAAAGCTGAAAGATGATCATTCATCCTACCACTGGGCACTGGATCCTTGTGCTTATTCCTTCTTTCATTCACTAGATCAACATTTCTTGGTCACTTCAGCACAGACACAGTAGAGTACTGAGGATGGACAGAGACTCTCTACCAAAGAGAGCAGGGTGTCCTAGAATGGGAGGAGGGTCACTGGATCTAGCGTGGAATCCCAGCTAGGACATTCTTAAGGGCTTCTAGGGAGGTGGTCTATGGAATGGGCCTTGAGGAACCAACCTGCATCAGTAGAAGGCCTGGGACCTTCATGGCAGGGCTGCTGGGCTGAGTCAGAGAGAGCCACTTCTTCAAGAAACAGCAAGCCATTGCATGGCTGCCCTGAGCAGGAGCTGATGAGCAGTGTGGGGGGGTGGGTGGCCACAGTGGCAGGGGCCTCAGGTACTGGTGAGGAGTGGGTATGGCTGCAGCAGGGAGAGGAATGATGGTGTGCAGCCCAGGAGGCTGATCAATCATAGGTGGAGATGACCAGAGTTTGGGGCAGATTAGGACCTAGAGAGGGGAGGCAAGGCTTACCCAGCTCCTCTGGGTTTCTGGATTTGGCACTTGGGTATGGGGATAGAGCATCTGTCATTGAAGGGTCCAAAGAGGGGCAGGTGTTGGGATATCGACTCTGGAGTGCCAGGGGACTAGATGTTGGCCCAACAGCTAAAGGAGTCTTTGGCATCCAGCAGACTGGAGCCTTGGTGGTGATTCCCCCAAGAATGGTTATAGCGGGGTCCCGAAAGATAAGAATAGAGGACATGGGCACTTGGGTACCTCAGTTGGTTAAGCGTCCAACTTTGTCTCAGGTCATGATCTCACGGTTTGTCGGTGTGAGCCCCGCGTCGGGTTCTGTGCTGACAACTCAGAGCCTGGGGCCTGCTTTCGATTCTGTGTCTCCTTCTTTCTCTGCTCCTCCCCACCTCTTGCTCTGTCTCTCTCTCTCTCTCTCAAAAATTAATGAAAATGTTAAAATTAAAAAAATATATATATATGGGACAAATGCCTTGGTGTGAGGAAAAGTATGGAGCAAAGGCTGCCAAGGGGAAACAGCCCAGAAGAAGGAAGGACAGTAGGTGCTGGGAGGGAGAGTATGGGCAGGTCAGAGTGGGCTCAGGGCAGAGTTGGCAGGGAGAGGCAGGGATGGGCTCAGTGGGGAAGAGCCAGGCCCATCTGAGGGGTGGGGAGTGAGGCTCCTGCTGTGGCACGGTGGGCTGTCACCCTCTTACCCACCCATCTCTTGCTTCCACAGGAACGAGACCTGTGACCACTGGCTCAGAATTTTCATCCCAAGTTCACAGCCAGGCGAATTCACCCTGGGCAACATTGAGCGTGAGTCCCAAGTGGATTGGGTCTCCAAGGTCACTGACCTTCCTGTCCCTCCACACAGATGCCAAACTGTGGAGGTCGGGGTGGAAGCAATGGCTCCTTCTACCTGGCCAGGGCAGGCTAATTCCTTAGTGTCTGCCATGCAGGTTACATTGGAACTCAGAGCTACACTGTACGAGTGGTGGCCACAGACTACAACCAGGTTGCCATGGTGTTCTTCAAGACAGTTTACAAAAACCGGGAGTTCTTCAAGATCACCCTCTATGGTGGGTCTTACCCCCCTGGGACCTGGCTCTTGTTTGTGTTGGGGAAGAAGAGGCCCACAACACCCAGCCCCCAAGGTTACCTACACTCCGAGCCCTGGGAGGTGGGAGAGGGATCTGTGAAAAGAGAGGTGGGGAGGGGTCTGAGGCATCATTCATGGGTTCCACAATATTTATGGGGCTTTTGCCAGCCACTCACCAGCCATCTTGGTCACAGGGAGGACCAAGGAGTTGACCCATGAGCTGAAGGAAAACTTCATTAGCTTCGCCAAAGCCCTGGGCCTCACCGATGACCACATCATCTTCCCTATCCACATTGGTAATCACCAGCTGGTGACAGGAGAAGGGTATATGGGTACTGCCCAGGCCTGATGTTGCCTCACTAGAGAAGGGGAGAGAGAAGGGAGGCAGGGCCCTGCTATAGTCACTGGAGCTCCAGGAGCCACTTTGGGTTCAAGAAGACCCTGTCACACCCAGGGTTCTGGTTCCCAAGTTTCCTCCTTCACAATAGCTCAGTCCTGCCCACATGAGAATTGCACATTTAGGGCCAAGCTTCCCCAGTCTCCTTGCCTGGTCATTTCTCCCTCTTCCTCTTCCCTGCCTGGCCTGTTTGTCCTGGACCACCTCCCCCTTTGCCCTGGGGCTGGCTCACCACTGACTTGGCAGGTGCCCTTGTCCTCAGGCAGCCTGGCCTGGGCAGGTGCCTCCCCAAGGCTGAGGGTGTGTCAGGACTCAGCAGGTAAGCAGGCAGAAGGCTTGGTGCCCAAGCAGGAACTTGGCTGAGCCTCACCTGCCTCCTTTGGAGAATGGGTATCACCCAGGTCTGCTTGTCCTCAGGCCTCTCCTTCAGTCCCCTTCCCTATCATCTAGTCCTCTGCTGTACCATCCCTGAAGGGAAGCCCCAGAGCTTCTGTGACTGGATCCAGGACAGCCCAGGGGCAGTGCAGGGGCCCTGGAGGTCAAGGATCCCACACACACACCCCTATCCATGCTGACCACTTTGTCCTCCACAGATCAGTGCATCGATGAGTGAGCAAAGGTGTGGTAAGTATGGCTGGAGAGGGGGCTGATGGTAGCCAGGGTGCATCTGGGAGGGGGTCCCAAGTCTGCCTTTGTCCCACCTGCCCAGCACCTCTTTATTCCCCTGACTCCCTCTCAGGTGCCCTCTGACTCTCTCCACCCCATCCCCCTCACGTCGACCTCTGCTCAGGGCATTGTCCAGCTGTCCCCACCACTCTGGACACTAGTGAGAGATCCAGGGGACCATTCTCACTACACAGCCCACCAGCTCACTGCTTCCCAGACTGCCCTGTTAATGGAACCCCTCATTACTGTCTAAATAAACACATGTCCCCCAAACTCCAACCTGTGCTCCTTGACCTCTGGGCCCTCTGAGAGGGAAAAGAATCAAGGGCAGGCTCCTATTAGCATCACTCCCAGGTATTGTGTTCCCCAGCAAGGGATGGAGACCACAGAAGCTGATTCCAGCTTTGACTGAACACTTCTAGCTCCCAAATCCAGGCCCAGACCCAGACCAGCAGGAGTCGTGACTTGCCCCTGCCTCCTAGCACACTGAAGGGGCACATCTCACACCCATGTTCAACCACCTGCAGCAGGTCCAATGTCAGAGGTCCAGCCAGAACCAGGCAGATGGAGAGGGTTGGGGGGTGGGTTGAGGTGCTGTCACCCCTCTGTCACCAGTGATAAAGTTTTGGAGTGATGGGGGGCTCCCAAGCTAAGGGCCAATAAATATTTATTGAAGATATCTTTGGTGCAAAAATGTGATTTTATTAAAGCATGAGGACAGGACCCATGGGTGGGAAAAGCTGCACTGGGGTTGTGATGGGTAACTGATTATATTTAGCCTCAAATTGGAGGAGGTCAGGGATAGAGTAGGTCTCTAAGGTATTTTGGAAGCAAGGTTTTCAGGACCTTGAGGGGCTAGCTGTTGCTAGGGAAACACCACTTATTACAGTTGAATAAAACCTCAATCATGAAACTCTTCAGATGCATATCAGGGCCATAAGTTTGGAGTATGATTGCCAGCATACACCTTGGGGTAGTTGAGAGAAGGAAGTAGACTTCCTTCCTGTAAGGATCTTGGAGGTTGGGATAATGTTGACTTTAGGTTCTCTTTGCCCCTAGCAAAGTGTCATCTTCAAAGCAGCTGAGATCCTAGAGGGAGGTCACTGCTGGTTTAAGGACTTGTCAATGGGCTGCAGGCAGTAAGGGGATTTAATTTTTCATTTGCCCTAGTTTCCTACATCACCATGGCAAGCAATTAAATGCCTTTCCTTTGTTCTTGGGTAGCCAGGAACGTGTGAGAAATATGTCACATATTCCACGGGGGGGGGGGGGGGGGGTTGTCAGCCTGTTTTGTTCACAGTTGCCTCAGACTTCCTCATCATATCCCCCCTGATCAACTTTGACCCTTAAATCTTTAAGTTTGTTGAAGGAAGAAGGTCTCATCTTCCATAGCTTCTTCCTGCTGAGTAGGGGCATAGAGTTGTCCCTACCTATGGGTCACTATTGGTCCATAGGGGAACATAGGTCAGTCAAGGTGAGGCAGCTGAATCCAAGGTGGAAAACGTTGTATGAACTTGCTTGAGTAGAAAGGATCATCTCTTGGCTTGAAGTTATTGTAGTGATGGAGTCTTGGCACCAGGCAGAGAGACAGGGGAGAAAACAGCCAAATGTAAGTAGAATAACTAGAAAGATCAGCTCAAATGAAAAGTCTTTGGTAGATAACAAAAATCCTCCAGTTCAAGAGTTTACCCAATAACTAAAGGAAAGAGAGGAATTGTTTAATGTGCCAATTTGAGTATTCTTGTCGTTAGAAATCCAGAAATATTTCTGTAATAGTGTGGAATGTATACATAGCACTTTGTACTTATGAGAATATAACGTCCACCCTGTGTAGCACTTAAAACATCTATTGCCAGTCTGTTTTGTAGAAGTGTTTTATGCATTTTAGTTATTTTCATATTTAGTAAAATAATGGTATTTTGAGAGTCATTTAAGGCCTTAACCGTGTAACACGTGGTGTATAACCATCATATGGACTCTGTTTTGTTTAGTAACCCATCAGGTAATTAATAAGAGGTACTTTTATAGAAACAAGACAAATACTGGTTAGTGATTACAGCAGATTACAAACCCAGTCTCTCCCAGTACCGCCAGTGAGCTTTTTTTTTTTTAGATTTTAGGCTTGAAGCATCCTCAGATGCTTTTGGGAACAGGCAGCAGGAATCAGATTGGTCTTTCTGGTTTTTAACTCAAATATCTGTGGTGATCCTTTTGAATGGCCTGTTGTAGGAAGGAACTGTTAGTAGAAATTGGGAAAGGAGGATGAAAAGGAAAGGTACAACTACCCTAGGAGAAGTCTGAGGTCTTCTACAGGTTCACAGGAATAAGAAGGCAGATTAGTTTACCCATTGAATTCCTGGGAAGGGGATACAGGTTTTATTTAGATATAGGAGCCCATGAAGTGTGCCCCTCTAATTTACTGCAGCGGGAGTACATAATATGATCCAGTAGAAACCCTTCCATTTTGGAGTTAAATCCCCTGTTATAGTAGGCTTTCCATCCTTTAAATAAACCAGGTGTTTTGGGTTTATATGGTGTGGGTTTCTAATATCTGTCAGATCAGGTTTAGGTAGGATATGTTTTGCAAGTTCATTTAGAGATTTAGGAATTGCAAACACATTTGAACAGTTCCAGCATTTACCCAAGCAATACCACCTAAGGTGTATCATTATTTAACAGGACTTTCATTTAACATACCAAATAAAAAGACCTCCTTGGTCAAAAAGACTTTTTTTACAATTTAAATCTGGGGAAGTTTGTCAAACCTTAGAAAGTTATAGTGAACATCTGAAATAGAATTCAGTTCATTACAAATCTTAAAGCTTTAAATTATGTATTTAACCAAGATGGCAATATGAGATTCCAAAGGCAATATATAGGGTTATATACTTGTTAGCAAAACTTATCTCCTTTAACAGTGAGAAGTTTTTACTTAATGATCAATGACCTGATAAAGACAAACCTAAAGCTGTGGTTTTCCCAGGAGACAAAAGAGAAAACAAACCTTTGTATACTATTTTTATTTATTTTTTTAATCAAGAGCCGTACAATCCAAAGAAAACTTTGTGTTTTGAACAGAGAGAAAAGCAGAATTTCAACCTTATACTGGTGTACTTTTAAAAATCCATTCTGCAACATAGTCTGTCATAATCACACACAAAATTCCTTTCCAGGGTCGCCTGGGTGTCTCAGTCGGTTGAGTGTCCCACTTCGGCTCAGGTCATGATCTCATGGTCTGTGAGTTCAAGCCCCGCCTCAGGCTCTGTACTGACAGCTTGGAGCCTGGAGCCTGCTTCGGATTCTGTGTCTCCCTCTCTCTCTGCCCCTCCCCAGCTCATGCTCTGTCTCTTTCTCTGTCAAAAATAAATAAACATTAAAAATTTTTTTTAAATTTCTTTTCCAAAGATTTCCCTTCATGAACCTTCTATGACTTTCCTTTGCATTCAAATTTTGTCCCAAGACATTTTTCTCCAAACCAGTCTCATTTAGGACAAAGTTACTTTCTTTTACCTGTAACAAAAATATATATTTCTATTCCTTCTCTCTTTTTTACACATTCATACTTTCTTACATATAGAGTTGCTTTCCTTATTTCCATCAGTCTTAATTATGCTTAGCAGAATTTTGACTCTTAGCAACCTTAGTGTCCAGCTGAGACTAAGTAGTAACCATTTGTAAACCGTTACACCAGAATCCTTTAGATGGCAAATTCATGAATCAATTAAGCTTAAACCATGTTTTCCAATAGACCCAAATGTTCTTAGTTTCTCTGCAATAAGAATTCAAAAGCAGAAACCTATATTCAGCAATCAATGCTTTAACACTCCATTCATTCTATTTGGAAAAGACCTAGATATCCAGTGAATTCAATCCCATTTATCCAAGTGTCAGATTACCAAAGACTATGAAAGCTATCTTAACAATTATCCATGAAAACTTTGAGATACATAAAATTACCCTTTAAGTCATCTTTTTGCTAACAAATTGCAACAGAGACACATGAGTTTGACCTTTAGGAAACCTTGGTAGAAAAAAATGTTCATATTTAATGCTAACTCTAAATACATGTCTATCTTAGTTAACCAACAAACTTAAATAACCTTTAACACTTACTAAGTTCCACCTGCGTTCACTTTATTTTTTTTTAATTTTTTTCAATGTTTTTTATTTATTTTTGGGACAGAGAGAGACAGAGCATGAACGGGGAGGGGCAGAGAGAGAGGGAGACACAGAGTCGGAAACAGGCTCCGAGCCATCAGCCCAGAGCCCGACGCGGGGCTCGAACTCACGGACCGCGAGATTGTGACCTGGCTGAAGTCGGACGCTTAACCGACTGCGCCACCCAGGCGCCCCACACCTGTGTTCACTTTAAGGACAGTTTGTTCCCCATTGTCACTTTTTTTTACCTAGGACAGCAGTGGGGGAATCTGAAGTGGGTGATCCAAGGGGGTGCTCATCCCTCCTTGACATCGAGGTGAGAGGATGGTATAGAAGGCAGCTATGTAGGTCACACAGAGGGTGATGCAGAAACAGGAGGAGGGAGAAGGGAAGGCAGAAGAGGCGAAATGCCAGAGGCAGAGAGAGAGGATTTCTGGTTCTAAACTTTGTCAGCTGGGAAAGAGGAGATGCCATGTTTGTTTGTTTGTTTGTTTTCCATCAAAGTGGAAATAGGGAGTCTATGTCAGGCTAGAGAAAAGGGATTTCCCTGAAACAAAGGGCTTTTGGGCAGTTGCTTGGGAATATTCTTTAAAGTCCATGTCTCAAGGTAGACTACCCACAGTTGGCTCCAATTATAGCCAATAACTCAGGAAATGGATGAGGGAGAGACTCCCACATCTATTAGGAGGAGGAACAAAGAGAAAGAGTCAGCATCCCCTTTGTCAGGGAGGGCCTGTGCTTCCACTAGCACCTGAGTTCCATCAGGAGGAGGCCTGTTAGGACATCCACTATGCCCGGAGGGAGTTTACTAACCAAACACATTTGGGCAAGTGCATTCTGCAAAAGGCTTTTGGTCCAGGTCCTTAGATCTGTGAAGGCCTCGACCTAGGGTACCCCTGTGCATTGATTCTGTTTCCTGCAGAAGAGCTCTAGCTGCTAGATCCTACTAAGGCCATACACAGTTACATGACATCAGCCCTTTCCTAAATTTTGCAATCCAATTTGTTTCCAGTGGGTTAAAAAGGCATCCCAAGGAGGAGTCCTTGGGGACTGAGAAGCTCCCATCCTCTTCCTAGAGAGAGAAAAGTAGAGAAGGGCCATTACCATGAAAATCCCGCCCAATCACCAGGTGGCAGCACCCGTGCAGGATACATCAGAGGTTTCTGAGGGGTCAAAGTGACCGGAGGCGTACCTCGAAGCAAATCTTGATCACCAACCAGCCTTTAAGGGCTTCTGTAGGAGGGATGGTGGTGTTCCCCCCACTTTCCCATTTCATCCTAGCCTACAAGTCGGTGCCAGCAGATGGACCTAGTTTGCCTTGCTGAGAAGCTGAAGACAACATCATTTTTAAATCATGGAAAATACTGGAAAAGTTTTACAAGATGGAATTGCCCAATTTTGTAATTTAAGTCCTAGTTAATAGAGGACATTGACAAAAAACTGTGAAGACTGAAACCCATTATGATCTACTCTACATGCCAACACATACAGTCTTTACAGCCAGCTTCCTGGGAAATGGTCCCCAGTTCATCAGGGTACTGGTTTTGCAGGCTTCTAGGGAGGTCCCACAGCCAGAACTGGTGAGACCAGGGATGTGGATGGGATCACGCTAGACCAATGAAGAGGAAACCTCACACAGGAGTCTTAAGATTGGCAGCCATGTTGGTCACTTAGGTGGCTGTCCTGTGCCCAGGACAGACAATTATGTATAAGGACAGAAATAAAGAGAGGGCACAAGTTTCTGGATCTGTTTACCATTCTGGCCTGGGGATTCACTTCCAGCCAAAAGACAGGCTCTCTCCTCCCCATAGAGTAGCCACGGGCTACAGGAGTACAGCCTGAGCAATAGACAGGAAAGTGTTCTGATAAGACCAGACTCCTTGAAAAGCCCCTGAAATAAGAGTAAAGGAAGCAAAGAGAAAGTGCTCACCAAGTTTGCACTGAAGCTCTGAGTCCAGATGAAAAGACCCACACCCCACATTGGAGGCCAAATGGTGAGGTTATTGAGTGGGGTGGGGAGGGTTCCAGAGCTGACAGCCAAGAAAGAATTCTTGAAGATGTCTTGGTGAAAAAAAAAAAAAAAAAAAAAATTTTATTAAAACATGGGGACAGGACCCAGGGCAGAAAAAGCTGCATTGAAGTTGGGAAGAGTGACTGTTTATATACTAGGAAGTTAGGGGAAGTAAAGTCAAAAGGGAAGGAGGCCTCTAAAAGGAGTCTGACGTGCTAAAGAAGACTCCTAATCTACCCTAGGACCTGCTATTGTCAAGCTTAGGTTGTTTTACCTCTAGTAAGGCATTTATATTAGGAATGGTAGGGGGTCCTGGGGAAATGTTGTACCCTGTATGTGCCTCAATTATTTGTCACTGGGCTGCAGGTTATCAGGAAATTTAATCTTACCTGCCATTTCCTTCTTGCCTTTCTTCCCCACATCACCATGGTGGGGAGGGTGTTGATAGGGGCTCCAGGAACCTGAGTCTATAGGCTTCTGGAGACTAGACTATTGATAAGATTGTCTTTTTCTTCTAATTTACTAAGATATTTGTAAACTGATGGAGACATGTCCTGCATGACTGGGATCTCTATCAGTTAACCATGTGTTTTCTTTCCTTTCCTTTGTTCTTGGGCAGCCAGAGGAATGTCACACATATCCCACCTGAGAGTGGGGGGTGGGGGGCTCTAGCTTGTACATAATGCTCCCTATTCACCCAGAGTTCCTTCTCTCTGGACCAACCACCCAAAGCCCAGGCTAGGGGAGCTGGTTCCCCTGTAGCAGGTAGACATGCTAATGAGGTCTCTGGGAGTCTCATTTGAGGCCAGTCAGCCCTCAGGTCAGCCTCAGGTCAGGCATTCCATCAGCTCTGGCCCTGGTGGTGACATCTAGGAGACACTGCCTGGGGGCTGGGGCCCATCACTGCCTCCTATGGACATCCAAGCTCCCATGAGGAAACTGCTTCCCTCCCAGACAAAGCTGGGATCAGCCATGGCAGGAACATTTCTGGCGGTCCAGTCCTATCCCTGGGCTCCACAGTTCAAGACTATGGCCAGAGATGGCAGATTAAATCAGTGATCTCTCAAGGATGAGGCTGAGTCCTTGCACTCGCTGTGACCCAAGGTTCCTGGTGTCCAGAGTAGCAGGGTAGAGAGCCCCCCTTGGGGCGCCAGCCCCCCCCCCCCACTTCACACAGTGCAGATGCATGTCCCCATTGTCCCCCACCAGGAAGGAACTAAGGGCCAAGTCCCTTAGGGGCCAACTGAGGTCTGGGTTCACCCTGCCAATGGGGCATGGAGGAGGGGAGGGGCTGATTCTTGACGGCAATGAGGGTGCTTTTGAATGGTGGGGGTTCAGAGATGACAGCCATGAAAGGATTCTTGGAACATCTTTTGTTCAAAAAAGGTGATTCTATTAAAGCACAGGGACAATAGTCTTGAGCATAAAGAGCTACACTGGGGCTTTGAAGAGTGACTGGTTATAATCCATGGGGTTGGGGGACATAAAGTCAAGAGGAAGTTTCTAAAGGGATTTTCATATGCTCAAGTAGACTCCCACATTACTGGAGGCCTAGATGTTGTCAAGCTAAGGTTGTTTAACCCTCTAGCAAAGCATTAACATTCAGACAGTAAGGAATTCCTGGAGAAATGTTATACTCTGTGTGTGCCTCAAGTTTGTCAATGGACTGTAGGTTTTAATGAAATTCAATTCCATCTGCCATTTCCTTCTTGCCTTTGTTCCCCATATCACTATGGGAGGGAGGGTGATGTTGGGGCTCCAGGAAACTGAGTATAGGTTTCTGGCGATTAGGCTATTGATAAGATTCCCTTTTTCTCCTAACTTACTAGGACATAGGTAGACTGATGGAGAGTCATGACCTTCAGGACTGTAATCTCTCTCAGCTAACCATTTGTTTTCTTTCTTTTCCTTTGTTCTTGGGCAGCCAGGAGCGCCTGAGGATTGTCACACAGATCCCAACTAGGGGGAGGGGGATGCTAGCATGTATTTTCCCCTCAGCTTACCTTATGTTCCCTCATCAGGAACATTCCCAGGTGAGCTGTTGAGAGGTGCAGGGAGCAGAAGCGTGTTTCACACTGTGCCAGGGCCTGGGGTGGGTCCCTGGGAGGGCCAGGATCTGGGCTCCATGAGCAGCACAGGGTACACTCTGTCCTTCGTGCCAGGAATGTCCTTTTCAGCTGCCTCCACTTCTGTTCCCCTTGGAGAACCAGAAAGCAACATTGGCTCCTTTGGTGTGAAGAATTCTCTGTTTTCACCAGGTGCAGGTAGGGGGTCCCACCACCCTTACCCCACCCTGCTCTTGAGCTCCAGTTGAGAGGCTCCTGGCAGTCAGACAGCTGGTCCAGATCGAAGACCCTTGACCACTCACAGTGCTAACCAGAGGGAAGAGAGTGTGGAAGGAGTCACTGTCCCCTCCAGAGATGTGGCGATATGGGGAATGCACCCTCCCACCTCCTGGACCTTTCTGCCCCTCATCTTGCATAATTCTGACCTGAGGGAAAGGGCAGAGAGCTTGCCATGATCCTCAGCACGAGTTGCTGGCAATTGCCTCATCCTTCCAGGATTTGGCAAAGGATAAGTTGCTCCACCCTGGGGTGACCTATTGGCCACAGAGACCATAAATAGCATCCCCCCAGAAGCCTCCTCACTCATCCCTTCTTTCAGGGAAACTGAAAGTGGTGCCTGCCTTCTTGGCCCTGAAGTCATGGCCTTAGGTCTCCTGTGGTTGGGCCTTGTTCTGCTGGGAGCCCTGCAGACCAAGGCCCAGGACTCCACCCCAAACCTGATCCCAGCCCCTCCTCTGCTCTGGGTCCCTGTGGAGCCTGTCTTCCAGGATGAGCTGGTAAGTGACCTGAAGGGGCAGCTGCAGGGAGACCCCCGAGAAGAGTGTCAACAGAGGGGAGGAGAGGTAGGATGGGCTCAGGCTTTAGCTCAGTCTGCTCTCTCAGGTGCCCTGATGGAAGGCACACCCCATGCCCCCAACCACACCCAACCTTGCTGACAAGAGGGTCAGCTGAGCAGACTCCCCTGGTCCACACTCTCTTCCAAAATCTCCACAGTCAATGCCAGGTGGGAAGATCTTCAGGCCCTCTACATGATGAAGAAACAGGCTCAGGGATGCCAGTGGCCACTTGCCAAGTGTCACCTTGTCCCTGACACACTCAGGGCTCCTGCCTGGTCTGATAGGCTCCAGCTCCTGCCAGGCTCATCAGCCCAGCCTGTGTGGCCAGTCTGGGTCCCTGCAGTCCCATTAGAGGTACTTATGTTACAGACCCAGACCGCCTAGAGGTGCCTGCAGGGATGGAGCAGGAGGGCCCCCTGTGGCTGCCTCTGGCTCTGCCTATCATCAGCCCCCACTGTAGTTCCAGGGGAAATGGTACGTCTTAGGATTGGCAGGGAACGAATTTAATAAAGAAAAAGACAGCCAGTTGAAGATGTATACCGACACCTTCGAGCTGAATGAAGACAACAGCTATAATGTCACCTCTGCCCTGGCCTGGTGAGAGCAACCACTGCCTAGAGGAGCATGGGGTGCTGAGAGGACTGCTGTGGAGGTACAATAGGCAGACTGATGTCATAGCCAAGGGGTGACCAAAGCTGAAAGATGATCATTCATCCTACCACTGGGTACTGGATCCCTGTATTTATTCCTTCTTTCATTCACTGGTCAACATTTCTCAGTCACTTCAGCACAGACACATGACAGTTCTGCAGATGGACACAGACTGTCATCAGGAAACAAGACAGAGAATAGGTGTCCTAGAATGGGAGGAGGGTCACTGGATCCAGCCTAGAATCCCACCTAGGGCTTTGTCAAGAGCTTCCAGGGAGATGGTCTGTGGGATGGGCCTTAGGAACCAACCTGCATCAAAAGGAGGCCTGGGACCTTCGTGGCAGGGCTGCTGGACTGAGTCAGAGAGAGCCACTTCTTCAAGAAACAGCAAGCCATTGCATGGCTGCCCTGAGCAGGAGCTGATGAGTAGTCTGGAGGGTGGGGGGGTGGCCACCTTGGCAGGAGCCTCAGGTACTGGTGAAGAGCAGGTGTGGCTGTAGCAGGGAGAAGAATGATGGTGTGCAGCCCAGGAGGCTGATCAGTCATAGGTGGGAGATGACCAGAGCAGGGGCGGATTAGGACCTAAAGAGGGGAAGCAAGGCTTACCCAGCTTCTCTGGGTTTCTGGCTCTGGCACCTGGGGATGGGGCTAGAGCATCCAACATAGAAGGATCAGAAGAAAGACAGATGCTGGGAGATTGGCTCTGGGGTGACAGGAGACCAGATGGGATGCAGGTGAGAGGTCAGGTTTGGTCCAACAGCTAAGGGAGTCTTTGGCATCCAGCAGACTGGAGCCTTGGTGGTGATTTCCCCAGGAGAGGTTACAGCAGGAAGCCACAACATAAGATAGGTGACAGGGTGGTGCCTGGGTGGTCAGTTGGTTAAGCATCTGAGATTGACTCAGGTCATCATTTCATACTTTGTGGGTTCAAGCCCTGTGTCAGGCTCTGTGCTGACAGCTCAGAGCCTGGAGACTGCTTTGGATTCTGTGTCCTCCTCTCTCTCTGCTACCACCCACACCCCAGTTCATGCTCTGTCTCTCTATTTCTCAAAGATTAATGAACATCTAAAAAAAGTTTTTTTTAAAAAAAAGAATAAGTGACAAAATGCTTCAGGTGGGAGAGAGAATATAGAGGGAAAGCCACCAAAGGGAATCAGCCCAGAAGAAGGAAGGACAGTAGGTGCAGAGAGAGAGTCTGAGTAGGTCAGGTGTCTCAGGGCAGAGTTGGCAGGGACAGGCAGGGATGGGCTTAGCGGGAAAGAGCCAGACCCATCTGAGGGGTGGGATGCGGGTCTCCTGCTGTGGCATGGTGGGCTGTCACCCTCTTATCCACCCTTCTCTTGCTTCCACAGGGACCAGCGCTGTGACCACTGGACCAAAATTTTCACCCCAAATTTGCATCTGGACCAATACACCCTGGGCAACATTGAGCGTGAGTCCTCAGTGGGGTGGGTCTCCGGGAGCAAAGACCTCCCTGCCGCTCCACACAGATGCCATTCTGTGGAGTCCGGGTAGGAATCAATAGCTCCCTCTGTCTGGCCAGGGCACGCTGATCCTTCACCATCCACCATGCAGGTTACACTGGAATCCAGAGCTACACTGCACAAGTGGTGACCACAGACTACAACCAGTTTGCCATACTGTACTTCAAGAAAGCTTATGACAACCAGGAGAACATCAAGGTCATCCTCTATGGTGGGTCTTACACCTGGTGGGACCCAGCTCTTGTTCATGCTGGGGGAGAAGAGGCCCATCGCATCCAGCCCTCAGGTCCCCTTCACTCTGAGCCCCAGGGAGGCGGGAGAGAGGTCTTTCCACAGAACCCCTCATGAGGAAGGGGTCTGTGTCTTTGTTCACATGTTCGACAATCATTATGGAGCTTTCACCAGCCACTAACCAGCCATCTTGGCCACAGGGAGGACCAAGGAGCTGCCCCCTGTGAAAGCAATCTTCATCATCTTTGCCAAATTCCTGGGCCTCACCGATGAGCACATCATCTTCCCTATTCCCAATGGTAATCACCAGCTGGGCAGAGGAGAAAGGCACATGGGGACTGTCCAGGCCTGATGTTGCCTCGCTAGGGAAGGGGGGAGAGGAGGGATGAAGGCCCCTGCTGTAGTCACTGGAGCCCCAGGAGCCACTTCAGGTTCCGGAAGATGCTGCCACACCCAGGGTCCTGGTTCCCATGTGTTCTCTCTCACACTAGCTCAGACCTGCCCACATGAGTATTGCACATGTGGGACAAGTTTCCTCAGTCTCCTTGCCTGGCCACCTCCCCCTCCACCCAGTCCTGTTTGTCCTGGGCCAACTCTCCCTTTGCCTTGAGGCTGGTTCACCACTGACTTGGCAGGCACCCTTGTCCTCAGGCATCCTGGTCTGGTCAGGTGCTTCCCCAAGGCTGAGGGTGTGTCAGGACTCAGCAGGTAAACAGGCAGAAGGCTTGGTGCCCAAGCAGCAGTGTGGCTGGGCCTCACCTGCCTCCTTTGGAAAATGGGTGTCACCCAGGTCTGCTTGTCCTCAGGCCTCTCCTCCAGTCTCCTGACCCATCATCCAGTCCTCTGCTGTATCGTCTATGAAGGGAACCCCTAGAGCTTCTGTGGCTAGACTAGGCTGAGGCCCAGGGTAGCCCAGGGGCAGTGCAGGGGCCCTGGAAGTCAGTGATCCCACACACACACCCCTATCCATGCTGACCACTTTGTCCCCCACAGATCAGTGCATCGATGAGTGAGCAAAGGTGCGGTAAGTATGGCTGGAGAGGGGGCTGATGGAAGCCAGGGTGCAGCTGGGAGGGTGCCCCAGATCTGCCTTTGTCCCACCTGCCCAGCACTGCTGCCCTTTCTATTCCCTTGACTCCCTCTCAGGTGCTCTCTGGCTCTCTCCACCCCATCCTCTCATGCCGACCTCTGCCCAGGGTACTGCCCAAGTGTTCCTACCAGCCTGGACAGCCCTGAGAGAGCCAGGAGACCCTTCTCACAGCACAGCCCACCAGCTGCTCCCCAGGCTGCCCAGCTGACAGAACCCCTCCTTGGTTGCTAAATAAACACATGTCCCCCGGTCCCCATTCTGTTCTCCTTGACCTCTGGGCCTTCTGAGAGAAAAAAGAGCAAAGGGTAGGCTTCTATTAGCATCACTGCCAGGAGCTGTGATCCTCAGAAAGGGATTGAGGCCACAGAAGGCCAGAAGCCAGAAGACTGAATACTTCCAGCTCCCAACTCCAAGACCAGCTCCAGACCATCAGCAGCCCTCAGTTCCCCTTGCCTCCTAGCACACTGCTGGGGCACAACTCACACCCATGTTCAGCCACCAGCTGAATGGTCCAATGGAAGAGGCCCAGCCAAGGCCAGGCAGCTGGAGAGGGTTGGGGGGGCTGAGTTGGTGGCACCCCCACTTCACCAGAATTGAAGTTTTGGGGTGATTGGGGGTCTGGAGCCAAGGGTCAAGAAAGAATTCTTGAAGACATCTTTGGTGCAAAAATGTGATTTAATTAAAGTACGGGACAGGATCCATGGGCAGAAAGAGCTGCCCTGGGGATGTGAAGAGTGACTGCTTATATACTCAAGTTGGAGGCAGTAAAGTCAAGGTAGTTTCCTAAGAGATTTTCATATGCTAAAGAAGATTTACAGAATACTGGAGGCCTAGCTATTGTCAAGCTAAGGTATTTTTCCCTCTAGCAAACATCAACATTAAGACAGTAGGGAGTTCCTTGAGAAATGTTCTTCTCTGCCAGCCTCTAGTATCTGTCAACGGGCTGCAGGGTATCAGGAAATTAACATTACCTGCCATTTCTTCCTGCCTTTCTTCCCCATATTACTATGAGGGGTGATGTGGGGGCTCCAGGAAACCGAGTCTATAGGTTTCTGGAGATTAGGCTATTGATAAGATTGCCTTTTTCTTCTAATTTACTAAGATATTTGTAAACTGATGGAGACTTATATCCTCTATGACTGGGATCTCTATCAGTTAACCATTTGTTTTCTTTCCTTTCCTTTGTTTCTGGGCAGCCAGGAGTGTCTGAGGAATGTTACACATCTCACCTGAGGTGGGGGGAGGGGTAATGCTAGTTTGTACTTTGCCCACAGCTTGCCTTATTCTCCCTCATCATATCACCCCTTGTTGCATCCACACGACTCCTGAATCAGAATGCTATGGGCACAGTGACAATCACAACAAAGTTTATTGCAATGAGAGGCAAGCCAACCGATCAGGACTGACACTCTTGACAAGAGTGGGTCTTGAACAGCCAGGGTACAGAGTTTTTATAGCCAACCACATCATCTTATCATCACCTGGGAACAGAACAAAGGAATAGTTCCCAGATGGGGGTGGAAATAGTTCAGACACGCCCTTGCCCCAATCCAATCAAACACTAATCCAGTTGATTTTCCTTGAACTTTTGTTCCCTTGATTGATAGGATAAGGCTGTTATCTCTTAACCTATAGTGTTAAAACAAAGCTGTTATTTCTTAAGTCTACAGGTTAGCCCTACACTACAATTTAACCCTTACACCCTAAACAATTCTGACCCTTACATCTTTAAGGTTGTTGCAGGTGGAAAGTTTCATCTTCTGTAGCTATTTCTTGCTCAGTAGGGGTGTAGAGATGTCCCTACCTATGAGTCAATATTGATCAGTTGCTAAACATACAGAAGAGTTACAGAAGGCAGAGGCTGCTGGATCCAAAGTGGATAAGAAGTATGAACCTCCTTAAGTAGAAAGGATCATCTTTTGGCTTGAAGTTATTGTAGTGATGGAGTCTTGTCACCATGTGGAGAGACATGGTAGAAAACAGCAAAATGTAATTAGAATAACAAGAAAGAATTGCCCAAATAAAGTCCTTTGGGGTGTTGGTGGGGTGGTAAGGAGCTGACAGCCAGGAAAGAATTCTTGAAAACATCTTTGGTGCAAAAAGGTGATTTTATTAAAGCACAGGGTCAGGACCCAGGGGCAGGAAGAGCTGCACTGGGGTTGTGATGGGTAACTGATTATATACCCTCAGGTGGGGAGGGGATCAGGGATAAAGTAAGCCTCTAAGGTATTTTGAAAGCAAGGTTTCCATGACCTTGAGGGACCAGCTGTTTCTAGAGCAACACCATTATTACTGTTGAATAAAACCTCAATCATGAGACCCTTCAGATGCATATCATGGGGGGGGGGCATAAACTTGGAGTATGATTGCTAGCATATACTTTGGGGCAGTTGAGATAAAGGAAGTAGACTTACAGGATCCTGGAGGTTGGGATAATGTTAAGCTAAGGTTCTCTTTGCCCCTGGCAAACTGTCATTAATGAGGCAGCTGAGATCCCAGAGGGAAGTTACTCTACTGGTTTCAAGGACTTGCCAATAGGCTGTAGGCAGTAAGAGGATTTAATTTTTCATTTGCCTTGGTTTCCTACATCACCATGGCAAGCATTTAAATGCCTTTCCTTTGTTCTTGGGTAGCCAGGAGTGTGTGAGAAATATGTCACATATTCCACCTGGGGGAGGGGGGATATGCCAGCCTGTTTTGCCCTCATTTTGCTCCACGCTCCTCAATCATATCTCCTCTGAACAATTTTGACCCTTATATCTTTAAGGTTGTTGAAGGAAGAAGGTCTCATCTTCTTTAGCTTCTTCCTGCTGAGTAAGGGCACAGAATTGCCTACCTATGGGTCAATACTGGTTCATCAGGGAACATAGGGCAGTTAAGGTGATGCAGCTGAATCCAAGGTGGACAATGTGTATGAACCACCTCGAGTAGAAACGATCATCTCTTGGCTTGAAGTTATTGTAGTGAAGGAGTCTTGGCACCAGGCAGAGAGACATGAGAGAAAATAGCAAAACATAAGTAGAATAACTAGAAAGATTAGCTCAAATGAAAAGTCCTTTGGTAGCTAACAAAAATCCTCCAGCCTAAGAGTTTAACCACTCACTAAGGAAAGAGAGGGATTGTTTAATGTGCCAATTTGAGTATTCATGTCAGTAAGAAATCCAGAATGATTTTTGGCTGTAATCTGGAATGTATACACAGCGTTTTGTTCTTATGAGAGTATAAGTTCCACTTTGTGCAGCACTTAAAACATCTAATGCCATTCTGTTTTGTATAAGTGTTTTATGCATTTGAGTTATTTTGTTATGGAATGTGGTCTGGATCACCCAGCAGAAGAACCAAGCAGCACTTGGAGATCTTGGAAGGCAGGAGGTTTATTTCACACCGGTGTACCCAGAGGAGATAACTCTTCAGAGGTCTGAGTCCAGAGCATAAGCAGAGGGGACAATTTATAGTCTGTTACTTCTGCATTCTGCATTAGTTGTAATTTGGTGTGCACAGCAAACTGAGTGGGAAGAAAAACCCAGAAGGGGAGTCTTCAGTTGGGGACTGGAATTCACCTATCAGCCCTGTTGGCCATCTTATAACAGATTTTTCCCTATCATTCCCCCCCCCTTTGATGCCCCTTTAAACAGATGTAGGCTGTATTAAAGGGCATCATCTTCATTTATTAATGGCTTGTCCTTTTCCTTAGTTCCCTGACTTTGGTTGTGACTATGTCTGACTGGTCTCTGAGGAAGATACAGGTGCCCCCTTTCTCAGCAGTGAGGTCTAGTGCCTGTCTGTTCTGGAGGGCAACCCCTGCCAGGGAACTTATTTGGCTCTCTATGGACACTAGGGAGTTGGCCA
The DNA here is from genome assembly GCF_007474595.2 of Lynx canadensis. NCBI lineage: Eukaryota > Metazoa > Chordata > Mammalia > Carnivora > Felidae > Lynx > Lynx canadensis. Next base: position 86,635,767 of record NC_044315.2, read on the forward strand.
CTCGTTAGTCCCACAGATGAGCCTATGTCTCCTATGCGACTCCCTATCCCCATGGCTATCCCTGCCCCTAGGAGGACGGGTAGTAACATCACTCGTTTAGCCTGGGCCTTAGAGCTGAAGGTTAATCTAAGCACCAACTTTTATCCTCAGAATTATTTAATCTCTTTTTCCTGACGCTTGAGGCACATACATCAGAGCAAACACTTCCCAAAATGGCATTAGGAACCTCCCTACTGGCAGGCAAACCAGTAGACTGAAAGAGGTTACACCATATTTAAGCTTTTAAGCCCCCCAGATTCTTCCACTGAAGGTGCCCTGCTCTTACAAATGGGGCCCAGATTAGAGGCAATCAATACCAACAAAACATCCTATCCATAAGAGGAAGGTGAGTGCAAACAGGAACCTCTCACTGTTTCCCCAGCTTTCTGGGGCAACCTCTGCCAATCCGATGGCAAAGAGTAAAGACAGTGTATTTATTTTATTGGACCAGTGATTCCTCAAGCTTCTGCCATGCATAGAGCAGCCAGCTTCCGGGATGTGGCTGGAGCAGGGCTGAAGATCAGACTTGGGTCAGTCTTCCAAGTCTGGGCTCTTCAGGATTGGCCCTCTTGACTCTGGAGTGATACCTGTGACCTTGAGGGCAGTAGGGGTGGTCGGGATAATGGTATGAGGCCCAGTCCACTGTGGTTTGAGAGGGTCTTTTTTCCAGTCTTTGACCTAGACCAAGTCCCCTGGTGAGAAGGGGTGTACAGGAGATCCTAAAGAGATTGGGGCCCTCTCTATGGTATACCATTGTAATTCATTTAGGGTGGCCCCTAAAGCTTGAAGTTGTTCTCTTATTCCCTTCCTGGGAGGCTCCCTAGACATGGAGGGGGCCTCCCATATATTAGCTCAAAAGGGGAGAAACCTTGGGTTCCTGGTGTGTAATGGGCATGCAGGAGGGCCAGGGGCAACAGGTCTGGCCATGGGAGGTTCTGTTTCTTGACAGAACTTGGCTAAGGTTCCCTTAAGGGTGCAATTCATCTGCTCTACTTTTCCTGAGCTTTGAGGCCAGTAAGCAGTCCACCACAAATGCATGCCCATTATTGCTATAGGTTGTGGCTGGTAAGCCTAACTGGGGGACAACTTCTTCTTTGAACTCCTGGTGGGGGTCACAGCATGGATAAGGGAGGGAGCTATGTCTACCTCCTTATTAGCTGCTATATTGGCTGCTTTGTCTGCTAGACGATTTCCTTGTGCTGTAGGGTCATCTCCCTTCTGGTGTCCTTTGCAGTGTAGAATTGCAACATTTTTGGAAGCCAGAAGGCCTTGAGGAGCTTTAATATTTCCTCCTCATTTTTGATGGTCTTCTCCACCATTGTGAGGAGGTCCCTCTCTTTGTAGATTGCCCCATGTATGTGTACAGTAGCAAAGGTGTACTGGGAGTCAGTTGACTCGCTTGTCCTTACTAATGGTGAGGGCTTGGATTAAGGCATATCACTGCATAACCCGCCTTTTGGGTTTTTTTTGTTTGTTTGTTTTTGTTTTTGTTTTTGTTTTCAATATATGAAATTTATTGTCAAATTGGTTTCCATACAACACCCAGTGCTCATCCCAAAAGGTGCCCTCCTCAATACCCATCACCCACCCTCCCCTCCCTCCCACCCCCCGTCAACCCTCAGTTTGTTCTGTTTTTAAGAGTCTCTTATGCTTTGGCTCTCTCCCACTCTAACCTCTTTTTTTTTTTTTCCTTCCCCTCCCCCATGGGTTCCTGTTAAGTTTCTCAGGACCCACATAAGAGTGAAACCATATGGTATCTGTCTTTCTCTGTATGGCTTATTTCACTTAGCATCACACTCTCCAGTTCCATCCACGTTGCTACAAAAGGCCATATTTCATTTTTTCTCATTGCCACGTAGTATTCCATTGTGTATATAAACCACAATTTCTTTATCCATTCACCAGTTGATGGACATTTAGGCTCTTTCCATAATTTGGCTATTGAGAGTGCTGCTATAAACATTGGCATACCCCGCCTTTTGAATGCCCTCTGTAATGAAACTGCTACCATCACTGAACAAGGTGAGGTCTGGGTTTTGGTCATACAGATCTGCCTGGTCATGCAGATCTGGGCAGCTTGCGAATACTTTATCCGTCACCTCAGAACAGTCATGATCTGGTTTCCCTTCCTCAGAAAGTAGGAAAGTTGCAGGGTTCAGTGCACTATTTTAAGAGGGACCCATGGATTCTCACAGAGGGGCCCCTGGTATTGTTCTAGCCAAAAGTCGGAGAGGCATGAGAGACATGACAGCATGAGGAAACTTGACATTTAGTTCTTGTCCCAGGGTGAGTTTATCTGCCTCTTTAATGAGCAGAACTGTGGCCCCTAGTGCCCTAAGACATAGTGGCCATTCTGCCGCCACTGGGTCCAGCCTCTTCTGGCCATTGCCAAGGTCCAATGGTCTGTGTGAGAACCCCAAGGGCGACCTTTTCCTTCTCATGCACAAAGAGATTAAAAGGCTTTTTTATATTCGGCAGGCCAAGGGCTGGTGCCTGCCCCAAGGTGGCCTTTATCTCTAGGAATGCAGCTTTAGCCTCCTTTGTCCAGACAGGTGGTTCTCAATTCAGTCCTACCAAGAGATTATAGAGGGGTCTTGCTATTGCTGAGAATCTGGGAATCCAGATTTGGCAGAATTTTGCAGCCCCAAGGAATTCTCGTAACCCCCTCTTAGTTTGGGGCTGAGGTAGGGAGGTGATGACCTTCTTTCTCTCTGGCCCTGGTGCTCTTTTCCTTGGGTTGGACTTGCTGTTGGCAGATCTGTGCCTTGTTTTCATGAGACCTGATACCCTGAGTCTGACAGGAGTTGGAGGAGGGCCCTTGTTCCCGCTGTACAATTTTCTTGGGTATAGCTGACAATGAGGAAGTCATCTACATACTGGAGAAGGTGCAGCATGTGACCTCCCTTGGAAAGCCGGCAAAATCTCTGGCCAGTGCCTCCCAAAAGAGGGTAGGCAAGTTTTTAAACCCTTGTGGGAGGTGTGTCCAAGTCAGTTGCATCTGATGCCCTGGGTCTGGTTCAGTCCATTTGAAGACAAACAAATGTTGGCTCTGGGGGGCCAAGCAGAGGCAGAAGCATCCTTTAAGTCTAGACAAGTAAACCATCTGGTAGAGCCTGGGATATGGCTGAGGGTTCGGGACCACGGGGTGCAAGGAGCTTGAATTGGTCGGTACCCTCCTACCGGCTTCTTGACTGGCAAGAGCAGAGTGTTCCAGGGTGGTTGACATTCAACCAGAATGGCTGCTTCTTTGAGTCTGGTCAGGTGTTCTTGGATGCCTGCCCTTGTCTCATGTGAGAGGCGGTATTGCCGCTGTCTCTGTGGGTGAGCCCCTGGGATTAACTCTACAATGACAGAGGCCCCTTGTGGGCGAGTCCGGGGAGGGGGGTTGTCCTCAGCCCATACAGTGGGGAAGGCAGTCCTGAATTTGGGTGGGCCACTTGGTTGGGCCTGGGTGCAGAATAGCCTCCACTTGGATCCAATCAGAGGTTGGTGCATCCTGTTGGCTCAAAGGTTACTTGTGCCCCCAGCTTTGAGAGTATATCCTGGCTGAGGAGAGGGATAGGGCACTCAGGTAGGTAGAGGAACTCATGTTGTACCGTGTGGCCCCTGAGTTCACATAAACATCATAGTTTGATCCCCTACTTTTATTTTGACCATGGGCTCATAGGGGCCAAGAAGAACCCTGGTCCCCCTCAATCTGAATCTATTCCTGCTAGGCCTATGAGGTCTTTTTTGCAGGGTTCTTGTGCATGTCGGCTGGGTTTCTGGGACTTTCCCCGGTTGGGACATTTATTCTTTTAATGTCCTTTCTCCTTGCAGTAGGCGCACTTATCCCTTGCTAAGGAGGTTTTGGGCCTCCTCCCTTTTGGTGGCTGGACCTTCCTCCCCATCCTTTTGTGGTGGCTCTCTTGTGCCTCAGGGTCACACTGGGTGTAAGCCTTGCATAGCATCTCATAGTAATCCCTGGGGGATTCTCCTTGCTGCTGAGCATATTAGTGGGCTTCTTTGTCCCTGCTCGGATCCCCCGGAGGAGAGCCTCTGGTACTGGTGGCTGTGGACTGGCATCTGGAGACTGCCTGCACCTGGCTGAGGGCACAATCTGGCCGATGGTCTGGGGGAGAGAGGATCTTCCAAGTCCAGAGGTGGTGGGGAGACTGAAGGTGACAGAGTATCAGGAACTGGGGGATTGATATCGTGAGGGCAAGATTGGTTCTTCCTCTGGATCACTGGCAAGAATTTGTGGAGGTCAGGACTTCTGTTGACCTTCCTTGAGCCACTTTGTCAAAGTGACTAAGACCCTAGCCTGTCCCTGTTTGTTGCAGGTAAATTTCACCCAAGGGGGTAGGGTTTGGGTAATCTTTAACCAGGAATCGATATACAGGAACTGATCAGGATAACCTGGGTCTCTGGTGACAACATGCCAGATGCAGAGGACCGTTGGGACATCTAAGGTTCCCTCTGAGGACCATCCTACACCAAAAGTGGGCCATTCTAACTCACATAGATTCCTTAACTTGCCGGGGGGTATCTTAATTCCATAGTCTCCCGAAAACCCCTTCTTTGCTCTGTTCTGACCCCATAATGTTCCTGTGAGACAGAGTCACAAAGACAGACAGAAGGGTAGGAGTGCCCCCTCTAATGAGGAGACCAGTCAGATGCCCATCTGGCTATGTCCCAAAGGAACTTAGGTAATGCTTAGCCGTAGCAGTCTCAGCTTTGTGACTTTCAATCGGAAACTATTCCGATGCCACCATAATCTGTGTGCCGTTCACCACGGAATCGCAGATGGGCCCATTCAGACTCCGTGGGCTTTTGGGGATCTTAAGGGTGCCCACCTGTGGAGCCACAGTATTGAACTCAGCAGGCAAGCCAGACCAAGTCACACATTCACACTCACATAGACACCAGAGGTTATTACATTTCCTCCCACAGAATTTCTACCTGTGAGACCTCTGAGGTCTCTGGGGATTGATCAGGTCTCTCTTCCACCCCTGTGGGTGGGTCGGACTGAATTCCTACCTGTGAGACCACTGAAGTCTCCGGGGAGTGATCAGGTCCCCCTTCCACCTTTATGGGGCGGAAGACTGAATTGGGGCTCCTTACCTGTAAGACCTCTGAGGTCTCCAGGGAATGACCAGGTCCCTCTTCCACCCCTATGGGTGGGATGGACTGAATTGGGGCACCATACCACAATTCCTACCTGTGAGACCACTGAGGTCTCTGGGGCATGATCAGGTCCCCCTTCTACCACTATAGGTGGGCCAGACTGAATTGGGTCCCAGGCCTTACCGGTATCTGATGTCAGGTCCAGGTCCTCATCTGCCAAGTCTCCTCGCATCTGGCAAATGGCGGAGCGGGGCCAGCTTGAGGGGACTGAGTGGGAGACTGCAGAAGATCAGGCAGGGCATGCCTTCTCCGTTGCGATTCCTCATTCTGTCACCACCTCGTTATTTTCCCAAACCAGTGGCAACAATGGGCCAGTGCAGTTGGGTTTCCTGGTCAGGGAACCAAATGTTATGGAAAGTGGCCTGGATCACCCAGCAGAAGAACCAAGTGGCCCTCAGAGATCTTGGAAGGCAGGAGCTTTATTTCACACCAGTGGGCTCAGAGGAGATAACTCTCCAGAGGTCTGAGTCCAGAGCATAAGCAGAGGGGACAATTTATGGTCTGTTCCTTCCACATTCTGCATTAGTAGTAATTTGGTGAATGCAGCAAGCTGGGTGGGAAGAAAAACTCTGAAGGGGAGTCTTCCATCGGGGATTGGAATTCCCCTATGAGTCATGTAGGCCATCTTATAACAGATTTTTCCTTATCAATTTTAGTATTTAGTTATATAATATTAAGAGTTATTTAAGGCCTTAACTGTGTAACAAGTGGTATATAGCCATCATATAGATTCTGTTTTGTTTAGTAAGCAATCAGGTAATTAAAAAGAGGTACTTTTATAGAAAAAAGAAAAATACAGGCTGATGCTTACAGCAGATTACAAACCCAGTGTGTTTCAGTGCTGACAGTGAGATTTTTTAGATGTTAGACTTGAATCATCCTTGGATGCTTGTGGGAACAGGCAGCAGGAATCAGATTGGTCTTTCTGGTTTGTAACTCGAATGTCTGTGGTGATCCTTTTGAATGGCCATTGTAAGAAGAAATTGTTAGTAGAAACTGGGAAAGGAAGATGAAAAAGAAAGGTACAACCATCCTCAGAGAAATATGAGGTCTTCCACAGGTTGACAGAAATAAGAAGGCACATTCATTTGCTTGTTAATTCCTGTGAAGGGGGTACAGGTTTTATTTTAAATATAGGAGCCCATGAAGTGTTCCCTTCCAACTTTATTGCAGTGGGAGTATATAATATGACCCAGTAGGGGCTCTTCAAGTTTGAAGTTAAACCCACTGTTGTATTAGACTTTCAATCTTTTAAATAAACTAGGTCTTTTGGATTTATATGGGGTGGGTTTCTAGTAACTGTCAGATCAGGTGTAGGGAGGATATGGTTGGCATATTTAGAGATTTAGGAATTAACCTGGCCTCCAGTGAATAGTAAAGCACTATAGTCTTTATACAGTTATTGGGGGAATCCATCCCATTTTCCAGTTATTTAAATAATCATATGCCCATGGGGACTTATTATTGTCTCCACTGAATAACAAGCACAGAAGATTTTCTATACATGAAATATTGTGACAATTTTTCTGAAGTTTACCTCAAGTTGTGTAGTTTAGGCAAACAGCAAACATTTAAAGACAATCAGAACTAGAATTCAACATCCAGAAAGCTGCATTATGGAAATATAGTTTTTCCTCTCTAAAACCTTCATTTCCAGAAAGAGCCAAATCAAGACTAATTCTTTTACAAAACAAGTCCAGTTTTAAGAAACTTTGCCTAATGATTTACATAACCTCAGCAAGAATAGTGATTGATCCTAAGGATCTTTTAAAGTTTGCTTTGCTGAAACCTTTTATAAGGAATCTCCAGATTGAACTGGAGACTGAACTGATTGGCCTCTCCAGGCCAGAAGCCAAGTCAAGTACTTCCATCAGACAGGCCTGCAATACTTGTAGATTGGGCAATTCCTCTCCACAAGGTCCCCAAGATATCCTGAGGTCCCTGCACCTGCCCAGAAGTGACATTCTTTACTCATCTGGTAAGTCTGATCGGAACTCTGTAAGCAAGGCATCAGGCCAACATTCCCAAGGGGCTTTATTTGCTCCATGTTTCATAAAGTCAACCTTAGTTCCATAAAGCCATATAGTCATATCAGGGTCTATGCATTTCTCTCAAATAGGACGTTCCAGTCAAAACCTTGGTAAAATGAACAGTATTCTCAATTCTCAATGGTGTCTTTTACAAGGAGGACAGATTCTCACTGAACTTACGCAGGTAAGTATGATGGCTGTGGAAGTATACTTAATGAGACATTTGAATTTCAGAGGGTTCAGGTAGAGAGAAAAGTTAAATGTTTCAATTTATTTATAGAGGAATATTTTATCACATTTCTGTACATTATACATATCTTAAGAGAAGGCTTCCTTAATCTGGAAGAGCAAACATTAGAGATCCAGCAATGTTTTCGACAAGGGTCACAAAAACTATAACCTTTCTCAGTTCATTTAGTCCCATATTACTAATTGTTGTTCAGTTCAAGTGTAGCTTTTTAGTTCTGGACATTCTTACCTATTGTAGTTTTAGGATTTTAAAGCTGTCAAATACCTGAATTTGTCCTAAAAGCCCTTTTAATAAATCTCCTGGAAGAGGAAACATGTTTTGTAAGAGAATAAGTACAATAATTATAAGTGACAAAACTCAAAAATGGTTAACAATCTGATGAGAGTTCGTTATGATGCAATTGACAAGGATATTTGGTTATTTCTGTGATACATAACACTTTAATAATCAGAATGTCACGTGACAACCTTATTACAAAAACGTATTAAAACTTTGGGAATTCGAACTTCAAGCTGTAATACAAGCTGTAATCATCAAGACAGTATGGTACTGGCACAAAAACAGACACTCAGATCAATGGGACAGAATAGAAAACTCAGAAATGGACCCACAAACGTATGGCCAACTAATCTTTGACAAAGCAGGAAAGAATATCCAAAGGAATAAAGACAGTCTCTTCAGCAAGTGGTGCTGGGAAAACTGGACAGTGACATGCAGAAAATGAACCTGGACCACTTCCTTACACCATACCCCAAAATAAAATCAAAATGGATGAAAGACCTAAATGTAAGACAGGCAACCATCAAAATCTTTGAGGAGAAAGCAGGCAAAAACCTCTTTGACCTTGGCCACAGCAACTTCTTACTCAACACGTCTCCGAGGCAGAGGAAACAAAAGCAAAATTAACTATTGGGACCTCATCAAAATAAAAGCTTCTGCACAGCAAAGGAAACAATCAGCAAAACTAAAAGGCAAGGATGGAATGCGAGAAGATATTTGCAAATAACATATCAGATAAAGGGTTAGTATCCAAAATCTATAAAGAACTTATCAAACTCAACACCCAAAAAACAAAAATTCAGTGAAGAAATGGGCAAAAGACATGAATAGACACTTCTCCAAAGAAGACATCCAGGTGGCCAACTGACACATGAAAAAATGCTCAACATCACTCATCATCAGGGAAATACAAATCAAAACCACAATGAAATACCACCTCACACCTGTCAGAATGGCTAACATTAACAACTCAGGCAACAACAGATGTTGGCGAGGATGCAGAGAAAGAGGATCTCTTCTGCACTGCTGGTGGGAATGCAAACTGGCACAGCCACTCTGGAAAACAGTATGGAGGTTCCTCAAAAAAATTAAAAATAGAACTATCCTACAACCCAGCAATTGCACTACTAGGTATTTATCCAAGGGACACAGGTATGCTGTTTCGAAGGAGCACATGTACCCCAATGTTTACAGCAGCACTATCAACTATAGCCAAAGTATGGAAAGAGCCCAAATGTCCATCAATGGATGAATGGATAAAGAAGATGTGGTATATAGATACAATGGAGTATTACTTGGCAATGAAAAAGAATGAAATCTTGCCATTTACAAGTAGGTGGCTGGAACTAGAGGGATTATGCTAAGAGAAATTAGTCAGAGAAAGACAAATATCATATGGTTTCATTAATATGAGGATTTTAAGATACAAAACAGATGAACATAAGGGAAGGGAAGCAAAAATAATATAAAAACAGCAAGGGGGACAAAACATAAGAGACTCTTAAATATGGAGAACAAACAGAAGGTTACTGGAGGGGTTGTGGGAGGGGGGATGGGCAAAATGGGTAAAGGGCATTAGGAATCTACTCCTGAAATCATTGTTGCACTATATGATAACTAACTTGAATGTAAATTTTTAAAAAGTAATTAAAAAAAAAAAAACTTTAGGAATTGCACATATCTTTGAACAGTTACAACATTCACCCAAGCAATGTCACCTAAGGTGTACCACTATTTAACAGGGCTTTTCACTTAATATACCAAATAAAAAGTCCTCCTTGGTCAAAGGGACTTTCTGTACAATTTAAATGCTGGGAATTTTGTTAAACCTTAGAAAGTTATAGAGCACATCTGAAATGGGATTCAGATCATTACAAATCTTAAAGCTTTAAATTATTTATTTAACTAAGATGGTAATAAGAGATTCCAAAGGCAAATATGAAGGGTTATATAGTTGTTACAAAACTTTGCTCCTTTAACAGTTAGAAGCTTTAACTAAGTGATCAATGACCTGATAAAGACAAAACCTGAAACTGTGGTTTTCCGGGCAGACAAAAGAGAATACAATCCTTTGTATATTATTATTATTATTATTATTATTATTATTATTATTTATCAAGAGCCGAACAATCCAAAAAAACTTTGTCTTTTGAACAGAGGGAAAAGCAGAATTTCAACATTATAACAGTGTACCTTTGAAAATCCATTCATTGCAACTTAGTCTGCCATAACTACACATAAAATTCATTTCCACAGATTTCCCTTCATAATCCTTCTACAGCTTACCTTTGCACTCAAATTTTGTCCCAGGCCATTTTTCTCCAAACCAGTCTCATTTAGGACAAAATTACTTTCTTTTACTTGCAACAAAAAATATATTTCCATTCCTTTTCTCTTTTTTACACATTCCTACTTTTTTACATATAGAGTTGCTTTCCTTATTTCCATCAGTCTTTTTATGTTTAGCAGAATTTTGACTTTTAGAAACCTTAGTCTCCAGCTGAGACTAAGTAGTAACCATTTGTAAACTGTTACACCAGAATCCTTTAGATGGCAAATTCATGAATCAATTAAGCACAAAGCATGTTTTCCAAAAGACCCAAATATTCCTAGTTTCTCTGCAATAAGAAGTCAAAGGCACAAATCTATGTTCAGTAATCAATGCTTTAGCACTCCATTCTATTTGGAAAAGACCTAGATATCCAGCGAATTCAATCCCATTTATTCAAGTGTCAGATTACCAAAGACATTGAAAGCTCTCTTAACAATTATCTATGAAAACTTTGAGATACACAAAATTACCCTTTAAGTCATCATTTGCTAACAAATTGCAACAGAAACAACATGATCTTATTTGACCTTTAGGAAACCTTGGCAGAATAAAAGTTCTGTATTTGATGCTGATAACTCTAAATACATGTCTGTCTTAGTTAAACTAACACACAAATAAAATTAAACACTGAATACGTTCCACCTGCATTCACTTAAAGGACAATCAGTTTGTTCCCCACTGTCACTTTTTTACCTAGGATAGCAATGGGGGAATCTGAAGTGGGCGATCCAAGGAGGTGCTCATCGCTCCTTGACATCGCGGGTGGGAGGATGGTATAGAAGCCAGTTATGTACGTCACAGAGAAAGTGATGCAGAAACAAGAGGAGAGACAGGGGAAGGCACAAGAGGCAAAGTGCAGAGAAAGAGGATTCCTGATTCCAAACCTTGTCAGCTGGGAAAGAGGGGATGCCATGTTGTTTGTTCGTTTGCTTGTTTGTTTGTTTGATTTCACCCAGGTGGAAATAGGGAGTCTATGTCAGGCTAGAGAAGACAAGGGATTTCCCTGAAACAAAGGGAGTTTGGGCAGCTGCTTAGGAATATTCTTTTAAGTCCACATCCCAAAGTAGACTACCCACAGTTGGCTCCAATTATAGCTGTTAACTTGGCAACTGAATGAGGGAGAGGCCCCCACATCTATTAGGAGGAGGAACACAGAGAAAGAGTCAGCATCCCCTTTGTCAGGGATGGCCTGTGTTTCCTCTAACACCTGAATTCCATCAGGAGGAGGCCTGTTAGGACATCCACTATATCAAGAAGGAGTTTACTAGCCAAACACATTCTTTTGGTCCAGGTCCTGACTTAGAGCTGTGATGGCCTGGAACTAAGGTACCTCCATCCATTGGCCCTGTTTCCTACAGAAGAGATCTAACTGCTAGATCCTCTTAAGGCCACACAGTGGTATGGGATATGTCCTTTCCTAAATTTTGCAATGCAAATTGTTTCAAGTGGGTTAAAAAGGCATCTCAAGGGAGAGTTGTTGGGGACTGTGGAGAAGCTCCCGTCGTACTCTTAGAGACAGAAAAGTAGAAAGGTCCATTACCACGAAAATCCACCCTCCCCACCCCCACTTCCAGGTGGCATCACCCATGCAGGGTGTATCACAGGTTCCTGAGGTGTTAAAGTGACCCAAGGCGTACCTCGAGGCAAATCACAATGATCACCGACAAGCAGTTAAGGGCCAATGGAAGCTGACCTCCCCACTTTCCCATTGCATCTTAGGCTGCAAATAGGTGCCAGCAGAAGGACCTAATTTGCTTTGCTGAGAAGGCTGAACAAACCACTGGTTTAACCCATGAAAAACACTGGAAAACTTTTACAAGGGGGAATTGCCCAATTTTGTTACTTTATTAGTAGTTAGTAGAGGACATTGAAAACAGTGAAGACAGAAAACCATCATGATCTCAGTGACATTCCAACGCATACAGTCTTTACAGCCAACGTCCTAGGAAATGGTTCCCAGTTGAGTTTATATTCAATCAGGTACTGGTTTTGCGGGCTTGCAGAGGAGGGCCCACAGCCAAAAGTAGCTAGACCACAGATGTGGATGGGATACTTTAGACCAATGAGGAGGACACCTCACACAGGGGTCTTAAGATTTGCATCTGTGCTAGTCACTTAGGTGGCTGTCCCATGCCCAACACAGATGACCGTGTATAAGGACAGGAATAAAGAGAGGGCACAAGTTTCTTGGCCTTTTTACCATTCTGGCCTGGGGATTCACTTGCAGCCAAAAGACAGGCTCTCACCTCCCCATAGAGTAGCCACGGGCTACAGGAGTACAGCCTGAGCAATGGAGACAGGAAAGTATTCTAATAAGACCAGACTCCTTGAGAAGCCCCTGAAATAAGAGTAAAGGAAGCAAAGAGAAAGCACTCACCAAGTTTGCACTGAAGCTCTGAGTCCAGATGAAAAGACCCACACCCCACATTGGAGGCCAAATGGTGAGGTTATTGAGTGGGGTGGGGAGGGTTCCAGAGCTGACAGCCAAGAAAGAATTCTTGAAGATGTCTTGGTGAAAAATGAAAAAAGATTTTATTAAAACATGGGGACAGGACCCATGGGCAGAAAAAAGCTGCATTGAAGTTGGGAAGAGTGACTGCTTATATACTAGGAAGTTGGGGGAAGTAAAGTCAAAAGGGAAGAAGGCCTCCAGAAGAAGTCTGATGTGCTAAGAGGACCCCTAATCTACCCTAGGACTTGCTATTGTCAAGCTTAGGTTGTTTTACCTCTAGTAAGGCATTTATATTTAGGAATGGTAGGGGGTCCTGGGAAAATGTACCCTGTATGTGCCTCAATTATTTGTCACTGGGCTGCAGGGTATCAGGAAATTTAATCTTACCTGCCATTTCCTTCTTGCCTTTCTTCCTGCATCTCCATGGTGGGGAGGGTGTTAATAGGGGCTCCAGGAACCTGAGTCTATAGTTTTTTGCTTCTAACTTACTAACTTACTAAGATGTTTGTAAACTGATGGAGACTCATGTCCTGCATGACTGGGATCTCTATCAGTTAACCATGTGTTTTCTTTCCTTTCCTTTGTTCTTGGGCAGCCAGAGGAATGTCACACATATCCCACCTGAGAGTGGGGGCTGGGGGGTTCTAGCTTGTACATAATGCTCCCTATTCACCCAGAGTCAACTTATCTCCAGGTCCACGCACAAAACCCATGTGAGGGGAGCTGGTTCCCCTCCAGCAGGTGACAGAGCCAATGAGGTTTCTGGGAGTGTCATTTGAAGCCTGTCAGCCCTATGGTCAGCATCACGTCAGGCATTCCATCACCTCTGGCCCTCGAGGTGACATCTAGGAGATACTGCCCTGGGGGCTGGGTCCCTTCACTGCCTCCCATGGACAACCAAGCCCCCATGAGGAAACTGCCCCTCCCCCTCCAGGACAGTGCTAGGATCAGCCATGACAGGAGCTTACTTCTAGGGGTCCAGTCCTAGCTCTGGGCTCCACAGTCAAGACTATGGCCAGAGATGGCAGAAGGTATCAGTGATCTCTCAAGGATGAGGCTGAGTCCTTGCACTCACTGTGACCCAAAGTCCCCAGTGTCCAGAGCAGCAGGGTAGAGAGCCCTCCTTGGTTCCTGAGCCCCCCACCCCATTTCACACCGTGCAGATGCATGTTCCCATTGTCCCCCCACCAGGAAGGAACAGAGACTCTAGCCTCAGAGCTCTGCTATGGCAAGCTGTCCAATTTGTGGCTGCATGCCTAGCTTGGGGTTTCAGTTCATTGGGCCCACAAGAGAGGCCAAGTCCCTTAGGGCCAGCTGAGGTCTGGGTTCACCCTGCCAATGGGACGTGGAGGAGGGAAGGGGCTGATTCATGGTGGGAATGATGGGGCTCTGGAATGGTGGGGATTCAAAGCTCACAGCCATGAAAGAATTCTTGAGGAATCTTTGGTTCAGAAAAGGTGATTTTATTAAAGCACGGATACAGGACTCTTGGGCAGAAAGAGCTACACTGGGGTTGTGAAGAGTGACTGGTTATATACCATGGGGTTGGGGGACATAAAGTCAAGAGGAAGTTTCTAAAGGGATTTTCATATGCTCAAGTAGACTCCCACATTACTGGAGGCCTGGATGTTGTCAAGCTAAGGTTGTTTTGCTTTCTAGCAAAGCATTAACATTCAGACAGTAAGGAATTCCTGGAGAAATGTTATACTCTGTGTGTGCCTCAAGTGTTTGTCAAAATGGGCTGCAGGTCATAATGAAATTTAATTCCATCTCCCATTTTCTTCTTGCCATTGCTCCCCATATGACTATGGAGGGAGGGCGATATTTGGACTCCAGGAAATGGAGTGTAGTTTTCTGGAGATTAGGCTCTTGGTAAGATTCCCCCTTTCTCCTAATTTACTAGGACATAGGTAAACTGATGGAGGACTGTGTTCTCTATCACGTAACCATTTGATTTCTTTCCTTTCCTTTGGTCTTGGGTGTCCAGGAGTGCCTGAGGAATGTCACAGAGATCCCACCTGGGGGGAGGGGAGCATGCTAGCATGTGTTTTCCCCTCAGCTTGCCTTATGTTCCCTCATCAGGAACATTCCCCAGTAGGCCTTCGGTGGTAGGGGGAGGGGAAGGGTTTTTCACCCTGTGCCATGGCCTAGGGTGGGTCCCTGGGAGGGCCAGGATCTGGGCTCCATGAGCAGCACAGGGTACACTCTGTCCTTCCCTACCAGGAATGTCCCTTTGGGTTGCCTCCCTTTCCCTGTCCCTTTGGAGAAGCACAAAGCAGCTTGGGCTCTGTTGGTTTGAGGCATTCTCTGCTTTCATCAGGTGCAGGATGGGGGTCCCACCACACTTACCCCACCCTGCACTTGGGCCCCAGAGAGAGGCTCCTGGAGGTCAGAGATGACAGCTGGTCCAGGTCAGAGACCCTTGTCCTCACACAGTGCTAACCAGGGAGAAGAGAGTGTGGAGGGAGTCAGTGTCCTTGCCAGAGATGTGGAGATATGGGGAATGCATCCTCCAACCTCCTGGATCTTTCTGCCCCTCATCTTGCATAATCCTGACCTGAGGGGAAGGGCAGAGAGCTTGCCATGATCCTCAGCACGAGTTGCTGGCAATTGCCTCACCCTTCCAGGATTTGGGAAAGGATAAGTCGCTCCACCCTGGGGTGAGCCATTGGACACAGAGACCATAAATAGCATCCCCCCAGAAGGCTCCTCACTCATCCCCTCTTTCAGGGAAACTGAAAGTGGTGCCTGCCTCCTTGGCTCTGAAGTCATGGCCTTAGGTATCCTGTGGCTGGGCCTTGCCCTCCTGGGTGCTCTGCAGACCCATGCCCAGGATTCTACCCCAAACCTGATCCCAGCCCCACCTCTGCTCTCAGTCCCTGTGGAGCCTGACTTCCAGAATGAGAAGGTAAGTGACCTGGAGGTGCAGCTGCAGGGAGGTCCCAGGATGAGTGTCAACAGAGGGGAGGAGAGACAGGATGGGCTCAGGCTTTAGCTCAGTCTGCCGTCTGGTGCCCTGATGGAAGGCACACCCCGTGCCTCCATCCACACCCAACCTTGCTGACAAGAGGGTCAGCTGAGCAGACTCCCCTAGTTCACACTCTCTTCCATAATCCCTGCAGTCCATGCAAGGTGGGAACATCTTTAGGCCCTCTACATGATGAGGAAACTGAGGCTCAAGAATGCCAGCTGGCCACTTGTCAAGTGTTACCCTGTCCTTGACACACTGAGGGCTCCTGCCTGGCCTAATGGGCTCCAGCTCCTGCCAGGCTCATCAGCCCAGCCTGTGTGGCCAGCTGGGTCCCAGCAGCCCAGTTAGAGGGGCTTCTGGTTGAGGCCCAGGCTGCCTAGAGGTGCCTGCAGGAATGGAGCAGGGGGGCCCCCTGGGGCTGCTCCTGGCTCTGCCTATTATCAGCCTCCATTGTAGTTCCAGGGGAAATGGTACTTCTTAGGATTGGCAGGGAACGGATTCAATAAAGAAAAGCACAGGAGGATGAAGATGTACATTGCCAACTACGAGCTGAACGAAGACAACAGCTACAATGTCACCTCTACTGTGGCCTGGTGAGAGCCACCAGCTAGTAGGGGAGCATGTAGGGCCTAGAGGGCTGCCCTGGGAGTCCAAGAGGCATACTGAAGACATAGCCAAGGGGTGACCAAAGCTGAAAGATGATAATTCATCCTACCACTGGGTACTGGTTCCCTGTATTTATTCCTTCTTTCATTTACTAAATCAACATTTCTTGGTCATTTCAGCACAGACACAAAACAGTACTGCGGTTGGACAAAAGCGATCATCAGTGACAAGACAAAGAGAGCTCAGGGTGTCCTAGAATGGGAGGAGGGTCGGTGGATCCAGCCTGGAATCCCACCTTGAGCTTTGTCCAGGGCTTCCAGGGAGGTGGTCTGTGGGCTGGACCTTGAGAAACCAAATTGCATCAGGAGACCTGGGACCTTTATGGCAGGGCTGCTGGACTGAGTCAGAGAGAGCCACTTCTTCAAGAAATAGCAAGCCATCTCATGGCTGCCCTGAACAGGAGTTGATGAGCAGTCTGGTGGGGGGCCAGTGGGTGGCCACCCTGGCAGGAGCCTCAGGTACTGGTGAAGAGCAGGTGTGGCTGTAGCAGAGAGAGGAATGATGGTGTGCAGCCCAGGAGGCTTATCAGTCATAGGAGGGAAATGACCAGAGCATGGGCAGATTAGGACCTAGAGAGGGGAGCCAAGGATTACCCAGCTCCCCTGGGTTTCTGGCTCTGGCACTTGGGGATGGGGCTAGAGCATTGGTCATGGAAGGAACAGAAGAAAGACAAGTGTGGGGAGATTGGCTCTGGGGTGCCAGGGGACCAGGTGGGATGCAGGTGAAAGGTCAGGTTTAGCCCAACAGCTAAGGGAGTCTTTGGCATCCAGCAGACTGGAGCCTCAGTGGTGATTCCCCCCAGGAGAGGTTACAGCAGGTGCCTGCAAGATAAGTATAGGGAACAGGGGCACCTGGTAGCTCAGTTGTTTAAGCGTCCAACTTTGTCTCTGGTCATGATCTCAGGGTTTGTGGGTTTGAGCCCTGGGTCGGGTTCTGTGCTGACAGCTCAGAGCCTGGACGCTGCTTTGGATTCTGTGTCTTCCTCTCTCTCTGTCCCTCCTCATCTCTTGCTCTGTCTCTCTCTTTCTCAAAAACTAATGTATATCTAAAAAAAGTTTTAAAAAAGGGGGGACAATTCCTCAGGTGGGGGAAGACAGTAGAGAGGGAAGGCTACCAAGGGGAAACAGCCCAGAAGAAGGAAGGACAGCAAGTGCTGGGGAGAGAGTCTGAGCAGGTCAGGTGACTCAGGGCAGAGTTGGCAGGGAAAGGCAGGGATGGGCTCAGTGGGGAAGACCCAGGCCAATTCCAGGGGTGGGGTGCATGTCTCCTGCTGTGGCAGGGTGGGCTGTCACCCTCTTTCCCACCCATCTCTTGCTTCCACAGGAACCAGACCTGTCATCCCTCGACCAAAATTTTCCTCCCAAATTTGCGTCTAGGCCAATTCAACCTGGGCAACATTGAGCGTGAGTCCTGAGTGGGGTGTGCATCTCAGGGGCCCCGGACCTCCCTGCCCCTCCACATAGATGCCAAACAGTGGAGTCCGAGGAGGAATCAATAGCTCCCTCTGCCTGGCCAGGGCATGCTGATCCCTCACCATCCACCATGCAGGTTACACTGGAATCCAGAACTACACTTCAAAAGTGGTGACCACAGACTACAACCAGTTTGCCATACTGTACTTCAAGAAAGTTCACGACAACCAGGAGTACATCAAGGTCATCCTCTTTGGTGGGTCTTACACCTGGTGCGACCCGGTTCTTGTTCATGCTGAGGGAGAAGAGGCCCATCGCATCCAGCCCCCAGGTCCCCTTCACTCTGAGCCCCAGGGAGGCGGGAGAGAGGTCTTTCCACAGAACCCCTCATGAAGAAGGGGTCTGAGTCTTTGTTCATGCATTCGACAATCATTATGGAGCTTTCACCAGCCACTAACCAGCCGTCTTGGCCACAGGGAGGACCAAGGAGGTGCCTTCTGTACCGAAGGCAATCTTCATCAGCTTCATCAAATCCCTGGGCCTCACCGACGACCACATCATCTTCCCTATCCCCAATGGTAATCACCAGCTGGGCAGAGGAGAAAGGCACATGGGGACTGTCCAGGCCTGATGTTGCCTCACTAGGGAAGGGGGGAGAGGAGGGATGAAGGCCCCTGCTGTAGTCACTGGAGCCCCAGGAGCCACTTCAGGTTCCGGAAGATGCTGCCACACCCAGGGTTCTGGTTCCCAAGTATTCCTCCTTCACAAGAGCTCAGGCCTGCCCACATGAGAATTGCAGGCCTGGGGCCAAGTTAACTCATTCTCCTGACCTGGCCACATCCCCCTCCACGCAGGCCAGTTTTTCCTGGGTCACCTCCCCCTTTGCCCTGGGGCTGGCTCACTACTGACTTGGGAGGCGCCCTTGTCTTCAGGCAGCCTGGTCTGGTCAGGTGCTTCCCCAAGGCTGAGGGTGTGTCAGGACTCAGCAGGTAAATAGGCAGAAGGCTTGGTGCCCAAACTGGAGTATGGCTGGGCCTCACCTGCCTCCTTTGGAGAATGGGTGTCACCCAGGTCTGCTTGTTCTCAGGCCTCTCCTCCAATCCCTGCCCCATCATCCAGCCCTCTGCTGTACCATCTATGAAAGGAGCCCCAGAGCTTCTGTGGCTAGACCAGACTGAGGCCCAGCGCAGCCCAGAGGCAGTGCAGGGGCCCTGGAGGTCAGGGACCCCACAAACACATCCTTGCCCATGCTGACCACTCTGTCCCCCACAGATGAGTGCATGGATAAGTAAGCAAGTGTGCGGTAAGTATGGCTGCAGAGGAGGCTGATTGGAACCATGGTGCAACTGGAGCGGGGTCCCAGGTCTTCCTTTGTCCAACCTGCCCAGCACTGCTGTCCTCTTTATTCCCCTGACTCCCTCTCAGGTGCCCTTTGGCTTTCTCTCCACCCCATGCCCTCCCACCGGCCTGTATCCAGGGCACCGCCCAGCTGTCCCCACCAGCCTGGACACCATTGAGAGAGCCAGGGGACCCTCTAACTGCACAGCCCACCAGCTGCTCCCCAGGCTTCCCAGCTGACAGAACCCTTTCTTGGTTGCTAAATAAACACATGTCCCCCAGTTCCCATTCTGTGGTCCTTGACTTCTGTGCCTTCTAAGAGAAAAGAGCAAAAGGCAGGCTCCTATTAGCATCACTCCCAGGAACTCTGGTCCCCTGGAAGGGATGAAGGCCCCAAAAGCAGAGTCCAGTCTGACTGAACACTCCTGGCTGAACATTCCCAACTCCAGGCCCAGCCCCACACCAGCAGCTGCCCTCACTTGCCCTTGCCTCCTAGCACACTGAGGGGCCACATTTCACATCTTACACCATGTCAGCCACCTGCAGCAGGTCCAATGGCAGTGTCCCAGCCAGAAGGCCAAGAAAGAATTCTTGAAGACGTCTTTGATGCAAAAATGTAATTTTATTAAAGCACAAGGATAGGACCCATGGACAGAAAGAGCTGAACTTGGGTTGTGAAGAGTGACTGTTTATACACTATGGCTTTGGAGGAGGCAAATTCAAGGGAAGTTTTTAAAGAGATTTTCATATGCTAAAGAAGATTTACAGAGTACTGGAGGTCTAGCTATAGTCAAGCTAAAGTATTTTTCCCTCTAGCAAAGCATTAACATTAACACAGTGGGGAGTTCCTGGTGAAATGTTCTTCTCTGCCAGCCTCAATTAGCTGCAGGGTATCTGATAATTTAATGTTCCCTGCCATTTCCTTCTTGTCTTTCTTCCCCATATTACTATGAGGGGTGATGTGGGGGCTCCAGGAAACTGAGTCTATAGGTTTCTGGAGATTAGGCTATTGATAAGATTGCCTTTTTCTTCTAATTTACTAAGATATTTGTGAACTGATGGAGACTCATGTCCTGCATGACTGGGATCTCTATCAGTTAACCATTTGTTTTCTTTCCTTTGTTCTTGGGCAGCCAGGAGTGTCTGAGGAATGTCACACACAACTCACCTGGGGTGGGGGGAGGGGTAATACTAGCTTGTACTTGGCCCTCAGCTTGCCTTATTCTCCCTCATCATATCACCCCTAAACAATTTTGACCCTTACATCTTTAAGGTTGTTGAAGGTGGAAGTCCCATCTTCTGTAGCTATTTCTTGCTCAGTAGGGGCATAGGATGTCCCTATCCATGAGTCAATATTGATCAGTTGGGGAACATATGGAAGAGCTACAGAGGAAGAGGCAGCTGCATCCAAGGTGGACAATGAGTATTAACCTCCTTTAGTAGAAAGGATCATCCGTTGGATTGAAGTTATTGTAGTGATGGAGTCTTGTCATGACGCAGAGAGACAAGGGAGAAACAGCAAAACGTAATTAGAATAACAAGAAAGAATTGCCCAAATAAAAGTCCTTTGTAATTGATGAAAATCCTCAAGTCCAGGAGTTTAACCAATCATTAAAAGAAAGGGAGGGATTGTTTTAGGCACCAATTTGAGTATTCTGGTCAGTTAGAAATCCAGAAATATGTTGTGATAATCTAGAATGTATATTGAGTGCTCGCTTCGGCAGCACATATACTAGAATGTATATTGATGAAGTTTTGGGGTGGTGGTGGGTTGTCCAGAGCTGACCTCCAAGAAAGAATTCCTGAAGATGTCTTTGGTGCAAAAAGGTGATTTTATTAAAGCACAGGGACAGGACCCAGGGGCAGGAAGAGCTGCACTGGGGCTGTGATGGGTAACTGATTATATACCCTCAGGATGGAGGGTGTCATGGATAGAATAAGTCTCTAAGGTATTTTGGAAGCAAGGTTTCCAAGACCTTAAAGGGCTTCCTGTTGCTAGAGAAACACCACTTATTACCATTGAATAAAACCTCAGTCATGAGACCCTTCAGATGCATATCAGGGACATAAACTTGGAGTATGATTTCTAGCATATACCTTGGGGCAGTTGAGATAAAGGAAATAGACTTACAGGATCCTGGAGGTTGGGATAATGTTGGGCTAAGGTTCTCTTTGCCCCTAGCAAAGTGTTAATGAGACAGCTGAGCTCCTAAGGGAGGTCACTGCTGGTTTCAAGGACTTGACAACAGGCTGTAGGCAGTAAGAGGATTTAATTTTTCATTTGCCTAAATTTCCTACATCACCATGGCAAGCACTTAAATGCCTTTCCTTTGTTCTTGGGTAGCCAGGAGTGTTCGTTCGAGGAATACCACACATATTCCACCTAGGGGAGGGGGGATATGCCAACCTGTTTTGCCCTCAGTTTGCTACATGATCTGTCATCATATCTCCCCCAAAACAATTTTGACCTTTATATCTTAAAGGTTGTTGAAGGAAGAAGGTCTCATCTTCCTTAGTTTCTTCCTGCTGAGTAGAGGCATAGAGTAGTCCCTACCTATGGGTCAATATTGGTCCCTTAGGGAACATACAGGGCAGTAAGGTGAGGCAGCTGAATCCAAGATGGACAATGTGTATGAACCACCTTGAGTAGAAAGGATCATGTGTTGACTTGAAGTAATTGCAGTGATAGAGTCTTGGCACCAGGCAGAGAGACTTGGGGAAAAATAACAAAACATAAGTAGAATAACAAGAAAGATTAGCTCAAATGAAAAGTCCTTTGGTAGCTAACAAAAATCCTCCAGTCCAAGAGTTTAGCCCATCACTAAAGGAAAGAGAGGAATTGTTTCATGTGTCAATTTGAGTATTCATGTCAGTTAAAATCCTGAAAATTTTTTGTTATAGTCTGGAATGTATATATACCATTTCATTCTTATGAGAGTTTAAGTTCCCCTTGTGCAGCACTTAAAACATCTGAGGCCATTCTGTTTTGTATAAGTGTTTTATGCATTTGGGTTATTTTGGTATTTAGAAATATAATGTTACTTTGAGAGTCATTTAAGGCCTTAACTGTGTAACAGGTGGTGTATTAGTTTTGTTTAGTAAGCCAGCAGGTAATTAAAAAGAGGTACTTTCATAGAAAAAAGAAAAATACAGGTTAATGGTGAGAGCAGATAACAAACCCAGTGTCTCCTAGTACTGCCATGAGATTTTTTTAGACGTTAGGCTGGTGAGAACAGGGAGCAGGAATCAAACTGGTCTTTCTGGTTTGTAACTCAAATGTCTGTGTGATCATTTTGAATGGCTCATTGTTATAAGGAACTGTTAGTAGAAATTGGGAAAAGAAGATGAAAAAAAAAAAAAGGTACAACCATCCTAAGAGAAGTTGGGGGTCTTCCACAAGTTCACAGGAATAAGAAGGCACATTAGTTTGCTCATTGAATTCCTGGGAAGGGGGTACAGGTTTTATTTTAGATACAGGAGCTCATGAAGTGTTCCCCTCTAACTTTATTGCAGTGTGAGTACATAATATGACCCAGTAGGAGCCCTTCCATTTTGTAGTTAAATTCCCTGCTGTATTAGACTTTCAACCCTTTAATAAACCAGGTGTTTTGGGTTTATATGGGGTGGGTTTCTAGTAACTGTCAGATCAGGTGTAGGAAGGATATATTTTGCATATTTACTTAGAAATTCATGAATTAACTGAGCCTCAAATGAATGATTGAATAAAGCAATATATTTTATCTGTTGATAGGTCTACAGTGAGAAAAGACTTTTCATATACAATTGGGGGAGTCCACCCCACTTTCCAGTTGCTCAAATGCTTGTATGCCCAATGGGTCCTGTTACTATTCCCACAGAATAAGAAGCAAAAAGTTGTCCATACCTGTGCTATTATGATAATTTTTCTGAAGTTTACCTCACATTGTCCAGTTAGGCAAACAACATTTAAAGACAATCAGAATTTAACATTTGTAACAATGAGTTACTGAAACAGTTTCTTTCTCTCTAAACACCCTCATTTCCAGAGATAGCCAGATCAAGACTAATTTGCTTGTAAAACAAGTCCAGTTTTCATAAACTTGCCCTAATTGTTTACATAAGCTCAGCTAAAATAGTGATTGATCATATAGATCTTCTTTAATTTGCTTTCCTGTAACTTTTTATAAAGAATCTACATTGAATTTTCAGTAGCCCCTCCAGGCCAGAAGCCAAGCCAAATACTTGGCATCAAACATGCCTGCAATACCTGCAGATTTGGGCGAATTCCCCTCGACAAAGTCCCCAAGATATCCTGAGGTCCCTGCACCTGCCCAGAAGTGACATTCTTTACTCACCTGGTAAGGCTGCTGGGAACACTGTAAGCAAGGCATCAGGTCAACATTTCCAAGGGGCTTTATTGGCTCCATGTTTCATAAAGTCAACCTTAGTTCCCTAAAGCCATATGGTCATATTGGGGTCTATGCATTTCTCTCAAATAGGACATTCCAGTCAAAGCCGTAGTAAAATAAATAGTATTTTCAATTTTACAAGGAGAATAGATTCTCACTGAACTTACACAGGTAAGTATGATGACTGTGGAAGTATACTCACTGAGACTTTTTGAATTTCAGAGGGTTCATTCAGGTAGAGAGAAAAGTTAGATGTTTCAATTTATTTACAGAGGGATATTTTATCACATTTCTGTACACTATAAATATCTTAAGAGAAAGTTTCCTTAATATGGAAGAGCAAACATTAGAGAGCCAGCAATGTTTCCCACAAGAGTCACCAAAACTATAACCTTTCTCAGTTCATTTAGTCCCATGTTACTAACTGTTGTTCAGTTCAAATGCAGCTTTTTAGTTCTGGAAATTCTTACCTGTTTTAGTTTTAGGATTTTAAAGCTGTCAAATGCCTGAATTTGTCCTAAATGCCCTTTTTATAAATCCTCTTGAAGAGGAAACACGTTTTGAAAGAGAATAAATGCAATAATTATAAGTGACAAAACTCACAAATGGACATGGTTAACAATCTGATGAGAGTTCGTTATGATACAATTGATAGGGAAATTCAGTTATTTCTGTGATACACAACACTTTGATAATCAGAATGTGAAGTGACAACTTTATTACAAAAACATATTAAACTTTAGGGATTGCACATATCTTTGAACAGTTACAACATTTACCCAAGCAATATAAAGTAAGGTTTACCATTCTTTAACAGGGTTTCCACTTAACATACCTAATAAAAAGCCCTCGTTGGTCACAAAGACTTTCTTTACAATTTAATTCCTGGGAACTTTGTTAAACCTTAGAAAGTTATAGAGCACATCTGAAATGGGATTCAGATCATTACAAATCTTAACGCTTTAAAATATTTATTTAACAAAGATGGCAATAAGAGATTCCAAAGGCAAATATGTAGGGTTATACAGATGTTAGAAAAACTTAGCTCCTTTAACAGAAGTTTTAACTAAGCGATCAATGACCTGATAAAGACGAAACCTAAAGCTGTGGTTTCCCGGCAGACAAAACAGAAAACAATCTTTGTATATTATTATTATTATTATTATTATTTATCAAGATCCGAACCATCAAAAAACTTTGTCTTTTGAACAGAGAGAAATGCAGAATTTCAACCTTATACCAGTGTACTTTTAAAAATCCACTCATTGCAACTTAGTCTGTCTTAACTACACGTAAAATTCCTTTCCAAAGATTTCCTTCACGAACCTTCTACAACTTTCCTTTGCATGCAAATTTTCTCCCAAGCCCTTTTTCTCCAAACCAGTCTCATTTAGGACAGAATTACTTTCTCTTACTAAAACAAAAAATACATTTCCATTCCTTCTATCTTTTTTTTTTTTTTTTTTTTTGGGACAGAGAGAGACAGAGCATGAACGGGGGAGGGGCAGAGAGAGAGGGAGACACAGAATCGGAAACAGGCTCCAGGCTCTGAGCCATCAGCCCAGAGCCCGACGCTGGGCTCGAACTCACGGACCGCGAGATCGTGACCTGGCTGAAGTCGGACGCTTAACCGACTGCGCCACCCAGGCGCCCCCCTTCTATCTTTTTAACACATTCCTACTTTTTTACATATAGAGTGACTTTCCTTATTTCTATCAGTCTTAATTATGTTTAGCAGAATTTTGACTCTTAGAAACCTTACTCTCCAGCTGAGACTAAGTAGGACCCAATTCTAAACTGTTACACCAGAATCCTTTAGATGGCAAATTCATGAATCAATTAAGCACAAAGCACGTTTTCCAAGACCCAAATATTACTACTTTCTCTGCATTAAGAAGTCAAAAGCACAAATCTATGTTCAGTAATCAATGCTTTAGCACTCCATTCTATTTGGAAAAGACCTAGATATCCAATGAATTCAATCCCATTTACTCAAGTGTCAGATTACCAAAGACTTTGCAAGCTCTCTTAACAATTATCCATGAAAACTTTGAGATATGCAAAATTAACCATTATTTTAAGTCATCTTGTTGCTAACAAATTGCAACAGAGACATGAGCTTATTTGATCTTTAGGAAACCTTGGTAGAATAAAGTTTTATATTTGATGCTGATAACTCTAAATACATATCTATCTTAGTTAAACCAACAAACTTAAATAAGCTTAAACGTCGAATACGTTCCACCTGGGTTCACTTAAAAGACCATCAATTTGTTCCCCATTGTCACATTTTACCTGGGACAGCAGTGGGGGAATCTGAAGTGGGTGATCCAAAGGGGTGCTCATCGCTCCTTGACATCGCAGGTGGGAGGATGGTATAGAAGCCAGTTATGTAGGTCACACAGAGGGTGATGCAGAAACAGGAGGAGGGAGAAGGGAAGGCAGAAGAGGCGAAATGCCAGAGGCAGAGAGAGAGGATTTCTGGTTCTAAACTTTGTCAGCTGGGAAAGAGGAGATGCCATGTTTGTTTGTTTGTTTGTTTGTTTTCCATCAAAGTGGAAATAGGGAGTCTATGTCAGGCTAGAGAAGACAAGGGATTTCCCTGAAACAAAGGGAGTTTGGGCAGCTGCTTGGGAATAGTCTTTAAAGTCCACGTCTCAAGGTAGACTACCCACAGTTGGCTCCAATTATAGCTGATAACTCAGGAAATGAATGAGGGAGAGACTCCCACATCTATTAGGAAGAGGAACAGAGAGAAAGAGTCAGCATTCCCTTTGTCAGGGAGGGCCTTTGCTTCCACTAGCACCTGAGTTCCATCAGGAGGAGACCTGTTAGGACATCCACTATGCCCGGAGGGAGTTTACTAGCCAAACACATTTGGGCAAGTGCATTCTGCAAGAGGCCTTTTGGTCCAGGTCCTGACTTAGATCTGTGAAGGCCTGGACCTAGGGTACCTCTGTGCATTGATTCTGTTTCCTGTAGAAGACCTCTAACTTCTAGATCATACTAAGGCCATACACAGTTACATGACATCAGCCCTTTCCTAAATTTTGCAATCCAATTTGTTTCCAGTGGGTTAAAAAGTCATCCCAAGGGAGAGTCCTTGGGTACTGAGGAGAAGCTCCTGTCCTACTCCTAGAGACAGAAAAGTAGAGAAGGTCCATTACCACGAAAATCCAACCCCCCCCCCCATCTCCACTCCCAGGTGGCATCACCCATGCAGGATATATCAGAGGTTCCTGAGGTGTCAAACTGAGCTGAGGCATACCTTGAACCAAATTGCTATGATCACCAACCATTAAGGGCTTCTGTAGGAGGGATGGTGGTGTCCCCCCCACTTTCCCATTGTATCCTAGTCTACAAATAGGTGCCAGCAGAAGGACCTAATTTGCTTTGCTGAGAAGGCTGAAGAAACCACCATTTTTAATCCATGGAAATAACTGGAAAGGTTTTACAAGGGGGAATTGCCCAATTTTGTTACTTTATTAGTAGTTAGTAGAGGACATTGAAAACAGTGAAGACAGAAACCCATCATGATCTCAGTGACATTCCAACACTTTACAGCCAACATCCTAGGAAATGGTCTTTACAGCCAATGTCCTAGGAAATGGTTCCCAGTTGAGTTTATATTCAATCAGGTACTGGTTTTGCGGGCTTGCAGAGGAGGGCCCACAGCCAGAAGCAGCTAGGCCAGGGATGTGGATGGGATACTTTAGACCAATGAGGAGGACACCTCACACAGGGGTCTTAAGATTTGCATCTGTGCTAGTCACTTAGGTGGCTGTCCCATGCCCAACACAGATGACCATGTATAAGGACAGGAATAAAGAGAGGGCACAAGTTTCTTGGCCTTTTTACCATTCTGGCCTGGGGATTCACTTGCAGCCAAAAGACAGGCTCTCACCTCCCCATAGAGTAGCCACGGGCTACAGGAGTACAGCCTGAGCAATGGAGACAGGAAAGTGTTCTAATAAGACCAGACTCCTTGAGAAGCCCCTGAAATAAGAGTAAAGGAAGCAAAGAGAAAATGCTCACCAAGTTTGCACTGAAGCTCTGAGTCCAGATGAAAAGACCCACACCCCACATTGGAGGCCAAATGGTGAGGTTATTGAGTGGGGTGGGGAGGGTTCCAGAGCTGACAGCCAAGAAAGAATTCTTGAAGATGTCTTGGTGAAAAATGAAAAAAGATTTTATTAAAACATGGGGACAGGACCCATGGGCAGAAAAAAGCTGCATTGAAGTTGGGAAGAGTGACTGGTTATATACTAGGAAGTTGAGGGAAGTAAAGTCAAAAAGGAAGAAGGCCTCCAGAAGGAGTCTGACGTGCTAAAGAGGACTCTTAATCTACCCTAGGACTTGCTATTGTCAAGCTTAGGTTGTTTTACCTCTAGTAAGGCATTTATATTAGGAATGGTAGGGGGTCCTGGGGAAATGTTGTACCCTGTATGTGCCTCAATTATTTGTCACTGGGCTGCAGGGTATCAGGAAATTTAATCTTACCTGCCATTTCTTTCTTGCTTTTTTCCTGCAACTCCATGGTGGGGAGGGTGTTAATAGGGGCTCCAGGAACCTGAGTCTATAGGCTTCTCCAGACTAGACTATTGCTAAGATTGTCTTTTGCTTCTAACTTACTAAGATGTTTGTAAACTGATGGAGACTCATGTCCTGCATGACTGGGATCTCTATCAGTTAACCATGTGTTTTCTTTCCTTTCCTTTGTTCTTGGGCAGCCAGAGGAATGTCACACATATCCCACCTGAGAGTGGGGGCTGGGGGGTTCTAGCTTGTACATAATGCTCCCTATTCACCCAGAGTCAACTTATCTCCAGGTCCATGCACAAAACCCATGTGAGGGGAGCTGGTTCCCCTCCAGCAGGTGACAGAGCCAATGAGGTTTCTGGGAGTGTCATTTGAAGCCTGTCAGCCCTATGGTCAGCATCACGTCAGGCATTCCATCACCTCTGGCCCTCGAGGTGACATCTAGGAGATACTGCCCTGGGGGCTGGGTCCCTTCACTGCCTCCCATGGACAACCAAGCCCCCATGAGGAAACTGCCCCTCCCCCTCCAGGACAGTGCTAGGATCAGCCATGACAGGAGCTTACTTCTAGGGGTCCAGTCCTAGCTCTGGGCTCCACAGTCAAGACTATGGCCAGAGATGGCAGAAGGTATCAGTGATCTCTCAAGGATGAGGCTGAGTCCTTGCACTCACTGTGACCCAAAGTCCCCAGTGTCCAGAGCAGCAGGGTAGAGAGCCCTCCTTGGTTCCTGAGCCCCCCACCCCATTTCACACCGTGCAGATGCATGTTCCCATTGTCCCCCCACCAGGAAGGAACAGAGACTCTAGCCTCAGAGCTCTGCTATGGCAAGCTGTCCAATTTGTGGCTGCATGCCTAGCTTGGGGTTTCAGTTCATTGGGCCCACAAGAGAGGCCAAGTCCCTTAGGGCCAGCTGAGGTCTGGGTTCACCCTGCCAATGGGACGTGGAGGAGGGAAGGGGCTGATTCATGGTGGGAATGATGGGGCTCTGGAATGGTGGGGATTCAAAGCTCACAGCCATGAAAGAATTCTTGAGGAATCTTTGGTTCAGAAAAGGTGATTTTATTAAAGCACGGATACAGGACTCTTGGGCAGAAAGAGCTACACTGGGGTTGTGAAGAGTGACTGGTTATATACCATGGGGTTGGGGGACATAAAGTCAAGAGGAAGTTTCTAAAGGGATTTTCATATGCTCAAGTAGACTCCCACATTACTGGAGGCCTGGATGTTGTCAAGCTAAGGTTGTTTTGCTTTCTAGCAAAGCATTAACATTCAGACAGTAAGGAATTCCTGGAGAAATGTTATACTCTGTGTGTGCCTCAAGTGTTTGTCAAAATGGGCTGCAGGTCATAATGAAATTTAATTCCATCTCCCATTTTCTTCTTGCCATTGCTCCCCATATGACTATGGAGGGAGGGCGATATTTGGACTCCAGGAAATGGAGTGTAGTTTTCTGGAGATTAGGCTCTTGGTAAGATTCCCCCTTTCTCCTAATTTACTAGGACATAGGTAAACTGATGGAGGACTGTGTTCTCTATCACGTAACCATTTGATTTCTTTCCTTTCCTTTGGTCTTGGGTGTCCAGGAGTGCCTGAGGAATGTCACAGAGATCCCACCTGGGGGGAGGGGAGCATGCTAGCATGTGTTTTCCCCTCAGCTTGCCTTATGTTCCCTCATCAGGAACATTCCCCAGTAGGCCTTCGGTGGTAGGGGGAGGGGAAGGGTTTTTCACCCTGTGCCATGGCCTAGGGTGGGTCCCTGGGAGGGCCAGGATCTGGGCTCCATGAGCAGCACAGGGTACACTCTGTCCTTCCCTACCAGGAATGTCCCTTTGGGTTGCCTCCCTTTCCCTGTCCCTTTGGAGAAGCACAAAGCAGCTTGGGCTCTGTTGGTTTGAGGCATTCTCTGCTTTCATCAGGTGCAGGATGGGGGTCCCACCACACTTACCCCACCCTGCACTTGGGCCCCAGAGAGAGGCTCCTGGAGGTCAGAGATGACAGCTGGTCCAGGTCAGAGACCCTTGTCCTCACACAGTGCTAACCAGGGAGAAGAGAGTGTGGAGGGAGTCAGTGTCCTTGCCAGAGATGTGGAGATATGGGGAATGCATCCTCCAACCTCCTGGATCTTTCTGCCCCTCATCTTGCATAATCCTGACCTGAGGGGAAGGGCAGAGAGCTTGCCATGATCCTCAGCACGAGTTGCTGGCAATTGCCTCACTTTTCCAGGATTTGGCAAAGGATAAGTCGCTCCACCCTGGGGTGAGCCATTGGACACAGAGACCATAAATAGCATGCCTCCAGAAGGCTCCTCACTCATCCCTTTTCAGGTAACATCTGGAATGTTGCCTGCTTCTTTGGCCTTGAAGTCATGGCCCTAGGTCTCTTGTGGCTGGGCCTTGCCCTGCTGGGGGCCCTGCAGACCCAAGCTCAGGACTCCACCCCAAACCCTATCCCAGCCCCACCTCTACTCAGGGTCCCTCTGCAATCTGACTTCCAGAATGAGAAGGTAAGTGACCTGGAGGGGCAGCTGCAGGCAGGCCCTGGAAAGAGTGTCAATAGAGGAGAGGAAAGGCAGTATGGGCTCAGGCTTTAGCTCAGTCTGCCCTTGGGTTCCCTCATGGTAGGAACACTTCATGCCCCCATCTGTATGCAACCTTGCTGACAAGAGGGTCAGCTGAACCGAACTACACTGGGTCACACTCTCTTCCATAATCCCTGCAGTCCACTCAAGGTGGGAACATTTTCAGGCCTTCTACATGATGAGAAAACTGAGACTCATGGTCGCCAACTGGCCACTTGCCAAGTGTCACCCTGTCCCTGACACACTCAGGGCTCCAGCCTGTCCTGATGGGCTCTAGCTTCTCCTGGCTTTATCAGAGCAGCCTGTGTGGCCAGTCTGGGTTCCTCCAGCCCAGGTGAGGGACATCTTGTTCATGGTAGGCTGCCTAGAGGTGCCTGCAGGGATGGAGCAGGAGGCCCCCTTGGGGCTTCTTCTTGCTCTATCATCAGTTCCCATTGTAGTTCCAGGGGAAATGGTACGTCTTAGGATTGGCAGGGAACGGATTTAATAAAGAAAAACACAGCCAGTTGAAGATGTATACTGCCACCTACGTGCTGAACGAAGACAACAGCTACAATGTCACCTCTACCGTGGTCTGGTGAGAGCTACCACCTACTAGGGGAACATGTGGGGCCTAGAGGGCTGCCCTGGGAGTCCAAGAGGCATACTGAAGACATAGCCAAGGGGTGACCAAAGCTGAAAGATGATCATTCATCCTATGCTGGATCCCTGTATTTATTTCTTCTTTCATTCACTAGATCAACATTTCTTGGTCACTTCAGCACAGACACAGAACAGTAATGGGGATGGACAAAGGTGGTCATCAGTGACAAGACAAAGAGAACTCGGGGTATCCTAGAATGGGGGGAGGGTTGCTGGATCCAGCCTGAGATCCTATCTAGGGCTTTGTCAAGGGCTTCCAGGGAGGTGATCTGTGGATCAGGCCTTGAGAAAACAACCTGCATCAGAAGGAGGTTTGGGACCTTCATGACAGGGCTGGTGGACTGAGTCAGAGAGAGCCACTTCTTCAAGAAACAGCAAGACATCTCATGGCTGCCCTGAGCAGGAGCTGATGACTGGTCTGGAGAGGGGCGGTGACCACAGTGTCGGGGGGCCTCAGGTACTGGTGAGGAGTGGGTGTGGCTGCAGCAGGAAGAGGAATGATGATGTGCAGCCCAGGAGGCTGATCAAGTCATAGGTGGGAGATGACCAGAGTACCAGAGTGGGGGCAGATTAGGACCTAGAGAAAGGAGCCAAGGATTATCCAGCTCCTCTCACTTTCTGGCCCTCTACTTGGGTGGGGCTCTTGCATCTGTCATGGAAAGAGCAGAAGAAAGAAACACAGGTGTGGGGAGATCAGGCCTCGGGTGCTATGGGACCAGATGGGACACAGGTGAGAGGTCAGGGTTGGCCCAACAACTAAGGGAGTCTTTGGTGTCCAGCAGATTAGAGCCTCAGTGGTAATTCCCCCAGGAGAGGTTACAGCAGGAGCCTACAAGATTAGAATAGGGGACAGGTGCACCTGGGTGGTTCAGTTGGTTAAGTGTCCAACTTTGTCTCTGGTCATGATCTCACGGTTTGTCGGTTTGAGCCCCGCATAGGGTTCTGTGCTGACAGCTCAGAGCCTGGAGCCTGCTTTGGATTCTGTGTCTCCCTCTCTTTCTGCCCCTCCTCCACTCTTGCTCTGTCTCTCTCTTTCTCAAAAATGAACATCGAGAAAAAAGTTTAAAAAAAAAAAAGAATAAGGGACAAATGCCACATGTGGGGGAAGACAGTATAGAGGGAAGACGACCAAGGGGAAACAGCCCAGAAGAAGGTAGGACAACAGGTGCTGGAGGGAGAGTCTGAGCAGGTCAGGTGACTCAGGGAAGAGTTGGCAGGGACAGGCAGGGATAGGCTCAGTGGGAAAGAGCCAGGCCCATACCAGGGGTGGGGTGCGGGTCTCCTGCTGTGGCATGGTGGGCTGTCACCTTCTTACCCACCCATCTCTTTTTTGCACAGGGACCAGAGCTGTGACCACTGGACCAAAATTTTCATCCCAAATTTGCATCTAGGCCAATTCAACCTGAGCAATATTGAGCGTGAGTCCTGAGTGGGGTGCATCTCCAGGGCCCCAGACCTCCCTGCCCCTCCATGCAGACACCAAACTGTGGAGGCCAGGGAGGAAGCAATAGCTCCCTCTGCCTGGCCAGGGCATGCTGATCCCTCACCATCTACCATGCAGGTTATACTGGAACGCAGAACTACACTACCCGAGTGGTGACCACAAACTACAACCAGTTTGCCATACTGTACTTCAAGAAAGTTTTCAACAACCAGGAGTACATCAAGGTTACACTCTATGGTGCGTCTTACCCCCTCTGAGACCTGGCTCTTGTTCATGCTGGGGGAAAAGAGGCCCATCACATCCAGCCCTCACATCCCCTTTACTCTGAGTCCCTGGGTGGTGGGACAGGGGTCTTTCCACAGAACCTCTCATGAGAAAGGGGTCTGAGGTTTCATTCACATGTTCAACAATATTTATGGAACTTTTGCCAGCCACTAACCAGCCATCTTGGCCACAGGGAGGAACAAGGACCTGCCTTCTGTGCTGAAGGAAATCTTCATCAGTTTTGCCAAATCCCTGGGACTCACCGAAGACCACATCATCTTCCCTATCCCCATCGGTAGTCACCAGTTGGGAAGAGAGGAAGGGCACTTGGGGACTAGCCAGGTCTGATGTTGCCTCACTAGGGAAGGGGGTAGAGGAGGGACCCAGGTCCCTGCTACAGTTACTGGAGCCCCAGGAGCCACTTCAGGTTCAGGAAGACCCTGCCACATCCAGGGTTCTGGTTCCCAAATATTCCTCCTTCACAATAGCTCAGGCCTGCCCACATGAGAATTACACATCTGGGGCCAAGTTTCCTCAGTCTCCTTGCCTGGTCACCTCTCCCTTTGCCCAGGCTCGTTTCTCCTGGGCCACCTCCCTTTTGCCCTGGGGCTGGCTCACTACTGACTTGGGAGGCGCCCTTGTCTTCAGGCAGCCTGGCCTGCGCAATTGCCTCCCCAAGGCTGAGGGTCTGTCAGGACTCAGCAGGCAAACAGGCAGAAGGCTTGGTGCCCAATCAGAACTGTGGCTGGGCCACACCTGCCTCCTTTGGAGAATGGGTGTCACCCAGGTCTTCTTGTCCTCAAGCCTCTCCCTCAGTCCCCTGTACCATCATCCATCATTCTGCTATACCATCCGTGAGGGGATCCCCAGAGCTTCTGTAGCTGGGCCAACCTAGGGCCAAGGCAGCCCAGAGGCAGTGCAGGGGCCCTAGAGGTCAGGGATACCACAAACACATCTCTGCCCATGCTGACCACTCTGTCCCCCACAGATGACTGCGTGGATAAATGAGCAAGTGTGCGGTAAGTATGGCTGCAGAGGGGGCTGATGGGAGCCATGGTGCAGCTGGAGGGGGGTCCCAGGTCTGCCTTTGTCCCACCTGCCCAGCACTGCTGCCCTCTCTATTCCCCTGACTCCCTCTCAGGTGCCCTTTGGCTTTCTCTCCACCCCATCCCCTCCCACTGCTGTCTGCCCAGGGTACCGCCCAGCTGTTCCCACCAGCCTGGAAACCACTGAGAGAACCAGGGGACCCTTCTCACTGCACAGCCCACCAGCTGCTCCCCAGCTGCCCAGCTGACAGAACCCCTCCTTGGTTGCTAAATAAACATATGTCCCCCGGTCCCCTTTCTGTGTTCCTTGACCTCTGGGCCATCTGAGAGGGAAAAGAGCAAAAGGCAGGCTATTAGCATCACTCCCAGAAACTGTGATCCCTAGAAAGGGATGAAGGCCATAGAAGCAGAGTCCAGTCTGACTGAACGCTTCTAGCTCCCAACTCCAGGCCCAACCCCACACCAGCAGCAGCCCTCACTTGCCCCTGCCTCCTAATACACTGAGGGGCCTCATCTCACATCTCACACCCATATTCAGCCACCAGCTGAATGGTCCAATGGCAGAGGCCCAGCCAGAGCCAGGCAGCTGGAGAGGGTTGGGGGGCTGAGTTGCTGGCACCCCCACTTCACCAGTGATGAAGTGCTGGGGTGATGGGGGGTTTCTGGAGCCAAGGGCCAAGAAGGAATTCTTGAAGACATCTTTGGTGCAAAAATGTGATTTTATTAAAGCACAGGGACGGGATCCATGGGCAGAAAGAGCTATATTGGGACTGTGAGGAGTGACTGGTTATACACCATGGCCATGGAAGAGGTAAAGTCAAGGGAAGTTTTCTAAGAGATGTTAATATGCTAAAGAAGATTTAGAGAATACTGGAGGCCTAGATATTGTCAAGCTAAGATATTTTTCCCTCTAGTAAAACATTAACATTAAGACAGTAGGGATTTCCCCGTGAAATAGTCTTCTCTGCCAGCCTCAATTATTTGTCAATGGGCTGCAAGGTATCTGGAAATTTAATGTTACCTGCTATTTCCTTCTTGCCTTTCTTCCCCATATTACTATGAGGGGTGATGTGGGGGCTCCAGGAAACTGAATCTATAGGTTTCTAGAGATTAGGCTATTGATAAGATTGCCTTTTTCTTCTAATTCACTAAGATACTTGTAAACTGATGGAGACTCATGTCCTGCATGACTGGGATCTCTATCAGTTAACCATTTGTTTTCTTTCCTTTCCTTTGTTCTTGGGCAGCCAGGAGTGCCTGAGGCATGTCACACACATCTCACCTGGGGTGGGGGAGGGTAATACTAGCTTGTACTTGGCCTTCAGCTTGACTTTTGCTCCCTCAACATAACACCCCTAAACCATTTTGACCTTTACATCTTTAAGGTTGTTGAAGATGGAAAGTTTCATCTTCTGTAACTTCTTATTCAGTAGAGGTGTAGAAATGTCCCTAACTATGAGTCAATATTGATCAGTTGGGGAATATATAGAAGAGTTACAGAAGGCAGAGGCAGCCGCATCCAAGGTGGACAATGAGTATGAACCTCCTTGAGTAGAAAGGATCATCTGTTGACTTGAAGTTATTGTAGTGATGGAGTCTTGTCACCAGACAAAGACATGGGAGAAACAGCAAAACATAATTAGAATAGAAAAAAGAATTGTCCAAAAAAAGTCCTGTGTAATTGATGAAAATTCTCAAGTCCAGGAGTTTCGCCAATCATTAAAGGAAAGAGGGGGATTGCTTAAAGCACCAATTTGAGTATTCAGGTCAGTTATAAATCCAGAAATATGTGTGTGATAATCTATAATGTGTATTGAAGCTTTGGGGTATTGGTAGGGTGGTCCAGAGCCAACAGCTAAGAAAGAATTCCTGAAGATGTCTTTGGTGCAAAAGGTGCACCAAAGTTGCAAAAAGGTGCAAAAAGGTGATTTTATTAAAGCACAGGGACAGGACCCAGGGGCAGGAAGAGCTGCACTGGGGTTGTGATGGGTAACTGATTATATAGTATATATCCCTACCCATCAGGGATAGATTAAGTCTCTAAGGTATTTTGGAAGCAAGATTTCCAGGACCTTGAGGGGCTCCCTGTTGCTAGGGAAACACCACTTATTACCATTGAATAAAACCTCAGTCATGAGACCCTTCAGCATATCAGGGTCATAAACTTGGAATATGATTGCCAGCATATAACTCATGGCAGTTTAGATCAAGGAAATAGACTTACAGGTCCTGGAAGCTGGGAAAATGGTAACCTAAGGTTCTCTTTGCCCCTAGCAATGGGTCATTAAGGAGGCAGCTGAGCTCCTAGAGTTAGGTCACTCTGTTGTTTTCAAGGACTTGCCTATAGGCTGTAGGCAGAAAGAGGATTAATTTTTCATTTGTCTTAGTTTCCTACATCGCCATGGCAAGCACTTAAACACCTTTCCTTTGTACTTGGGTAGCCGGGAGTGTTTGAGGAATACCACACATATTCCACCTGGGGGAAGGGGGTATGCCAGCCTGTTTTGCCCTCAGATTGCTCCACGCTCCCTCATCATATCCCCCCCTGAACAATTTATATCTTAAGGCTGTTGAAGGAAGAAGGTCTCATCTTCTATAGCTTCTTTCTGCTGAGTAGGGGCATAGAGTTGTCCCTACCTATGGGCCAATATTGGTCCCTTAGGGAACATACATGGCAGTTAAGGTGAGCCAGCTGAATCCAAGGTAGACAACGTGTATGAACCACCTTGAGTAGAAAGGATCATGTGTTGGCTTGAAGTTATTGTAGTAATGGAGTCTTGGTACCAAGCAGAGAGACTTGGGAGAAAACAGCAAAACCTAAGTAGAATAACTAGAAAGATTAGCTCTCATTAAAAGTCCTAACAAAGCTAACAAAAATTCTCCAGTCCAAGACTTTAACCCATAACTAAGGAAAGAGAGGGATTGTTTAATGTGCCAAGTTGAGTATTCATGTTAGTAAGAAATCCATAAATATTTTTGTTGTAGTGTGGAATGTATACACAGCATTTTGTTCTTATAAGAGTATAAGTTCCACCTTGTGCAGCACTTAAAACGTCTAAAGCCATTCTGTTTTGTAGAAGCGTTTTATGAATTTGAGTTATTTTAGTACTAAGTAATATAATGGTATTTTGAGAGTCATTTAAAGCCTTACCTGTGTAACACATGGTGTATGGCCATCATCTCGACTCTGTTTTTTTTAGTAAGCCAGGCAGTAATTAAAAACAGCACTTTTATAAAAACAAGAAAAATACTGGTTAATGGTTAGAGCAGATTATAAATCCAGTGTCTCTCAGTACTGCCAGTGAGATTTTTCAGGTATTAGGCTTGAAACATCCTCGGATGCTTCTGGGAACAGGCAGCAGGAATCTGGTTTTTCTGGTTTGTAACTGAAAGTCTGTGGTGATCCTTTTGAATGGCCCATTGCAGGAAAGAACTGTTAGTAGAAATTGGGAAAGGAAGATGAAAAAGAAAGGTACAACCATCCTAAAAGAAGTTTGATGTCTTCCACAGGTTCACAGGAATAAGAAGGCAGATTCATTTACTCATTGAATTCCTGGCAAGGGCATATAGGTCTTATTTTAGATAGAGGAGCCCATGAAGTGTTCCCCTCCAACTTTATTGCAGTGGGAGTATATCATATACCCAGTAGGGGTCCTTCCATTTTGGAGTTAAATCCTCTGCTGTATTAGAATTTCAATCCTTTAATAAACCAGGTGTTTTGGGTTTACATGGAGTGGGTTTCTAGCAACTGTCAGATCAGGTGGAGGGAGGATATGGTTGGCATATTTAGAGATTTAGGAATTAACCTGGCCTCCAGTGAATAATAAAGCCCTATAGTCTTTATCTATTCATAGGTCTACAGTGAGAAAATCTTTGCATACAATTATTGGAGGAATCCATCCCATTTTCCAGTTATTTAAATAATCATATGCCCATGGGGACTTATTATTGTCTCCACTGAATAACAAGCACAGAAGATTTTCTATACATTAAATATTGTGACAATTTTCCTGAAGTTTAGCTCAAGGTGTCTAGTTTAGGAAAACAGCAAACATTTAAAGACAATCAGAACTAGAAATTAACATCCAGAGAGCTGCGTTATGGAAACGTAGTTTTTCTCTCTAAAAGCCCTCATTTCCACAGATAGCAAATCAAGACTAATTCGTTTGCAGAACAAGTCTAGTTTTAAGAAACTTTGCCTAATGATTTACATAAGCTCAGCAAGAATAGTGATTGATCCTAAGAATCTTTAAAGTTTGCTTTGCTGGAACCTTTTATAAGGAATCTCCAGATTGAACTGGAGACAGAACTGATTGGCCTCTCCAGGCCAGAAGCCAAGTCAAGTACTTTCATCAGACAGGCCTGTAATACTTGTAGATTTGGGCAAATTCCTCTCCAGGAGGTCCCCAAGATATCCTGAAGTCCCTGCACCTGCCCAGAAGTGGCATTCTTTACTCATCTGGTAAGTCTGCTGGGAAGGCATCAGGCCAACATTTCCAAGGGGCTTTATTGGCTCCATGTTTCATAAAGTCAACCTTAGTTCCTTAAAGCCACATGGTCATATCATGTCTAATCATGTCTCTCAAATTGGACATTCCAGCCAAAGCCTTGTTAAACAAACAAACAAACAAAAAACATTATTTCCAATGGTGTACTGTTACAGGGAGAACAGATTCTCACTGAACTTACGCAGGTAAGTATGATGGCTGTGGAAGTATACTCACTGAGACTTTTTGAATTTCAGAGGGTTCATTCAGGTAGAGAGAAAAGTTAGATGTTTCAATTTATTTACAGAGGGATATTTTATCACATTTCTGTACATTATACATATCTTAAGAGAAGGCTTCCTTAATCTGGAAGAGCAAACATTAGAGATCCAGCAATGTTTTCAACAAGGGTCACAAAAACTATAACCTTTCTCAGTTCATTTAGTCCCATATTACTAATTGTTGTTCAGTTCAAGTGTAGCTTTTTAGTTCTGGACATCCTTACCTATTGTAGTTTTAGGATTTTAAAGCTGTCAAATACCTGAATTTGTCCTAAAAGCCCTTTTAATAAATCTCCTGGAAGAGGAAACATGTTTTGTAAGAGAATAAGTACAATAATTATAAGTGACAAAACTCAAAAATGGACATGGTTAACAATCTGATGAGAGTTCGTTATGATACAATTGACAAGGAAATTTGGTTATCTGTGATACATGATACTTTAATAATCAGAATGTCAATTGACAACCTTATTACCAAAATATATTAAAACTTTGGGAAATGCATATACATTTTAACAGTTACAGCATTTACCCAAGCAATATCATCTAAGTTGTACCTTATTTAACAGGGCTTTTCTCTTAACATACCAAATAAAAAGGTCTCCATGGTCAAAAAGACTTTCTTTTCAGTTTCAGTCCTGGGAAGTTTGTTAAACTGTAGAAAGTTATACAGCTATTTGCAATAGGATTAGAGAACATTTCACATCTTAAGGCTTTAAAATATTTATTTAACCAAGATGGCAATAAGAGATTCCAAAGGCAAATATGTAGGGTGATATAGTTGTTAGCAAAACTTAGCTCCTTTAAACAGTGAGAAGTTTTAACTAATGATCAGAGACATGATAAAGATGAAACCTAAAGCTGTGGTTTTCCCGGCAGACAAAAGAGAAAACAAACCTTTCTATATTATTATTATTATTATTATTATTATTATTATTTTATCAAGAGCCGAACCATCAAAAAAAACCTTTGTTTTTTAACAGAGAGAAAAGCAGAATTTTAACCTTATACGAGTGTCCTTTTAAAAACCCATTCATTGCAACATAGTCTGTCCTAACCACACATAAAGTTCCTTTCCAAAGATTTCCCTTCATGAACCTTCTACAACGTTCCTTTGCATTCAAATTTTGTCCCAGGCCATTTTCTCCAAACCAGTCTCATTTAGGACAAAATTACTCTTTTACCTGCAACAAAAAAAAATATATTTCCATTCCTTCTCTCTTTTTTACACATTCCTACTTTTTTACATATAGAGTTGCTTTCCTTATTTCCATCAGTCTTAATTACATTTAGCAGAATTTTGACTCTTAGCAACCTTGGTCTCCAGCTGAGACTAAGTAGTAACCATTTGTAAACTGTTACACCGGAATCCTTTAGATGGCAAATTCATGAATCAATTAAGCATAAACCATGTTTTCCAATAGACCCAAATGTTCTTAGTTTCTCTGCAGTAAGAAGTCAAAAACAAAAACCTACATTCAGTAACCAATGCTTTAGCACTCCATTCTATTTGGAAAAGACCTGGATATCCAATGAATTCAATCCCGTTTATCCAAGTGTCAGATTATCAAAGACTCTGAAAACTCTCTTAACAATTATCCACGAAAACTCTGAGATACACAAAATTACCCTTTATTTTAAGTCATCTTGTTGCTAACAAATTGCAACAGAGACAACATGAGCTTCTTTGACCTTTAGGAAACCTTGATAGAAAAAAAGTTTCATATGTAATGCTGATAACTCTAAATACAAGTCTATTTTAGATAAACCAACAAACATAAATAAGCTTAAACACTGAATACGTTCCACCTGCGTCCACTTAAAGGACAATCAGTTTGTTCCCCATTTTCCCTTTTTCACCTGAGACAGCAGTGGGGGAATCTGAAGTGGGTGCTCCAAGGAGGTGCTCATTGCTTCTTGACATCGCAGGTGGGAGGATGGTATAGAAGCCAGTTATGTAGGTCACACAGGGGGTGATGTAGAAACAGGAGAACGGGGGAGGGGAAGGCAGAAAAGGTGAAGTGCCAGAAGACAGAGAAAGAGGATTCCTGGTTCTACACCTTGTCAGCTGGGTAAGAAGAGACCACATGTTTGTTTGTTTGTTTGTTTGTTTTATTTCCACCAAAGTGGAAATAGGGAGTCTATGTACAGATCGACATTTCTCAGCAACAAAGGAAGTTTGGGCAACTGCTT
This sequence comes from Lynx canadensis, assembly GCF_007474595.2. Taxonomy (NCBI): domain Eukaryota; kingdom Metazoa; phylum Chordata; class Mammalia; order Carnivora; family Felidae; genus Lynx; species Lynx canadensis. The sequence continues at coordinate 86,676,564 of NC_044315.2, forward strand.
GGAAATATTCTTTAAAGCACACATCCTGAAGTAGACTAACCATAGTTCGCTCCAACTTTAGCTGTTAACTCAGGAAATGAATGAGGGAGAGGTCCCCACATCTATTAGGAGGAGGAACAGAGAGAGTCAGCATCCCCTTTGTCAGGGATGGCCTGTGTCTCCTCTAGCACCTGAGTTCCATTAGGAGGAGGCCAAAAGGGCATCCACTATGTCAGGAGGGAGTTTACTAGCCAAAACACATCAGGGCAAATACATTCTGCAAGAGGCTTTTCGGTCCTGGTCCTGACTTAGGTGAAGACCTGGGCCTAGGGTACCTCTGTCCATTGATCCTGTTTCCTGCAGAAGAGATCTAACTGCTAGACCCTACTAAGGCCATGCACAGTTACAGGACATGAATCCTTTCCTAAATTTTGCAATCCAAATTGTTTCCAGTGGGTTAAAAAGGCATTCCAAGTGACAGTCCTTGGCGACTGAGGAGAAGCTCCCGTCCTTTTCCTAGGGAGAGAAAAGTAGAGAAGGTCAATTACCACAAAATATCTCACCCAACTCACAGGTGGGGTCCCCTGTGAAGGATATATCAGAGGTTCCTGAGGTGTCAAAGCAACCCGAGGTGTACCTGGCACCAAATCACTCTGATCACTGACAAGATGCTAAGGGCCTCTGTGGGAGGGATGCTGGCTGGCATTCCTCTGCTTTCCCATTGCATCCTAGGCCACAAATAGGTGCCAGCATATGGGCCTAGTTTGCCTTGCTGGGAAGGCTGAAGAAACCACCGTTTTCAACCCCTGGAAAACACTGGGAAAATTTTACAAGGGGGAATTGCCCAATTTTGTAATTTAAGTAGTAGTAGAGAACATTGACCAAAAACAGTTAAGACAGAATCACATCTTGATCTAAGTGACATTCCAACACTTACAGTCTTTAGAGCTAACTTCCTAGGAAATGGTCCTCAGTTGAGTCTTAATTCAATCAGGTACTGGTTTCACCAGCAACAGGGGAGGTCCCACAGCCAGAAATGGCTAGAACAGGGATTTGGAGGGGATCACGTAAGACCAACGAGGAGGAAACCTCACATGGGAGTCTTAAGATTGGTAGCAGTTCTAGTCACATAAGTGGCTGTCCGGTGCCCAGGACAGACAAAAAGATATAAGGAAAGGAAGAAGGAGAGGGCACAAGTATCTGGGTATTTTTACCATTCTGACCTGGGTACTCACTTCCAGGCCGGCTTTCTTCTCCCCGTAGAGTAGCCACAGGCTAGAGGATTACAGACTGAGCAATGGACAGGAAAGTTTTGCAATAAGATCATACTCCTTGAAATTCCTAAAATAAGAATAAAGGAAGAAAAGAGAAAGTACTTATCAAATTTGCACCAAAGCTCAAGGTCCAGATGAAAAGACTCAGACCCCCACATTGGGCGCTAAAGATGAGGTTTTAGAGGGGGGAGGGCAGTGGGGGTCTTCCAGAGCCGATGGGCAACAAATAATTCTCAAAGATGTTTTTGGTGCAAAAAAAGTGATTTTATTAAATTATGGGGACAGGGCCTGTGGGCAGAAAGAGCTGCACTGAGGTTGTATACTATGAAGTTGGGGAAGTAAAGTCAAAAGGGAGGGAGGCCTCCAGAAGGACTTTGACATACTAATGAGGACTCCTTAGATACCTGAGGTCAGGCTAAGGGTGTTTTACCTCTAGTAAGGCATTAACGTTAGGAATGGTAGGGGTTCCTGGAGAAATGTTGTACTCTGTTTGCCTCAAGTACTGGCTGCAGAGTATCAGGAAATTTAACTTTTACCTGCCATTTCCTTCTTCCTTTTCTTCCCCACATAACGATGGTGGATAGGGTGTTAATAGGGGCTCCAGGAAACTAAATCTGTAGGCTTCTGGAGATTAGACTATTGATAAGATTGCCCTTTTCTTCTTCTTTTTTTTTTTAATTTTTCAAGTTTATTTATTTTTGAGAGAAAGAGACAGAGCTTGAGTGGGAGAGGGACAGAGAGAGAGGGAGACACAGAATTGGAAGCAGGCTCCAGGTTCTGAGCTGTCAGCACAGAGCCCGATGTGGGGCTCGAACTCATGAGCGGTGAGATCATGACCTGAGCTGAAGTCAGACGCTTAACCAACTGAGCCACCTAGCAACCCTCTTCTAATTTTTTAAGATATTTGTAAACTGATGGAGACTTGTGTCCTGCATGACTGTGATCTCTATCAGTTAACCATATGTTTTCTTTCCTTTCCTTTGTTTTTGGGCTGCCAGAAGAATGTCACACATATTCCACCTTGAGGAGAGGGGGTACAAGCTAGAAGCTTGTTCTTTGCCCTCACCTTGGTATATGGTCCCTCCTCACCCAGAATCTCTTTTCTCAGTGCCCACCACCTGAAGGCCAGGCTAGGGGAGCTGGTTCCCCAGAAGCAGGTGGAAGAGCGCATGAGGTCTCTGCGAGTCTCATCTGAGGCCAGTGAGCCCTCAGGTCAGCATCAGTTCAGGCTTTGGTCAACTCCGGCCCTCGTGGTGACATCTAGGAGACATGGCTCGGTGGCTGGGACCCATCACTGCCTCCCATGGACACTCAAGCCCCTATGAGGAAACTGCTTCCCTCCTAGAGAAAGCTAGGATCAGCCATGGCACGAACACTTATGGAACCTAGGCTTAGGCCCCTGGGCTCCACAGTCCAAAACTATGGCCAGAGATGGCAGGTGATATCAGCAGTCTCCCAATGACGAGTCTGAGTCCTTGCACTCACTGTGACCCAAAGTTCTCGGATACAGAGTGGCAAGGGTAGAGAGCCCCCATTGGGGGACCACCACCCCCACCCTTTTTCACACACTGCAGATGCATGACCCCCATTGACCCCCTCCAGGATGGAGCTGGGACTATAGCCTCAGAGCTCTACTCTGTGAAGCTGTCTCATTTGCAACTGGCAGGCCCAGCTTGGAGTTTCTGTCCACGGAGCCCACAGGAGGGGCCAAGTCCCTTAGGGGTCAGCTGAGGTCTGGGTCCACCCTACCAATGGGGCATGGATAAGGGGAGGGGCTGACTCAAGGTGGAAATGATGGGCTTTGGAATGGTGGGGGTTCAAAGCTCACAACCAAGAATGAATTCTTGAGACATCTTTGGTGCACAAAAGGTGATTTTGTTAAAGCACAGGGACAGAAATTTTGGGCAGAAAGAGAGCTACACTGGGGGTTGTGAAGAGTGACTGGTTATATTGTTGGAGAAATGAATAAAGTACGCCAAAGATAGCTAATGGGGCTAAAACAGACTCTGGTCTTTATCTTAGAGACGGCTCCTCCGGGTTCTTCTTCCTTTGTTTGCTGCACGCGCGAAAACCCCTACAGATATGGAAGCTGACGACTATAAATTACCCTCCTGACTCGCATTCAGGGCTCAGATCTTTGGAGAAACAGTCTCCTCTGAGCCCACCAGTGTTAAATAAATCTCCAATCCACCAAGATCTCTGAGTGCCACTTGGTTTTTCCTCCAGTGTTCCAGCCTGGTTCCATAACATACTAGATTGCTGAGCAGGAAACCCAACCGCACTGGCCCATTGTTGCCACCGGTTTGGGAGAACGGCGAAGTGGTGACAGAATGAGGGATTGCAAGGAAGAGTGAGCACACTACTTGAATTTTGGCAGTCTCCTGCTCAGTTGCCTCAGGCTGGTTCCCTCTCCACTCTTCCCACCAGACTCAGAGACCTGGTAGGTGAGGACCTGGACCCAATGTTGGAACCAGTAAGGCTGGGGTCCCAAAGAAGTCAGGCCCACCCAAAAGGGTGGAAGGGGGACCTCATCAATCCCTGGAGGCCTTAATAGGTCTCACAGGTAGAAAATTTTGTGGGAGGGAATGTAATGGACTCTGGTGTGTGTGTGTGTGTGTGTGTGTGTGTGTGTGAGAGAGAGAGAGAGAGAGAGAGAATGTGTGGCTCAGCCAGACTTGCCAGTCGAGTTCGAGTTTGTGGCTCCACGGATGGGCACCCTTAAGGTCCCCAAAAGTCTACAGAGTCTGAATGGGCTCTCCTGTGTTGTGGTGAGAATATAAGGTCTAGGGCGGTATTGGATCAGATTCCTATCACAAGTCACAAAGCTGAGACTGCGACGGCCAAACCTCACCTAAAGTTTCCCTCAGGAACATGACCAGAGGGGTATCTGATTGGTCCTCTCATCCGAGGGGATACCCTCCCTTTGTCTTTGTGACACCAAATACAAGAAAGAAATTAATAAGGGATCAAACAGCGTAAACCTATGATTTTAGAGGTCATGCTCAAAAATTTTAAAAAGGGATTTTCAGTCAATTATGGGGTAAAAATGACACCCAGGAAGTTAAGGACCTTTTGTGAACTAGAATGGCCCATATTTAGTGTAGGATGACCCCCATAAGGGACATTAGATGCTCAAATAGTGCAGCGGGTTTAGCTTATAGTCACTGGGAACCTAGGCCACCCTGATCAACTTCCATACATCAACTCCTGGCTTGAAATTGCCCAAAATCCCCCAACTTGGGTGCGATTCATCATTAGCAAACAGAGCCAGGCAAAGGTTTTAGCCACTTTATCTGGAGGCTCACCCAGGGAGCCAAAGAAGCGACCCACCGCTCCTCTAATATTTAAAGGAGACATGGAGGAAGATATTGTCTTTCCACCTCCTTATAACTCTTCAAGCTCCCTCCCCCTTTACCCTGAGCTTGAAACTCCTTCCCAGTCTGTCTCTCTGCAGTGGCAGCAGTCACTGCCGCTCTGCCCTGCCACCCATCTCCCTGCCCCTCTCAGACTCAGAGAACCCTCCCCCACAGGGGCCAGCAGCCAGACTCCGCCCCAGACCCAGACCTAACACTCTCAAAATGCCTGTAAGGGAGACAAGAGAGCCCGAAAGAGAATGTGAACAGAACAGTCCAGCCCAGCCGTTCCATGATGTATTATTAACCTTTCTCTACAACTGACCTCCTTGATTGGAAACACAACACTCCATCATACTCTGAAAGCCACAAGTAATAGTCAGCTTGATGGAGTCCCTCTTCCAGACCCACTGACCAACTTGAGAAGATTGTCAATGGTTACTCCATACTCTGTTTAATACAGAAAAAAGAAGAAGAATGAGAGAAACACGACAGCACCTAGAAGATCACACACCTCCGGGGATCAATGACCCTGATGTCTGGGCTCAAGCTGCTGCGGCTGAAGAATGCCCAACATGGGATTTCACCATAGAAGAAGGACAGGTCCACATCCAACGATACCAGGAAGCCCTCCTTCGGGGAGTCCGAGCTGGAGCCAAAAAGCCCATGAACATGACTAAAATAACGTCAGTCACACAGCATCCTGGGGAGTCTCCCAGAGACTACTAGAAAGATTATGTAAAATATATCATGTATACACCCTGTTTGACCCCGAGGCACCAGAAAGTCAACAGATGGTAAATACCTCTTTTGTGGCACAGGCTGCCCCAGATATCAGAAGAAAACTCCAGACGTTGGAGTGCTTTGCTGGGATGAATATCACTCAGCTGATAGAGGTCGCCAATAATGTTTTCATGACAGAGAAGTCACAGCTGAAAGAGAAGTGGAGAGAAGACTAAAAAAGAAGGCCACCCTTCTTACAACAGCACTAAAAGAAATAGATGCTGCAAAGATGGGAAGACACCAACCACCAAAAGGGGGAAAGTCCAGAGCCCCCTTAGCAAAGGACCAATGTGCATACTGCAAAGAGAAGGGACACTGGAAGAATGAATGTCTGAATTGGAAGGGACCCTCAAAACCCAGCTGATATTAGGAAGAACCTTGAGGCCAGAACCTCGTTGGTCTGGCCAGGGTAGAATCGGACTAAGGGGGACCGGGCTCTTTCTTGCTTGGCTCCCATGAGCCCACGGTCGAAATGAAGGTAGGGGGGCGAACGATAACTTTCATGGTTGACACTGGGGCTGAATACTCCATTGTTACTTCCCCAGTGGCGCCCTTAAGCCAAAAGACAGCAACCATACTTGGGGCTACTGGGACACGGGAGATCCAGCAGCCCTTCTGTCAAGCTCAACAATGTGAACCTGGGGGTCACAAGGTCTGGCATGAGTTCCTCTACTTACCTGACTGCCCAATTCCTCTCCTGGGCTGGGATCTGCTCTCCAAACTTGGGGCCAGATAACTTTTGAACCCACTGGACACACTAGCCTCCAATTAAACCCAAGGCAGAAGGAAACCCGGGTCTTGGTGATTACCCTGCCAAGGGAAGAAGAATGGAGACTATTCTGCACCCAGGCCCTACCCTGTAGCCCCTCAGAATTCAGGCTTACATTCCCCTCCATATGGGCTGAAGATAACCCGCCTGGACTAGCTTAGAGTCAGGCCCCCATCATTGTTGACATGATCCCCAGTGCCCAACCTCAGAGACAAAGCACTACCCCCTTCCACTCGAGGCTAGAATGAGTATATAAGAGCACCTGACCAAGCTCAGAGAAGCAGGTATTCTAGTTGAGTGCCAGTCGGCTTGGAATACCCTGCCCTTGCCAGTCAAGAAGCCAGGAGGAGGATACCGACCAGTACAGGATTTGAGGGCCATTAACAAAGTGACTGTTTCCTTACACCCAGTGGTTCCAAACCCATATACTCTCCTCAGCCAAATTCCGGAGTCAGCCAGATGGTTTACATGCCTCAACCTAAAGGATGCTTTCTTCTGCCTCCACCTGGCTCCTCAAAATCAACCATTGTTTGTCTTTGAATGAACTAAGCCCGTTACAGGGCGCCAGATGCAGCTGACCTGGACACGACTTCCCCAAGGTTTCAAGAACTTGCCCACTCTTTTTGGGGAAGCACTAACTGCAGACCTCACCAACTTTCCGAGGGAAACCACAGGGTGTGTCCTCCTCCAATATGTAGACTACCTCCTCCTTGCCAGTGATACCCAAGAAGACTATGAAAGGTACTAAGGCTCTCCTGCAGCTCCTATCCTACTTGGGGTACTGGGCATTGGAAAAAGGCACAGATTTGTCAGCAGCAGGTCTGATACTTAGGCTTCCTCCTCACAAAAGGAAAAAGAGAACTAGGACCGGAAAGGAAGAAAGTTATCACCACACTGCCACAGCCCCAAACAAAATGAGGCTTGAGTGAATTTTTAGGGGCCGCAGGGTTCTGTTGCATTTGGATTCCCAGATTCTCAGCCAGAGCGAGGCCCCTCTATGACCTGTTGGGAGGAACAGACCGGGAGCCCCTCGCATGGACTGAGGAGGGAAGGGCTGCTTTCACAGAAATAAAGTTGGCTCTGGGACAAGCCCCAGCCCTGGGTTTGCCTGACATAGAAAGGCCCTTTAACGGCTTCGTACGTGAAAAGGACAAAATAGCCCTTGGAGTGCTCACTTAGAGCATGGGGCCTTTGCAATGGCCAGTGGCCTACCTGTCAACAAAACTTGATCCTGTGGCTGCAGGATGGCCACAGTGCCTCAGAGCTCTGGCAGCCACAGTCCTGCTCATCAAGGAGGCAGACAAACTCACACTGGGACAAATATTTAATGTTAAGGTCCCACACATGGTCATGTCCCTCATGAGCACCCAAGGATATCATTTCCTCTCCAATTCTCAGCTGACACAATACCAAGGCCTTCTCTATGAAAACCCAAGTGTCACTCTCAAAACAGTAAGAACACTAAACCTGGCCACCTTCCTTCCCACGGAGGAGGGAGAACCCGACCATGACTGTTTCGAAGTAGTGGATGAAGTCTACACCAGCCGCCTGGACCTCCAAGACCAAGCTATGACAGGCCCAGAAATCACCCTGTTCAGCCATGGGAACAACATTTACAAGAGAGCAACCGAAGAGCAGGCTATGTGGTAACCACAACCACCGAAGTTCTGGAAGCCAAGGCCTTGCTGGAAGGATGGTCAGCACAACGAGCTGAACTGTATGCCTTAACCCGAGCCCTCATCCTTAGCAAAGGTAAACGAGTTAACATCTACACTGATTCCCGGTATGCCTTCACTACTGTGCATGTACACGGGGCCATCTATAAAGAAAGAGGCCTCCTTACTGCTGCAAAGAAAACTATCAAAAACAAGGAAGAAATACTAAAGCTTCTTGAGGCTGTATGGCTGCCAGACAAGGTAGCTATCCTACACTGTAAGGGACGTCAGAAAGGAGACAACCCCATAACCAAGGAAATCGCCTGGCTGACAAAACAGCCCAAGCGGCCACCTGTGGTGACCCAGGCGAAGCTTCTACCTACACTATGACTCTTGCACCCCACAGGGAAGCCTCCCACCCCTGTACACAAACAATGAAAGAAGTTGGGCCTCGACAGAAGGGGGCACACTAAGCAAAGAGGGATGGTGGGTCATGCCAAATGGACACATCTTTGTCCTGTCATCTGTGGGAAAACACCTAGTCAAGGAATATCACCAACTCACACACCTAGGGAAAACTGCACTAGAGGCCCTCCTCAAAAAGAACTACTATACCAGCCAGCTGCTGGTATTATGCCAGGCGTCAGTGAATAATGTGTAACGTGTGCCAAAAACAATGCTTGGTCTGCCCCATGGCCCCTGCCTGGCACGCAAAGGATGGGGGTCACCCCTTTCAAAGACTTAGAGGTGGACTTTACTGACATACAACCAAATAAAGGGTTCAGGTACCTCCTTGTAATAATCTGCACATATTCAGGATGGGTCGACGCATTCCTGACCAGAATGGAATGAAGCCGCGAGGTGGCCAAAGCTCTTCTATGGGAGATTGCGCCTCGATTTGGTCTACCCTTAACCATACACAGTGATAACAGGCCTGCATTTGTGGCAGACATTATACAAACCCTAACAAAGTCCCTCAACATTACCTGGAAACTGCACACTGCTTACCGACCCCAGAGCTCAGGGAAAGTAGAGCGGATGAATCGCACCCTCAAGGAAACCCTGGCTAAGTTCCACCAAGAGACTAATCTCCCATGGCCAGATTTACTGCCGCTGGCCCTCCTGTGTGCCTGATGCACACCTGGGGCACTAAGATTCTCCTCTTTTGAGTTATTTTATGAGCGACCCCCTTCCCGTGTTTAGGAAAACTCCCAGGATACCTACACCAGATTGGAGACAAAGGAATAAAAGAATAGCTCCAGACCTTGGGGGCAGTCCTAAATAAGTTACAGAGATACACCATAGAAAGGGCCCCAATTTCCTTAGGGACCCCCGTTCACCTCTTTCAACCAGGAGACTCTGTGTGCACAGATTAGAAGAGGGAACCTCTTAGACCACGGTGGACTGGGCTCATACTGTCATTCTAACAATTCCTACAGCCCTTAAAGTTTCAGGTATCGCCCCATGGCTCCATCACTCCAGAGTTAAGAAGGCCAACTCAGAAGAACCCACAACCTGGTGAAGTGATCCAGATCCAGTCAACCTACTTAAACTGACCCTCAAAAGGGAAGTTGGCCCCTGAGACCTCCAGCCCTGCTCCAGCCACACCCGGAAGATGGCTGGCCTGCGCATGGCAGAAGCTTGAGGAATCAATATGTGAACCTAGCTGGGGGGTTTGGATGCAACTCTGCTAGCCCTTGCCCCTTACTGGTGTCATAGCCCTGATCTTACTTCTTACTGTTGGGCTGATAGAGACTGCACTAACAAGCTGGACATGGGACAAAAGAGGCATGCCAGGGGCGCCTGGATGGTTCCGTTGGTTAAGTAGCTGACTTCAGCTCAGGTCATGATCTCACGGTTCGTGAGTTCGAGCCCCACAACAGGCTCTGTGCTGACAGCTCAGAGCCTGGAGTCTGCTTTGGATTCTGTGTCTCTGTCTCTCTCTGCCCCTCCCCTGCTCATGCTCTCTCTCAAAAATAAATAAACATTAAAAAAATTTTTAAAAAAGATCCATGCCAGGTCTCACATACCTCCTCTGGATGGGAGGATTATTAAGTATTGCCTGTATATTATGATAACCTCTCTCACCCTCACAACTGCCGCTTACCCACTTTGCCCCCAGGATTGTTATATAACAACAAGGGGGTCAAGGGCATTCAGCAACTTCACCTCCCTCCACAAAGATTGCTACAAGGGAAAAACACCCACTCTCTGTCAGTCACCTGGTGCCCCAAGGACTAAGTATTGCACCGTAGAGATAACCCAAAATGTCAGGGACCCATGTCACAACAAGGGCCTCCAGAGAGGGAAGCGAGCTTGCTACACTTACCTTCCTCAATGAGGGATCTCGGATGGGGGAGGGATGCCAGACAGGGCCCTTCAAAAAGTTATAAAGGATACCCAGGATAAGGTAATATAAGCCATAAAGGTGACCACTCCCCTGACAGCCTACCAAGGTTTGACCTTTCAGCCCTCAATCAGATGCTTACCAATTCCCCACTCCAGCATTGGGCCAACACTACTCTACAACTCCTCCATAAAATAGATAATCACACCCAAACCTGCTGGATGTGCTTGCCGCTCAGCCGGAGGGCTTACTTAGCCACTCCTATCCCTTTGACCTCTAATTCAGCCTACCGATGCTTAGAGGCCAACTGGACTCAGATGTTATTTCCTCTGCCTAACCCCAGAGATATCCGTGTACACTGAAGATCAGCTCCTAACAGCCTTTAGCCCCAAGTTCCGGGCTAAACGGGCAATCCTGCTACCCATTCTGATAGGCGCAGGAATTGTGACAGGAATAGGAACCAGAATAGGGGGCACAGGTTCATCTGTAGGACTGTACCATAGAGTATCTCAAGAGATAAATGAAGACATGGAACGGGTGGCAGATTCTCTGGTAACCTTACAAAGCCAAATAAACTCTCTGGTGGCAGTGACCCTCCAAAATAGGCAAGCCCTCGACCTCCTCACTTTAGAAAAAGGAGGGACTTGCATCCTTCTGGGGGAAGAATGTTGCTATTTCATAAACCAGTCAGGAATAGTTACAACTAAGGTTCAGGAACTCAAGGAAAGAATTCAACATAGACAACAGAAAAGTATCAATCAATGGAAAGGATGGGATCTCACGGATTGGGGATCCTGGCTTCCTGCCCTGGCGGGGCCCCTCCTCTCCATAATTTTATTTGTATCCATCGGCCCCTGTATACTGAATGCTGTGGTACATTTTATTGAAAATACTGTTGCTCACCAAACTACTGCACATATCTTAGCCTTCTAAGAGTACCAACCTGTAAAACTGAAAGGTGATGCCTACTAAGTTTTTTTTTTAAAGGCATCAAGGGGGGAATGTTGGAGAAGTGAATAAAGTATGCCAAAGATGGCCAATGGAGCAAAAACAAACTCTGGTCTCTAGCTTAGAGACCCCTCCTCCCGGTTCTTCTTCTTTCGTTTACTGTGTGCAAAACACCCCCCCCCACACACACACACACACAAATATGGAGGCTGATAACTATAAATTGCCCTCCCCACTGGCATCCAGGGCTCAGATCTTTGGAGAAACAGTCTCCTCCAAGACCGCAGTTGTTAAATAAATCTTTGATCCAACAAGATCTCGGAGTGTCACTTGGTTTTTCAACCAGCCTTCCGGCCTGGTTCTGTAACAATATACCATGGGGTTGGGGGAGATAAAGTTAAGAGGAAGTTTCTAGAGGGATTTTCATATGTTCAAGAAGACTCACACATTACTAGAGGCGTAACTGTTGTCAGGCTAAAGTTGTTTTCACCTCTAGCAAAGCATTAACATTAAGACAGTAGGGAGTTCCTGGAGAAATGGGATACTCCATATTTTCTTAAAGAATTGTCAATAGGTGGGGCGCCTGGGTGGCGCAGTCGGTTAAGCGTCCGACTTCACCAGGTCACGATCTCGCGGTCCGTGAGTTCGAGCCCCGCGTCAGGCTCTGGGCTGATGGCTCGGAGCCTGGAGCCTGTTTCCGATTCTGTGTCTCCCTCTCTCTCTGCCCCTCCCCCGTTCGTGCTCTGTCTCTCTCTGTCCCAAAAATAAATAAACGTTGAAAAAAAAAAATAAAAAAATAAAAAAATAAAAGAATTGTCAATAGGTAATAATGAAATTTAATGCCATGTGCCATTTCCTTCTTGCCTTTGTTGCCCATATCACTGGGGGGGGGGGGTGACAATAGGGCTCCTGGAAACTATAGGTTTCTGGAGATTAGGCTTTTGATAAGATTCCCTTTTTCTCCTAATTTACTAGGACATAGGTACACTGATGGAGACTCACATCCTGCCAGATTGTGATCTCCATCAGTTAACCATTTGTTTTCTTTCCTTTCCTTTGTTCTTGGGCAGCCAGGGGTGCCTGAGGAATATCACACAGATCCCACCTGGGGCTCAGGGAGCATGTTAGCTTGTGCTCTGCCCTCAGACTGCCTTGTGCTTCCTCATCAGGAACACTCTCCAGTCCACCTTTGGAGATGGGGGAGGGGAAGGGTGTCTCACCCTGGGCCAGGGCCTGGTTGGGTCCCTGCGGGGGACAGTGTCTGGGCTCCAAGAGCAGCACAGGGTACACTCTGTCCTTCCCTGCCGGGAACCTCCTCTTTCACCTCCCCTCCTTTCCTTGTCCCTTTGGAGAACCACAAATCAGCATGGGCTCTGTTGATATGAGGCATTCTCCCTTTCATCAGATACAGAAAAGGGGTACCACCCGTTACCCCACCCTGCACTTAGCCCCAACTGAGAGGCTTCTGGAGGTCAGAGATGACAGCCGGTCCAGATCAGAGACCCTTGTCCTCACACAGTACTAAACAGGGAGAAGAGAGTGTGGAGGGAGTCAGTGTCCTTGCCAGAGATGTGGAGATATGGGGAATGCATCCTCCAGCCTCCTGGACCTTCCTGCCCCTCATCTTGCATAATCCTGACCTGAGGGGAAGGGCAGAAAGCTTGCCATGATCTTCAGCATGAGTTGCTGACAATTGCCTCACCCTTCCTGGATTTGGCAAAGCATAAGTCATTCCACCCTGGGGTGAGCCATTGGCCACAGAGACCATAAATAGCATCCCCCCAGAAGCCTCCTCACTCACCTCTTCTTTCAGCTGATATCCGGAGTGGTGCCAGCTTCCTTGGCCCTGAAGTCATGGCCTTAGGTCTCCTGTGGCTGGGCCTTGTCCTGCTGGGGGCCTTGCAGACCCAGGCCCAGGATTCCACCCCAAACCTGATCCCAGCCCCGCCTCTGCGCAGGGTCCCTCTGCAGCCTGACTTCCAGGATGAGCAGGTAAGGGGCCCAAGGGGCAGCTGCAGGCAGGCCCTGAGAAGAGTGTGAACAGAGGGGAGGAGAGGCAGGATGGGCTCAGGCTTTAGCTCAGTCTACCCTCGGGTCCCCTGATGGAAGGCACACCCCATGACCCCATCCCCACCCAACCTTGCTGACAAGATGGTCAGCTGAGCACAACTATGTTGGTCCACACTCTCTTCCACAATCCCCGCAGCCCATGCAAGATGGGATCATCTTCAGGGCCTCTACATGATGAAGAAACTGAGGCTCAGGGATGCCAGCTGGCCACTTGCCAAGTGTCACCCTGTCCCTGACACACTAAGGGCTCCCCCCTGGCCAGATGGCTCCAGCTCCAGCTAGCTTCTTCAGCCCAGCCTGTGTGGCCAGTCTGGGTCCCAGCAGCCCAGTTAGAGGGGCTTCTGGTTGAGGCCTAGGCTGCCTAGAGATGCCTGCAGGGATGGAGCAGGAGGGCCCCCTGGGGCTGCTCCTGGCTCTGCCTATCATCAGCCCCCATTGTAGTTCCAGGGAAAATGGTATGTCTTAGGACTGGCAGGGAGTGAATTTAATAAAGAAAAACACAGCCAGTTTAAGATTTACTCCACCACTTACGAGCTAAATGAAGACAACAGCTACAATGCCACCTCTACCCTGGCCTGGTGAGTACCACCACTTCCTACAGGAACATGGGGGGCCTATAGGGCTGCTGTGGGAGTCCAAGAGGCAGACTGATGACATAGCCGAGCAGCAACCAAAGCTGAAAGATGATCATTCATCCTACCGCTGGGTACTGGATCCCTGTATTTATATCTTCTCTCATTCACTAGATCAACATTTCGTGGTCACTTCAGCACAGACACATGACAGTTCTGCGGATGGACACAGACTGTCATCAGGAAACAAGACAAAGAGAACAGGGTGTCCTAGAATGGGAGGAGGGTCACTGGATCCAGCCTGGAATCCCACCTAGGGCTTTGTCAAGAGCTTCCAAGGAGGTGGTCTGTGGGATGGGCCTTGAGGAACCAACCTGTGTCAGAAGGAGGCCTGGGACCTTCGTGGCAGGACTGCTGGACTGAGTCAGAGAGAGCCACTTCAAGAAACAGCAAGCCATTGCATGGCTGCCCTGAGCAGGAGCTGATGAGTGGTCTGGAGAGGGGGGTGAACACAGTGGTGGGGGTCTCAGGTACTGGTGAGGAGCGGGTGTGGCTGCAGCAGGAAGAGGAATGATGGTGTGCAGCCCAGGAGGCTGATCAGTCATAGGTGGAAGATGACCAGAGCAGGGGCAGATTAGGACCTAGAGAGGGGAGTCAAGGATTATGCAGCACCCCTGGGTTTCTGGCTCTGGCACTTGGGGATGGGGCTAGAGCATCTGTCATGGAAGAAGCAGAAGAAGGGCAGGTGTGGAGAGATCGGCTCTGAGGTGCCAGGGGAGATGGGATGCAGGTGAGAGGTCAGGTTTGGTCCAACAACTAAGGGAGTGTTGGCATCCAGCAGACTGGAGTCTCAATGGTGATTCCCCCAGGAGAGTTTAAAGCAGGAGCCCACAAGATAAGAATAGGGGACAGGGGAGCCTAGGTGGCTCAGTTGTTTAAGAGTATGACATTGTCTCAGGTCATGATCATGGTTTGTGGGTCTGAGCCCCACGTTGGACTCTGTGCTGACAGCTCAGAGCCTGGAACCTGCTCTGGATTCTGTTTTCCCCTCTCTCTGCCCTTCCCTGCTCATGCATGAACACTCTCTCTCAAAAACTAATGAAAATCTAAAAAAAAAAAAAAGAAGAAGAATAGGGGACAAATGCCTTGGTTGGCAGGGACAGTATGGTGGGAAGGCTACCAAGGGGAAACAGCTCCGAAGAAGGAAGGACAGGAGGTGTGGAGGGAGAGTCTGAGCAGGTCAGGTGGGTAAGAGCACAGTAGTCAAGGACAGGCAGGGATGGGTCAGTGGGGA
Organism: Lynx canadensis; assembly: GCF_007474595.2. Taxonomy (NCBI): domain Eukaryota; kingdom Metazoa; phylum Chordata; class Mammalia; order Carnivora; family Felidae; genus Lynx; species Lynx canadensis. The sequence goes on from NC_044315.2 coordinate 86,691,608, forward strand.
ACAGCCAGGCACATCTCTGGGGTGGGGTGCAAGCCTACTGCTGTGGGAGGGTGGGCTATCACCCTCTCACCCACCTATATTTTGCTTCCACAGGAACCAGACCTGTGACCACTGGCTCAGAACTTTCATCCCAACTTTGTGGCGAGGCCAATTCACCCTGGGCAACATTGAGCGTGAGTCCTGAATGGGGTGGGTCCTCAGGGGCATGAACCTCCCTGTCACCCCACACAGAAGCAATCCTGTGGAGACGGGAGAAGAATCAATAGCTCCCTTTGCCCAGTTAGGGCAGACTGAGATCTCACCATCCACCATACAGGATACACTGGAATCCAGAGGTACATTTTACGAGTGGCAGCCACAGACTACGTCCAGTTTGCCATGGTGTTCTTCAAGAAAATTTACAAACACCAGGAGTACTTCAAGATCACCCTTTATGGTGAGTCTTGCCCCTCCTGGAACCAGGATCTTGGTCATGTTGGAGGAGAAGAGGCCCGTGACACCCAGCCCCCAATGTGCCCTTCACCCCAGATCTGGGAGGCAGGAGAGGGGTCTTTCCACAGAACCCCTCAGGAGGAAGGGGTCTGAGGCATCGTTCATGGGTTCCACAATATTTATGGAGCTTTCACCAGCCACTCACCAGCCATCCTGGCCACAGGGAGGACCAAGATGCTGACCCCTGAGCTGAAGGAAAACTTCATCACCTTCGCCAAATCCTTGGGCCTCACAGATCACCACATAATCTTCGCTATCCCCATTGGTAATCACCAGGTGGAGAGAGGAGAGGGCCGTATGGGAACTGTCCAGGCCTGACGTTGCCTCACTATGGAAGGGGGGAGAGGAGGGATGCAGACCCCTGCCATGGTCACTGGAGTCTCAGGATCCACTTTGGTTTCAGGAAGACGCTGCCACAATCAGGGTTCTGGGCCCCTAGTGCTCCTCCCTCACCCTAGCTCGGGACTGCCCACATGAGAATTGCAGGCGTGGGGCGAAGCTTCCTCAGTCTCCTTGCCTGGCCACCTCCCCTTTTGCCTTGGGACTGGCTCACCACTGACCTAGGAGGTGCCCTTGTCTTCAGGCAGCCTGGCCTGGGCAGGTGCCTCCCAAAGCCTGAGGGTCTGTCAGGACTCAGCAGGTAAACAGGCAGAAGGCTTGGTGCCCAAGCAGGAACTTGGCTGGGCCTCACCTTCCTCCTTTGAAGAACGGGTGTCACCCAGGTCTGCTTGTCCTCAGGCCTCTCCCCCAGTCCCTGCTCCATCATCCAGCCTTCTGCTGTACCATCCACGAAGGGAACCCCCAGAGCTTCTGTGGCTGGACTAGGCTGAGGCCCAGGGTAGCCCAGGGGCAGTGCAAGGGTCCTGGAGGTCAGGGATCCCACACACACCCCTGCCCATGCTGACCACTCTGTCCCACACAGATGAGTGCATGGATGAGTGAGCAAGTGTGTGGTAAGTATGGTTGGAATGGGGGCTGATGGGAGCCAGGGTGCAGCTGGGAGGGGGTCCCAGGTCTGCCTTTGTCCAACCTTCCCAGCACTGCTGTCCTCTTTATTGCCCTGACTCCCTCTCTGGTGCCCTCTGGCTCTCTCCACCACATCCTCTTCACGTTGGCCTCTGCCCAGGGCAGCGCCCAGCTGTCACCACCAACCTGGACACCACTGAGAGAGCCAGGAGACCCTTCTCAATGCACAGCCCACCAGCTGCTCCCCAGGCTGACCTGCTCATGAACCTCCTCCCTTCTTGCTGAATAAACACATGTCCCCTGGTCCTCAGTCTGTGCTCCTTGACCTCTGGGCTCTCTGAGAGGGAAAAAAATCAAAGGGCAGGATCCTATTAGCATCACTCCCAGGAAATGTGGTCCCCAGCAAGGGATGGAGGCCACAGAAGCAGTATCCAGCTCTGACTGAATACTTCTAGCTCCCAACTCCAGGACCAGCCCCAGACCAGCAGCTGCCCTCACTTGCCCCTGCCTCCTAGCATACTGAGGGGGCGCATCTCACACTCACGTTCAGCCATCTGCAGCAAACCCAATGGCAAAGGCCCAGCCAGGGCCAGGCAGCTGGAGAGGGTTGGGGGGTCAATGTGCTGTCACCCCCACTTCACCAGTGATGAAGTTTTAGGGCTATGGTGCAGGGTCTGGAGCCAAGGACAGAGAAAGAATTCTTAAAGATGTTTTGGTGCAAAAAAGTGATTTTATTAAAGTAAGAGGCAGGGCCCATGGGCAGAAAGAGCTGCTCTGGGGTTGTGAAGAGTGTCTGGTTATATACTCTGGCTTTGGAGGAGGTAAAGTCAAAGGAAGTTTTTGGAGATTTTCATATGATAAAGAAGATTTACAGAATACTGGAGGCCTAGCTATCGTCAAGCTGAGGTTTTTTCCCTCTAGCAAACATCAATATTAAGACAGTAGGGAGTTCCTGGTGAAATGTTCTTCTCTGCCAGCCTCTAGTATTTGTCAATAGGCTGCAGGGTATCAGGAAATTTAATGTTACCTGACATTTCCTTCTTGCCTTTCTTCCCCCAAAATACTATGAGGGGAGATGTTGGGACTCCAAGAAACTGAGTCTATAGGTTTCTGGTTGTTAGACTATTGATAAGATTGTCTGTTTCTTATAATTTACTAAGATATTTGTAAACTGATGGGGAGTCATTTCCTACATGACTGTGATCTCTATCAGTTAACCATTTGTTTTCTTTCCTTTCCTTTGTTCTTGGGCAGCCAGGAGTGCCTGAGGAATGTCACACACATCCCACCTGGGGTGGGGAGGGGTAATGCTAGCTTGTACTTTGCCCTCAGTTTGTCTTATGCTCCCTCATCATATCCCCCATAAACAATTCTGACCCTTACATCTTTAAGGTAGTTGGAGGTGGAAGGTTTCATCTTCTGTAGCTTCTTCTTGCTCAGTAAGGGAATAGAGATGTCCCTACCTATGAGTCAATATTGATCAGTTGGGGAACATATAGAAGAGTTACAGAAGGCAGAGACACCTGGGTCTAAGACGGACAATGAATATGAACCTCCTTGAGTAGAAAAGATCATTTGTTGGCTTGAAGTTATTGTAGTGATGGAGTCTTGTCACCAGGCAGAGAGACAGGGGAGAAAACAGCCAAATGTAATTAGAATAACAAGAACAGCCCAAATAAATGCCCTTTGGTAATTGATGGAAATCCTCAAATCCAGGAGTTTAACCAATCATGAAAGGACCAGGAGGAATTCTTTAAAGCACCAATTTGAGTATTCTGGTAATTTAGAATCCAGAAATATTTGTACGATAGTCTAGAATGTATACTGATGAAGTTTTGGGGTGTTGGTGGGGTGGTCCTGAGCCGACGGCCAAGAAAGATTTATGGAAGACGTCGATGGTGGGAAAAAAATTGATTTTGTTAAAGCACAGGGACAGGACCAATGGGCAGGAAGACCTGCATTGGGGTTGTGATGTTTAACTGATTATATACCCTTTGGTTGGAAGGGGGTCAGGAATAGAGTAAGTCTCTAAGGTATTTTGGAAGCAAGGTTTCCAGGAATTTGAGGGGGCTCACTGTTGGTAGCAAATGCCACTTATCACCATTGAATAAAATTTCAATCATGAGACTCTTCAGATGCATATCAGGGGCCATAAGCTTGGAATATGATTGCCAGCATATATCTTGGGGCAGTTGAGAGAAGGAAGTAGACTTACAGGACCCTCAAAGTTGGGATAACGTTGAGCTAAGGTTCTCTTTGCCCCTAGCAAAGTGTCATCATTGAAGCAGCTGAGATCCTAGAGGGAGGTCACTCTGCTGGTTTCAAGGACTTGTAAATGCAGTAAAGGCATATAATTTTTCATTTGTCTTACTCCCCCATCACCATGGCAAGCACTTAAACACCTTTTCTCTGTTCTTAAGCCCTCAGAAGTCTTTGAATATCACACATATTCTACTTGGGGTGGTGGTAGAGGAGGATGTGCCAGCCTGTTTTGCCCTCAGCTTGCCCCACACTTCCTCATCATATCCCCCCTGAGCAATTTTGTCCCTTAAATATTTAAGGTTGTTGAAGGTAGAAGGTCTCACTTTTTGTAGCTTCTTCCTGCTGAGTGGGGGCATAGAGTCATCCATACCTATGGGTCAGTATTGGCCTGTCAGAGAACAAAAATGGTAATTAAGGTGAGACAGCTGAACCCAAGGTATTAACCTCCTTGAGTAGAAAGGATCATCTCTTGGCTTGAAGTTATTGTAGTGATGGAGTCTTGGTACCAGGCAGAGAGACATGGGAGAAAACAGCAAAACATAAGTAGAATAACTAGAAAGCTTAGCTCAAGTGAAAAGTCCTTTGGTGGCTAACAAAAATCCTCCAGCCCAAGAGTTCAACCAATCACTAAAGGAAAAAGAGGGGTTATTTAATGCGACAGTTTGAGTATTCATGTTAGTTAGAAATCCAGAAATATTTTTGAAGTACTCCAGAATTTATACACACCGTTTTGTTCTTATGAGAATATAAGTTCCACCTTGTGCAGCACTTAAAACATCTAACACCATTCTGTGTGTTTTGTAGAAGTGTTTTATCCATTTGGGTTATTTTAGTGTTTAGTAATATAATGTTATTTTGAGAGTCATTTAAGGCCTTAACTGTGTAACAGGTGGTGTATTAGTTTTGTTTAGTAAGCCAGCAGGTAATTAATAAGAGATACTTTTATAGAAACAAGAAAAATTCAGGTTAATGCTTAGAGCAGATTACAAACCCAGTGTCTCCCAGTGCTGCCAGCACGAATTTTACATGTTAGGTTTGAATGCTTGTGGGAGCAGGCAGTAGAAATCAGATTGATCTTTCTGGTTTGTAACTCAAATGTCTGTGGTGATCCTTGTGAAAGGCCCATTGTAAGAAGGAACTGTTAGTAGAAATTGAGAAAGGAAGATGAAAAAGAAAGGTACAACCTTCCTAAGAGAAGTTTGAGATTTTCCACAGGTTCACAGGAATAAAAAGGCACATTAGTTTGCTCATTGATTTCCCCTGTAGAGGGTACACGTTTTATTTTAGATATAAGAGCACATGAAGTGTGCCCCTCTAAATTTTTTTGCAGTAGAAGTACATGATATGACCCAGTAGGGGCTCTTTCATTTTGGAGTTAAATCCCCTGTTGTATTAGACTTTAAATCTTTAAATAAACCAGGTGTTTTGGGTTTATATGGGTTGGGTTTCTAGTAACTGTCAGATCAGGTTTAAGAAGGATATGTTTTGCATATTCATTTAGAGATTTAGGAATTGCACATACATTTGAACAGTTCCAGCATTTACCCAAACAATGTCACCTAAGGTTTATGACGATTTAACAGGGTCTTCACTTAACATACCGAATGAAAAGTCCTTCTTGATCAAAAAGACTTTCTTTACAATTGAAATCCTGGGCCATTTGTTAAACCTTAGAAAGTGATAGAGCACATCTGAAATGGGATTCCGATCATTATAAATCTTAACGCTTTAAAGTATTTATTTAACCAAGATGGCAATAAGAGATTCCAAAAGCAAATATGTAGGGTTATATTGTTGTTAGCAAAACCTAGGTCCTTTAACAGTGAGAAGTTTTAACTAAGTGGTCAAAGACCTGATAAAGACATAACCTAAAGCTGTCGTTTTCCCAGAAGTCAAAAGAGAAAACAATCCTTTGTACATTATTTTATCAAGAGCTTAACAATCCAAAAAAAAATGTCTTTTAACAGAGAGAAAAGCAGAATTTCAACCTTATACAAGTGTACTTTTAAAAATCCATTCTTTGCAACTTAGTCTATCCAACCACATGTAAAATTCCTTTCCAAAGATTTCCCTTCATGAACCTTCTACAACTTTCTGTATCATTCAGATTTTTCCCCAAGCCATTTTTCTCCAAACCAGTCTCATTTAGGACAAAACTATTTTCTTTTACCTGCAACAAAAAATGTATTTCCTTTTTTCTCTCTTTTTTTACACATTCCTACTTTTTTACATATACAGTTGCTATTCTTATTTCCATCAATCCTCACTATGTTTAGCAGAATTTTGACTCTTAGAAACGTTAGTCTCCAGCAGAGACTAAGTATACCCAACTGTAAACTGTTACACCAGAATCTTTAGAAGGCAAATTTATGAATCAATTAATCACAAACCATGTTTTCCAATAGACCCAAATGTTCTTAGTTTCTCTGCAATAAGAAGTCAAAAGCACAAACCTACATTCAGTAATCAATGCTTTAGCACTCCATTCTATTTGGAAAAGACCTAGATATCCAATGAATTCAATCCCGTTTATCCAAGTGTCAGATTACCAAACTTTGAAAGCTATCTTAACAATTATCCATTAGGGGCGCCTGGGTGGCGCCCTCGGTTAAGTGTCCGACTTCAGCCAGGTCACGATCTCGCGGTCCGTGAGTTCGAGCCCCGCGTCAGGCTCTGGGCTGATGGCTCGGAGCCTGGAGCCTGTTTCCGATTCTGTGTCTCCCTCTCTCTCTGCCCCTCCCCCGTTCATGCTCTGTCTCTCTCTGTCCCAAAAATAAATAAACGTTGAAAAAAAAAATTATCCATGAAAACTTTGAGATACACAAAATTACCCTTTATTTTAAGTCATCTTGTTGCTAACCAATTGCAAGAGAGACAACATGAGTTTATTTGACCTTTAGGAAACCTTGGTAGAAAAAAAAGTTTTATATTTAATTCTGATAACTCTAAACACATGTCTGTCTTAGTTAAACCAACAAACTTAAATAAGCTTAACCACAAACAACATTCCACCTGCATTTGCTTAAAGGACAATTTGTTCCCCATTGTCACATTTTACCTGGGACACCAGTGGGGCAATCTGAAGTGGGTGATCCAAGGGGGTGCTCATTGCTCCTTGACATCGAGGGTGGGAGGGTGGTATAGAAGCCAGTTATGTACATCCCATGGAAGGTGATGCAGAAACAGGAAGAAGGGGAGAGGGAGGAAGAAGAGGTAAAGTGCCAGAACAGCAGAGAAAGACGATTCCTGGTTCTAAAACTTGTCAGCTCTAAAAGAAGAGACCCCATGTTTGTTTGTTTGTTTTCCACCAAAGTGGAAATAAAGGAATCTATGTCAGGCTAGAGAAGACAGGGGATTTCCCCGAAACAAAGGGACTTTAGGCAGCTGCCTAAAGGGAATATTTGCCTAAAGGGAATATTTTTTAAGTCCCTGCCCAAGGTAGACTAACCACAGTTGGCTCCAAATATAGTCATTAACTCAGGAAATGAGTGAGGGAGAGCCTCCCACATCTATTAGGAGGAGGAACAGAGAGAAAGAGTCAGCATGCCCTTTGTCAGGGATGGTCTGTGTTTCTTCTAGCACCTGAGTTCCATCAGGAGGCCTGTTAGGACATCCACTATGCCAGGAGGGAGTTTACTAGCCACACACATTTTGGAAAATACATTCTATAAGAGGCCTTTTGGTTCGGGTCCTTAAAGCTGTGAAGGCCTAGACCTCAGGTACCTCCGTCCATTGACCCTGTTTTCTGCAGAAGAAATCTAACTGCTAGATTCTACTAAGGTCATGCAATGTTATGGGACATCAGTCCTTTCCTAAATTTTGCAACCCAAATTGTTTCCAGTGGGTTGAAAAGGCATCCCAAGGGAGAGTTTTGGGACTGATGAGAAGCTCCCATCCTCTTTCTAAAGAGAGAAAAGCAGAGATGGCCCATTACCACGAAAATCACCCCCACCTCCCAGATGGCATCCCACGTGCAGGATATATCAGAGGTTCCTGAGGTGTCAAAGTGACCCGAGGCATACCTTGAACAAAATTGCTGTGATCACCAACCAGCCCCTAAGGGCCTCTGTAGGAGGGATACTGGCATCCCCCCACTTTCCCATTGCATCCTAGGCTACAAATAGGTGTCAGCAGATGGACCTTGCTGAGAAGGCTGAAGAAACCACCATTTTTAACTCATGGAAAACACTGGAAAAGTATTACAAAGGGGAATTGCCCAATTTTGTACTTCAAGTAGTAGTTAATAAGGAACATTGACTGAAAACAGTGACGGCAGAAACCCATCATGATCTAATCTACATGCCAACACATACAGTCTTTCAGCCAACTTCCTAGGAAATGGTCCCCAGTTTTGTTTAAATTCAATCAGTTACTAGTTCTATGGGTTTCCAGGGGAGGGCCTACAGCCAGAAGTGGCTAGATCAGGGATGTAGATGGGATCACTTTAGACCAATGAGGAGGAAACCTCACACAGGAGTCTTAAGATTTGCATCTGTGCTAATCACTTAGGTGGCTGTCCCGTGTCCAACACAGACAACTATGTATAAGAACAGGAATAAAGAGAGGGCACAAGACTCTGGGTCTTTTTTACCATTCTGGCCTGGGTACTCACTTCCAGCCGAAAGGCAAGCTTTCTCCTCCCCATAGAGTAACCACGAGCTAGAGGATTACAGACTGAGCAATGGACAGGAAAGTGTTGCAATAAGATCATACTCCTTGAAATTCCTAAAATAAGAGTAAAGGAAGAAAAGAGAAAGTACTCACCAAGTTTGCACCAAAGCTCAGGGACCAGATTAAAGGACTCAGACCCCCACATTGGCGCCAAAAGATGAGGTTTTTAGAGTGGGGTGGATGGCGGGTTCCAGAGCAACAGACAAGAAAGAATTACTGAAGACAACTTTGGTGCAAAAAAAAAAAAAAAAGTGATTTTATTAAAGCACGGGGACAGGACCCGTGTGCAGAAAGAGCTGCACTGAGGTTATGAAGAGTGACTGGTTATATACTATGAAATTGGGGGAAGTAATGACGAACTGGAGAGAGGCCTCCAGAAGGACATTGACATGCTAATGAGGACTCCTAAGATACTTGAGGCCTTGCTATTGTCAAACCTAGGTTGTTTTACCTCTAGTAAGGCATTAACATTAGGAATGGTAGGGATTCCTGGAGAAATGTTGTGCTCTGTATTTGCCTCAAGTATTTGTCACTGGGCTGCAGAGTACCAGAAACTTAATTTTACCTGCCATTTCCTTCTTGCCTTTCTTCCCCACATCACCATGGAGGTTAGGGTCTTAATAGGGGCTCCAGGAAATTGAGTCTATGGGCTTCTGGAGGTTAGACTATTGATAAATTGCCTTTTTCTTCTAACTTACTAAGATATTTGTAAACTGATGGAGACTCATGTGCTGTATGACTATGATCTCTATCAGTTAACCATTTGTTTTCTTTCCTTTCCTTTGTTCTTGGGCAGCCAGAGGAATGTCACACATATCCCACCATGGCAGAGAGGTTTCTAGCTTATATATAGCCCTCAGCTTGCCTGATGATCCCTCTTCACCCAGAGTCGCTTCACTCAGAGCCCACCACCCAAAGGCCAGGCTAGGGGAGCTGGTTCCCCAGAAGCAGGTGGAAGAGCCCATGAGGTCTCTGCAAGTCTCATCTGAGGCCAGGGAGAACCTAAGGTCAGCCTCAGATCAGGCATTTGACAGCTCTGACTCTCGTGGTGACATCTAGGAGACACTGCCCGGGGGCTGGGACTCATCAGGCCTCCCATGGACAGCTAATCCCCCATGCGGAAACTGCTTCCCTCCAGGACAAAGCTGGGATCAGCCATGGCAGGAACACTTTTGGGGGGCCCAGGCCTAGCCCCTGGGCTCCACAGTTGAAGACTATGTCCAAAGATGGCAGATGGTATCAGTGGTTTCCTAAAAATGAGGCTGAGTCCTAGCACTCACTGTGACCCAAGGTATCTGGTGTCCAGAGTGGCAGGGTAGAGACCCCCCCACCTTGGGCCCCAGCCACCATCACTTTTCACACATGCAGATGCATGTCTCCCATTGTCCCCCACCAGGATAGATCTGAGACTATAGCCTCAGATATCTGCTCTGTCAAGCTGTCTCATTTGTGGCTGCCATGCCCAGCTTGGGGTTTCTGTCTACTGGGCCCACAGGAGGGGCCAAGTCCTTAGGGTCAGCTGAGGTCTGGATCCACCCTACCAATGGGGCATGGATGAGGGGAGGGACTGACTTAACGTGGGAATGTTGTGTCTTTGGAATGGTGGGGCTTTGGATCTGACAGCCATGAAAGAATTCTTGAGACATCTTTGGTGCACAATAGGTGGTTTTATTAAAGCATGGGGACAGGACTTTTGGGAGAAAGAGCTGCACTGGGATTATGAAGAGTGACTGGTTATATACATTGGGGTTGGGGAGATAAAGTTAACAGGAAGTTTGTAAAGAGATTTTCATATTCTCAAGAAGACTCACACATTACTGGAGGCCTAGCTATTGTCAAGCTAAGGTTGTTGTCTCCTTTAGCAAAGCATTACCATAAATACAATAGAGAATTCCTGGAGAAATGTTATACTTCATATTTGCTTCAAGTATTTATCAATGGGTTGCAGTTCATAATGAAATTTAATGCCATCTGCCATTTCCTTCTTGCCTTTATTCCCCATATCACAAGGGAGGTGGGAGGGTGATGTTGGGTGTCCAGGAAACTGAGTATGGGTTTCTGAGGATTAGGCTATTGATAAGATTCCCTTTTTCTCCTAATTTACTGGGACATAGGTAAACTGACGGAGACTCACATCCTGCAGGACTGTGATGTCTATCACTTAATCATTTGTTTTCTTTCCTTTCCTTTGTTCTCAGGTAGTCAGGAGTACCTGAGGAATGTCACACATATCCCCTGGGGGGAGGGGCATGCTAGCATGTGCTTTGCCCTCCACTTGCCTTATCCTCCCTCATCACAAACATTGCCCAGTAGACCTTCGGTGGTAGGGGGAGGGGAAGGGTTTTTCACCCTTGTCAAGGCCTGGTGTGGGTCCCTGGGAGAACCAGGATCTGGGCTTCATGAACAGCATAGGGTACACTCTGTCCTTCCCTACGAAGAATGTCAACTTTCAGCTGCACCCCTTTCCCTGTCCCTTTGGAAGACCACAAAGCAGCATGGGCTCTGTTGGCACAAGGCATTCTCTGCTTTCATCAGGTACAACAAGGGGACCCCACCACATGTAGCCTACCCTGCACCTGGGCCCCAGCTGAAAGGCTCCTGGAGGTCAGAGATGACAACTGGTCCAGATCAGAGATCCATGACCACACACAGTGCTAACCAGGGGGAAGAGAGTGTGGAGGGAATCAGTGTCCTTGCCAGAGATGTGGAGACATGGGGAATGCATCCTCCAGCCTCATGGACCTTCCTGCCCTTCATCTTGCATAATCTTGACCTGAGGGAAAGGGCAGAGAGTTTGCCATGATCCTCAGCACGAGCTGCTGGCAATTGCCTCACCCTTCCAGGATTTGGCAAAGGATAAGTCGCTCCACCCTGGGTGAGCCATTGGCCACAGAGACCATAAATAGCATCCCCCAGAAGCCTCCTCACTCATCTCCTCTTTCAGGGAATATCTGGAGTGGTGCCAGCTTCCTCAGCCCTGAAGTCATGGCCCTAGGTCTCCTGTGGCTGGGCCTTGTCCTGCTGGGGGCCCTGCAGACCCAGGCCCAGGATTCCACCCCAAACCTGATCCCAGCCCCACCTCTGCACAGGATCCCTCTGCAGCCTGACTTCCAGCATGAGAAGGTAAGGAGCCTGGAGTGGCAGCTGCAGGGAGGTCCCAGGAAGAGTATGAACAGAGGGGAGGAGAGGCAGGATGGGCCAGGCTTTAGCTCATTCTGCCCTCGGGTGCTCTGATGGAAGGCACACCCCATGTTCCCATTCACACCCAACCTTGCTGATAAGAGGGTCAGCTGAGCAGACTCCCCTGGTCCACACTCTCTTCCATAATCCCCCCAGTCCATGCCAGGTGGGAACATCTTCAGGCCCTCTACATGATGAGGAAACTGAGGCTCAGGGAAGTGAGCTGTCCACTTGCCACGGGTCACCTTCTCCCTGACACACTCAGTGCTCCCACCTGGCCTGATGGCTCCAGCTCCTGCTGGCTTCATCAGCACAGCCTGTATGTGTATGTCCCTGCAGCCCAGTTAGAGGGGCTTCTGGTTGAGGCCCAGGCTGCCTGGAGGTGCCTGCAGGGATGGAGCAGGAGGGCCCCCTAGGGCTGCTCCTGGTTCTGTCTATCATCAGCTCCCATTGTAGTTCCAGGGAAAATGGTACATCATAGGATTGGCAGGGAATGAAATTAATAAAGAAAAACACAGCCAGTTTAAGATGTACACCACCACCTACGAGCTGAAAGAAGACAACAGCTACAATGTCACCTCTACCGTGGTCTGGTGAGAGCTACCAGCAACTAGGAAGCATGGGGGGCCTAGAGGGCTGTGGTGGGGGTCCAAGACGCAGACTGATGATATAGCCAAGGGGTGACCAAAACTGAAAGATGATCATTCATCCTACCACTGGGTACTGGATGTCTGCATTTAACTTTCTCTCATTCACTGGATCAACATTTCGTGGTCACTTCAGCACAGACAGAAGACAATCCTGGGGATGGACACAGACAGACATCAGGACACAAAATAAAGATAACAGGGGTGACCTAGAATGGGAGGAGGGTCACTAGATCCACCTAGGATGTTCTCAAGGGCTTCCAGGGAGGTGGACTGTGGGCTGGGCTTTGAGGAACCAACCTGTGTCAGAAGGAGGCCTGGGACCTTCGTGGCAGGACTGCTGGACTGAGACAGAGATAGCCACCTCTTAAAGAAACAGCAAGCCATTGTATGGCTGCCCTGAGCAGGAGCTGATGAGCGGTCTGGAGAGAGGTGGTGACCACAGTGGTGGGGGCCTCAGGTACTGGTGAGGAGTGGGTGTGGCTGCAGCAGGAAGAGGAATGATGGTGTGCAGCCCAGGAGGCTGATCAGTCATAGGTGGGAGATGACCAGAGAGGGGGCAGATTAGGACCTAGAGAGGGGAGCCAAGGCTTACCCAGCTCCTCTGGGTTTCTGGATTTGGCACTTGGGTATGGGGCTAGAGCATCTGTCATTGAAGAATCCGAAGAAGGGCAGGTGTTGGGAGATCGGCTCTGGAGTGCCAGGGGACCGGATGTTGGCCCAACAGCTAAAGGAGTCTTTGGCATCCAGCAGACTGTAGCCTCGGTGGTGATTCCCCTGGCAAGGTTACAGCAAGAAGCTGCAAGATAGGAATAGGGGACAGGGGCGCCTGGGTTGCTCAGTTGGTTGGGCATCTGACTTTGCATTAAGTCATGATCTGGCAGTTTTTGAGTTAGAACCCCGGTTGGGCTCTGTGCTGACTGCTCAGAGCCTGGAGACTCCTTTGTATTCTGTGTCTTCCTGTCTCTCTGCCCCTCCCCTGGTCGTGCTCTGTCTCTCTCTTTCTCTCTCAAAAATTAATGAACATCTTAAAAAAGTAAAAAAAAAAAAAAAAAAAAAAAGAATAGGGGACAAATGCCTCAGGTTGGGGGTTGAGTATGGAGGGAAGGCCACCAAGGGGAAACAGCCCCAAAGAAGGAGGGAGAGTAGGTGCTGGGGGAGAGTCTAGGCAGGTCAGGAATCTCAGGGCAGAATAAGCAGGGACAGAGAGGGTGGGCTCAGTTGGGAAGAGCCAGGGCCATATGTAGGGTGGGTTGTGTGCCTCCTGCTATGGCGGTGTGGGCTGTCACTCTCTTATCCACCCATCTCTTGCTTCCACAGGAAAAAGGCCTGTGACTACTGGATCAGAACTTTTGTCCCATGTTCTCGTCCAGGCCAATTCACCCTGGGAAACATCGAGCGTGAGTCCTGAGTTGGGTGGGTCTCTGGGGCACGGACCTCCCTGCCCCTCCACACAGACGCCATCCTATGGAGGCCGGGAAGGAAGCAATAGCTCCCTCTGCCTGGCAAGAGCAGGCTGATCACTCACCATCCACCATACAGGTTACATTGGAACCAAGAACTACACTGTCCGAGTGGTGGCCACAGACTACAACCAGTTTGCCATGGTGTTCTTTGAGAAAGTTTACAAAAACCAGGAGTTCTTCAAGATCACCCTCTATGGTGGGTCTTAACCCTTCTGGGACCTTGCTCTTGGCCATGCTGGGGGAGAAGAGGCCCATCGCACCCAGCTCCCAAGTTGCCCTTCACTCCAAGCCCAGGGAGGTGGGAGAGTGGTCTTTCCACAGAACCCCTCAGGGGGAAGGGGTCTGAGGTGTCTTTCATATATTCTACAATATTTATGGAGCTTTCACCAGACACTCACCAGACATCTTGGCCACAGGGAGGACCAAGGAGCTGCGTCCTGTGCTGAAGGAAATCTTCATCAACTTTGTCAAAACCCTAGGCCTCACTGATGAGCACATCATCTTCCCTATCCCCAACGGTAATCACCAGCTGGGGAAAGGAGAACAACATATGGGGACTGTCCAGGTCTGATGTTTCCTCACTAGTAAAGTGGGGAGGGGAGTGACCCAGGCCCCTGTTGCAGTCACTGGAGTCCCAGGAGCCACTTTGGGCTCAGGGAGACCCTGCCACATCCAGGGTTCTGGGCCCCAAGTGTTCCTCCCTCACACAAGCTTGCACCTGCCCACATGAGAATTGCAGCACCGGGGCCATGTTTCCTCAGTCTCCTTGCTTGGTCACCTCCCCCTCCACCCAGGCATATGTGTCCTGGGTCACCTCACCTTTGTCCTGGGGCTGACTTACCACTGACTTGGGAGGCACCCTTGTCTTCAGGCAGCCTGGCCTGGGCAGGTGCCTCCCCAAGGCTGAGGGTCTGTCAGGACTCAGCAGGTAAACAGGCAGAAGGCTTGGTGCCCAATCAGAACTGTGGCTGGGCCTCACCTGCCTCCTTTGGAGAACAGGTGTCACTCAGGTGTGCTTGTCCTCAGGCCTCTCCCCAAGTCCCTGCCCCATCATCTAGCCCTCTGCTGTACCATCCACAAAGGGAACTCCAGAGCTTCTGTGGCTGGTCCAGCCTGGGGCCCAAGGCAGCCGAGGGGCAGTGTAGGGGCCCTGGAGGTCAGGGATAGCACACATATACCCCTGCGCATGTTGACTATTCTGTCCCCCATAGATCAGTGCATGGATAAGTGAGCAAGCGTGTGGTAAGTATGGCTGGAGTGGGGGTTGGTGGGAGCCAGGGTGCATCTGGGAGGGGGTCCCAAGTCTGCCTTTGTCCCACCTGCCCAGCACTGCTGCCCTCTCTATTCCCTTGACTCCCTCTCAGGTGCCCTCTGGCTCTCTCCAGCCCATCCCCCTCACACCAGCCTCTGCCCACAGCACGGCCTAGATGTCCCCAACAGCCTGGACAGCACCGAGAGAGCCAGGGGACCCTCCTCACTGCACAACCAACCAGCTGCTCCCAAGACTGCCCTACTAATGGAACCCCTCCTTGTTCGCTAAATAAACACATATCCCATGGTGCCAGTCTGTGCTCCTTGACCTCTGGGCCCTCTGAGAGGTTAAAGAACATAGGGCAGGCTCCTATTAGCATCTCTCCCAGGAATTGTGGTCCCCAGCAAGGGATGGGGGCCACAGAAGCAGAGTCTAACTCCGACTGAACACATCTAGCTCCCAACTCCAGGCCCAGCCTCAAACCAACAGCTGCCCTCACTTGCCCCTGCCTCTAGCACACTGATGGAGCACATCTCACCCCCATGTTCAGCCACCTGCAGCAGGTCAATGGCAGAGGCCCAGCGAGGGCCAGGTGTGAGGTTATGTCACCCCACTTCACCAGAAATGAAGTTTTGGGGGTAATGGGGGGCGTCCTGAGCCAAGGGCCAAGAAAGTATTCTTGAAGACATCTTTGGTGCAAAAAAATAGGATTTTTTAAAGCACAGGGACAGGATCCATGGGTAGAAAGAGCTGCACTGGGGTTATGAAGAGTGACTGCTTATATACTCTGGCGTTGGAAGAGGTAAAGTCAAGGGAAGTTTTCTAAGAGATTTTCATATGCTAAAGAAGATTTACAGAATACTGGGCACCTAGCTACTGTCCAGCTAAGGTACTTTTTCCCCTAGCAAAGCATTAGCATTAAGACAGTAAGGAGTTCCTTGAGAAATGTTCTTCTCTGCCAGCCTCAAGTATCTGTCAATGGGCTGCAGGGTATCAGGAAATTAACATTACCTGCCATTTCCTTCCTGCCTTTCTTCCCCATATTACTATGAGGGGTGATGTGGGGGCTCCAGGAAACCGAGTCTATAGGTTTCTAGAGATTAGGCTATTGATAAGATTGCCTTTTTCTTCTAATTTACTAAGATATTTGTAAACTGATGGAGACTCATGTCCTGCATGACTGGTATCTCTACCAGTTAACCATTTGTTTTCTTTCCTTTCTTTTGTTCTTGGGCAGCCAGGAGTGCCTGAGGAATGTCACACACATCCCACCTGGGGTGGAGAGGAGTAATGCTAGCTTGTACTTTGCCCTCAGCTTGTCTTATGCTCCCTCATCATATCCCCCATAAACAGTTTTGACCGTTACATCTTTAAGGTAGTTGGAGGTGGAAGGTTTCATCTTCTGTAGCTTCTTCTTGCTCAGTAAGGGAATAGAGATGTCCCCACCTATGAGTCAATATTGATCAGTTGGGGAACATATAAAAGAGTTACAGAAGGCAGAGGCAGCTGCATCCAAGGTGGACAATGAGTACGAACCTTCTTGAGTAGAAAGGATCATCTGTAGGGGCGCCTGGGTGGCTCAGTCAGTTAAGCATCCAAATTCAGTTTAGGTCATGATCTTGTTATGCCCAGAATTCGTGATCCCCAAAGACCACTAGGGAGCTGAGTCTGATGCAAAAGCAAAAGAGCCTTTATTCGAGCTAGCTCGAGCTCAATCCCCTACCTGCACCGACCCAGCGGTGAGATACCGGAGAGAGAGCAAGTTTCAAAAGGACAAAGATTTTATTGGGGCCTAGGGGCAGTTGGTGAGGTAATGGCTGTGGCCTCAGCCGATTGGCTGGGAAAGGGTGTGAGTCCTGTTAGGCAGGTGAGGGGGGGGGTACTCAAGGGGAGGAGGTGTGGTCAAGGTGAAGGACACAGAACAAGATGGAGTCGGCCGGCGTAGGCCCGCCCTTTCATTCCCCCCTGTCATGTAGCTTACGGACCCAATCATGGGACCAGCTGCATTTATGGTGACAAGGGGAACAGAATTTCGAGGTTTATGCAAAGTTCTGGGAACCAAGTGTCCCTGGGGTGGCTCTGGGAGATCTGATTAAGTATTGTCCCTGAGTTGGTGTCTATAATCTGCCAGGTGATGTTTTGGGGGGCGTGGGGACTCCCGGCAGCATGAGCAATGACAAGCAGAGTTAACAGAGTTACCAATATTAGGTGGGTCGAATGCGCTGTAGCTTGAGCTTGAGCGGGTTGTGTTGGTCCCGACTGACAGCCCATCGCGTGACGAAGTCCTTCCGGATCGAGGAGGGGTCCGCTGGCCGAACGTGGGTGTGATGGACCCAGGTCGCGATGCCGTCTACTTTGAGAGTGGTGAGGGTTGTCAGCACCACGATGTAGGGTCCCTTTCAACGCGGCTCGAGGGTCTCTCGGTGGTGCCTCTTGACGTAGACCCAGTCTCCCGGCCTGTACTGATGAGGTGTCGGGGTCGGGCCAGCCTCGTAGATGGCACGGAGGCGCAGCCAAATGTCCTCGTGCGCCCTCTGGAGCCTTCTCAAGGAAAGAAAAAGTTCTTGATCTTTAAACTCAGCAAGAAGTTCAGCTCGAAGGTTGGGAATAACAGGGGGTGGCCTGCCAAACATGATCTCGTAGGGAGTAAAACCCAGAGTGTAAGGAGTGTTTCTAACCCGGTAAAGGGCATACGGTAGGAGAGTCACCCAGTCCCTGCCAGTCTCCATGGTTAATTTGGTAAGGGTCTCTTTTAGGGTTCTATTCATTCTTTCTACCTGTCCTGAGCTCTGGGGCCTATAAGCACAATGTAATTTCCAGTTTGCCCCCACCGCCTTGGCTACTGCCTGTGTTACCTGCGAGATAAAAGCTGGTCCATTGTCTGATCCTACCATGGCAGGAAAACCATACCTGGGTAAGATGTCTTCTAGTAGCTTCTTAGCCACCGTCTGAGCCATTTCATGCTTGGTTGGGTATGCCTCCAGCCAGCCAGAGAAGGTGTCTGTAAATACTAAAAGATATTTATAACCATACTTTCCTGGTTTGACTTCAGTGAAGTCGACTTCCCATTGGGCTCCCGGTCTGGTGCCTCTGAGCCTGGTTCCTTTTTTTATTTGATGTGGCTCTCGCATTGGTGAGTTGGCAGGTCTTGCAGACAGATACAACTTGCTCTATTTTGGTGTCCTGTTGGTGAATCTTGATTCTGGCATGTCGGATTAATTCTTTTAATTTTCAGGCCCCCATGTGAGTAAACCGATGCATGTGCTCTAATATTGAGACTCCGAGCCGGTCTGGCAGCACGAGCTCCTTGTTAGGGGTATACCACCATCCCTTTATCTCCTGGGCCATGGGGAGTTTCTTGATCCACTGTAACTCCTCCTGGGAGTATTTGGGCTGGGCTGGTAAAACTGGGTCTCCCAAGTCCGGTAGTTGTTAAGCCGTTTTCTAGCTTCCAGCATCAGCGCCTTGGTGAGGGCTATGAGCTCTGCTTGCTGGGCTGATGTTCTGGAGAGTAGAGCCTCTGCCCATACGGTGTCCGTTTCAGTGACCACTGCTGCACCCGCATACTTGTGTCCATCTCACACAAAGCTGCTGCCATCAGTGAACCAAGTGGCATTGGGGAGGGGCCAGTTGGTCAGGTCTGTCCGGAATCCATGTGCTTGTTCCAGGATTCCCACACAGTCATGTAGTGGAGCACCTAGGTCAGGGTCGGGCAGCAGGGTTGCAGGATTGAGGGCTGCACTGGGGTGGAACCGCACTCTTGGAGGGTTGAGTAGGAGGCTCTGGTAATGAGTCATACGTGTGTTGCTCATCCATATATCAGGAGGCTGTTTCAGGACCCCTTCAATGGCGTGTGGGGTCATGATCCAGATCTCCTGTCCTAGGGTCAGTTTGTCTGCGTCCTTGACTAGGAGTGCTGTCGACGCAACAATTCTTAGGCATGGCAGCCAGTCGGCAGCCACTGGGTCTAGTTTCTTGGACAGGTAAGCCACCGGGTGGTTCCAAGGGCCTAAGGCTTGAGTTAGAACCCCTTTTGCCATTCCCTTATGTTCGTCTACCAAGAGGTGGAAGGGCTTCGTAATGTCTGGTAGGCCCAGGGCTGGGGCACTTAGGAGGGCCTTTTTTAACTATTAAAGGCAGTTTCTTCTTTTTCAGCCCATTTAAATGTTTTCCCCTCTTTGGTAGCTTCATATAGGGGCCTGGCAATCTCAGCAAAACCTGGAACCCAGAGGCGGCAGTAGCCGGCTGATCCTAGGAATTCCCTCACTTCTCTTCGGGAGGTGGGAGTAGGGATCTTTAGGACAGTTTCTTTTCTGGCATCTGATAACCGCTGCTGTCCGCCCTCCAGGATATATCCCAGGTAACTTACCCTCTCCCTGCATATCTGAGCCTTCTTCGCGGATGCCCGGTACCCTAAGGCCCCCAGGGTAGCCAGCAGGTCCTGGGTCCCTCGCTCACAGTCTTTGGCCATGCTGGCAGCAATCAGGATGTCATGTACGTACTGTAGAAGGGTGAGGCCAGGGTGCTCCCTTCTGTGCTCACCCAGGTCCTCGTGTAGTGCCTCGTGGAAGATGGTGGGCGAATTTTTGAATCCCTGAGGTAGCCGTGTCCAGGTGAGTTGCCCACTGTAGCCCTCCTCCGGATCATGCCACTCGAAGGTGAACAAGGGTTGGCTCTGGGGTGCCAGCGGCAGACTGAAGAAGGTGTCCTTTAAATCTAGTACAGTATACCAGACCCTGGAGGGCGCCAAGGAGCTCAAGAGAGTATATGGGTTGGGAACAGTTGGGTGTATGTCCGTGACCCTCTTATTTACTTCCCGGAGGGCTTGTACCGGTCGGTAGTCATTTGTGTGAGGCTTTTTGACCGGCAGTAGGGGGGTGTTCCAGGCAGACTGGCAAGGAACTAATACCCCTAGGCTTCATAGTCTCCGGATGTGTGGCTGGATCTCCTTCCGGGCCTCCTGAGACATGAGGTATTGTTTGATCCTTACCGGACTCTCTCCTGGCTTGAGCTCTACCAGGACTGGGGTCCTGTGAGCGGCTAGTCCTATCCCCCCACCCCCGTCTCTGCCCAAACCGAGGGGAATTCTTGTAGCCATCTGTCTATATTATCCTCTCTTGGGAGCGCCTCCTGGTGGAGGTGGTATTCATCCTCCAGTTTCATGGTCAGGACCTGGATGGGGTGGCCCTTGCCATCGGTGACCTGAAGCCCCCCTTGTCTGAAAGTTATCTGAGCTCCAATCTTGGTCAGTAAGTCCCGTCCTAACAGTGGGTAGGGGCATTCTGGTATTACCATAAAGGAGTGGGATACCCGGCCCGTCCCCAAATCTACTGTTTTTCGGGTAGTCCATGAATACTGGCTCATACCAGTTGCCCCTTGTACCCAGGACTTCTTGCTGGCTAGTTTTCCTTGTGGGGTGTGGAGGACCGAATGTTGTGCTCCGGTGTCGACAAGGAAGTCAACAGGGGTCCCCTCCACTTTAAGAGTTACCCTGGGTTCGGGGAGAAGGTCCGAACCCCAACTCCCCTAATCACTTAGTTCATCTAGCTCTAGGACTTTTACTCAATCAGTCTTGCTTCCCTTCCCGCCGGCCCTTTTCGGACAATCTCGGGCCCAATGCCCTATCTCCTTGTAGTATGCGCACTGATCCTTCTGCAGCCTCTGCTTCCCCCCCCTTGGCGGTTCCTTTACCTTTTCTTGCATCGTCTGCCAGCTGCCGGAGACGGCGGTCTTGTTCCTCGGGGGAGTCAGCAGTGGTAGCTAGTAATATTCTGGCCAGGTCTCGAGTCTGCTTACTGCTGGCAGCCGCCATGGCGCGAGCCTGCTTGTTCTCAGGAGGCTCCCAGTTATTATATACTTTTTCGGCTATCAGCAGTAAGTCCTGCAGACTTTTTTCTCCTAGTCTATCTATTTTCTGTAATTTTTTCCTAATGTCTATGGCCGATTGGTTTACAAAGACCATGATAACAGCTGCCTTGCTTTCCGGAGCCTCTGGATCCATGGGGGTATAGGTACGGAATGCCTTCATGATCCATTCTAAAAAGGCAGCCGGAGATTCATCTTTTCCCTGTTGTACATTTCCTACCTTGGCCAAATTGGTTGGCTTTCTAGCAGCCATTCGGAGACCCCCCCCCCACTAGAGTCTGGCAGTAGACCCGGAGCCTCTCCTTACCTTCTGCCATGTTGAAATCCCACTGGGGCCGAGTTAAGGGGAAGGAGGCATCTATCTGAGCCTGGTTGGTGGTGGGATTCCTGTCTGCACCCGGAACTAGTTTTTGGGCCTCATTGAGGATTCTTTATCTTTCTTGAGTCGTAAACAGGACCTGCAAAAGTTGCTGGCAATCGTCCCACATGGGCTGATGGGTAAAAAGAACAGAGTCTAATAAATCAATAAGCCCTGCCAGTTTCTCAGAAAACTTAGGATTCTGAGCTTTCCAATTGTAGAGGTCACTAGTGGTGAAGGGCCAATAGTGATAGGGCTGATTCCCCTCCGTGTTGGGGGTCCGGTGGCTCGCAGGGGCAGAATAGCGGAGTCGGCGGTGGAGGCAGATTGCTCCCTCTTCAGGTTGCTCCCTCTTTACCTTTGTCTGGTAAAGGGTGGGCTTCCCACTGGAGCGTTTCCACCTCCCGCTCTTGGAACAGCATCTGCCTCCCCCGAAGGGGGAGGATGGTGTTCTTCTGGCATCCTATGGGGGTTATACGGGGGAGGAAAAATTAATTCTTCAGTCCCCCCCGTAGGACAGGGTAGAGGGGTGCTGAAGGCTGGGTAAGACTTTTCTTGTTTTCCTTCTTTGTCCCCTGCAAAGCAAGAATGGGTTTTGGCTCCGGAGGGAGTGGGGCTAGGAAGGCCTTAAGCCAAGAGGGTAGGTAGAGGGCTAGTCTGATTCTGTCCCATAGCATCTGTCCAGTAAGTCCACAGAACAAAACAGAGAAACACAGAAACAGACAAACAGAGGGCCCTTAGAAAGTCTTCCAACTCCATGGAAGCAAAACTGAAAGCTAGCTTAGACCTTTGAGGGGATTCCACGTCCCTCCAAAACCGAAAGCTAGACGACAGCCTCACGCCGACCAGCGGGAGCGACCTGTCTCGTCTCAGACCTTTGAGGGGATTTCACATCCCTCCAAAACCGATGAGGGGATTCCACGTCCCTCCAGAAGGGAGGATCGGAACGTCTTCCGAAACTCCCGGCCTGTGGTCCTCCAGTGCGTCCACTTAGACCACGTCGAGCACTACCAGAATTTCAGAAATGAGCTCACACAGAAAAGACGGAACAAACAGACACTAACCATGGCCAGTCAGGCTCTCCGGGTCGGGGGTCCCTCGGGGGTCTTGGGGATCCCGGACGAGCCCCCAAATGTTATGCCCAGAATTCGTGATCCCCAAACACCACTAGGGAGCTGAGTCCGATGCAAAAGCAAAAGAGCCTTTATTCGAGCTAGCTCGAGCTCAATCCCCTACCTGCACCGACCCAGCGGTGAGATACCGGAAAGAGAGCAAGTTTCAAAAGGACAAAGGTTTTATTGGGGCCTAGGGGCAGTTGGTGAGGTAATGGCTGTGGCCTCAGCCGATTGGCTGGGGAAGGGTCCAAGTCCTGTTAGGAAGGTGGGGGGGCGGGGATTACTCAAGGGGAGGAGGTGTGGTCAAGGTAAAGGACACAGAACAAGATGGAGTCAGCTGGTGTAGGCCCACCCTTTCAATCTCACAGTTTGTGAGTTCGAGCCCCACATCAGGCTCTGTGCTGACAGCTCAGAGCCTGGAGCCTGCTTCGGATTCTGTGTGTCTCTCTCTCTCTCTGGCCCTTCCCCTCTTGAGCTCTGTCTCTCTCTCTAGAAAGTAAATAAACATTTAAAAAAATTAAAAAAAAGAAGAAAGGATCATCTGTTGATTTGAAGTTATTGTAGTGATGGAGTCTTGTCACAAGGCAGAGAGACATGGGAGAAAACCGCCAAATGTAATTAGAATAACAAGAAAGAACAGCCCAAATAAAAGTCCTTTGGTAATTGATGAAAATTTTCAAGTTCACAAGTTGAACCAATCATGAAAGGAAAAGAAGGATTGCTTAAAGCACTAATTTGAGTGTTCAGGTCAGTTAGAAATCCAGAAATTTTGTGTGATAATGTAGAATGTATACTGATGAAGTTTTGGAGATTGGTGCGGTGGTCCAAAGCCAATGGCCAAGAAAAATTTCTGGAAGAAGTTTTTGATGCAAAGAGGTGATTTTATTAAAGCACGGGGACAGGACCCAGGGGCAGGAAGAGCTGCACTGGGGTTGTGATGGGTAACTGATTATATACCCTCAGGTTGGGAGGGGGTCAGAGATAAAGTTTCTAAGTTATTTTGGAAGCAAGATTTTCAGGACCTTGAGGGGCTCGCTGTTGCTAAGGAAACACCACTTATTACCATTGAATAAAACCTCAGTGGTGAGACCCTTCAGATGCATATTGGGGGCTATAAGCTTGGAGTATGGTTGCCAGCATATATCTTGGGGCAGTTGTGAGAAAGGAAGTAGACTTACAGTATCCTCAAGGTTGGGATAATGTTGAGCTAAGGTTCTCTTTGCCCCTAGCAAAATGTCAACATTGAAGCAGCAGAGATTGAAGAGGGAGTTCACTCTGCTGGTTTCAAGAACTTATCAATGGGGTGATGGCAGTAAAGGGATTTAATTTTTTTTGCCTTAGTTTCCCACATCACCATGGCAAGCACTTAGATGCCTTTCCTTTGTTCTTGTGTAGCCAGGAATGTTTGAATAATGCACATATTCTACCTGAAGGGAGGGGAAGATGTGCCAGCCTGTTTTGCCCTCAGCTTGCCCCACCCTGACTCATCATGTCCCCCCTGAACAACTTTGACCCTTAAGTCTTTAAGGTTGTTGTAGGAAGAAGGTCTCATCTTCTATAGCTTCATCCTGCTGAGTAGGGGCATAGAGCTGTCCCTACCTATGGGTCAATATTGGTCCATCAGGAAACATATAGGGCAGCTAAGGTGAGGCAGCTGAACCCAAGGTGGACAACGTGTATGAACATCCTTGAGTAGAAAGGATCATCTCTTGGCTTGAAGCTATTGTAGTGCTGGAATCTTGGCACCAGGCAGAGAGACCTGGGGAAAAACAGCA
Source organism: Lynx canadensis (assembly GCF_007474595.2). NCBI lineage: Eukaryota > Metazoa > Chordata > Mammalia > Carnivora > Felidae > Lynx > Lynx canadensis. The sequence goes on from NC_044315.2 coordinate 86,715,657, forward strand.
AAACATAAGTAGAATAACTAGACAGATTAGCTCAAATGAAAGGTCCTTTGGTAGCTAACAAAAATCCTCCAGACCAAGAGCTTAACCAATTGCTAAGGTAAGAGAGGTATCATTTAATCCACCAACTTGAGTATTCATGTCAGTTGGAAATCCAGAAATATTTTGAAGTAGTCCGAATGTATACACGCCGTTTTGTTGTTATGAGAGTTTAAGTTCCACCTTGTGCAGAACTTAAAACATCTAATGCTATTCTGTTTTGTAGAACTGATTTCTGTATTTGACTTATTTAATATTTAGTAATATAATGTTATTTTGAGAGTCATTTAAGGCCTCAACTGTGTACAGGTGGTGTATACTCATTATATTGACTCTGTTTTGTTTAGTAAGCCAGCACGTCATTAATAGGAGGTACTTTTATAGAAACAAGAAAAATACAGGTTAATGCTTAGAGCAGATTACAAACCCACTGTCTCCCAGTGCTGCCAGTGAGAATTGTTAGATGTTAGGCTTGAAGTATCCTCAGATGTTTGTGGGAGTAGGCAGCAGGAATCAGACTGGTCTTTCTGGCTTATATCTCAAATGTCTGTGGTGATCCTTTTGAATGGCCCATTGTAAGAATGAACTGTTAGTAGAAATTGGGAAAAGAGGATGAAAAAGAAAGGTACAACCATCCTAAGAGAAGTTGGAGGTCTTCCACAGGTTCACAGGAATAAGAAGGCAGATTAGTTTGCTCGTTGAATTCCTGTGAGGGGGGTACAGGTTTTATTTTAGATACAGGAGCCCACAAAGTGTGCCCCTCTAACTTTATTGCAGTGGGAGTACATAATAGACCCAGTAGGAACCCTTCCATTTTGGAGTTAAATCCCCTGTTGTATTAGACTTTCCATCCTTTAAATAAACCAGGTCTTTTGGGTTTATATGGGGTGGATTTCTAGTAACTGTCAGATCAGGTGGAGGGAGGATATGGTTGGCATATTTAGAGATTTAGGAATTAACCTGGCCTCCAGTGAATAGTAAAGCACTATAGTCTTTATCTACTCATAGGTCTATAGTGAGAAAAGTCTGTGCATACAATTGTTGGGGGAATCCATCCCATTTTCCAGCTTTTTAACTATGCTCACAGGGATTTATTATTATCTCCACTGAATAACAAGCAGAATATTTTTCTATACATGAAATATTGTGACAATTTTTCTGAAGTTTACCTCAAGGTGTCTAGTTTAGACAAACAGCAAACATCTAAAGACAATCAGAACTAGAATTTAACGTCCAGAGAGCTGCGTTATAGAAACATAGTTTTTCTGTCTAAAAACCCTCATTTCCAGAGATGGCCAAATCAAGACTAATTCGTTTGCAAATTAAGTCCAGTTTTAACAAACTTGGCCTAGTGATTTACATAAGCTCAGCTAGAATAGTGATTGATCCTAAGGATCTTTTAAAGTTTGCTTTGCTGGAACCTGTTATAAGGAATCTCCAGGTTGAACTGGAGACTGAACTGATTGGCCTCTCCAGACCAGAAGCCAAGCCAAGTATTTGCATCACACAGACCTGCAATACTTGTAGATTTGGGCAAATTTCTCTCCACAAGGTCCCCAAGATATCCTGAGTTCCCTGCACCTGCCCAGAAGTGATATTCTTTACTCACGCAGTAAAGCTGCTGGGAATTCTCTGAGCAAGGTATCTGACCAACGTTTTCTTTTCTTTTTTTTTTTAATTTTTTGTTAACGTTTATTCATTTTTGAGACAGAGAGAGACAGAGCATGAATGGGGGAAGGTCAGAGAGAGAGGGAGACACAGAATCCGAAACAGGCTCCAGGCTCTGAGCTGTCAGCACAGAGCCCGACGCGGGGCTCAAACTCACGGACCGCGAGATCATGACCTGAGCCCAAGTCGGACGCCCAACTGACTGAGCCACCCAGGCGCCCCTGACCAACGTTTTCAAGGGGTTTTATGGCTCCGTGTTTCATAAAGTCAACCTTAGTTCCCTAAAGCCATTTGGTCATATCAGGGTCTATGCATTTCTCTCAAATAGGACATTCCAGTCAAAGCCCTGGCAAAACAACCAGTATTTCCAAAGGTGTCCTGTTACAAGAAGAATCTTACTGTACTTATGCAAATATCTGTAATTGCCATGAAAGAAAGAAGACTCACTGAGAGTGGTTGAGTTTCAGAGGGTTTAGGGAGAGAGAAAGGTTAAATGTTTCAGTTTACAAATGAAAACTTCATGACATCTCTGTACATTATAGATATCTTAAGAGAAAATTCCCTTGATCTGGAAGAGGAAACATCACAGAACCAGCAATATTTCAAACAAGAGTCACAAAAACTATAATCTTCCTCAGTTTATTTAGTGCCATGTTCCTAATGCTTGTTCAGTTTGAACGAAGCTTTTTAGTTCTGGAAATTCTTTCCCGTTTTAGCTTAATCTTAAAGATGTCGATAGGGCGCCTGGGTGGCGGAGTCGGTTAAGCGTCCGACTTCAGCCAGATCACGATCTCGCGGTCCGTGAGTTTGAGCCCCGCGTCAGGCTCTGGGCTGATGGCTCAGGGCCTGGAGCCTCTTTCCGATTCTGTGTCTCCCTCTCTCTCTGCCCCTCCCCCGTTCATGCTCTGTCTCTCTCTGTCCCAAAAATAAATAAACGTTGAGAAAAAAAAAAAAAAAGATGTCGAATACCTGTATTTCTCCTAAAAGTCCTTTTTATGAATCTCCTTGAAGATGAAATACGTTTTGTGGGAGAACAAGAACAATTAAAAATGACAAGATCTCAGAAATGGACATTGTTAAAGACCTGATGAGAGTTCACGATGATGCGATTGCCAAGGAAACAGTTATTTTTGTAACCCATAACACTTCAATAATCAGAATATCAAGGGAGGACCTTTGGTATAAACCAAAACATTAAAACTTTAGGAATTGTATATATATTTGAGCAGTTACAGCATTTAGCCATGCAATACAACTAAGGTTTACCATTATTTGACAGTGCTTTTCCATGTAACTTAGCATACCAAATAAAAAGGTCTAATTGGTCAAAATCTTGGGAAAGTTTGTTAAAACCTTAGAAAGTTATACAGCACATTCTAAATAGGATTATAGATCATTACAAATTTTAAAACTTTATTTATTTAACCAAGATGGCAATAAGAGATTCCAAAGGCAAATATGTAGCACTGTATAGTTGTTAGCAAAACCTAGCTCCTTTACCATTGAGAAGTTTTAACCTTAAGTAATCAAAGACTCGATCAAGAGGAAACCTAAAGCTTTCATCTTCCCAGTAGACAAAGAGAAAAAAACATTTGTTTACATTTTCTTATCAAGAGCAGATCAACAATGCCAGAAAACTTTGTCTTTTGAAAACAGAGAAAAGCAGCATATCAACCTTAGGCCCATGTACTTTTAAAATCCATTCATCTCTGGGCAGCTGGGTGGCTCAGTTGGTTAAGCGTCCAACTTCAGCTCAGGCCATGATCTTACAGTTTGTGAGTTTGAGCCCCGTATCAGGCTCTGTGCTGATAGCTCAGAGCCTGGAGCCTGTTTTGGATTCTGTGTCTCCCTCTCTCTCTGCCACTCCCCTGCTTGTGCTTTCTCTCTCAAATATAAATAAACATTAAAAATTTTTTTTAATAAGTAAAAAAATAAAATCCATTCATCTCAACCTTAGTCCATCCTGACCACGCATAAAATTCCTCTCCAGGGGCGCCTGGGTGGCTCAGTCCGTTCAGCATCCGACTTCGGCTCAGGTCATGATCTCGTAGTTCGTGAGTCTGAGCCCCGCGTCAGGCTCTGTGCTGACAGCTCAGAGCCTGGAGCCTGCTTCGGATTCTGTGTCTCGCTCTCTCTCTGCCCCTCCCCTGCTCATGCTCTGTCTCTCTCTGTCTCAAAAATAAAATAAAATTTAAAAAAAATTAAAAGAAAATCCTTTCCAAAGATTCTTTTCATGAACCTTCTACAACTTTCCTTTGCCTTCAAATTTTGGCCCAAACTATTCTTCTTGAAACAACCAGTCTCATTTGAGACAAAATTACTTTCTTGTACCCTCAACAATGAAAAATGTATTTCCATTCTTTATCTTTCTTACATATCTCCCACTTTCCTACATACAGAGTTGCTTTCCTTATTTCCATCCATTTTAAGTACGCTTAGCAGAATTTTAACTCTTAGAAAACTTAGTCTCTAATAAAAACTTAGTAACCAATCATAAACTGTTACACCAGAATTCTTTAGATGGCAAAATCATGAATCAATGAATCACATACCATGTTTTCCAATAGACCCAGATTTTCTTAGTTTCTCTGCAATAAGGAGTCAAAAGCACAAACCTATATTCAGTAATCAATGCTTCAGTAATCAATCTATTTGGAAAAGACCTAGATATGCAATAAATTCAACCCCATTTATCCAAGTTTCAGATTGTGAAATACTTTGAAAGCTACCTTAAGAACTCTCTGTGAAAACTTTGAGGTACACAAAATTAACCATTTTTTAAGTCATCTTTTTGCTAACAAATTGCAACAGAGACAACATGAGCTTCTTTGACCTTTAGGAAACCTTGATAGAATAAAAGTTTCATATTTAATGCTGAAAACTCCAAATACATGTCTGTCATAGTTAAACCAACAAACTTAAATAAGCTTAAACACCAAACACGTTCCACCTGCATTCACTTAAAGGATGATCAATTTGTTCCCCATTGTCAACTTTTACCTGGGACACCAATGGGGGAATCTGAAATGGGCGATTCAAGGGGGTGCTCATCACTCCTTGACATCGAGGGTGGAGGATGGTATAGAAGCTAGTTATGTAGGTTGCATGGAAGATGATGCAGAAACAGGAGGAGGGGGAGAAGCAGGCAGAAGAATGGAAGTGCCAGAAGGCAGAGAGGATTCCTGGTTCTAAACCTTGTCACCGGGAAAGGGGAGACTCCATGTTTGTTTGTTTTCCACCAAAGTGGAAATAAGGAGTCTATGTCAGGCTAGAGAAGACAGGGAATTTCCCTGAAGCAAATGGAGTTTGGGAATATTCTTTAAAGTCTATGTGCCAAGGTAGACTACCCATAGTTGGCTCCAATTAAAGCCATTAACACGGGAAATGAATGAGGGAGAGGTCCCCACATCTATTAGGAGGAGGAACAGAGAGAAAGAGTCAGCATCCCCTTTGTCAGGGATGGCCTATGTTTCCTCTAGCAACTGTGTTCCATCAGGAGGAGCCCTGTTAGGACATCCGCTATGTCAGGAGGGAGTTTACTAGCCAAACACATTAGAGCAAATACATTCTGCAACAGGCCTTTTGGCCCAGGTCCTCACTTAGAGTTGTGAAGGCCTGGACCTAGGGTGCCTCCATCCATAGACCCTGTTTCCTGCAGAAGAGATCTAACTGCTAGAACTTACTAAGGCCACGCAGTGTTACATGACATCACCTCTTTCCTAAATTTTGCAATCCAAATTGTTTCTAGCAGGTTGAAGAGGCATCCCAAGGGAGAGTCCTTGGGGACTGAGAAGAAGGTCCCATCCTCCTCCTAGAGAGAGAAAAGTAGAAAAAGTCCATTACCATGAAAATCCCCCCCAACTCCCAGGTGGTGTCCCACACGCAGGATATATCAGAGGTCCCTGAGGTGTCAAAGTGACCCGAGGCGAACTTCAAACAAAATTGCTATGATCACCAACCAGCCCCTAAGGGCCTCTGTGGGAGGGATGCCAGCATCCCTCCTATTTCCCATGGTATCCTAGGCTACAAATAGGTGCAGGCAGATGGACCTACTTTGCCTTGCTGAGAAGGCTGAAGAAAACACCATGTTTAACCCATGGAAAATACTGGGAAAGTTTTACAAGCGGGAATTGCCCAATTTTGTAATTTAAGTAGTAGTTAGCAGAAGACATTGACCCAAAACAGTGAAGACAGAAACCCATCATGATCCAAGTGACATTCCAACCCATATAGTCTTTATATTCCAACTTCCTAGGAAATGGTTCCCAGCTGGGGAACATTTTAATTCAATCAGGTACTGGTTTCACCAGCAACAGAAGAGGTCCCGCAGCCATAAGTGACTGGACCACGGATGTGAAGGGGATCACGTTAGACCAATGAGGAGGAAACTTCTGCCATATTCTAAAGATTGGAATCCATGCTAGTCATACAGATGTCTGTTCCATGCCCACGACAGACAACAATATATAAGGACAGGAAGAAAGAGAGGGCACAAGTTTCTGGGTATTTTTACCATTCCTGACTGGGGACTCACTTCCAGCCAAAAGGCAGGCTTTCTCCTCCCCATAGAGTAGCCACGGGCTACAGGAGTACAGCCTGAGCAATAGACAGGAAAGTGTTCTAATAAGACCAGACTCCTTGAAAAGCCTCTGAAATATGAGTAAAGGAAGAAAAGAGAAACACTCACCACATTTGCACTGAAGCTCAGAGTCCAGATGAAAAGACTCACAACCCCATATAGGCGCCAAATGATGAGGCTGGGCGGGGGGGGGGGGGGGGGCGCATATTATAGAGCTGACAGCCAAGAAAGAATTCTTGAAGACATCTTTGATGCAAAATAAGTGATTTCATTAAATCGCGGGGACAGGACCTGTGGGCAGAAAGAGTTGCATTGGTGTTGTGAAGAGTGACTGGTTATATACTAGGAAGTTTGGGGAAGTAAAGTCAAAAGGAAGGGAGGCCTCCAGAAGGACTTTGATATGCTAAAGAGGACTCCTAATCTACCTGAGGCCTTGCTATTGTCAAAGGTTGTTTTACCTCTAGTAAGGCATTAATATTAGGAATGGTAGGGGTTCCTGGAGACATTGTTGTACTTGGTATTTGCCTCAAGGATTTGTCACTGGTCTGCAGGGTATCAGAAATTTAATTTTATCTGCCATTTCTTTCTTGCCTTTCTTCCCCACATCACCATGGAGGTTAGGGTCTTAATAGGGGCTCCAGGAAACTGAGTCTATAGGCTTCTGGAGACTAGACTATTGATAAGATTGCCTTTTTCTTATAATTTACTAAGATATTTGTAAACTGATGGAGACTCATGTCCTGCGTGACTGTGATCACTATCATTAACCATTTATTTTCTTTCCTTTCCTTTGTTCTTGGGCAGCCAGAGGAATATCACACGTATCCCACCTTTTTGTGGGGAGGGGGGAGGTTCTAGCTTGTACATTGCCTTCAGCTTGCCTTATGCTCCCTCTTCACCCAGAGTCTCTCTTTCAGGGCCCACCACCCAAAGCCCAGGCTAGGGGAGCTGGTTCCCCTGTAGCAGGTGGAAAGCCCGTGAGGTCTCCAGGAGTCTCATCTGCAGCCAGTGAGGCCTCAGGACAGCCTCAGGTCAGGCATTCTGTCAGCCCTGGCCCATGTGGTGACATCTAGGAGACACTACCAGAGGGCGGAGACCCATCACTGCCTCCCACGGACAGCCAAGCCTCATGAAGAAACTACTTCCCTCCAGGACAAAGCTGGGATCAGCCATGGCAGGAACACTTCTGGGGGCCCAGGCCTAGGCCCCTGGACTCCACACCCCAAGACTGGCCAGAGAGAGCAGATGGTATCTGTGATCTCTCAAGAATGAGGCTGAGTCCTTGCATTCACTGTGACCCAAATTACTCAGTGTACAAAGCAGCAGGGTAGAGAGCCCCCCTTGGGCCCTAGCCCCTGACCCCTTTTCACACAGTGAGGATGCATGTCCCCCATTGTCCCCCACCAGGATGAAGCTGAGACCGTAGCCTCAGAGCTCTGCTATGTCAAGCTGTCTCATTTGTGGCTGGCATGCCCAGCTTCGGGTTTCTGACCACTGGGCCCACAGGAGGGGCCAAGTTCCTGAGGGGCCATCTGAGGTCTGGGCCCACCCTGCCAATGGGGCATGGATGAGGGGGAGGGGCTGACTCAAGACGGGAATGATGGGGCTTTGGAATGGTGGGGTTCAGAGCTCACAACCAAGAATGAATTCTAGAGACATCTTTGGTGCAAAAAAGATGATTTTGTTAATTCACAGGGACAGGACTTTTGGGCAGAAAGAGCTGCACTGGGGTTGTGAAGAGTGACTGGTTATATACCATGGGGTTGGGGGAGATAAAGTCAAGAGGAATTTTCTAAAGGGATTTTTTATATGCTCAAGTAGACTCCCACATTACTGGAGGTCTAGCTGTTGTCAAGCTAAGGTTGTTTTCTCCTCTAGCAAAGCATTAACATTCAGACTATAGGGAATTCCTGGAGAAATGTTATACTCAATATGCACTTCAAGTATTTGTCAATGGGCTGCAGGTCATAATGAAATTTAATGCCATCTGACTTTTCCTTCTTGCCTTTGTTCCCCATATCACTAGGGAGGTAGGTGATATTTGGGCTCCAGGAAACTGAGTATAGGATGCTAGAGATTAGGCTATTGATAAGATCACCTTTTCCTCCTAATTTTCTAGGATATAGGTAAACTGATGGAGGACTGTGATTTCTATCACTTAACTCTTTGTTTTCTTTCCTTTCCTTTGTTCTTGGGCAGCCAGGAGTGCCTGAGGAATGTCACACAGATCCCACCTCTGGCTCGGGGAGCATGTTAGCATGTTCTCTGCCCTCAGCTTGCCTTATGCTCCCTCATCAGGAGCACTCCCCAGCAGGCCTTCTCTGGGGAGGGGAGGGGAAGGGTGCCAGGGCCTGGGGTGGGTACCTGGGAGGGCCAGGATCTGGGCTCCATGAGCAGCACAGGGCACACTCTGTCCTTCCCTACCAGGAATGTCCTCTTTCAACTATCTCCCATTCCCTACCCTTCCCTTCCCTTCCCTTTGGAGAACCACAAGCAGCATGGGCTCTGTTGATGCGAGGCATTCTCTGTTTTCATCAGGTGCAGGAAGGGGGCCCCACCACACTTAATCCACCAGGCACCTAGGCCCCAGCTGAGAGGCTTCTAGAGGTCAGAGATGACAGCTGGTCCAGATCAGAGACCCATGACCACACACAGTGATAACCAGGGGGAAGAGACTGTGAAGAGAGTCCCCGCCAGAGATGTGGAGATATGGGGAATGCACCCTCTCACCTCCCAGACCTTACGGCCCCTCATCTTGCATAATCCTGACCTGGAGGAAAGAGCAGAGAGCTTGCCATGATCTTCAGCATGAGTTGCTGGCAATTGTCTCACCCTTCCAGGATTTGGCAAAGGATAAGTCGCTCCACCCTGGGGTGAGCCATTGGCCACAGAGACCATAAATAGCATCCCCCAGAAGGCTCTTCATTCATCTCCTCTTTCAGGGAATATCTGGAGTGGTGCCAGCTTCCTCAGCCCTGAAGTCATGGCCCTAGGTCTCCTGTGGCTGAGCCTTGTCCTGCTAGGGGCCCTGCAGACCCAGGCCCAGGATTCCACCCCAAACCTGATCCCAACCCCGCCTCTGCACAGGGTCCCTCTGCAACCTGACTTCCAAAATGAGCTGGTAAGGGGCCTGGGAGGGCTAGGTGCAGGGAGGCCCTGGGAAGAGTGTAAACAGAGGGGAGGAGAGGCAGGATGGGCTCAGGCTTTAGCTCCATCTGCTCTCGGGTGCCCTGATGGAAGGCACACCCCATGCTCCCATCCCCACCCAACCTTGCTGACAAGAGGGTCAGCTGAGCAGACTCCCCTGGTCTACACTCTCTTCCATAATCCCTGCAGTCCTTGCAAGGTGGGAACATCTTCAGGCCCTCTACATGATGAGGAAACTGAGGCTCAGGGAAGCCAGCTGGCCACTTGCCAAGTGTCACCCTGTCCCTGACACACTAAGGGCTCCCCCCTGGCCTGATGGTCTCCAGCTCCTGCCAGGCTCATCAGCCCAGCCTGTGTGGCCAGCTGGGTCCCAGCAGCCTAGTTAGAGGGGCTTCTGGTTGAGGCCCAGGCTGCCTAGAGGTGCCTGCAGGAATGGAGCAGGAGGGCCCCCTGGGGCTGCTCCTGGCTCTGCCTATCATCAGCCCCTATTGTAGTTCCAGGGGAAATGGTACATCTTGGGACTGGCAGGGAAGGAAATTCATAAAGAAAAACACAGCCAATTGAAGATGTACACCATCACCTATGAGCTGAACGAAGACAACAGCTACAATGTCACCTTTGTCCTGCCCTGGTGAGATCCATCACCTCCTAGGGGAACATGGGGGGGGGGGGGGGCAGAGGGCTGCCGTGGGTGTCTAAGAGGCAGACTGATGTCATAGCTGAGGGCTGGCCATAGCTGAAAGATGATAATTCATCCTACCACTGGGTACTGGATCCCTATATTTATTCCTTCTTTCATTTACTAAATCAACATTTCTTGGTCATTTCAGCACAGACACAAAACAATACTGGGGTTGGACAAAAGCGGTCATCAATGACAAGAAAAAGAGAGCTCGGGGTGTCCTAGAATGGGAGGAGGGTTGGTGGATCCAGCCTGGAATCCCACCTTGAGCTTTGTCCAGGGCTTCAAGGGAGGTGGTCTGTGGGCTGGGCCTTGAGAAACCAACTTGCGTCAGGAGACCTGGGACCTTTATGGCAGGGCTGCTGGACTGAGTCAGAGAGAGCCACTTCTTCAAGAAATAGCAAGCCATCTCATGGCCGCCCTGAGCAGGAGCTGATGAGCAGTCTGGAGGGTGGGGGGGTGGCCACCCTGGCAGGAGCCTCAGGTACTGGTAAAGAGCAGGTGTGGCTGTAGCAGAGAGAGGAATGATGGTGTGCAGCCCAAGAGGCTGATCAGTCATAGGTGGGAGATGACCAGAGCAGGGGCAGATTAGGACCTAGAGAGGGGAGCCAAGGATTCCGCAGCGCCCCTGGCCTTCTGGCTCTGGCACTTGGGGATAGGGCTAGAGCATCAGTCATGGAAGGAGCAGAAGAAGGGCAGGTGTGGGGGATCAGCTCTGGGTTCCCAGGGGACCAGATGGGATGCAGGTGAGAGGTCAGGGTTGGCCCAGCAGCTAAGGGAGTCTTTGGCATCCAGCAGACTGGAGCCTCTGTTGATTCCCCCAGGAGAGGTTATAGCGGGAAGCCACAAGATAGGCATAGGGCATAGGAGACCCCTGGATGGCTCAGTCGGGTAAGCCTCTGACTTTGTCTCAGGTTATGATCTCACAGTTTTGAGTTTGAGCCCCGTGTAGGGCTCTGTGCTGACAGCTCACAGCCTGGAGCCTGCTTTGCATTCTGTGTCTCCCTCTCTCTCTCCCCCCTCTCCCACTCAGGCTCGCTCTCTCTCTCTCTCTGTCTCAAAAATTAATGAACATTTAAAAAATTTAAAAAAAAATAGGAGACAAATGCTGCGGGTGAAGGGGACAGTATGGAGGGAAGGCCACCAAGGGGAAACAGCCTCGAAGAAGGAAGACAGTAGATGCAGAGGGAGAGTCTGAGCAGCTCAGGTGGCTCAGGGCAGAGTAGGCAGGGACAGGCAGGGATGGGCTCAGCGGGGAAGAGACAGGCCCATCTGAGGGGTGGCGTGCAGGCCTCCTGCTGTGGCAGGGTGGGCTGTCACCCTCTTACCCACCCATCTCTTGCTTCCACAGGATCCAGCGCTGTGACCACTGGATCACAACTTTCCTCCCAAGTTTCCAGCCAGGCCAATTCAACCTGGGCAACATTGAGCGTGAGTCCTGAGTGGAGCGGGTCTCCGGGGGCAAGGACCTCACTGCCCCTCCACACAGACACCATCCTGTGGTACCAGGGGATGAACCAATAGCTCCCTCTGCCGGGAGGGCTGATCCCTCACTGTCCACCATGCAGGTTACCCTGGAATCCAGAGTTACACTGTACAAGTGGTGGCCACAGACTACAACCAGGTTGCCATGATTTTCTTCAAGAAAGCTTACAAAAACCAGGAGTTCTTCATGGTCACCCTCTATGGTGGGTCTTACCCTCTGGGACCCGGCTCTTGTTCATGCTGGGGGAGAAGAGGCCCATGACACCCAGCCCCCAAGGTCCCCTTCACTCTGAGCCCTGGGAGGCGGGAGAGGGGTCTTTCCACAGACCCCTCAGGAAGGAGGGGTCTGAGGCATCATTCACGGGTTCCACAATATTCATGGAGCTTTCGCCAGCCACTCACCAGCCATCTTGGCCACAGGGAGGACCAAGGAGCTGACCCAGGAGCTGAAGGAAAACTTCATCACCTTCGCCAAAGCCCTGGGCCTCACCGATGACCACATCATCTTCCCAATCCCCAACGGTAATCACCAGCTGGGGAGAGGAGAAGGGCACATGGGGACTGTCCAGGCCTGATGTTGCTTCACTAAGGAACGGGGGAGGGGAGGGAGGCAGAGCCCTGCTGTGGTCACTGGAGGCCCAGAAGCCACTTCAGGTTCAGGAAGACCCTGCCACAATCAGGGTTCTGGGCCCCTAGTGTTCCTCCCTCACCCTAGCTCGGGCCTGCCCACACAAGAATTGCAGGCGTGGGGCGAAGCTTCCTCAGTCTCCTTGCCTGGCCACCTCCCCCTTTGCCCTGGGACTGGCTCACCACTGACTTGGGAGGCGCCCTTGTCTTCAGGCAGCCTGGCCTGGGCAGGTGCCTCCCAAAGCCTGAGGGTCTGTCAGGACTCAGCAGGTAAACAGGCAGAAGGCTTGGTGCCCAAACAGGAGTGTGGCTGGGCCTCACCTGCCTCCTTTGGAGAACGGGTGTCACCCAGGTCTGCTTGTCCTCAGGCCTCTCCTCCAGTCCCCTGCCCCATCTTCCAACCCTCTTCTGTACCATCTATGAAAGGAGCCCCGGAGCTTCTGTGGCTGGACCAGGCTGAGGCCCAGGGTAGCCCAGGGGCAGTGCAGGGGCCCTGGAGGTCAGGGATCCCACACACACCCCTGCCCATGCTGACCACTCTGTCCCCCACAGATGAGTGCATATATAAGTGAGCAAGTGTGCGGTAAGTATGGCTACAGAGGGGGCTGATGGGAGCCAGGGTGCAGCTGGGAGGGGGTCCCAGGTCTGCCTTTGTCCCACCTGCCCAGCACTGCTGCCCTCTCTATTCCCTTGACGCCCTCTCAGGTGCCCTCGGGCTCTCTCCACCCCATCCCCCTCTCGCCAATCTCTGCCCAGGGCACCGCCCAGCTGTCCCCACCAGCCTGGACCAGTGAGAGAGCCAGGGGACCCTTCTCACTGCACAGCTCACCAGCTGCTTCCCAGGCTGCCCTATTCACAGAACCCCTCCTTGTTGCTAATAAACACATGCCCCCCAGTCCCAAGTCTGTGCTCCTTGACTTCTGGGCCCTTTGAGGGGGCTAAAGAGCAAAAGGCAGGCTCCTATTAGCATCCCTCCCAGGAACTGTGGTCCCCTGGAAGGGATGAAGGCCACAGAAGCAGAGTCCAGCTCTGACTAAACACTCCTGGCTCCAACCCCAGGCCCGGCCCCAGACCAGCAGCTGCCCTCACTTGCCCCTGCCTCCCAGGACACTGAGGGGGCACATCTCACACTCATGTCCAGCCACCTGAAGCAGGTCCAATGGCAGAGGCCCAGGCCCAGGGAGCTGGAGAGGGTTGGAGGGCTGAGGTGCTGTCACCCCTACCTTATCAGGAGCCCGTGGATGCTGGAAGATTGCAATAGGGTGGTGCACAGTGGGTGAGGCAGAAGGTTGCCCAGCTGGATACCATGCCAGACACAGAGTGTCACCAGAGGTGGTCCCTTTCCCTCTGCCAGCCCCCTATGGGCCCACTGCTGGGTGGCAGTGTCCATGCCGACCACATTCTGAGTGCTGCCCCTCACCCACATCCCTCCACCATGAGGACCTCTGGAGAACCTGGGGCAAGGCCAGGGGAGGCAAGGATGAAAATGAATATGCTGCCAGGAATCCAGATTCTAGAAGACTCAAGGGTTCCAGCCTTATACCCCTCATTTGGCCGGGCCTGTGTCTGGGGCCTGACCAGCCTCTGTCCACCCCTCTGTGTCTACATCACACGTTTGAACCCCCTCCCTGGTCTCTTCTCCCCTTGCAAGGTCAGAGGCTGGAGGGGGCGAGGCTCTGAAGAAACCCAGGCTTATCCGCCCACAGACTTGCATACTTACCCCTTCACCCTTGGGTTGGCGGAGTGGGGAGATAACTGGAGCTCTGAGCAGTGCTGGCCTCAGCCTCCAGGGGGCAGGACAGGGTTGACTGCTACAGCCTCAGGAGTCTGGGTCAGATCCAGGAAGAGACCAGCTTGCTGCAGCCTGGGTTGAGGGACGGATGGAGGCTCTGCCCATGTCCAGAGACACAGAGGGGCACCCAAGGGACTGCTGGCTAGAACGCCACTAGCTGGCCGAGGGGGCGGCAGGTGCACCCAGCACGCCCGGGGCTTGGGCTCCACTTTGGGCAACAGCCAGTTTCTTTGCCTTGGCCCAAGCATACAGCTTCCTGCCACCATTCGGGGCCTCCTGGGTCTTCCAGGATCAAATTCTTAGGACGCAAATGGGCTTTGTGTTTCTTCCTGGAGTCACTGGATTTTATTGGTTTCCTATTGCTGCTATAAGTTATCACACACTGGCAGCTCAAGACAACACGCATTTGTTCTGTTACAGTTCTAGAGGTCCCAAGTCTGAAATCACTTTCACTAGCTGAAATCAAAGCCTCAGCGGGGTGGCACTTCCTCCAGAGGCTCTGGGGAGAATCTCCTTCTTTAACTTGGGGGTCTTTCTTCCTTAAAGACAGCAGTGTGGCATCTCCAAATCTCTCTCTCTCTCTCTGCTGAGGTCATCACATGGCCTTCTCTCTTGTCTGCAGACAAATTTCCCTTGGACTCCCTCTTTATAGGGACACTTATGATTGCATTTTGGGCCCACCTGCCCAATCCAGGGTAATCTCCCCCTCTCAAAACACGTCATGTAGGGGCACCTGGGTGGCTCAGTCGGTTAAACGCCCAACTCTTGGTTTCAGTTCAGGTCATGATCTCACAGTACATGGGTTCGAGCCCCACACTGGGCTCTGCACTGGCAGAGTGGAGCCTCCTTGGGCTTCTCTGTCTCTGTCTCTGTCTCTCTCTCTCTGCCCCTCCCTGGCTCATGCTCTCTCTCAAAGTAAATAAACTTAAAAAATTAAACAAATAAATAAAAACGCTTCATGTGATCACATCTGTACAGGCCCTTTTTCCACATAAGGTACTGCTCTCAGGTTCTCAGGATTAAGATCCAGGTATCTTTGAGGGTGGACCACCACAGTGGGCTTAGAGAGGGAATGATGGCAGGGCTTGTGGGCTAGGGAGACAGAGGTGAACAGGGACCCCAGAAGCAGGGCAGCACCCCGGCACACGGCGTTCCCC
The DNA here is from genome assembly GCF_007474595.2 of Lynx canadensis. Lineage (NCBI taxonomy): Eukaryota > Metazoa > Chordata > Mammalia > Carnivora > Felidae > Lynx > Lynx canadensis. The sequence goes on from NC_044315.2 coordinate 86,730,830, forward strand.
CATCAGCGCTGGAGGGAGCTGGTGGCTGTTTTGTCCTGTGGTCCGGTTTATGGGCCTTAACCACAGGAGTGAAGTGGGCAAAGGAACAGGCCCTCCCTGGGACCACAGCAGCCTCCGACCAGGAGCCCTCACTTGCCCTTGGAGGTGGGTGCACTTGGGCCTCATGCGACCCTGTGCAGGCTCCACGCATGCGCATTTACATCCACCTGCTGCATCCGCGTAGTAGGTGTACCTGCGCGTGCCTTGGCGCGTTTCTCAGAAACTGCCTGTCTCTCCGGGTTTTTTTAGCGCATCCCATGTGCCCTGGATTCAGCATGCTTCTCCCCTGGTCTGTGGGCTCACACATAGAGTCAGGGCCTGTGATCCCAGGCGTGGTTTCAAACTGAGAGAAAAACATGTGCCCGTGGTTTTCTTTGGCTGTCTCATGCTTACAAGGATAAATGTGTTTGGATTATGTCAGCATGCCCACGTGTGTGATCTGTGTTTCTGCCAGGTCTCTGCAGACCTGCGTGCCGCATGAAGATACAGGTGTTTCTATGCCAGGCAGGGCACCTGGGGCTCTGCTCTCTTGGTCGGTGAAATGCTTGATCCTAAGGGGGACCTCTAACCCCTCAGCCAAAGGCGGATGCCCAGCCCTCTTTCTCAGCCCTGCCCACTGGTTGAATGCAGGCCTCACCTCCACTCAAGCCGGTTCAGGGAGAAGGCAAGGCTGCCAAGAGTGCAAGTCCGTGGTGGCTCTGATGGCAGGCGGTGGACTCAACCTCACCTCTACCTTCCTCAGGTGAAATGACCGGGCAGCTTCTGGGACAGAGAAGATCCCTCCCCGTTGTCATCATTTGGGACATATCCAGGTCCCCGTTGGGGCCCGACATCGCAGGCTCAACAATGGAAAGCAGTGACAGTCCGGTTGCTCCGACAGCCAGCGCCAGGCTGAAGGTGGAGGCGCCAGATGGACAAGCCTAATTCCTAGCCCAAGATGTCCTGCCCACAGGAACGACCGGTGTGAGCCCAGGACCGGGCTGCTGCTTCCATAGGACCTCCTGGCAGAGTCCCAGTCCCCTCTCGCCTGGAACACGGGTCTGGCTCAGCTGGACCCCTGGCCAGGATCACACTGGGTCCAGCTGAGCTGGGTCCAGCTCAGGAGCGACAGTTGCTTGGTGGGTGACTTTCGGCATGCCTCCCTTTCTCAGCTGGTAAAAAAGGGGTGGGGGATGATGGCCAACCTTATCCCGAAGCCGCACGCAGCCCTGTGCCAACCCAGACCCTGACTCTCGCTGAGGCTGTGAACGTTTATCTTCTGAAGCCATAGGGAGCCTGAGAAGTCACGCGTCTCAGAATTTGCCCACGCGGAGGCTCCGGCTCAGGAACTCGCAGGTCCCCACCGGCAGGGAGGGCACAGTGGAGGCTGCCCCCACCCCTCGGCCGGGCTCGCTCGCCCTAGCTGAGGGCCTGCGCCCCCACCACCCAGGCTCCTCAGCCAGCAGCCCGGATAGCCACGCCCGGCGGCCTGGAGAGGGGCGGGGCTCAGAGCTCGACTGTGAGGCAGGGTGTGGGCGGGACGCGAGGGCGGAGTCTGACGGCGGGCAGGGGAGGAGTTCTGGCGGCGGGGCGGGGTGGGGGCGGAGCTCGGGCCGCGCGGTTGCGGCCTTGGGGGCGGGGCCGCGGGTGCCGGGCCCCGTTCCGCCGCGCCGTGCCACTCTTCCGGCCCAGCGTTCCATCCGGCGCCGCCACCTTCCGCCCGGCGCCGGCTCTCGGCGCGACGGTCGCCCCGTTCCGTCGTCGTGCTGCCCTCGCGGCGCCGGAGCCCGCAATGTCGGGCCCCAACGGGGACCTGGGCATGCCGGCGGAGGCGGGCGTGGAAGGCGAGGATGACGGCTTCGGGGAAGCAGGTGACCCAGGGGGGCTGCTGAAGCGACCTTTGCTTTCTCAGGGCTGCCTCCTGGAAAGGAGAATCGGGGTCGGACTGGGGACTTGGAAGGGACCGCAGAGCCCTCCCACCCCTCGCTCCTGGGTGGGTTGCAGCTGCGGGCGCTGGCTGGAGCTTCAGGGCGAGCGTCCGTGAGTGGGTCCCTGGAAACCGCCGCACTGGAGAACTGCGGGCAACCGGCCCCGTTTTACAGATGGGGAAACTGAGACCGCTTCAGGGTCACTCGCCCTTTTGGCATCTGCTCCAGCCGCTTCCTCCAGCCCCTGTGGCGAGGGAAGTTCCTGAAGGGGCTGGGCGAGTGGGCCGTTTTGGCTTAGCAGGAGGGGCTGTCTGGGTGGGCGAACCCGCCCTGCTGAGTCAGCATCCCCAGCCACCTTTGCTGTGATCTGGAGTCTTGGCGAATGCGACCTGCTTACCGAGCAGCCTGTTGCCTACACAGCGCTGCGGGGGAGGGGGCGGATGGGTGGTGGAGAGAGAAGCATCAGCTCCCCTCTCATCTTTGGGAGCCTCAGTTTCCCCATCTGTAAAGTAAGAATAATAATGTGTCTCCTGCATTGAGAGGTGTCAGGATTAAATGAAAAAAACAAATGGAAAATAGGTTCGAAGCATGCAAGTGAGCAGTTATTATTCTCTTTAGTGTAATAAAGATGGGTTTCTCAAGTCGGAAGACAGGACCTAGTAAATGTGAGATAAGTATGGAGTCTGCTTTTTGTTTTGTTTGGATAATAGCTTTATTTAGCTATAATTCACATACTATATAATGTATCCATTTAAATTTTACATGTCAGTGGGTTTTAGGATATTCAGAGTTGTACATCCATCACAATAGTTTTAGAACACTTTGATCACCCAGGGTCTGCATTTAATAAAAAGGTAGAGGGCCTCCCACAGGGTGGCAAATGGTGGACTGGCCAGTTTTCCCTAGGCACCGCAGGTCAACAGTGGCCAGATGTGTCAAATGGAGCCCACTGCAGTGGTGGGAGTGATCTGGAAAAGCCACTTAAGTGTCACAATGAGTAGATGTTGGCAGGTTCACAGGACTTGGTGCAGTGGGGAGGAGGCTGTCCCAGGCAGATGGCAAAGCTTAGAACTAGGAAGTGCCCTTGACATGGATAAAGCCTGGCCCCAGTGGTGTGGAAACACTCACCTCCCCCATCCTGCTTCAGGCCTGTGTCTCATGACACAAAATGTGCAGTGTTGATAATAATCATCTACTAAGTACTTGTCGCGGCCAGACCCTGTCTGAGTTCTTAATGTATTTGAATCCTTACAACAACCCAGTCCTTATTCCCTTCCCAAAAGATGCAGTTACTTGCTGGGGCAGAGCAGAGCTGGGAATGAAACCCGTGTGCCCCTGCTCTAAATCTTGGCTATGCCACCAACCAGCTGGAGGATCCTGGGTAGGTCCCTTCCTTCTTGGGCCTCGGTTTCCCCATCTGTACCACAAGGGGGTTGGACTCTTAAGATCCAGCAGAGACTTTCCAGGACTCTGTCCTCTGGGAGGTGTGCCAGCTCTGGGTGATGGTGGTTCCCCATCCCCCCACCCCCCCGAATGCAGACACACTTGCACCCATATTCCAGACACACTCCTCCAGCCCTGGCCTTTTCCAAACACTGCCAGCTGCTTCCCCTCTGTCCCAAGCTGGCACCTGAGTGTATCTGAGTCATGGGCTGGCTCAGAACTGGGTCCGCAGTGGCACAGGCCCAGCCCTTGGATCCTAAGGGACATTGTGTTGCTGAGAGGCAGGTCAGGAGTGGCCATGGAGGAGGGAGTGATGGTTTCTGGTGGACACCAGGGAAGGCTTCTTAGAAGAGGCGTTTTGAGCTGGTCCTTGAATAGCTGTTGTGGTTGAGGCATTCTGAGTGGCAGAGACAGGTGAGCAAAGGCAGAAAGGCTAGAAAGTCAGAGGCTTCATTCATTCATGCATTCATTCATTCAACAAGTGCTTATAGTGTGGCAATGAGGGTGTCAGGGGAACAGCAGTGAACACAAGAGCATTCCCCCTCTCAAGAGCTCTGCAGTCTGGTCGGGGAGACACAGCAGCACACGTAGCAGTCAGGCCAGAGGTGAAGGAGGGCAGTGGAGGCATGTGGAGGGCAAGGAGGTCAGACATAGAGGCTTGATCCCGTCTGGGGCATTGGGAGGTCTCTCTGTGGCAACACCCATGCTAAGACTTGAAGGAGGAGAGGGGGAGGGAAGCAAGACAGGAGAAGGACGCCCTGCAGGCAGAGGCAACAGCAGCATGTTTTAGGGGCCCCGAGGTGGGCAAAGGCGGGTGAGGAAAGGGTGAGGAAAGGAAAGGGTATGGGAGACGGGGCTAGAGAGGGGGAGGGGCCTTGGGGCTTGGGAGGTTCTTTTCCCTCAGGGCAGAGGGAGCCTCAGAAGGGCTGGAGAGTAGAGCCTGCCTGGGGACTGGGGCTTTGATTGCCCGACTCGGGAAGGTGGGCCCTGGCCTCCAGGCAGCTGATGTAGGAAGTGGAGAGAAAACTGGCATTGGCAGGACAATGTCTGGCAGACCTCCCCCCGACCACCCTAACCATAGAAAAGAGGATGGTGCACTAAGGTATTATGTCCCCAAAGCCTTTCACTTTTGGCATCCACCCATTTTCCTGACGGTGACACCGAGGCTCAGGAAGGAATAGGGACTTGCCCAAAGCCCTTTTGTCCCCCAGGTTGGGACACAGTGTGGGTGGGGATGTTTGTGAGCCCCGAGGAGACACAGAACCTTGGCTCTCTTTTGCCTTCCTCCCAGAATATGCTGCCATCAACTCCATGTTGGACCAGATCAACTCCTGTTTGGACCATTTGGAGGAGAAGAACGACCACCTCCACGCCCGCCTCCAGGAGCTGCTTGAGTCCAACCGGCAGACACGCCTTGAGTTCCAGCAGCAGCTCGGGGAGGCTCCTAGCGATGCCAGTCCCTAGGCTCTGGGAGCCTCCAACCAGCCCCAACCCTGTCTTCCTGGGCTAGGCTGTGGCCTGGGCACTCACCACCTGGCTTAGATACCTTCTTAAGGGCGGGTCTGCAGGTCCCTCTAGTAGGTCTGCCTGCCTGGGCCACCCTTCTGGTACTTCCTTTGGCATGCCTGGGCCAGCCCCCAACACCTGACGTCCCCTCCTGGGGTCAGGTGTGGGCCTGCGACCCACCCACCTTGCCTGCCTGCCCAATTCCAGGACACTCCCCACTCTGCCCAGGCCTTGAGCATCCACATTAAATGGGTCTCCAACATCACTGTGCCTCTCCTCTGTATCCTGGGGTGAGGACCCCACTGGCCACTAGCGGTGAACAGGTCAGTGAAGGCATTCCAGGCACTGATCATACACTGATGGCTCACGGGCCTGCTGGTAGGCCTGGGGTTCTTGGCTTTCTTGTATTTCTGGACACAGAGGGTACAGGTGAGGCAGGGCTTCCTCCCCACCTGGTGCACTCCTGGCCAGCAGCTGCCTCCTCAGCCCAGCCCATCAGACACGCTGTGTGACCCAATGTGATACACTCAGCTTCTCTGGGTACTAGGGCCTTTCACTCAGCCAGCCAACAGCAATTCATGCTGTGTAACCTTGGCCATCATCCTCTTGCTCCTGGCCTCAGTCTTCTCCGCTGGCCAATAACAGGGTTGGTCTGGCTGTCTATCTCTAAGGGTCATTCCAAATGGGGAAATAGCCCATGGAAAGAGCCAGCTCAGCCTCGGCCCCGTTCACAGATGATTCATCTTAGGGTCGGCTGACAAGGGGGGGGGGGACCAGAGGAGTGGGGAGGGTCCCCACTCCTGCACTTAAGTTCCCACAGGGTTCAGGTGGACAGAAAGGCCAGCACAGAGCCAGAGCTCAGGCCCAGGACCAGTTGTATGAACTTCAGCAAGTCACTTGACCTTGCTAGGCCTCTTCACCTGTTTCTTCACTTGTAATCTGGAGATAACAATAAGACCTGCCCCCTAGGGTCCAGACTCTGAAGGCTGAGGCAGATCTAAGTTGAAGGTGCTTTCCCTAGCCCCGACCACCTCATCAAGAGGGAAGCAGACTCTGGGGGAGGTGAAGTGCCTTGTGACCTCAGAGTCCCTGGTTAGGGAGCCCGTCTTTGGCCTTCCAGCTCGGCCACCACACCGTGCCCAAAGAGGGTGGGTTCTGGCTGAGAGCTGGCAGGGTTGCCCCCTCACCCTGTCCACCCAGACAGAAAGGCTGGTGGGCCCTGTACAGCCAAACTACCTTCTTTTATTAGATTTTCAGTAAAAACACCAACCATGTCAAAATTTCCACACAGACTTCTAAAAAGCAAAGCAGACCTAGACCCAGACGGGATGGGCATGAGGAGCTCCCTCTATCAGGTTTTGAGGCGGGTTGAACGCCGGGGAAGTGGGGGAGGAGGGGGTTGGGCTGTCACCTTGCTGGGGGTTTTAGCTGTGTCCTGGGTGCTGGGCTGGGTGGGCGCGCGGCCACCAGAAGTGAACAAAGCAGTCAGGGCGTTCCGGGCGTTGATTGCACACCGGCGGCTCACGGGCCTGCTGGTAGGGCTGGGGTTCTTGGCCTTCTTGTATTTCTGGACACAGAGGGTGCAGATGAGGCAGGGCTGCCTCCCCACTAGGTACGCTCCCTGCCGGCGGCTGCCTCCCCAGCCCGGCTGACGCTGCACCGGACACACTGTGTGATGCCAGGAGATGTCCTCAGCCTCCCCGTGCCAGAGCTCTGGAGCTAACAGCCTGGCCCTCGGCATCGCCACCCCCCCCCCCGCCCCCCGCCAGGACAGCAGAAAGAGCTGGGCACTACCCCTGTTCTGATTCCCTCTGTGGGCAGGGCCTTCTGTTGGGGGGTTGTGCCCCAGGGCTGAGGCCTTACCCATCAGCCAGGGCAGGTGGGGCAGGAAGCCTGGCTCACCTGCAGGTTCTCGAAGTGGGCCAAGGACTTGCAGTGGGAGAGCTGTGCCCCCGAGTTGCTGTGGTAGAACTTGTGGCAGATGCGGCAAATGTACCCCATCACGGGCACCAGGAAGTCCACACCTGTAGGACGGCAGCATCTGTGCACTCGTCCCTCCAGGCCAACCCGTGTCCCGCCCTCCCTAGGGGCCCATTTGCTCACCCAGCCTCTGAGTGGGACGAGGGGAGGCGGGGTCAGGGCTTGGGTCTTACCGTATGCAGTACTGGGGCTATAGGTCTCGGAGCCTTTCCACTCCTCTATGGATATATCTCTGGACCTCACCTGGAAATAGGCAAGTGTGGGCCTCAGTTCTGACTTCCCTGAGCTCTTCGACACCACTCCCTTGCTACCCAGGAGGATGATCCCCAGGAGGTTGTGGGTGGCATTCTCTGAGCCTTTGCACATGCCTATCCTGCCAGAGTGCCCTTCCCGACCTATACTTTTTTGGGTTCAGCTCCATCAGTCCCCTCCTCCAGGAAGCCCTCCATAATCCATGCCAGGTGTGCCCGACACATCACAAGTGTCGTCTCTGAACTCCATAACAACCTTCTACACTTCGCTCATTTTACAGAAGAGGAAACAGGTCCAGGCACAGTAACTCACTGGCCCAGGGTTTACGGAGGAGCAGCATATTTAACCCTGGTGGGCCCCAGGCCCTCGTGACATTTCTAACCACGAGCCCCCTGCCAGCTTCCTGAATTCCTATCTGATGTTGCAGTGACCTGCTCAGGTGACTAAGGACCCCTCCTCCTACCTACCAGACATGAGCCCCTTCCAGACGGGGCCATCTGATTCCAGCCACAGCAGCCCATGCTTAGTAGCGCCCTCCTCCACTTACCAAGCAAACAAATGTGCCTTCCAGGAGTGACAACCACTCCCATTTGCCACCCCCGCCTCAGGCCGGGCTTCGGCCCTTCCTTAGAGCCTGAGTTGGGACTCTTAGTTCTAAGCAGAGGAAATGGGGGCGGGGGGGGGGGGGTGGCTCAGAGAAGGCGAGGGGCTTGCCTGAGGTCATACCATGGCCAACTGCTGAGTAACAAAGCGATCTCACATCAAACCTGCATAGGGCTGGAGGCCACCCTTGCTACACTACATCCACAGGCCCTCCACAGCCCCTCCACGATGCCCCTTTGCCTGGCTCCCCACCCCCCCACCACCCCCGGACTACAAGGGCAAGCTCTGGGAGGGCAGGGCCAGGCCTTAATCCCCATGTATCCCCACATCAAGCACCAGGGCATGGCTCAGAGGAGCTGCGGTGTTAGGAGCACAGGCTCTGGCATCTCACTTCCCAACATCCAAGTGGGTGGGTCTCTGCCAGGAAAGTGCTTGGTACATAACTGGCACACGGTAACTGCTCAAAAAGTGTCGTCTGCTATGGGTGTCGTCATCATCATCACCTTATGCTGACTCTTCTGTGTCCCCTGCATAGTTCCCTCCGTGCCCTTATTGGCCTAAGATGCCCTTTCCCTTCCTCAATGCAGGTCAAAATTTCAGCCAGATTTTGAGGTCCTCACCCATGTAACCGGCCGCCCTGCAGTCATCGTGATGTGTATTTATACCTAGCCTTACGGAATACAGTCCTATTTGTACGAAATTGTGGCACCCGTTAGTGCCTACAAACGTCAGCACTGTGCCCCCTGGCCCTGGGAGGTGGGGCGAGGTCCCGCCTGGGCTGGGAGCCCAGCCTCCAGCCTGCCTCCCACCCCACCTCGCCCCCCAAGTACCTGCTTGCAGAATTCTTCCTCAACCTCAATCTCTTCTTCTTCATCCTCCTCCTCCTCCTCCTCTTCTTCATCGCCCTCAAAGCAGCCCACAGCGTCCACCGTGATGAAGTGGTCCTCATCTTGACCGGCGATCTCCTTCTCAAGCATCTTCAGCTGCCCCGGAGAGTGAGCCAGGCTCAGGTCAGCTCTGGGCAGCCTAAGGGCCACACCCCACCCACCCCACAACTCTGAGCGTCCCAATCCCTCCAGACCTGGTATGAGTTCAGGCTGGGAAAAACCTCAACTTGCTGTGTGGCCCTGGCCAAGGCTCTGTACCTCTCTGGGCCCATGTCCTGCGAGGGAGCTGGGGTTACCTCCTTGGCTTTGTCCTTATGCCCCTGGGACTTCACATGCTCCACAAACTTGCGGGGGGTCTTGAAATAGCGGTTGCAAACAGTGCAGAAAGGTCGCAGGGATTGCTTGGCAATCTGGGGAAAGGAGGGCAGGCCGAGTGGGTGGCAGGCAGTGTCCCCGGGTGCAGCCAGGCTGTGCCCAGTGAGATCTCATCTCCCACCCGCAGACTACCACATCTGTAACCAGCTGGCTGTGCCCCGCCCCTTTACCAGAACATGGGCAAACATATCCACTCCCTGTGCTGTTGGCTACAAGACGGGATGGCAGATGGCAACAGGACAGAGAGAAGACGAGCCGGGGAGAGAGAGTAGCCGCCAAGAGGACCCCACCAGCCCCGTGGCTGAATGACAGGATGAGATGGAGCTTCACCCACTTGGAAAAATGGAGAAACGGAAGCCCAAAGAGGAAACACCGAGAAGCCACGCTTCTGAGTTATGACCATCCAGAGATAAAGAGTGCAATTGTCTTTCCGTCCCCAACCTCGGCTCCCTCCTTCCCAACCCTGGGCTTGGAGATAGATGTGTGGGTACCTTCGCAGCACACAGGCCCTCATACCTTGTGGTCCTGAGTCCTGCGGTGCTGGATCAGGTCCCCCATGTAGTAGACCTGGCAGGTGTTACACCAACGCCTTGGCGGGGGCTCTCTGAGTGACGGCAACCAAAACAAGTATATACAGTGGGATGCTGTCCTTGTTGGAAAGACAGCCGCTCTCCCAAGATGCTCCCCATAAATGTAATGCAGTTCCAACAGGAGTTTTTTAGAAACTTATCAATGGTTCTGAGATTCATCTGGAAGAATCCTTAAACAAGAATAATAACCAAGGAGGAAGGAGAGGCAGCCAGTCTGAAGGACTGGCCTCAGGGGGCCAGGTCAGGATTCAAGGGGTGACGTCATCAGGAGACAGTTCAGTGAATCTCCCGCACCTAAAGCCTGTTAACAGACGGGCCGCATCCTTCTGCTTTTCTTGTGTCACGAGATCCCAAGCTCATTCTGCACGTGGCAGTTTTGAACCTGTTCTAACCTGATGTTGCATCCTACCTGCTTCCTCGTTCTCATGAATTCCCTCCCGTTGTCCTGTTTATTAGAAGCACTCCACCAAGTGAACAAGCCTGATCTAACTAATCCCGCAGGTTTCGATACTCTAGAAAGTTTCCAATTAAAATCTGTCACCATTACATTACTCTGCAAGGAACATCTTTGTGAATCATCTTTCTCCTGTATTTATGATTATTTCACCTAAGTATAATTCCTAGGTCCGCAAGCAGGGAGATGTTTAAAGGTCGAGAACATACTGCACAACCACGTAGGAAGTTCTTCTCAAAGAAGCACCTAACAGAGACACCGCTGCCTCTGGAGAGAGGGTTCCGTCACCCAGAGCGTGCGGACAGGGAGCTCCAAGCTGTGACCCTCTGTAAGCGCTCAAGGCTGAGTCCCCAACCACTGCCTCGGGGACTGTCCAGCCTGTGAAGGAGTTTGGTTCGGCCTCCATAGGCTTTGTTTCATCTTGATTCTGAGCTAGCTGCTAACATTTTGAAATTGGGAGATTTCACATACCAAGCTGGGTTTCTAGATTCTCTGGAACAATTAGGAGACCTGGAGCTGTGGGGCAGCTGTTCTGTGACAGAGCCCATGTCCTCCAGCATGGCCTGAGGCAGTGCCTACCTGCTTTCCACCCCCCCCCACCCCTCCAGCCCCCCAGCAGGCCTCCATGACTGCCCACAGGGTGTTGAAAGGTCTTGTGTCTTCCACCAGGCCTTCTTAGCCCAAGAGCTAGTTTTGGACTCCAGGAGGGCACATATTTTGGGTCAATGAAGCCCCTATGGCAATGAAAAAGGGGTGACACAGTGTAGCTGTAACCTCAGGCCACAAGGTGACGATCCTCACCATTGTGTGTCCCCACCCCCCCCCCCAGCTGGGGTCAGCACATAAGCCGGAGAAGCAGGGCTCTGTGCCACAACCCACTTCCTTCCCATGTGGGTGGTCCCACTGTTCCTGCCTGGATGGAGCCTTAAGAGACCATCTAGTTCATGAATTCTTACACTGCATCCTTCACCAGGCCATTTTACAGATGAGGAAAACTGAGGCCCGAGGCTAAACCATTAATGGTGCGGAGAGGCCTCTGGCAGAGGGCAATGCTTAACCCAAAGGCGGACCTTGAAGATGGCAGACTCAGGGCCCTTCCCAGCCACGCCTGGCCTGCAAGACTGTCTACCCCCCAGTACAGAGCCTCCGAGATCCCCCACTCACTCGTCCTCTCTCTCCAGGACATCCCGGGGCACGGGCAGCAGGGACAGGAGGCAGGCTTGGCTCATGTGCTGGATCTCCCCCAGACGCTGCTGGTGCTGGGCCCCCGCCATGTGGTCCTGGAACTCCTGTAGCCAGCAGAGCGAAGGATGGGCCTGAAGAACGAGCCCCGGAACAGCGAGCAAGGGTGGAGGAGGAGGCCTCCAACCTCGGCTTCATGGCCACCCCGCCGCTGCCGAAGCCGTCTCTCTTACAACAGCCCCGTGGGGGCCACAGAAGGATGGTGAACTGAGACACCAAGTGGGCACAGAGCAGCCGGAGCTTCTGCTCCTTCCGGAGACTGTGTGGGCCCCTCGAAGGCAGGGAGCAGTCCCATTAACCTCCGGATCCCATGGCTCTGCTCCGGATGACAGAGGTCGCAATAGCAAGGGTAATAATAATTATTGTTATTATTACGGGCCTAAGGCTGTTATTAACGTGCCGCTCGCTCCAGGGGGCGCTTGGGGCTCGTGATTTCAATGTCAGGTCTCTGAATCCTTGGAACCGCCGGGTGAGGTGGGTTCTAAGCGTTTCTTCATCTGATGCGCGAGGAAATGGGAGTCATAAAGAGGAGAATTCACCTCCTGAGGTCTACGCGGCCGGTCAGGGCTGATTTACACCCGGTCTGCCGGACTCTAAGTTCCTAACTTCTTGGCTGGTCAGGAACTGTTTTCAGGGCAAACGCGCAGCTGCCCTGGAGGGTGCTCACGGGGCCCTTGCGGCCACTCAGGCGCCGCGGGGAGGCCTGGGCGTCCGCCAGAGACACCCTCCACTCTGCCCACCGGCCCTCCCCCCGTACCGGGGCCTGGCTGGCAGGTACCTGCTGGCTGCTGCAGCTGGCCTTGCAAAGGTAGCAGAAGAACTGGAGGGTCTGCTTCGAGGGAGGGCTGGCGGAGGCAGGGGTGGCGGAGGTAGAGTCACCCGCGCGGGGCACGGGCGTGAGGGGGACTGTGCTGAAGGCCCGGCTGTCACTGCTCTGCAGGATGGTGACCTTCAGGGAGCCCCCGGCACCCCACACCTGCACCGGGAACGGGGGCAGAGCTACCACCAGCTGGGCACCTACGGCGGGCCAGGCCCCGTGCTAAACACCCGCGAGCAGGGTCTCACCGGGCCCTCCTGACAGCCCGCTTCACAGATGGGGACACTGAGGCACTGAGCTGGCGGGTGACTGCCCCGGCTCACAGGGCTAGGCAGTACCACAGCCGGGACTCAAACCCAAGCCCACCCAACTGTGAAGTCCACCCCACCCCACCCTCACGTGACAGACGGAGACACGGAGACACCAGGAAGGGAACGGGTTTGGCCACGATCACACCAGGCGGCAGAGCTGGGACCCAGACGGCACGCATAGGCCTGCCCTCTGTGTTCTCTCCGCTAGAGCAGTGCTCCCCCGTCAGGGACCAAGGGCTCTATTTCAGGGATGAACACGTTGGAAGGGACTTGTCACCAAAAGTACCTCTAGTTCTGCAGAGCAAAGGCATGTGAAGGCAGCACACCACACAGGAGCTTGACGACCCTCCATCAAACCCACGGCCCCGGCAGAGGGCGGCTGTCACCTTTCACGGGTGGGGAAACACAAGGGGTCCTCCCGCCGCCGGGCCCCGCGGTAAGCAGACAGCCACGGTAGCGTATCTACCCACCCCTAGCATCTCTCTTGCCCTTTTTTCACATTCTCCCACATCCAGACCGCTGGTCAACTCCTCCTGGCTCTCCACGCTGACCTGGGAGCCTCCTGGCTCTGGCGAGGCCTCCTTCAGGCCTGAAATGACAGAGGGGTCCATCTCCCACCCAGGCCCAAAGCGATCCGGGCCCGAGAGCCACTGTTTCTACCCACAGCCAGGACCTTGAAGCCTCTGGTGGAGACAATGCCAGGGGAAGGGCAAAGGGTCCAGGCCGAACTGTCCCATCACGGGGCAACTGGGAGCCAGTGCTCACTTACCTGCTCCGGCGTCTCTCGGATTTGGTGGTGGCTCCGGCACCGTGGAACGAACCGGAACCGGTGCTTGCTCCGACGCTGGCATGGACACCTGCGGCCAGGTCTGAGGCTGCCCCTCAGTCCGGTCAGGGGGCTGCGCGGGAGGCTGTCCTGGTGGCTGCTCTGGTGGCTGGACCTGGGGATATGTCTGCGTCTGTGCCAGCTGCTGCAGCTGCGCCTGCCCAGGGGGCTGGGGATGTGCCTGGCGCTGCACCTGTTTCTGTGGCTCGGCCTCCTTCTGCACCTGCTGCAGCTGCACCTGCTGCGGCACCAAGTGGTCTGGAGAGGTCTGCGTCTGTGCCTGTTTCTGCAGTTTGGGCCGTGCCTGGGTGTCCCCTGGAGGCGGGGGTGGCGGCGGCTGCAGCTGCGGCTGCGGCTGCGTCTGCGTCTGCGTCTGCGTCTGAGGCTGCACTTGGGCCTGGATCTGCAGAACCCGCGGCTGGAATCGTGGCAGCACTCGGGCTTCCGGCGGCTCAGGCAGCAGCTCAGGCGTCTGGGTCTGCTTCGGTGCCGTGGTCCGGGCCTGAGGCTGGACTTTCGCCTGCAGCTGCCCGGGGGCCCCCTTCTCTGCGGGCAACTCCGAGCTAGGGAGGATTGAAAGAGATCTTCCGATGTCTCCCAGTTGGCCCCAGGGGCTCCTCAAAAAGGCCAAGACCCACGTTCAGTCCTAGTTATAGCACGTGCGAGCCCGAGCCGGGCATTTGGCCGAGCCCCTCCGGCTCTCCAGGCCCCAGTTGTACCTAAATAAATGGGCAGGACAGGATCACTCGCCCCCGCCTCCCACCACCTGCTATTATGTATCCAAGGCCCTGCAAAGCCGCCCATCCTCCGCCCACTCTGAGGTCCCAGATGCACATGTTCACCTCTCCGAACTGGCCACCAGGTGACTCAGGCCCAGTGAAGATACCGGAGACTCTCTGGCCTGGGGTCTTCCCAAGTAAGATGCAGAATTGGGTTTGACCTTCCTCCAAGCCAAAGGTCAAGGCCCTTTCCTTGTTCCAGCTCTCTATAAAGGGTCCTGGCCATCAGCTACACCCACCCCCGGGCTTTGCAAGAATGAGAGTACAGGGCCCCTGGGCCCAGGGAAGGTTTTCAGCATCGGTTACCTCTTTGACCTCTTAGCCGGTGGCTCCGATGCCTCACAAGACTCGGGCTCAGGTGCTACAGTGTGTTTCTCTTTAGCGATGCCATCTGGGCAGGGTGGGGAATCTTGGTCTGGAACGGAGGGCAGATGAGTGACCGCCAATGCCATGAGCAGCACAAACTAGGAGCTCCCCCCTCGAGGTGGGGCCTGGGCTCGCCCCACACCAAGATCCCTGCCTCCCAGGTCTGCCTCCATCACTGACCCCTGCACCCGCCTGCCCCAACCTGTGTCCCACCCGGAGGGCTAGCAGCCTGCCTCCCTTACCTTCTGGTGTGTCTGTTCGGGACTCGACAACTTCCTCAGACCCCTCTGGGGGGTCTGACTTGTCTTCCACGGGCACCGTCTGGGAAGAAGAATCCTGCTTCCTTTCAGAAACTGTTTTTGACACCTGCCACCCACCCTCGTAAGCAACCCCCTGGCCCAAGAGCAGCTTCAACAGTCCCGCAGGGGATGAAGAGCTGCCCAGAGACGATCCTCAGCACCCCAGGAATCCTGTGTAGGCTACCTGGCTGTTAACCCAGATTTGGGGGATACAGAGCCCCCTCCTGGCGGGCCCATGGTGCTGCCTGACTTCCCAATCACCTTCTCCACAAAGCAGCCGGAAGGGTCCTTCTAACACGCAAACCTGATCATGTCTTTTGTCTCTTTCAGGCTGAAACCCTCCTGTGACTCCTCCGACTCTAGAGTATTCCTTCCTCACCCAAGCCGACCCAATCTGCCCTCTGCCCCTACGCCCCCGCCTCCAGCCAACTCCCCACTAGCCTCCTCGCCCTCTCTACGTCCACCCTGGCCTTCTCTCTGGTTCCCCAAGGTCCTAGGTCTCTCCCTGCCCCAGGGCTTCACCCAGAGCCTCAAAGGCACTTCTTGCGGGAAGCCCTCCTGACCCCAGAGTAGATAGACCCTTAACACAGGCCCAGAGGACCTTGGGCTTCCTTTTTGTGGCATTTGCCACAATGTGAATTAACTGGTGGGAACATTATTTGCATTCACGTCTTACCACTGCTAACACCCTCCTCCCCAGGCTAAGACCTCCAAGGAGGGTCAGGCCAGTCACACCGTCTGTACCACTGGGGCTCCTACCAGACTTACTTTAGATGTTTGCTAAATAAATGCACAGCTCTGGCTGGTCCTGGGCACTCCGGTTAGTCCCAGGAGCCTGCCCACAGCCTCTGTCCCTCCTCCTAAGCCCGAGGAACCAGCGCTGAGTGGAAACATGCAGCCCATCAGGACTCCATGCCCTTCAGAACTACCTGCCTCTCACCCTGCATGACACGGGCCCTCCTGTCCTGTAAGGCTCTGGGTCTGTCTTGACAGCTGTGCGGCATGGGGCAGCCTCCACCATACTTCCTGAGCCTCAGCTTTCCCATATGTAAAATGGGTGGGGGAGAACACCGGACA
The DNA here is from genome assembly GCF_007474595.2 of Lynx canadensis. Lineage (NCBI taxonomy): Eukaryota > Metazoa > Chordata > Mammalia > Carnivora > Felidae > Lynx > Lynx canadensis. The sequence goes on from NC_044315.2 coordinate 86,746,583, forward strand.
AGACCATGTTAGGAGGGGCCCAATGGGCAGGTTGGAGGCCAGGACCGCTCTCTGGAGGGAAATGCCTCACTTCCAGATGTGGGCTGGCCTGAGAGCAGCCCAGAAAGGGCAGTGTCATCCCTGCCCCTGGAATGCTCTCAGAAGGGTGCCATATGTGAGGGGCTGCCGGGACATTCAGGGACACGACAGTCCCAGAGAAGCTATTCCCTCGACTCTTTCTGCTTCTGTCAAGGACTGACTCTGCTTATATCAGGGTGAGCCTCCTTCTAATGCCTTGCACCCTCTTCAAGGCCCAAGGAGGTGGCGGTGCAGCTCCAGAACCTTCCAATGACAACACTGTAGAGTTTAGGGTCCTGTAATGTTGTTTTACCCTTTCCTTTCTTTCACTTCTGTGTACAGCAATTCTTTTGGACTGCTTTTGAAATTTCAGGTAGTGACATAATGTTTCCTTGTTAAATAAATGTAACTGAGGAGAAGCGAATTCATTTAAAGCTCAGCTACTACAGTTAGTAACCCCTGGCCGCGGGTGCCTGGCTTTTGAGTTTTCCAAAGGTAGCAAGCCAAATGGAGATACATGCCAGAATTTGGAGACTCAATACAAAATAAAAAGGAATGCAAAACGCCTCATTCGCGTCTTAAAATATTGATTGAAGGTTGAAGTTGTCATGTTTTTTACGTATGAAGTTAACTCAAATCTGTTACCGAAATTCATCTCACTGGTTTCTTTTTACTTTGTTAATGTGATGGCTAAAGAAATTTAAATTCCATTTATGCCTCATGTTTTATTTCTATAGGGTGGCGCTGGTTTACCCAGAACTGTGACAGGACACTTAATACAAATACAGTGTTATGGGTCATTTGTATCTCCGTGTGTTTACAAAGAGAGAAATATCAGGTAAACAACAGGATTGGTGGCGTTTGGACATGGCAAAAGTTCCATCAGAGAGTCACAAAGATCTGAAATTTGGGAAACACTAGACAAGTCCAACTCACTAACCCCTTCCCCCTTTTTACAGATGGGGAAACCGAGGACAAAAAGGGATGTGACCTGCCCAAAGGCCCAGTGTGTGCCAGAGTGGGTGGAGTTAGGCTGATACCAGGTATGACCTTCCCACGCCCATCCCCACCTGCTGCGCCCCAGCCATCACTCACCTTGCGATTGGGGGTGGTGGAGGAGGGGGTGCGGGCCTGTTTCTGGGGAGTCCGCCCTGAAAGGTTGATCTGGGAGGGGTTTATGGGGACCCCAACAGGAGGGGCCCCCAGCAAGGACTGCCGAGTGGCCTGGGGAAAGAACTGCTGTAGATTTGGGGTGGCCAGCTGGGGGACCGTGAGGCTGGGGCCCGTCAGGTTCGGGGTTGGCAGGTTGTAGCCACGGAGGTTACCTGCAGGCAGGAAGAGGGGAGAAGAGGTTAACAACATGGTTGGACGGTAGAGGCCAGGGTCAGGCATCAGCCCCCCAAAGCATCACGGAAACAGCACAGATCACTTGAAAGGGAACCCTTCCCATACAAGGGCAGCCAGAGGAGGGAGATGAGAGCCAGAGGCCCACCCCCACCTTGGGCATTAATGGTGAAGGGGCCTTAGGGCTGGTTTCCTGCTCCAGCTGAGGAGGAGAGAGGCACTGCCTTCTCCCTCTCCAGATGCCTCCCTGGTCCCCGGCTGCCTCCCTGGTCATGCTCCCAGTGCATTCCCAGCAACCCCACTCACCCGCAGGCATGCTTTAGGGTACACCTTAAGGTATGCGACAGACCCAGCACAGGACCCATAGGGAGAACCAGCAAGTTGACTGACTGGTCACTGGAATAATAAAACACTCTCCTACCCCCATCCCTCTACCCCTTCATCAAAAGTCTACTGGGAACCAGGGGCGCCTGGGTGGCGCAGTCGGTTAAGCGTCCGACTTCAGCCAGGTCACGATCTCGCGGTCCGTGAGTTTGAGCCCCGCGTCAGGCTCTGGGCTGATGGCTCGGAGCCTGGAGCCTGTTTCCGAGTCTGTGTCTCCCTCTCTCTCTGCCCCTCCCCCGTTCATGCTCTGTCTCTCTCTGTCCCAAAAATAAATAAACGTTGAAAAAAAAAATTAAAAAAAAAAAAAAAAGTCTACTGGGAACCAGGCACTTGCTAAGCACTTTGCATGCGCGGCCTCCGTCACTGGGCCCAGCCACCATCAGGGTAGGTATTAAGATCTCTACTAATGACAAAACAGACGCAAAGCAGAGATGTAACTTGCCCAAGATCTCTGCACATTCTGCCTTTGCCCCTCCCCATGCTGCCTAAACCCTTCTGTAGCTCTCTGCTGCTTGGAGAGAAGCCCATTCCTCACCTTGCAGGGTCTGGCCCTGCCCTCCTCCCAGACCTCCTTTCTTGCCCTCCTCCCCACACACGTACCCACTACATTTCAGCCACAGGCTTCTGTGCATTACCTCAACAAGCCTGGTTTCTTCCCGCCTCTGGGCCTTTGCACATGCCATTCCTTCTGCCTGAGCTGTTCAGCGCCCACTACCTCCTGGTCATCCTTCAGGCCTCCCTTTAGGTGTTTATCCTCTGAGAGACCTTCCCACATTTTCCCTGTGTCCCCAGAGGCAGACTTTCTTCCCTGTTCTAGAACCAGCTGCACAATTTCCTTGTCTGCTTCCCATTGCCCACCACCCAACCACACTGGGAACTCCTTAAAGGCAGGCACCTCATCTAACTCAGAGGCCCAGTGCTCAAGAAGTGTTTGAGCCATAAAAGACAGTTCAAATCCTTGCCCCAAAGCTGGGACAGGAAGCACAGGATTGAAAGCGTGGGTCAGATGTGCTGTAAGAGCTAGTTTGAGTCCTACAGCCCAAGCTCTGTGGCCTAGAGCAAATCATTTCCCTCTTCTTAGCCTCAGTTCCCTCATCTGTACAATGGGATAATAATAGTGCCTGATTCACTGTTTTATGAGGATTCGATGACATATGCGAGTGTGCCTGGTATAGAGTCAGCGTTCAGTTAACATTAAAACAAATACATGTACACATATGTGCAGAGAGCCAACCGGCTCTTAAAAACAGTAAGATCAAGAGATCTAAAAGATCTAAAAGAAAAATGGACAAAGGACATGGACAAGTCACAAAAAGAAATATGAATGTTGAAACAGACAAATATAAAACGTTTGGCTACACTAACACTCCAAGAAATGTAAACTGAAAGATTAATGATATAGCTTTTTTGCCAACCAAGTTAGTAAGTTGTATGCGTGTATACATATATATATATATATATATATAAAAAGCATATAATACCCAAGGTTGCCGTGGGCATGGTGAGACCGACACTGTCAGACGTGGCTGGTGGCATTGCAAACTGGTCCAGTCCTTGGGGAAAGCAAGTTGGCAATACTTATCAAGAGCCATAAAACATCCATCCCCCGACCCAGTCATCCACTTTTGGGAATCCACTCTAAGAAAATAGTCTCAAACGTGATATTCATCCCAGGGTTATTTAAAACAGAAAAAAAAAAAGAAGAAGAAGAAGAAGAAGAAGAAGAATACGGGAAAAAAAAAAGGAAAAAAGGGGGAAAAAAAGGAAGCAGCTGAGTGTAGGTACGCAAGAGCAAAACAAAACAGCTGTTAAAAAATAATCTTTACAGAGACTGTCAAATCATCTGGTAAATGACCAAGTCATTCTACTCCATGAAAAAGAAACAAGATATAGCTTTTCACTTACATCAATAACCAACCACAATCATATACAAATTCCCAAGTTTGTGCCTAGAAAAAAATTGGGAGGAAATACACCAAAATCTTCACGGGTGTTTTTTATTGTTGTTGCTATTGTTGCTTTCCTTCAGGAGGTGAGTGAGTCTATCTATGACAATTTGGGTTTTCTTGTCCTCTCAAACATTTGTTTTCACTTTTCTTTGAGGAGTGTGACTTTTTAAATGGGGAAGAAAAGGGGGGATACATACTATATGTATACATCGTGGGTCCCTGTGTGTGGTTTTCTCTCTCCAACTATCCATTGATCCTTTGTCAATCAGCTCCAGGACCATCCCCGCCTACGTGGCAGGGCTGAAGAGTGACAGCCACCACATCTTCTGACCTGGCAGCATACCCAGCTGGATGGCAGGATAGCCTGGTGTCTAAGAACATGGCTCTGGGCTCTAATTCTCCCTCTAATCCACATCTACTCCCTGGGTGACCATGGGCACATGATGCCTCTCTAGGTCTCAGTTTTTTCATCTGTAAAATGGGATCATGGTATCTCCCTCCCAGGGTTGTCAGCAGAGTTAAGGAATTGTGTATGTAAAGGTCTCAGCACAGTGCCCCGCCCAGAAGGACCACCCAGCAAGCCACAGCTTCCATCTGGGAGGGGCTGGGTCTGAACCTGAGCTGGCCGCAGGTCACTGGGCTCCTAAGATTACTCCCAAAGGGGCTGAAGTATCTGAAGCAGCATCTTAGAAGGAAGAGCTGAGAGACTGCTCTCCACATGGGGAAACTGAGACAAGGGCACCGGCTTAATACACAGGGCTAGAGACGCCCATTCAGAGACCCAGGGGGTCAGGAGCCTCGGGCCTTAATCTAGCTGTGTGATCCAGCACAAATGACTTCCCCCATCTCTGGACCTCCACTTCCTCATCTATCAAATGGGCCGTGGGGGCAGGGGGCGGGGTGTCAAAATAGACCTTTTCACCCATCATTTCCTCTAATCTGAATGTGAGTGAGGGGTGCTGAGGACAGCCCACAGAGTCAGCACCACGGCCAAGGGCACACCTCGGTGATCAGCATAGACCGGCATCCAGCTGAGCAACTTTGGGACTTCCACCTCCTGGAGCCTCAGTGTCCTCATCGGCAAACGAGGACGCTGAGAGTAGCTCTCTCCCAGAGTTGGCGTGTGGATCTGGGGGAAATTTAGCGCAAAAGGGGGATGCTAGGGCACCACCACTAAGATGCAGTGAGAAGGGGCCAGTAGCTATACCTTGCAACTGCTGCAGAAGCAAAGCTCTCTGTAGCACAGAGCCGTTGAGGAGGGAGGCGGGGCTGGCGCCTTGGAGGTTCAGGAGCTGCTGCTGTGGCTGCTGTTGGGGCAGCCCCCTGTGTGTTGGGAGGGGCTGTCAGAGGGCTTCGGGAGAGTCGGACCCTCCCTCTTCCCTCACCTCCATCCTCTGCCCCCTCTCTACGGCAGACAGAGGAACCTCTTAGGGTGGGAACTGGTGGCTCCCAGGACTGAAACGGGGACGACCCCGGGGCGAAAGGACTGGGATGGGGTCTCCGCCACAGGGATCTGAGCGGCGGGACTGAAGCCGCCCACCCCTCCAGAGGGGAACTCACCTGCTGACGGCCATGGGCAGGGGGGGCTGCGGTGGGGACTGCTGGAGCAGCTGCTGGAGCTGGAGCAGCTGCTGCTGCTGCAGCTGCTGCTGCTGGAGCTGCTGGAGCTGCTGCTGCTGGTTGAACATGGTGGCTGAAGGGAGGGCGCGGAGTAAGGCGGGACCCCTCCTTCCCTCCTCCCCCGCCCACGGCCCTCAAATACCTGCCCGCCGAGCTTCACCGCTACACCCCAGGCCTGCCTACACCCCAGGCCTGCCAAGAGCACGCCGCATTTGCACCCTCACGCTTTCAATAACCCCCGCCTCCCTCCACTTTCCCGTAAATCCTGTCGACAGTCCCTCCCTCGAATGCCCAACCCCGCCTGCCATCTCCCCTACTCCCACGGCTCTGTCCTTCCCGGGGCGTCCTACCCAAATGCACCTCCACCCCGCCTCCAGCCTTTCTCGCGCCACCGCGTCCCGATGCCAGCCCCCCTCCACGACAACCCCACCCTCTTCTTCGCGCCTACTTTGTGTCAATAACAGCACCCCCAACCATTCGCTCTGGCCTCTGAACAAAGTAGGAGGAAGGCTTCCCTCCCCATTCTGTTAACCCCTTCTTCTGCCGATCGAGCCAGCCTTACACATCAAATCCGGTTACCCCACCTGCGCGCGACGCCCTCAGCCTCCATCCAGATGGCCCCTAAACCCTTCCGTGCGTCCCCAAGCGGCGCTCGGCCCGCGCACCTCACTTCCCCGCACCCCCGCCGCAATCGCGCCGCCCCCACCGGCAGAACGGGCGGGGCGGCCCGAGCGCTCCGCTTCGCTGGGGCCTGACCGGGCCACAGCAGCGCCCTCTGGGGGACCGGAGGACTCGGTGCAGCGGCCCGTGGCGCAAGATCCTGCGCTGAGCTCGCGTCCCGCTGCGGGGGCGGCACCCGCTTACCCGGCGCCTCGGCTGCGGCTGGAGCGGCTCGGAGCTGCGAGGGGGCCCGAGGCAGCTCAGGCCCTCCGCCCCGCATCCTCCGCACCGGGAACCCGCGGCTCCGACCCCGAGGCCCGTCTGTCGCCCGGAGGGGTCTGTCGTCTGGTGGGGACATCGCGGGCTACTTCGAGGAGGACCGTCCCCAACCGACCTCCCCGCGGCCGCCACTGTCCCGCGATCCTGGGGCCCCGCGCGGGGCTGAGGTGGGAGGGGCCGTGCAGCCGGCAGCGGCACATTCGGGGACCTAGACCGGGCGAGAGGGTGACCAGCACAGCGGACAGAAGAATTTGCCCTAAAACGGGGTGGCGAGGTCCGTCTGCAGGTGTTTATTCGATTTGACTCGGGAGGGGGTGAGGAGGGCCGAGTTCAATTATTAAAAACGGCGTTCATCCTGATCCTGAAATTGTCCTGCCCCAAGGACCCTTTAATTACGACTCAGTCCCGCATCCCGACGCCCCTCTCCCTCATCCCCACGTGGAGTCACTGAGCCAAACAACCGGCGGTTACTAAGTAGCGATCCTTTTTCGCTTTTCTATTACCTAAAGTCGTCAATGCAGGTAACCGCCGGGGGCAATCCTCTTCTTTTGCATTAAGCGCCAATTGTGCGCGGACATCGCGCACGGTGGCGCTAGAGGCGCGCAGACTGGAGGCCGGCCCGGCGCGCCTAGGCGCGGAGACCTGAGTGTCAGCCAATCCCTGCAGTCGTGTGACAAGCTCTGTCCTAGAGCTCTGGACCGGCTCCACTGCAGCCCCAGGCAGCAGCACAGGTGCCTAATTCGGCCTGGATTTAGGGACGCGAAAGTGGCTCGAGTTAGCAGGACGTTGCGCCCTTGGGTGGAAGGGCAGCCTGGAGCATGGGAGCTTTGAAGGCCTGGCCTTGGGCTTTATCCCCGCAGGGCAGAGAGCGCTAGGGTATGACGGCATCGCATACGCCTGGATTAGAAAACTCACTCTGGTGAGAACCGAAGACAGAGGCAATGGGGAGGGAGAGAAGGAGCCGAGTCAAGATCGTTTAGGCTTCCACCCAGGTCCAAGAACGCTGACACCTGGTCTGAGTGCCAGCAGAAGTTGGAGAAATGGAATCGGGGCTTCACTACCTTCTGGTTAGGTGATCCGGGTTGACAGGGGAGTCCTCTCTGAGCCGGTTTCTTCTTCCCTTCCATGGTGGGTGTGAGGATAATATTATGTAATGCTTAATACTGGCACTTGACACAGTGTGAGTTTAGTAAATTGCCAGAGTAAAAACAAACAAAACACTAAAAATAATGTTCATGCTGGTGATCCTGTGTTGATTCATCTTTCTGAAAATCTGTAAATTCTCCATCAAGACTATTGAACGTGTTCTGCTCTTTGACCTGGTAACCCCTCTTGCAGGAAACTTGCCCAAGAAACTAATCAGAAACAAGACTTTTTAAAGCCAGTAGGTCATTCATGGAAACATTACTGATAATAGCTGTCTGGAAAGTAATCAGCTTTAGGGGAACAGCTAGGTAAAAAGAGGCATGGGGTCTGCCTCTTAAGGAGTGGCAGGCATACAGCCATGAGAAATTACGTTTTCAGGGGCGGCTGGGTGGCTCAGTCGGTTGAGTGTGGGACTTTGGCTCCGGTCATGATCTCACTGTTCATGGGTTCCGCCCACATTGGTTCTGTGCTGACAGCTCAGAGCCTGGAGCCTGCTTCTGATTTTGTATTCCTCTCTCTCTCTCTCACTCTCTCTCTCTCTCTCTCTCTCTCTCTCTCTCAGCCCCTCCCCTGCTTGCTCTCTGTCTCTCAAAAATGAAAAACATTAAAATTTGAAAAAAAAAGAAATTATGCTTTCAGAGCCCAAATGTCCATCAACTGATGAATGGATAAAGAAGATGTGGTATATATATTCAATAGAATATTATTTGACGATCAAAAAGAATGAAATCTTGCCATTTGCAACAACGTGGATGGAACTAGAGTGTATTATGCTAGGCAAAATAAGTCAGTCAAGAAAGACGAATATCATATGATTTCACTCAGATGTGGGATTGAAGATAAAAACAGATGAACATATGGGGCACCTGGGTGGCTCAGTTGTTTGAGCGTCCGGCTTCAGCTCAGGTCATGATCTCACTGTTCGTGAGTTCGAGCCCCACGTCGGGCTCTGTGCTGGCAGGTTGGAGCCTGGATCCTGCTTCGGATTCTGTGTTCCCCTCTCTCTCTGCCCCACCCCTGCTTGTGCTCTGTCTCTCTCTGTCTTTCAAAAATGAATAAACATTTAAAAAAATTTTAAAACACAGATGAAACTAAGGGAAGGGAAGCAAAAATAATATAAAAACAGAGAGGGAGACAGACCATCAGACTCTTAAATACAGAGAACAAACTGAGGGTTGCTAGTGGGGTGTTAGGTGGGAGGAAGGGGCAAAGGGATGAGGGGCATTAAGGAGGACACTGGTTGAGATGAGCACTGGGTGTTATGCGTAAGTGACGAATCACTAAATTCTATTCCTGAAAATAAATAAATATATATACTTGATTTGAAAAATTATGTTTCAAAGGGTATGTAAACACTCAACAATATGATGTGAAGTGAACTCAGCAGGTTGCACAACCGTATACACAATTATGATCCTGGTTTTGGAAAAAATAAATATATGTGTGTAGTGGGGCGTTTTCACTTTTCTTTTTTCTACTTTACTGTGATGGGTTTGGATGACTTTATCATGGGAAGGGAGTGAATTTTAAAAAATGTATCTGACTCTGTGCTGACTCCTTGAAGACTAGACAAGATAATAGCTGGTAACTCGTTGGGGACCCTGTTCAGCACTAGACTCGTGTTAATTGCTTTTAACCAATACCTTGCTGACAAAGCCCCCCAGTGGACTAGATTCTGAGGCAAAAGAGAAATCCCATCTCCTTGCATCTGAAATGAAGTCTGAGGCTGTACCATCACCTGGAGGCCTCTTTCTTGCCTCTGATTCGAGCTGCACCTTTATTATGTAATGAACTCTTAGACTCACAAAGATCTATGTCCAGACCTATTCTGCTCCAGGAATCTACCCATCTCTCCCCATGATGCTACCATATAATGTAATTGTTACAGTTTTGGAATATATTTTAATTCCTCCATAGCACAAGTCCCCAACCCTGTCATGCTTTACAAAAAAAAAAAAAAAAAAAAAAAAATGTCTTGCCAAATTCCCAATCATATAACACCTTTTTTCCAGGTAAATCATAGAATGATTTTGTTAAAACCCTCCCCCAACTCCCCACCCGATCCCAAGGTGCATATAATAATATACATCAGAGTTTCTCCAACTTCAATAGGAGTTGAAGGAATAGGGTATCTGGGGAAGGAATGGGAATCTTTTGGGGCTCTTGGTTCTTGTTAATCGCAGGTTATGACCCAACAGATCATGAGTAGAGCCTGAAATTCCACATTTCTGACAAACCCCAGGTGATGCCCAAGCAGCTGGTCTTGCTGCATCAGTGATACAGCAGTACCAGACCTATAGTATGATCCCATTTCTGTAAAAGCAAAATCAAATAAAATGAATATATATGGAAAAACCCACAGAATAAACACTATAAAAATTATAAGGGTCCCCCAGGTGGCTCAGTCAGTTAAGCATCCAACTCTTGATTTCAGCTCAGGTCATGATTTCAGCGTTGTGGGATCAAGCCCCAAACTGGGCTCTGCACTGAGTGGGGAACCTGCTTGAGATTCCCTCTGTCTCTCTCTGTCTCTCTCTGTCTCTCTCTGTCTCTCTCTCTCTGCCTCTGCCCCTCTCTCCCCCCTGTAAAATAATAGTAATTAAAACTATACATAACAGTTATCTGTGGGTGGGAGGATGACCAGAAGCTTTCAAATATTTGGTAAAGTTTTTTACAGTAAGTTTTACTACTGTAATTAGGGAAAACAACCCAGCCATGAGGGTGCCCCTCCGGGCAGACATCTGTAAACTGCACCCCCTCCCCAAACTAATGGCTCCCCACTCCAGGCTTCCTCTCTGCCCTCTCTGGTTCTCAGAACATCATAAAGTGGCTGGCTCTAAGCAGCTGTTCAAGATGAGCATCGTGGGTAGCTGAAGCTCCAGCTGCCAGGAGGGCTCAAAGCACTGGTTTAATAATGTTCTCCTGAGCACCAGGCCAGGGCCAGGCTCTCACAGGGATTCTATTCTCTCATTATCCCCATTACCCAGATTAGATAACTGAGGCCCAGAGGCATGTGAGCACCTGAATCACACAGCTTGACTAAAGCCCAGGCCAGGCTCCTGGGGCAAGGTCTGTTCAGTTTCCTCTGCTTGCCTGGAACCCCCAGCCCCACCCCACCCCCCACACCTAGATGTCCACGCGGGTCGTTTCCTTACTTCCTTCAGGTCTCTGCTTACATTTGTACCAGAATCTTATGCTCATCACCCTAAAAAACACTCCCCTGCCCCTGACTTTCCCATCACGATCTGACAGAGTCATATTCATTGGCTTGTGTATACTTTGTCTCTCTTTTTCCACATATGGGTAAGGACTTTGTTCATTTTGCCTACTGCTTTATCTCTGGGGTCTAGCATAGCGCCTGGCTCAGTTAATAGGCATTAAATGGGTGAATGAATGACAGTCTCTGATTCCCAGGCCGCTGCCCTCCCAGCAGTGGCCCCCACCCCCACCTCTCACATTCACATACAGGGTGACCTGCTGATGCCCAGCAGCACAGGGTATGCTGACCTCTCTTCCCTAGACTCTTTGTGGGCTGTCCAAATGAGGTTTCTTAAATGCAGAGGTGAATGGCTAGGCCTGCGGCCCCTGGTCTCTCCGTGTGAAAGGGATAGATAGGGTAGATAGATAGGAGTCCTGGATTCAAATCCAAATTTTACCAGCACCCTGATGGGTTGGGGCAAAGTCTGACACTCTCTAGGACAAGAAGTCCCCACTCTCAGAAGAAGGCCTTGCAAGGGTCAGGGCCCTTATACTTGCTGTTCATTCAGTTTGGCTTGCTCTCCCCTCCTGATCTGCCTGTGGCTGGCTCCTTCTCATCATCTAGGTCTCTTCTCAAATGTCACCTTTTCAGAGAACCACCCAACTCCTCCCAGGCTAAGTAGACCTGCGCACCCAACACAGGTACCTCTCTTCACATCCTGTTTATTTCTTCCATCACTATTGGTATAAACTATTTTCACTATTACTATTTCATTCACCTGGTTATTCATTTGCTGTCTGTCTCCAGCACCCAACGTAAAATATATAAGGGTGGAGACATTGTTGGTCTTGTTTATTGCTGTATCTCTACTGCCTACAACAGGGACTGGGTTTTGGTAGGTGCTCAATAAATATTTGTTGAATTAATGTTCTTTCTCCTTCTAGAAACAGGGAAACTGAAACCCAAAGGCGGGCAGGGGCATGCCGCCATGAATTAGTATCAGAACCTAGAGTAGAAGGAAGCAATAAGGCCAAGTGGAACTCCAGGTCAGGATACTGTGACCTTGAAGGAGACCCATCTCTTTCCAAGCCTCAGTTTCCTCCTCTGTAAGATTGAGTGAGACAGCCATGACCACTATCCAAGAGGCCCGGCACTAGGGGTACACCTCGCCCATTTCCAGGAATGATACCCTTTGCAGCATCAGAGCCCCCCCCCCCCCCCCCCGCCAGACACGGCTCCAGCGCCCCAAACCCGCAGATGAAGAAAACTACAATCCCCATGGTGCCGCAGGCTGCACCTGCGCACGACTGCCATCCCGCAGCGCCGTGGGCGCCCTCTGGCGGCATCCTGACGCAGAGCTCCGATCCACTCCCGGAGGGGCGGGGGGTCCGCGGCACAGGCAGTCGGAGCGCGCGGCTGCAGCGGCGGAGCCGGAGCCGGAGCCGGGAGCCGGAGCCGGGAGCCGGAGCGGCGGCCGGATCGTAGCCCGCGGGGCCCGCCGCAGCCATGGGGAACCGCGGCATGGAGGATCTCATCCCGCTGGTCAACCGGCTGCAGGACGCCTTCTCCGCTATCGGCCAGAACGCGGACCTCGACCTGCCGCAGATCGCCGTGGTGGGCGGCCAGAGCGCCGGCAAGAGCTCGGTGCTCGAGAATTTCGTCGGCAGGTAGGAGCGGCGCGCCTCGGAGCGGGGACTCCCCCCGCCCGGGCCCCCGGGCCTCCGCCCCCCCCCCCAGCCCCGACGGCACCGCGACCTCGCAGCCCTTGGCGCTGTACCCGCGGACGGCGCGCCCCCCACCTCCAGCCACAAGGAGGCGGCCCCCCCTCCCCGAGAGCCCCTCAGGGGCAGCAGCGCCCCCCGCTTGCCCGCAAACGTCGTCAAGCCACCGGCCACGGTATCACGCCCCCCTCCTCTGCCACATCCTTTAGGGAAGACGGCGCTCTGCTAAGAGACCCTGGCAAAGGGTCCCCCCTCCCCCAGTATAGGCACCAAGGGGGCCTGCATTACTCAGCGCCTCCCTTCGGCTCCCGCGTTCCCAGGAACGGGCAGCACCCCAGGGGCAGTGCTCCCCGGCCCTGGGCTCCACGGAAGACAGCTCCCTCCCCCATGAGGATCCCTGGGCCAAGGCTGGGAACCCTCTCCCCAGCTGTGTCCCTGGGAGAGGACACAGCCCCCGGGCATCGAGGACCAGGCACAGCCTCCCCCCTCACACACACACACACACACACACACACACACACACACACACACACACCTCTGCAGCTCCCGCCGCCATCCGTGCGCAGCGCGGCGGCCGGGGTGGGGGGGGGGGTGTCGGGGGAGCTGCAGGACCAGGATGGGGGTGGCGGTGAGACCGCTTCTGATCCTCTTGCGAGCCGCCGGCCGCTGGCTCCGCCGCCGCCCCTGGGTGGGGGGCGCCTGCCGCCGTCGCTCTCCCCGGGGCCTGGCAGAGGGCTTGTAATGGAGGGAGAAGGCGGCGGAGGGCAGAGATGACTAAGACAGGGAAGCAGGATGGCGGGGAGGGGGGAGCCATTTGCAGAACCTAATCCCCCTCCTGCCTCTGATCCCACAGGGCGCTGGGAGGGCCAGGTGGCAGGGAGTGGGGGGCAACCGCAAAGACAAAAGGTCCTGGGTTTAGCGGGGCAGGTAGGGTCGTGACCCCCTTGCCCAGGCTCCCCAAATAAAATGGACGCGGGGATGGCTTTTCCGTGCTGAGAAGAGGATGACGCTCTCCCGGGAGGGGGATGGGGGCTGGGCAGACAGGGAGAAGGCAGTGACACTGGCCTCCGCACTCTGGCATGTCCCTCCCTCACCTTCTTCAGAAACCCTAGCTTTCTCCCAGTGACCTTCCAGGCTGAGGAAGCCACTGGCGAGGGAGGCAGAGGCCCCTCCCTCAGAGGGCAGCGGTTCTAAGGAGACATCCTGGATCCAAGCCAGGTTCTGCTGTGACGCCTCAGACCAATCGCTTGCCCTCTCTGAGCCTGTTTCCCCACCTCTAATGAGGACAGCTGGACTGGATGGTTGCTCCTGCCCCTCATATGACTGAGAAGACCAGGGGCAGCCCTGGGGCTCAAGGGAAGGGTTCTGACTGGAGCAGTGTATCTGGGAGACATGGGAAAGCCACCATTGGGGGCGGCTGGGCCCATCTGGTCAGCAGAGGGGGAGGCCGTCTGTCTCTTGGGGACCGGCTCCCACAGAGCCCCCCTCCTGCTCACGTGACCCCCCCAGAGCTGCAGAGACAAACCGGCAAGAGATACACAGATGAGCCCCTTCCCTGTGGCCCAGCAGTCAGGGTGAGGGAGTGGGGGGACTCTGGAGACAGTAAAGCCCAGAGGCCTTAGTGCTTTAATGGCACCCATGGAAATGCAGCACTTTACGTGTACAGACCATAGTCCTACCTTCATCCATTGAACATTTGCTGAACGCCTGTTTATTGCAGGCTGTGTGCCCTGGGCCGAGGCGGTCGGGGGGGGGGGCAGGGAAGGTGACCTCAGCCCCCATCTGCTGAGCCCTTCTCGCGTGCCCCACACCATTCTTCTCGGGACGGCTCACAACAACCCCATGAGGCAGGTACCATGGTGCCCATCCTGCAGATGAGGAAACAGACCCAGAGTCACACAGCCAGGAAGGACAGCATCTATTATATTCCAAAGCCCAGGTTCCTAATCTCAATCTTAAGAGCCCCCGAGAACCAGGCCCTGAACCGGACACGGGGACATGCAGGAGCATGGGCCTCCATTTTCCCCATCTGTGGGATGGGAACACTGGCAGTGGCTGCCCTGCCTTCCTGAGAGGGTGGCGCAGGGCTCCGGTGAGTCCCTGGGTGTAAAAGCCCGTGTTGGGAGGGAGCCGCTGATGGTCAGTTAGGTTTGGGGACCCATGCGTGCTAGGGCAGACCTGGCCCCTGTCTTCCTGGAGTTCGCTGTCCAGCAGACCAGCCAGGCCCCAGCTGACTGTAGCCGCTGTTAGCTTGTTGACCGGAGCAAGATGTGGACTCTGTTCCAGGAGCCCTGGGCCCTCTTATGCCTCCTGCACCTGACAGTGGCCCTGCAGGAGGATAGGCGGGGTGTCACGGGCTCCTGGCCTCTCCTCCGAGGGCTGGGTCCCCAGACTGGTGAGCATGGTAACAGCCGCTCAGCCTCCTGGGGCTTCCCAGGAGCCGACACCCCATGGAGAGGAAGTGGAAAATGCACCAGGGGAAGCAGAGGCTGCTCCGGGCCAGTCCGGGCTCCTGGGCACCCCGGGGGGGGGGGGGGCCTGCTGGCAGCTGTGAAACGGAAGTGGCCCCGCAGCTGCCCAGGACGCTGCTAGGACTTCTCTGGGCCTATGCTCTTTCTTCATCCCACTTTGAAAGAAGGGGAAACTGAGGCTAACTCATTTAGTCACTCGGACATTCGTAGAGTGTCCACAGTGTCACAGCACTGGAGATTCCAGGGTGGAAAAGACAAAAGCTTTGCATTCCAGAGGGGGAAACCTCTGAAATAGTAAACACAGGGACAGGTACATGAAGAAGGCAACCGGAGAATGTGGTCAGTCCCGTGGCAGGAGGAAGGGCCGCTTTCCACAGGGAGGTCAGAGAAGGTTTCTAGGAGGGGGTAGCATCTGAGATGAGAAGCCATGGGACGGGGAAGCATTCTAGGCGGAGGGAGCAAAGGCAAAGGCCCTGGGGCACTAATACATTTGGTGTGTTCAAAGAACAGGAAGGAGCCACGGTAGCTGGTGGTTTGGTGGGCAAGGGCAAGATGGCATCAGAGAGAGATGGGCAGGGGGTGGGTCTACAAGGCCCTGAGGCTACGATGAGGAGTTGGGTGCATTTTCATTATTGCCAGAAGCTTTTAAGTAGTAGAGTGCCTTGGGCTGACTCCAGCAAGTGTGTAAGTTGGGGAGGGGGTGAGGGACAGGGGAGGAGGAGGCTGCTTCGGTGAGCCAGAGCTGTCGGGGAGCCTGGCCCAGGGCTCTCACAGTGGGGAGGAGGAGAGTGGTGGGCTTCAGGGGACATTTTGGAGGGAAGTCCCCACAAGACTTGCTGGGATGGGGATGGGGTGAAGAAAGGGGACTCAAGGCTGACATCAGTGTCTTTGACTCTGGGTGGGTGTTGGTGCCATTATCGGAGGACGGGAGGAGCAGGCACGGGGGTAAGATCGGGAGCTTGCTTTTGAACGTGTTCAGTCTGAAGTGTAAGGTGGGCCGTGTGGTGATGCAAGCCTGAAGCTCAGGGGAAGGCGGGCTGGAAGTGTAAATTTGGAAGTCCCAGTAGAGGTGAGATTTAAACCCATGGGAGTAGATGAGATCATCTCGGGGTAAGTGCAGACAGAGGGGTGCGGGGGGCCCAAGACACCCCAGCATTTTGTGAGCAGATGCCTGCTGCCCCGGGCCACCCTCTGTCTGCCCCTGGCTACGTGCCCGCTCCCTGCGACACCGGTCCAGTCCCAAGAGTGGGGTGTCCCGGGGCAAGCTTTCAGGCTCTGCTCCCCTCATTCTGGTGCCCGGTCGACTGGACAAGTGGATAGTGGCCCCCCCTTCCTCCCCTCTTGGTCCCTGGGGAGGCCAAGGCCGATGCGAATGTGGCCGAGGGGCTGAGAGCTCGGGCTCTGGAATCGACCCCGGGTTTGTAGCTCGGCCCTACTACTTACAAGCTGAGTGACCTTGGACACGTTTCTTAAACCCTGCTCAGCTGCTCTTTCCTCATCGGCAAAATGGGGATAATAATAGCACCTCCCCCATGGGACTGTGCCGAGTGTTGAGATAGTGCCCACAAAACACTCAGGGTAAGGCCTAGCACAGAGGACGTGCCCGTTCTGTTCCATCCGAACCAGCTGGGAGGCGGGCCGGGGTGCAGGGAGGGCAGGGGGTCTGGTGGGTGGGCTTCTGCCAGGAGGCGGCTCTGAGAGGCAAGGTGTTGGGTTTCCCTAGTGCCTCTTGCCTCTACCCCTGCTCGGGCTCCCTGCCTCCTACCAACCTCCTTGCCCCTTCCTCTACGTTCTCAGCCCAGCACAGGCTTGGTGCTGGTCTCTGGCCTCTGAGAGCCCCTCTTGAATGGTTCCATTTCCCGGATTTGGAGACTGAGGCCAAAGAGGATTAGGGGATATCTGAGACATCATAGGTAGAAAGTCACTGACTGGAGGGGACGGAGGGGACTGACGTTTGCTGGGCACTTACAGTGTGCCAGGCCCTAGGGATACAGCTGTGAGCAAGCAGGACCCATCCCTGCTCTGGGGGGTGGGGGGTGGGGGAGGGAGTTCACAACTGAGCAGGACAGACAGACACTAGGTGACACAAAGAGCTCTTTTGTTGTGTGGACCCCCGAGGAGGTGGCCATTGAGGCTGGACATGAACAAGGAAAGGGACCCGGTCAGGCAAAGGGGTGAGCACACTCCAGGTGCAGGGTCCCACCCGAGCAAAGGCCCAAGGAGGGAAAGAGCCCCCCGTGGGTTCGAGAAGCCAGACAAACAGCAGTGTCACCGAGTGAGGAGTGGAGGCCCCAGTGAGACCAGGCCAGAGAACACCTTTTCCAAACCCCCACCCTACCCAGTGGCCCCAAGGAGTCAGGCATGAAAGGTGACTCTGGCCGACAGCATCTGATCCCGGCTCCAATAGAATCGAGTTTCCCAGACCTTGGCCGGGGTCAGAGGGTCAGAACCTCGGGGGAGGGGATGCAGGGGGGCCTTTGCGGAGGAGGCCGGTCCAGGGCACAGAGTTATCAGGCGTGGAACAAGAGCGGGAAGGGAGGCCCACGTGCCATATGTCTAAATATTCCAGTTACGAATCAAGCGAAGGGATTGCTGAATACGATACACTCTGTCCTCCCACCTTGGCAAACACACCTTCAGAACGACCTGGCCGACCGGGTTTGAATTAGAATTTCAGACTCCTCAGAGCTCCGCGATGGGAGGTAGAGTGTGGGGACAGGTGGCCCCTCTCCCCGACCTGCCCCTGTCTCTTACTCCAGCCTGCGCCACAAGGGGCCTCCTGGGCTTGTGGACACCCAACCCTCACATCTGAGCTCTGTCCGTGGTGGCAGAAAGGATCCCCCCCTTGGGCCTGGGACTGCCCCTAACAGTTAGGTCAGACCTGAGGGAGGGCTTGAGACCGACAGGAAATTCCAGAACACTCCAGTGTGGCCTAGGAAGGGTACATGGGCTCCAGCTGGGACCCTCGGCCCCTGGGGGCTCCTTGCTCTAGAGATCCAAAAAGCGACCCCCCTAAAGAATTGGGCAGGGGCCCTGATTCCCCACGTCCAAGGGCAGTGCTCATTATTTTCTTGGAACCAACAGCCCGTTAGTAGGAGAGGCAGACTATCATCCCGGGTTTTCAAATGGCGAGCTGGCTCAGAGAGGGTAGGGACCTGCCTGAAGCCCCACAGCACCGGA
This sequence comes from Lynx canadensis, assembly GCF_007474595.2. Classification (NCBI taxonomy): domain Eukaryota; kingdom Metazoa; phylum Chordata; class Mammalia; order Carnivora; family Felidae; genus Lynx; species Lynx canadensis. Next base: position 86,764,593 of record NC_044315.2, read on the forward strand.
ATTAGAGGCAGGACAGGAGACTGCCCCGGCCTCCCGCCTCTGGGTCAGCGTCCACCGTCTTCACCCCCACCCGTGTGTGTACGTGTCACACCCCTCAGCTTCCCCTCTGCTCTCCCTGGTTGTCTCTCTGGACCCTTACCCCTCCCCGGACCGGAATCCGAGAAAGGAGCAAGAGCTGTACGGGGAAGGCAGCTCTGGCCTCTCCCTGCAGGTGCGCCCTCGTAGCTTACAGTTCATGGGGAAAAATGGGTCCTCACCTTCACCGTGCCTTCGTCTTCCTCCTTCACTGGCTCATCCTCAAAGTCTCACATCAGCCAATACCTCCTCCAGGATGTCTTCCCTGACCACCCTCTCCCCTGTGACCTGACCCTCGGTGTGTGGGGCAGGGCTCAGTTTTCTCCCACGATGAGGGGCTGCGGAGGAAGAGCGAGGCCACTGCCTTGGGCTGAGGGCTCCCGGCCGACTGCAGTTCCAACCGCAGTTACCAGGGACATCTTCCCTGTTTATTAGTGCCTCAACCCTTTCATGACTCTGGCTCAGGCGTGTCTGGTCTGAGCACAGGGGACTGAGGCCACCAGCCAGGATGGGGAGGAAAATCTCAGCAGGTGAATGCGCACTCACCTCTGACCCGAGTCCCAAATTTGAAGGAGTGAAATGCTCCCTAGCACACACACAAGGCACCTCGCCTACGAGCGCCAGATGGCTCGTGTGGCACCACCAATGGACACCCTCCATTAGACCCTCCCACAGCCGGGATCTCAGCAGCCCTAGGAGGGAGCTGCTGGGTTGTGCCCATTTCACTGATGGGGAAACTGAGGCTCGGAGCCGGGAAATCATTTAGTGGTAGTGCTACGATACTTTCACATCAAGCTGCTGGTGATAAGAAATGAGCGTCCAGACGTAGCTCCATATTGAATGACCTGATGAATGTCCTTGATGAGCTGTTAGGCAAACAGAGCCGCTACTTAAGTGTGCACCGGAGGCCGGTGCATGTATAGGCACGTGAGGGGTACCTGACCTCGTCTCCCGTCCCACCAGCCTCACCCAGCCTTGCAAGGAGCAATCAAGAGGACGCAGGGGACACCGAAGCAGGCTCAGTCAGTAAAGAATGCGACTCTTGATCTGAGGGTCGTGAGTTCGAGCCCCACGTTGGGTGGAGAGATTCCTTAAAAATAAAATCTTAAAAATAAAAGCAGGTGGAGATTTCTTAAACAGCTTTATTGAGGTACAGCTTGCATGCCATAAAATTCACCTGTTTGTGGTGCGCAGCTCGATGATTTTTAGTGCATTTACACGGTTGTGCAGCCATCATCACAATCTAATTTTAAAACACTTCCATCACCCCAAAAAGAAGCCTCGTGATGATGCAGATTTTCAAGTGCCTGGCGGAGCCCCTGACCAGCAGTGCCCGACCCATCAGCGTTTGCCATGATTATTATTGTAAATGATAAAATGTTTACAATGGAGAGCCCCAGGTGTTGGGGTGATGGTTGCTCTTTATTTTTAAACATTTTGTGTATCTTCTGAATATGTTTTCAAAGGGAGAACATACGACTTTCACAAGTAGGAGGCAAAAGAGAAATCTATTTCCATCTTGAAAATATAAAGTCATCAACACTGGAAAGGAGGGAAAGAAGGGATGAAGGAGGGAAGGATAAGGAGAAAGGAAAGATCATGGATTTTTTTTTAGTAGGGAAAGTGGTTGCTGAGGGGAGACGGTGTACTCAGAGTCCAGACCCCCACATGCCAGTCCTACCCAGTCACCAACTTGCACTGTGGTCTTGGACAACACTCTTTCCCGCCTTGTGCCTCAGTTTCCACACCTATACAATGAGGGTGATGGTGGGAAAACTGGAGGAGCTCATCTTCAAATCATTCTTTTGGCCAGCTGGGCTACCTCGAGCGCCAGCTACCCGCCCTGCTCCATGCTGGGGGCTGGGGACACTGGTAAACAGGACCAGCCCAGTCCCTGCTCTCAGGACATCAGAGCATCGGGAGAAGCCGGGCCAGGACTGCCCTGAAATGTTCAAACCGCAGCTGGAAATTCACAGGCTGTGTGATGTGGGCATGCCTGGGGCCTCCTGGGATAATGTGAACAGAGAGGGACTTCTTGCCTGGAGGCGGCCTCACCTCCTCCCAACTGTATTTCTTGGCCCACCCGCTTCCTCGCCTCCACCCCAGCTCCGTGCTTCAGAGGGCACCTCAGAGCCTGCCCGCCTTCCTTACCTTCCGCTTTCAGGGGCAAGATTTGGCTGGAAATATCCTGGCCCACCCGCCCACTCTTCCGGCCAGCCCCCGGGAGACCCACCTCCCAACTTCCTCCCTGCTGCATCATTTGGTGGGAGCCCAGCCCGTGTTCTCAGCTTGCTCGACAAGTTATATTATTTATAACCATAATAGCTACCATTGATTCAGGCCTCAAGTTATATAAGCCTCACAGCAACCCATTTTACTGATGTGGACACTGAGGTTCAGAGAGGTATAGCCATTTGTCTACAGCCACACAGCTCCTGAGTGGCAGCTCTGACATTCAACGCCGGGCCAAGCCCAGGAAACAGGAGGCTTAGAAGCAAGACTGGGCACAGACCAAACGTGCCGCTTTCTGGTGGTTTTTGCATTCCACAGGAGGGGGGAAGCAGGGTCCCTGAGCTCTGGCCACAGATCTCAGGTATGAGAGTAGAGTAGGGGAGGGTCACTTTGGACGTTTGGTGTACTTTCTCCGGACCCCTCTGGGCGGGACAGCACCAAATCAGGCAGGGAGCGTGCGGCGCTTGGAGGTCCTGAGGGGTGTGCATTTCATCCTCCCTGTGCTTCAGGTTTGAAGGTGCCTCTGCAGATGGCAAGGCAAGGCCTCCTCGGGAAGCCGCCATCTGTCCAGAATGAGCAGGGAGAGCTGGCATGCCACCACGCACCCCTCCCACGTGGCCCCCGAGGCTGGTGGGCCCAGCACGCTTTTCTCTGGGCACCTGTTCTGTCCTCCCTCAGCCTAAGCAGGAGCTGGGTGGGAGGTGCAGGGTGGCGCTGGCTGGAGGCCAGATCAGGCCCGAACCCCCACTTTATCAGAGCGCTGTGGGACAGTGTGTCCAGGTGGGAAGCAGGAGCCATGGAGCTATTTAGCCATGCTTGATCCTTTGAGCATCGCCTGAGCACCTACTATGTGCCAGGCCTCTGGTGAGCGCAGGAGTCCAGCGGGGAGAAAGGAGCTCACAGTCTGGACGTGCGAACCCGCTGGCGCTCTTTGCACCCGCCCAGGCCTGGAGCCCTGACCCCCGATAGGCCACTTCCTCCCTCATTGCACCTCCCTGCCCCTCTCTGGGCCTCTGTCCCCACCTCTGGACAATAATGGGGGAATGACACGGTCTCTGAAAACTTCTCCTTAGTGTTCATCATTTCCATCTAACATTTCGTGGTCAGAGTCCAGAGATCCGAGTCATGCCTGGAGGAGGCCGTCAGAGGGTTCTGTGGGATCTGTGTTCCTTGGTGACATTTGGGAACCCTCCTAGAGAGGGGGCTGCTGAGCGCCTACTGTGTACCAGACCCAGGCGACGCTTTTTCCATGCCCCCCCGCCCCCCCCCCCCGAGGCTGCTGGGCCTTCTTGCAGCCCACGTGTGCTAGAGGATAATGCCCGGTTTCTATAAGGCCAGTTTGCAGCTGAGGGCTTTGAGGCCCAAAGAGTGAAACACCTTGCCCAAGGGCACCAGGCGGCAGAATGGCCAAGGCGGGATTCGAGCCCAGGGATTCGAGTGCAGGCCATGTGAGGGCCTCAGTCTGAGAACCTGGGCCGTGATAGAGACGGGGCCTCTCCCCCCACCCAGGCACCTCCATCCCCACCCTGGCCGCACGAGATCCTGGTCTGAGGAGGGGCTCTACTCCCACACATAGCCCTGCCCCTCTAATCTCTGCTTCCCTTAAGCTGCTTGTCCCTTAAGTAGCCCTGGAGAGGCAATGACTTGGGGCAGGCTGGCCCAGACCCCTGACCACCCTTCCAGCTGGGCCCTGGGCGCCGCCCCGGTACCCTCTAGGTGGCACCTCGTTGACCTCTGACCTGCAGGTCGGCAGGGACCAAGTGGGCCCATCTGTGCAGGGGAGGCCTCTCAGGGAAGAGCTCCGGGGAAGGTCCATGTCTCTGCGTGGGGGGCTTTCTGTGGGGAGTCCCATCCTTTCCAGCCCCTCCTGCAGTTTCCATGGCAACTACTGTTGCCATGGTATCGCTGGGTGAGGAGCGGGTGGGGAAAAGGGTGGACCCCAGGCCCCCAAGCCCAACCCAGCCTCTGAGAACAGATGTCCTATCTCCACAGCCCTGGGGGATCCCAAATACTAGAGGGTCACCCCCCCAAAGGAATGAGTAAAGGATGGCAGAGATAGAGACAGGAACCCCCCCCCCACCCCCGTTAATCCCCTCCTTCTCTCTGCTGACTGGTGCACCTCCGTTCCAGCACATGTCACACTGTATTGCATTATCTGTTTACTTGTCTGTCTCTCCCACCACACTGTGAGCTCCTCCTCCGGGTAGGGAGCGGTCTGACTCATCATCTCGCTTCCCCAGGGCCCAGCACAGGGCCTGGCACAGAGCAGCTGCTCCCAAATATGTCCTAGACTGAATTTAATTGAATTACATAAAAAGCCACGTCTGGCTTCTTGGATTGAAGGAGCAGCACACTTTGACAGGGAAGTTCCCAGGCTCTGGGGCCCAACAGACCCTTGGGTTTGAATCCTAGCTCTGCCATTCCCATCTGGATGACCTTGACAAGTCCCTTCACCTCTCTGACCCTCAGATGCCTCATCTGTAAAGCAATTTCCATATCAGAGCACTGTTTTGAGGACCTGGGGATTCAGTCAACATTTATTAAGTACCTCTTGGGTGCTAAGCCTTGGGCCGGACAGTGGAATACAGTGGTGGACAGGAAGACGCCAGTCCTGCCCTTCAGAGGCTTAGTCTTGCAAAAATGAAAAGTGCTTGCCTAGCACCTGGAAACAATGAATAAATGCAGGATTCATCATGCTTCTCCTTCCTCATTGAAGTGGCTGACTCCTCCCTATTAGCCTCTAACCTCCCCAAACGAGGGGCAGGGTGAGAACAGGATGAGAGAGTCCTCCCCAGGGCCCAAGAAGAGACCTCGAACCCAGGAGCCTGGGCCTACTCTGTTGTGCCCGGGACCCTCCAGGCTAGGGAGTGGGGGCCGGGGGGTGGTGCAAAAAGCCGTGTGGTCCCGGTCAGGCTCTGAGCTGGGGGTAGGAGGCCTGCGTTCTTCTCGGGCTCTGTCCAAGTCCTATAGGAACTTGAATGTGTCTTTTCCCCTTCTTGGGTCTCCATGTGCCTCTCCATGAATGAGGTGGCCAGCTGGAGCCCCATGGTCCCTCAGGCTGTAGCCTGCTCCCCCTTTCCTGGGTCCTGGGGATCCCGTGACTGCAGTTCTGACAGCCTCGTCCCTGAAGAGGTGCCCACCCTCATGCTTGTGCTGGCCTGGGTGGGGCCAAGGGCGGGCGGGGATATGAGAAGAGCTGACAGGACAGAGAATCCACCCACAAGGGTTAGCCAAAAGGACTGCTGAGGTTCACACTGGCACAAGCAGAAATCTGAGGTATAGACATCAGGCCTAGGGCAAGGGGCGACTTTGGGAAGCTCAGGTCCAGTCCTTCAAAGACTGGGTCTTCAGGGGACCGAAGGGCAAGGAGCTCTCACTGCAGAGTCAAACAGATCTGCATCCAGGGTCTGCTCTGCTAGCTACTGACTGTGCAACCTAAACACCTCTGAGCCTCAGTTTCCTTATCTGCAAAATGGGGATAATAATGGCACCTACCGGGGCGGGGCGCCTGAGTGGTTCAGTGGGTTGAGCATCCGACTTCAGCTCAGGTCATGATCTCACAGTTCGTGAGTTCAAGCCCCACATTGGGCTCACTGCTGTCAGCCTGTCAGCGCAGATCCCACTTTGGATCCTCTCTCCCCTTCTCTCTGCCCCTCCCCGGCTTGCGCTCTTCCATAAATAAATAAATAAATAAATAAATAAATAAATAAATAAATAAATAGATATTTAAAATAAAAATAATAATAATGGCACCTACCTCACAAGGCAATATCACGAGAGATTGCCCACAAAGAGCCTGGCATGCAGTAGGCACTTAAGAAGCATGAATTCTTGTCCTTGCTTCCTCCTTTCCCCCATGCCCCCCTCATCCTCAACCCCAGCCAGATGGGGCCCTGGGAAGGGGAAGTGAGATGCTGCCCTTCCCCACAGCGGAAGGGAGGGAAGAAGGTGCAGCTCCATTTCCTTGAGACGCACTCTGTGGCCACTGGACACTTGGGCATGTGGGGTACCCCGCGCCTCAATTGAATGGCAGTGCCTGGGTTGAGGCAGGGACTTGTTGGCCCAGAAGCAACACAGAGCATACCTGAGAGAAATCTGGGAGTTATTAGTCTTGTCTCCTGGCAGCTCACACGCATAAATCTGTGACCCAGGGTACATGGGGGAGGTTCTTTCCACCTTTCTTGCCTGTCATCTCCCCTTAGTGACCTGAAACCCTGAGGCTAAGGTGTAGTGGGCACTTTAGGAGAGCTTTGGAGCTCCCGGTGGCAGGACAGGTGCCCCTGGGACAGGCCTTGACCCTCCTCTCACTCCCAACTCATTGCAGAGACTTCCTGCCCCGAGGGTCAGGCATCGTCACCCGACGCCCCCTGGTCCTGCAGCTGGTCAATGCCACCACAGGTACGCGCTTTCGTCCACGAGCATCCCGACCGGGCCTCTTCAGTCCCCCACCCTATCCCCCAGGGAGGAGTCCAACCTAGCCGCTGAACTTGCTTGCTGTGTGACTTTGGCCCTAGATTCCCCACCAGGACAGTGGGGAACAAAAATGCATAACGTTAGACCTGGCGTTGTTGTGGAGAGGGAGGGGAGAGAAGGCGGTATTTGGGGGTGTGTGGGGGTCTATTCCCAGTGGAAGATGGGTCCCAGGTGGGTTCCGGGCTAAGATGCTTACCCATCCACCCTTCTTCCCTCCACCCCACCCACACTTTGGGGGCAGAATATGCCGAATTCTTGCACTGCAAGGGGAAGAAATTCACCGACTTTGAGGAGGTGCGTCTGGAGATCGAGGCTGAGACCGACCGAGTCACTGGCACTAACAAGGGCATCTCGCCGGTGCCGATCAACCTCCGCGTCTACTCGCCGCACGGTGAGGAGACGTGGCCCCGCCCCCGGCCTCCTGGCTCCCTCGCTTAGCTCCGCCCCCGGGACGGAGTCTTGGCCACGCCCCTTTGCTCATTCCTCCTAAGGCGGGCTCCGCGCCTCCTGCAGACTCCGCCCCCACAGCGACCCCTCCTCTGCCCATCCTACCCCAAGCTCCACCCTGCCATGACTCCGCCCACCCCTGGCCACGCCTTTAACGGGCCGCCGCTTTGGCCCCGCGTTTCCCTAATCCCGTCCACCTGCCGCCAAACTCCCAAATGGATCCTCTCTAAACCCGGCCCTGTTCCTTAATCCGCCCGCCCACGGCCACGCCCCTCGCCTTGAGCCCGCCCTCTCGCCGCCCTGTCCAGTGCTGAACCTGACACTGGTGGACCTGCCCGGAATGACCAAGGTCCCGGTGGGGGACCAACCTCCTGACATCGAGTTCCAGATCCGGGACATGCTTATGCAGTTCGTCACCAAAGAGAACTGCCTCATCCTGGCTGTATCCCCGGCCAACTCCGACCTGGCCAACTCCGATGCTCTGAAGGTTGCCAAGGAGGTGGACCCCCAGGGTAGGTTCCTAAGGGCAGCAGAAGTGCAAGGCCCTGGGGGTCTACCCTCAGTGCCAGGCGGAGGGAGCTGCTCTGTAAAGAATGAATGAGGCGGGAGAGCAGAGGCAGGCAGTGGGGGAGGGAGGGCGTGGGGAGGGAGATGTGGGGAGCGGGATGGCAGTCGGGGTGTATGTGGGTCCCCTGGGAGGGCAAGTGCAGGTGTAGACGGCCCTCTCCTGCTGCCCTCCCCCTCAGGCCAGCGCACCATCGGGGTCATCACCAAGCTGGACCTAATGGACGAGGGCACAGATGCCCGTGATGTGCTGGAGAACAAACTGCTCCCCCTGCGCAGAGGTAGGCAGGCTCCTCCCCTGACCCGCTCCACTGCCCTTCCCTGTCACCCCACCCTGTGCAAGGCTGGTTGCCCCTGACCTGGACCCCCTTCCACAGGCTACATTGGGGTGGTGAACCGGAGCCAGAAGGACATTGATGGCAAGAAGGACATCACGGCGGCCTTGGCCGCTGAACGCAAATTCTTCCTCTCCCATCCGTCCTACCGCCACTTGGCTGACCGCATGGGCACGCCCTACCTGCAGAAGGTCCTCAACCAGGTAGAAGCTCAGGCCTGGGGAAACCAGCATGAGGACAGAATCATTTACATGTGTTTTGGGAGGGTGGCCAACAGAGGTTAGCGTCCACATCGTGCGTACGAACTGAGCCCCAGAAAACAAAGCAACTCTCCCACAGCCCCACCCACCGTGAGGTAGCACCAGAGCTTTGCTGACTTTTCCCTGACAGGGGCCTGGAAAGGGAGCCCTGTAGGCCCTGCGGGTGGAGAGAAGACCCAGACCTTGTGTGGAGGGTGGCACTGACAAGGGCTTGGGTTTGGGGGCCGTCACTAGAGTGTACTTGGCCGAAGACCTTGCTTCCTTCTGAAACGGAGAGAGGCTCGTCTGGAGACAGGGATGGGAGATCCCAGGGGCTTCCCTAGGATGTTTCTCCATCTGGAATGGGGCTTCCAGAACTGAGGCATGTGTGTATGTGATGATGGAAAGGAGGCAGTGGGGAAGGCAGGGTGGTGTAGGGGCAGAACTGGGGACTCTGGACGCCATAGACCTGACACTTGAGCTCTCTGAACCTCCATTTCTGTAAAATCCTGATGATGGGAGTAAGGCCCCATTTCATAAGATCCCTGTGTAGCTTCAGGGAGATACTGTGTGTGGGGACTGAGCCAGAGCGAGCCCCAGTACTTGAGAATTACCTTACAGGAGGCCTAAACCCAGAGAGTACAAGGGGACAGCCCCCCCCAGCCATCCCTGTCCCAGAGAGATTTTATTTGGCCTTCATCGTGTCTAAAAATATTGTTAGTCAAAAATCAGGTAATTTCAAATAAAAATCTAGACTTCTGGCTTCTGTTGAAACTTGTATTATTCGCTTATGAATTTAGTTAATACCCCCCTGTATGCCAGGCCCTGCCCTGGGCAGCTTTCCTTCTCGTAGGCAGGGCAGTAGTGGGCAGGGTCATGGCTGCCTTCTGCAGCTCTCAACCTGACCACACCCACAGTCCCCCCCCCTCCACCGCCCCCGGGGAACCTGGTCCCTGCTTGACCCCGTGGGCATCTGTGTTGGTGCCCATGGCCTTAACCCTTGTCTCATCCCCGCCCCAGCAACTGACCAACCACATCCGGGACACCCTGCCGGGGCTTCGGAACAAGCTGCAGAGCCAGCTCCTGTCCATCGAGAAGGAGGTGGAGGAGTACAAGAACTTCCGGCCAGATGACCCAGCTCGCAAGACCAAGGCTCTGCTGCAGTGAGGCCCTCCCCAACTCCTGACTCCCCGGCACTGAGCTGCCCTCCAGCGCGGGGTTCGCCCAGGGCTCTCTCCACTAGGCTCCTGACGTCGCACCACTCTCCCCCCAGGATGGTCCAGCAGTTTGCCGTGGACTTTGAGAAGCGCATTGAGGGCTCAGGGGACCAGATCGACACCTATGAACTGTCAGGGGGAGCCCGCATCAACCGGATCTTCCATGAACGCTTCCCCTTTGAGCTAGTCAAGGTAGGATGGTCTCCCCGGGGGCGGGGGGAGAGGGGAGGCTTAGAACTACCACCCTCCCCCCAGGACTTTCACACATATCTTTGCTGACCTGGCACCCAGCCCCGGGTGTGGGGCGTCTGTCTGTCTTGGCCTTCCAGGGAGGAGGAAGGCCCTGACCGGCTGTCTCTGGCTCTCCTACACAGATGGAGTTTGATGAGAAGGAGCTCCGAAGAGAGATCAGCTACGCCATCAAGAATATCCATGGCATTAGGCACGTATTGGGACTGGGGAAGGGGGCTGAGCCCTGGAAAGCAGGGGTTCTGGTGCCACGGCACAGGGAGTGGTGAAGTGAGCCGCCCTCAGGAAGGACCAAGAGCTCTGGTCCCCAGTCCCCTCAACCCCTTCTGGCTTCCAGCTCAAACGGGCTCGAGCTGGGGGAGGTGGACGGGAGGCCTGGGCCTCTCCCTCCCCGCACCTGCTGTCCTCCTTTGCTGTCCCTGGGAGCAGGGCCTGGAGGCTGGACCAGGTGGGCAGAGCCCAGGACATAGGTGGCTGGGCAAGCTTCTCTGGGCTTGGGCCCCTGCCTGTCCTCAGGATGAGATAGCTTCCCCCAGTCCTATCCAGGTAGCTGCACACAGCTGGCCAAACCACTGGGGAGGGCCTGGGATGGAGCATCGAGGTATTGGTCTGTGTCCTTTTATGATAGGACAGGGCCTCTCAACCCTCCAGATCCTCCCATAGTCCCATTAGCCCGAAGTGGGCCCCATTCTACACCACTTCCCTCCTTCTAGCTAACCCCACTGCCTTTGGAACAGGAAGGGGGGACTGGAAAAAAAGATTGTTCCTTAAAAGCTTAGCCCCCTTCAAGGACCCAGATCTACACTGTTCATTCGACAAGAAAATTTAAAGCATCTGCTATGTGCCAGGCAGTGAACAAGACAAAATGTCCCTGCTTTTATACAGGTTGAATTCCAAGGTTTGGTATGGAATTTACAGACTGATAACTGCATTGGCTGAGGCACAGAAAAAAAAAAAAAATATATCGCTCCTCAGCTTAAAATAAAATGTTTTATTCCCAGAAAGGCTCCTAAAGAGAACCCAGTTTGGCATTTTTCATACCATTTCTGGCCATAGAACCTTTTGTATGAATAGAATCTTAAGAGCAAGCCGGACATACATGACAATTACAAGCAGACCTTGTCTTGCCCCCAAAGAGCATCCATGGAATGTCCTTCATTCAAATCCCTCCTGCCCATTTTACAGAGAAGGACACTGAAGCCCAGAGAGGGGTAGTGGGAGGACCCCAAGGGCAGAGTTCAGGTGGTCGGGGTGGGGCCCTGACCTGGCACTCCTGGCAGGAGCTGGCCTGTGACACTGTGCCCTTCTCCCGTTCCGGGCGTTCAGAACGGGGCTCTTTACCCCAGACATGGCCTTTGAGACCATTGTGAAAAAGCAGGTGAAGAAGATCCGAGAACCGTGTCTCAAGTGTGTGGACATGGTTATCTCGGAGCTAATCAGCACGGTTAGACAGTGCACCAAGAAGGTAACCCGGTGGCCCGGGCCAGCCCCCCCCCCCCGCCTCTGCCCCCATCCTGCATTGCTGCCAGGCTCTCCTTTCCCACACCCCCCACTGCCTCCTCGGTAGCATGTACAGACCTCAGCGGGGTGGGGGAGGCAGGCCACCACAGACCAAGATGGGGGGCCTCTCCGAGGGGGCCTTACCCACCTCCTGGCCCCCAGGCACAGGGAACAGACATTGATAAGACAGGTGTGATGGTGGCTCTTGTCCTGAGAGCCCACCAAGAGCTCCCCCAGTTCAGGGAGAATAGGCCTTGAAGGGCCCCGAGCCCTCTTCCTGCCCTCAGAGGTGAGGTCATCTCTAGGGGCTCCAGGGAGGGGTCTTGGGGACACCTTGGCCCTGCAGACAGGAGAGCTACGGGCCTACTTGGCTGCTGCTCTGGGGATCTGGATGGCCAGAGGGGTGCAGAGGACCCAGGTCTGGCAGGTACCTGACTCCCCACTGTCCTTCATCCCCCCCCCCCATTCCCACCCTAGCCTCACTCAGGACCCTGCCCTTCCCCTCCATCCACATCCAACCTTCCAGGGACAGAATCCTCTTCCATCTGCTATGTCATCTGAGCCTCACAGAACCACGCAAGGAGGGAAGGGCAGGGCAGGGAGGGTGGCGCCCATGTCACAGCAGGAAGACTGAGGCTTAGGAGATCCAGTGACTTGTCCAAGGTCATATGAGCCGGCAGGTGGCAGAGCTGTTACTCGAAGCCACGGCTTTGGACTCCAAATCCAGTGCTTGTTTAATTCCACCCCCCAGCCTCCCTTCCTTTCCTCTCTTCACTACTGCCCTGGCCCCTCTCTACCACCTCCACTCTTTCTGTCTTTCCTCTTCTCTCTCTGTCTTTCCCAGCTGAGTTCTCCAGACCCTTTTGGAAGAGAGGCAAAGGATGCCCCTTGAGGAGAAAGGGAAGGGCAGGAGTAGAGTAGGGAGCTGGAGAGTGGAGGTCAGGCAGCTACCCTGCAACTCCAGGAGGCATCATCTGCACCACAGTCTATGCAAATGGAGCCCCCTGGAGTTTTGCAGTGCACAGCCTGGGCAGCTGGATGCAGTAATCCTGGTGGACGTACGGAATTGTGCTGGGCTTCGGAGTCAGGATGAAGTGAATGCAGGAGGTGCTGGCAAACCTAGAACTGAACAGAATGGGTGGGTGGGGTCCTGGCCTGGGCCAGCCCCTTAGGAGGACTCAAGGCTGGGACAAAGATAGCATCAGGAAAGACAGAGAGGGCCGGCTCAGGGTAAGCTGGGGGTGGAGGACGCCAAGCCCTGGGGAGAGGATCTGAACTCAGTAAGGGGCCTTGTACAGAACAGGGGGTTGGTCCCTCAGAAGCCCCCCCCCCCCCGCCCCATACCCACAGAAACCCTTCAAGATACCTGGCCGCTCCTAGGAGGTGCCGGCCCTGGGGGGCGGTAGGGAGGGCCGGTCCCACACTCACATTGTCTTCTGTTCTCTCTTTCTCTGTGTCGGTGTCTCTCTCTTTTCCCCCATGCCTGTGCCATCCTCCACTCCTGAATCCTGGCTCTGCTTGGCTTTCACTCCCCTTCCTTCTCCCGGCCCTGCCCATGGCTGCTTCTCCTCCTGTCCCCTCCTCCTCCCCGGGTGCAGGACGGGCCTCTTCACACCTGACCTCGCTTTTGAAGCCACAGTGAAAAAGCAGGTGCAGAAGCTCAAAGAGCCCAGTATCAAGTGTGTGGATATGGTAGTCAGTGAGCTCACGGCCACCATCAGAAAGTGTAGCGAAAAGGTATGACGGCCACCAGGGCGGGGCTGGGCCTGGCCGTCCCTTCCTCATGGCCAGGGACTCCCGTGGGCAGAACCATCTGCTGAACAGACCCGGCAGCCTCTCGGCCACCCACGTGGACCCAAACACCTGTGCTGGCCAGGTGACTCCGGGCCCTTAAGTTTCGTGCCAGCTTATCACCCTGGGTCTGTTTAAATTTATGATCCTTTTAGGCCCCCATCTCTGCCAGAAGACCACCCCAACCCGCGCATCCTCAGTGGCCCCTTTTCACCAATAAGAAGGACAATGGCGACAATGCTAAGGGGACAGCTGCTATTTATTGAGCACCTATTATGTGCCAAGCACCGAGCTAAGTGCTTATCCTTTTTATCTCACGTTAGCCTCTCAACAACCCTAAGAAGTGGGTAGTATTGTCCCCATTTTACAGATGAACAAACTGAGTCTCGGACAAGAAGAGCAGAGTGGGGTTCTGGTTTAGGAAAGCCGAGGGAGTAGACCTGGGATCAGGGCCTCCTGGAGTTGGGGAACTATCCCAGTTCCTTAAAACAAATTTGCCTAAAAGCATATTGGATTACTCACTTTCTAGTAATCCATATGCATTCGACAGGGTCAGCCTCTTTTGGGTCTGTGACCTTTTAGATGCCTTCTTCCTATTTGTCCACTTTGGGGCATTTTGAGGATTTTTAGCCAGATATTGCCAACACAGTTCTTCCCTCGGGGGAGTGCATGAGAATCAGTTGCCTGGGGGAACTCTTCCAGAATTCAAATGTCCCTGCCCAGCTGGCTGAATCAGAATCTCAGGGAGAGCCCAGCCTCACCTGTACTTGAAAAAGCTCCCTATGCTGGGAGGTGGGGGCCCTTCTGCCCCAACTTCATGTTTCAAATACATGGGTTTTCATGGCTCGTACATAATTAGTCATGTGCACCCCCCCCTCGTTATCCTCTATCACTTTGCCCACTTTTCATGCCTAATGCAGACGGTAAGCAAATTAACATCCACTCCATCCCTGTTTCAGGTGGAATAAAATCTGGGCTGGACTCCCCACTGCATAGTATTTACCACGACGTCTGAGTCATGGTCCCACTGCACCTTGACTACTAAGCCACACAATCTCACTTTTGTTAAATTTTTAAAAATACCGAGTTTAGTTTAAGCTGCCTCAAATCTCTTTACAAACGAAGACAAGGTATGACTACATTTTTTTTTTAACTTTGGCTTTTAATTGTAAAACTAGTACATTCTCCGTTTTAAAAGTTTGGTAAACGCCAAGGCTTAGAGAGAAGGCCACCCCCCTCCCTTTCCAGGGAGCCACCATGGAGATTTTTGTACATTTCTTGCAATGTACACTCCTTTTTTAAAAAAAAGAAAGAAAGAAAAAAAGAAAAAGAAACGATCCTTCTTGATTTTGTTCTGATCATGCAGGATTGTTATAAAAATATTCAAGCAGCACAGAGAAAGCAAATCCCCACAACTGAACAACTCTAAAGATAAGAACAAATACGTGGACCACGCTTCCTAACTAATTACGTATATATGCCAGTTTAACCTAACTGGACCGTACTCCACACACTGATTCGGGAACTCTTTTTTACCAAGCAGTGTGTCATGGGAACGTAACTACAGCAAGATGTGCCCTTGAACTGCTGAATCGTAGCCCATGGTAGAAACGTGCTGTGATCTACGTATTCAATACCTCTTGACATTTAGATTGTTTCAAACTTCTTTTTCTCTTACAAACAGTGCTGCAGCTTATAGATGTATTATACCTTACAGATGTAAGCTAAGCTTATACCTTATAGATGTATTTACAATATATATCCTGTTGCTTCTTCTTTGGTTTAATGTTTATTTATTTAGAGAGAGAGAGAGAGGGAGGGAGGGAGAGAGAATCCCAAGCAGGCTTCGAGATGTCAGCGCAGAGCCCAACGCGGGGCTCGATCTCACCAACCGTGAGGTCATGACCTGAGCTGAATCCAGAGCCGGACGCTTACCCGACTGAGCCATCCAGATGCCTCTCCTGTTGTTTCTTTAGAGCAAATTTTTACCCAGAGAATCGCCTAGTCGAGATGAGCATTTCACGGTTTTGGTAACTTCCACAAGAGTGCTCCCCAGAGGGGCGCCTGGGTGGCGCAGTCGGTTAAGCGTCCGACTTCAGCCAGGTCACAATCTCGCGGTCCGTGAGTTCGAGCCCTGCGTCGGGCTCTGGGCTGATGGCTCAGAGCCTGGAGCCTGTTTCCAATTCTGTGTCTCCCTCTCTCTCTGCCCCTCCCCCGTTCATGCTCTGTCTCTCTCTGTCCCAAAAATAAATAAACGTTGAAAAAAAAATTAAAAAAAAAAAGAGTGCTCCCCAGAAAGTGTCACCTACCTATTCCTCCAGATATTTTTTTCTACATGTAGGTTTATTTACTCTGATAGGTAGCCACACTGTAAACGTACTAGCATTCTGCTTTTTCTTTTAGTAGCACACATTTTGGGGGGTATTATCACATAGTCAACATAAACATTTTTTAGTGGTTGCATAATAGGTTTATCATGGTTTACATAACAGTTTTCCTATTGGTGAACATTTAAATTGTCTCCAGTTATTCAATAGTATAAATAATCTGACAATGAACATCTTTTTTTTTTTTTTTTTTAGTGTGTATTTATTTCTGAGAGAGACAGAGAGGGACAGAGTGTGAGCAGGGAAGGGGCAGAGAGGGAGACAAGAATCTGAAGCAGGCTCTGGGCTCTGAGCTGTCGGTACAGAGCCCAACACCAGGCTTGAACTCGTGAACTGCGAGATCATGACCTGAGCCGAGGTCGGATGCACAACCGACTGAGCCACCGAGGGAGGCTCGGAGGAGGCTCACCTCCCCCCCTCCTTTTTTAAGTAAGCTCTACACCCACAATCCTGAGATCAAGTGTCCCAGGCTCCACTAACTGAGCCAGCCAGGCACCCCCGAACATCTTTATCTGTTCAAATGTTTACTTTTCTGTCTCTAGGATTTTTTCCTTAGGATAGATTCCTAGAAAACATATTACTAGATACAAACATTTAAAAACTGTGAAACGGGGCGCCTGGGTGGCTCAGTCGGTTAAGCGGCTGACTTCAGCTCAGGTCATGATATCGTAGTCTGTGAGTTTGAGCCCCGCATCAGGCTCTGTGCTGGCGGCTCAGAGCCTGGAGCCTGCCTCCAATCCTGTGTCTCCCTCTCTCTCTGCCCCTCCCCTGCTTGCTCTCTGTCTCTGTCTCTCTCTCTCAAAAATAATAAGCATTAAAAAAATTTTTTTAAATAAAAACTGTGAAACATTCTGCTGAATTGCATTCCAAAAGAAAGCAGTAATTATCGTATATGGTAAAATTTTTGGAAACAACCCAGATGTCCACCAAGAGACGATCGATTATGTAAAGTATCACCCAGTCAACAGCAGACTATATGTTAGAAGGGCAGGCATATTTATTTCCATTCACATGTCCCTCTACAGTGTACTGTGGGGGGGAAAAGCAGGTTTCAGAAGACAATGTATAATATTTGGGGGGAGGAAATAATATAGATAAATAACAAAATCCCAAAGGCACAGTCACCAAATTGCTAACTGTTACTTTAAGAGCAGGCAAGGAAAAATGGGAACTTTCCCATTTCCACTCTGAAAAATTTAGTCTTACAGTGAGTCTGTAGATTTTTGTCAGGAGGAATATGGATCGACAAAAACTTTAAAGGGGAAACCTTATAAATTATTTATTTCTAAAGTTTATTTATTTTGAGAGAGAAAGAGCGAGTGGGGGAGGGACAGAGAGAGAGAGAGGGAGAGAGAGAATCCCAAGCAGGCTCCACACTGTCAGCAAAGAGCCCTACACCGGGCTGGATCCCACGAACCGTGAGATCATGACCTGAGCTGAAACCAAGAGTTGGACGCTCAATCGACTGAACCACCCAGGCGCCCCATAAATTATTTCTAAAAAATAATTTTGCCTTTTGATTTATTTAATGAGTAGTAATGATCTCTTTTCTTTACACGGCAAAATACACCCATCTTCGTCTAATTTTTTCCTCCCCAAGTCTTCTAGAAGTTTAGCAAGGCCCCCCCCCTGACAGAGGCTTCTAAATAGTCAGCTCTTAACTATTCCCAGACCTGCTGGGACTGCAACTTTCCTCTCTGGATAAAATCTAAAGTTTAATGTCACACGTGGGACGTACTGCTCAAGCCCCTCAACAACGCCAAAAGGGAAGGTGCTGTTACTACCCCATTTTACGTGTGGAGAAGCCAAGGCTCGGAGAGGTTGCAGTCACTTTTTTAAGGACAGTCGGCAGGGCAGGGGCTGGCTTTCAAACAAGAGTCATGTGGCTCCAGGGCCTGTGTCCTTGGCCACGAACTCGTGGGCTCCAAACTGACCGCCCCGCTCCCTCAGCCAAGGACTGAGAGAGAAATGTTCCATTTTAAAAACTGGCTAAAAGTCCTGGAAATGCTCAGAGGCAGCCAGAATGGAAAAAGATGCTCAAAGGGAACAGAACTTCTCAAAGAGGCTGAGGCTGCCCTGTCCTGTGTGACACGTGGAAAAGTTGACAAATGTAACGTCCAGGCGGTTGGTGGGAGAACTGGTCATGGTCTTTGGCAAATTGCTCCCTCGGCCCTTCCCCCCTCCCCCCCCCCACACCCCTGTCACAGCCCCACCCTGGGAGGGAGCGTTTGGGACCACCTCAGAGGAAGCCTTCTGCTGGTGGTGACTCAGTCCTGAATCTCTGCCCCAAGTTGGAGACTTCGAGGAGGAGTAGGAGCCCCTCCTTGGGCCTCGTGGGGCAGCGGACCCACCAGGCCCATCCAGCCAGCGTTTGTTTTGAAGCCCCAAGTCTCAGGCCACCTCTCCCCTGGGTCCCCTGTGCTTGGCCACATCAGCCGCACCTTGGCATAGGCATGGGATGGCCGAGGGTGGAGGGGGGAATGTCCCATCTCTCATGTCTACCTCTCCTGGGCATCCAGGGTGCCACTTTCTTCCCCAGCCTCTTGCCTCTCCCCGTGCCCCCCCACCCTGCCCCATCTTCTCAGCCTCCATCTTGCCCTCAGAATCACTACCTGCGACCCAGGCACGCTAACCTCCAGGTCTCTTCCCACATAGGAGGATCCACCTGAGGGGCCTGACCCAGGCATGGGAAGAGGGACAGGACTGGTTTGAGGTTGGCCCTACCTGGGTCCCACGTGACCACCAAGTGGGGAGGGCAGGCCAGTGGGACTCGAGGTTCCTGTGGGTGGGTTCCCCATCATCAGCTCAGCGAGGCCCCCTCCCCGAGGAGGAGCTTGACCATGAGCCAGAGGAACTGGCGTCCACTCACCCTGGCAAGGAGGGCAAAGACATCCATCCTTCATTCATTCTGTCTTTCCTTCAACATGCCCTCTTTGAGCCCCAGCCTCGTGCCTGGCCCTGCCCCTGCCCTCAGGGCAGCCACAATCCTGTTGATGGGGTGGGGGGCCACAGAGAGGCCCCTAACCCAGCTCTTGGGGTGGTCAGGGCAGGCTTTCTGGAGGAGGTGGCAGCCAACAGTCTTGAAGGAGAATGAAGCAGCCTGGGCTTTGTCCAGAGCCGGGCTGAGCTGAGGGCAGAGTTCACAGGCAGAGAGAGAAAGGTTTGGAGCAACTTCCCCTTCGTCCTCAGCTGATAAAAACTGGAGGGAAATGGGTGCTGCTGAGCTCCTACCCCAAAGCAGTGGGGTAGAGACTGGTCGCCTGGCCAGCTCAGAGCTGGTCGGACACCGCTGGGGATGATGGTGCCAGGCCGGGGCATGCAAAGGGAGGCAAAACTGGGTGGATCCTACCAAGAGGGCCCGGGGCCCAGTCAGGCCCCCGCGGGGTACTGCTCATGCTGCTGGCACCCCACTCCGCATGCCGCCCACCCTGCGCCCTCGCATGTCCTGCCTGGGGCTCCTGCATGTCCAGTATGTGCCTGCTCGTTTCCCCTGGCCCCTCCCTCAGCTCTGACAGGGCCACTGCCTGTCCCCAGCCTGACTCAGGAGGCCAGCTGGCACCTTGGGCCCTGCCCTCCCCAGACTCTTCCTGGATAGGAATCTCGAGGCTGTTCTCTGCCTGATTCCACCCGACTCCTGATTCCACCTGATTCCTCCAAGCTTCTGGGAGGACAAGGAGTAGCCCCAAGGGTCAGCGAAAGCTTTGGGAGCTAACGGTCCCCCAAACAAAGGCCTCAATCGAACAGTCTGTTTCCAAGATGGCTGCCACCAAGGCGGCCGAGGAGGCTGAGCCCCGTGGCATTTCCGCCCTTGGGAACTGCCCTCCCCCGGAAGTTGCCCAAGTAGGCCAGTGAAGAGGGCCTGGAACCAGAAAGACCTTTGAATTGCCATTTGGATCCTACACTTGCGGGAAAGGGTGGCCGTGGCTTGGTGCCTTCAGCTTCCTGGGACCCCAGGCCTCTCTTCCCCTCATCTCGGGCATTCTGTGTGTGCCTCCCACCCCACGCCCCTGGATCCCTGGATTCTGGTGGGGTGGGGGTGCCCCCCGCCGGTGCCCCCTGTGTACGTGGCTCTCTCCCCTCCCGCCCTTCCCCAGCTCCAGCAATACCCCCGCCTGCGGGAGGAGATGGAGCGCATCGTGACCACCCACATCCGGGAGCGCGAGGGTCGCACCAAGGAGCAGGTGAGTCCCTCCTGCCCCCCCCCCCCGCCTCTCCCCGCACCCCGGGCTCTCCTCCTCCTTCCCATTTTTTCCCATTTTGTCTCTTCTGTCTCCATCTCCCTTACACTTTCTCGCCTCTACTGCTTCTCTCTTAAAAAAAGAAAAAAAATTTAATGTTTATTTAATCTTGAGAGAGAGAGAGACAGAGAGACGGAGCGTGAGAGGGGGAGGGGCAGAACGAGAGAGGGACACGTTATCGGAAGCAGGCTCCAGGCTCTGAGCTGTCAGCACAGAGCCCGACGCGGGGCTCGAACTCACAGACTCAGGAGCCATGCGATCATGACGTGAGCCGAAGTCGATGCTTAACCCGCTGAGCCACCAGGCTCCCCTCTGCTTCTCTTTTTTATTGTGGTAAAATATATATAACATGAAATTTACTATTTTAACCATTTTTAAGCATGCAGTTCAGTGGCCTTAAGCACATTCACAGTGTCACGCAGCCATTAGCACCATCTGTCTCCAGAACTTTTTCATCTGCCCAAACTGAACCTCATTAAACAGGGACTCGCCGTCCCCTGCTCCCCACCAGCCCCTGGCAACCATCTTTCTAGTTTGTGTGTCTATGAATTTGACCGCTCTAGGTGGACGCTTACAACTGTCCTGTTTTTTTTTTTTTTTAATTCTGTTTTTTTTTTTTTTTAAGTTTATTTATTTTTGAGAACAAGAGGGAGATAAGAGAGAGGGCATGTGAACAGGGAAGGGCAGAAAGAGAGGGAGAGAGAGAGAACTCCAAGCAGGCTCTGAGCTGCCAACACAGAGTCTGATGTGGGGCTCGATCTCACAAACCTTGAGATTATGACCTGAGCCGAAACCAAGAGTCAGACGCTTAACTGACCGAGCCGCCCCGGCACCCCAACAATTGTCCTTTTGTGTCGGGCTTAATTTACTTAGCACAATTTCTTCGGGGTTCATCCCTGTTGTAGCGGGTGTCAGAATTTCCGTCCTTTGAAAGCCTTTTAAGGTATATGCCACATAGTGTTTATCCATTTGGGCTGTTTCCACCTTTTGGCTCTTATGAATAATGCTTCTACAAACATTAGTGTGCACATGTCTCTTTGAGACCCCGCTTCCAGCTCTCTGGGGTATACACCCGGAAGTGGGATTGCCGAATCATTTGGTAATTCTGCATTTAACTTTTTGAGGAGCCGCCATACTGTTTTCCATACTATTTATTTCCATAGTATTTCCATACTATTTCCATACTATTTCCATACTATTTTTTTTTTAATTTTTTTTTTCAACGTTTATTTATTTTTCGGACAGAGAGAGACAGAGCATGAACGGGGGAGGGGCAGAGAGAGAGGGAGACACAGAATCGGAAACAGGCTCCAGGCTCTGAGCCATCAGCCCAGAGCCTGACGCGGGGCTCGAACTCCCGGACCGCGAGATCGTGACCTGGCTGAAGTCGGACGCTTAACCGACTGCGCCACCCAGGCGCCCCATTATTTCCATACTATTTACTGGAGCTGTGCCATCTTGCATTTCCACTATCTCCTTCTCAACCTTCTGACAGTCTGTCCTCTCGTCGTCTCTCTTGGGGCCTCTCTCTCTATTTTCTACTTCTCCGGGTCACCATATACCTGTCATAGCCACCCCCTCTTCCATTTATGTAGTCATTTATCAAGTATTCATTCATTCATTCATTCACTGATTCATTCAGTCACAAACATGGTCCCTGTTCATTCATTCATTCATCGATTCATTCAATCACAAACATGGTCCCTGAATGTTGCCTCTGAGCCGGAGGAGCAGAGATGAGCAGGCTCCCTCACGGCCCTCACGAAGCTCACAGGCGAGTCCTCCTTGCTTGTCCATCTCTCAGTCATCCTTCTGTCTATCTCTACCTCTGGCTCCCAATTCCCAGCCCTTCTCCATGATGGTGCTGTCCACGTCTTCGTTTGGATGTGGTGTCTTTGAATCCTTACAGATCTCTTTCATTTCAAAAGTGATAAATACTTAATAAAATATTCAGTCAGTATAAAAGCAATTAAATTACAAGTAAGTGTTCCTTCATTGACTCTTCCCTGCGCCCAGCTCCTCCCACAAAATAGCCATCACGCACAGTTCGATGTGTTCCCTTCCAGGCCCAGGCATTTTTTTTTTTTTTCTAGACACATCCAGATTCCAGATTCCATCCTAATCTTCCGTAACCACAGCCCTGCTGTGCGTCTTGCCTTTTTTCTCTAACGATAATTGTGGTAGCTAACATCTGTGGAGCCCCCGTTACATGTCAGACATGTGATCTGCCTCATTTCATGTGTCTTCACCACTCCTGTGAGGCAGAAACACTTACAGGGAGCAGTGGGGCTTGGGTCAAAACCCGGCAGTGTGCCTCAGGAATGTCACTCTGGGGGCGCCTGGGTGGCTCAGGCGGTTGAGCGGCCGACTCCGGCTCAGGTCACGGTCTCACGGTTTGTGGGTTCGAGCCCCGCGTCAGGCTCTGTGCTGACGGCGAAGGGCCCACTTCGGATCCTCTGTCTCCCTCCCTCTGTGCTTCTCCCCCGCTCTTGCTGTCTCTCCCTCTCTCAAAAATAAACATTTAAACAAATTTTATTTTTTCCACTTAAAAAAAAAAGTCACTCTGGTCGTGACTCAGTTCTGAATCCCATTAGTCCTCATTATTTGCAAAGGGGATCTTCCCATCCCAGAACTTAGAAATTGTCCTCATTCTTTTTTTTAAAGTTTTTAGAAGTTTATTTATTTATTTTGAGAGAGAGAGAGAGCACAAGCAGGAGAGGGGCAGAGAGAAGGAGAGACAGAATCCCAAGTAGGCTTTGCACCATCAGCGCAGAGCCCGAAGTGGGACTCGAACTCACGAACTGCGAGATCGTGACCAGAGCCGAGATCAAGAGTCGGATGCTTAACCGATTGCACCACCCAGGCACTCCTGTCCTCGTTCTTTTGAACAGCTGTAGAGTGCTTTATTGCTTAGAAGCGACCATAATTTATTTCACTTTCTTATGGCCGTTGGCTTGTTTCCAATTTTTCACTATTACCAACCACACCACACTGAACACCCTGGGATACATAGCTTTGCTCACTTGATGAGCTTATCTAGCAGATAGATACCAGCTAGATAGATAGATAAATAGATTTCTAGAAATGAATATGTGCATGTTAATATTGTTAAATATTTCCAAATTACCCTCCAAGAAGGTGATGCTAATTTACATTCCCACCAACAGTGTATGAGAATCTGTCTCCCCACAGTGTGCCCACACTGGTCACTATCAATATTTATTATTCATTTGATAGATTATGAAAGGGTCTCTTTGTTTTCATTTACATTTCTTTATTAATGAGGGTGAGCTTTTTTTTTTTACACATCCTTATTGATTATATGCGTTTCTTCTATGAATTATGCAATCATGTTCTCTGACTATTTTTGATTTGTGTTTCTTGTCTGCGTTTCACTTATTGATTTGTAGGAACTCTTTTATTTATTATGGATACTATTACTGGTGTGTTGATTGATTTATTATGGATTCTATAGGTGCCGTAAGTATATTTCTTCCAGCTTTTCATGCATTTTAAAACTTTGCCGTACTTTTTCCCCTTGCCTGCTGACGTGTGTATCCTCAAAGGTCATGCTTCTCATCGATATTGAGTTGGCTTACATGAATACCAATCATGAGGACTTCATAGGCTTTGCCAAGTGAGTGCTCCCTAGGCAGAGAAGGTGACAGCTCCCGTGAGTGTGTGTGTGTGTGCGTGTGTGTGCGCGCGCATGCATGCGTGCATGTATAGGACACAGGCCTGCTGGGCTGACCCTCTGAGCGTGGTGCCCACTGGGTAGTGGCATTGAAGCAAGGCCTCTTGAGAGAAGTTCTGAGGCTCTTCCTTCGCTCCCTATTAGTGCTCAGCAGAGGAGCAACCAGATGAACAAGAAGAAGGCTTCAGGGAACCAGGTGAGTGAACCCCAGTGCCCCAGCCGGAAGGATGGAGGGTGCCGGACGGACGCCAAGCTCTGAGAGTCCCCTCCCCCCGAGGGGAAGGGTCTCACAGGGGCCAGGGAGCCTGTCAGCTGCCAGCCACAAGCCTCCCACTCTGCCTCAGTAACCCTCTCTCCTCTCTCCCGATGCTTCTCGTGGTTGCTATGGTTACCTCTTTGCAGGATGAGATTCTGGTGAGTACCAGGACTGGGGCTCTTGGCTTATGTAGTGAGGGGGAGGAGGGGGCCCATTTGTAGTGGGGACACACGGGGGGGGAAAGGGCACCCTGGCCTGAGCTGCTTGCACACACCAGCACATGGGTGTCCACACACGATCTCAGTCCAGAGGCAAGGCTTAGCCATACACAGAGCCCATCAGCCTACCCATCAGCGTGCATGAGCTAAGTATCTACTTCAGTCAGAGGTAGATCATGTGGGCTGGGTGAGTGAAAATGGCTGGTGGGGGCCTGGAAATCATTAGGTGCTCCTTAAATATCTGTTGGATGGATGGATGGATGAGAGAGAAATCTATTTTTAAGGTAGCCATCTCTACCAGAGAGTTGAGTAAAGAGATGAGTGAAATATCAAGAAACATGTCCCTCTTTGCCTTCTTCTGCCCTTCAGATCTCTGCTGAAACACCACTTCTCATCCTCACCTGTACACACAAGCCATAATCTGGAATTTTCCAGAGGCCATAGTTTCTTTACAATAATCTAGGTGTTTGTGTGATTATTGGCTTCATATCTGGTTCCTTCTCAAACCCCATGAGGGAAAGGGCCGGGTCTGTCTTGTCCATCAGCACATTCTCAGCCCTCAGCCCAGGGCCTGGCACACAGTAGGTGCTCACTAGAATGAAGGCACTGATGAATGTAATATCCCAGGGCAATTCGGTTCAGGAAACGCTCGGTGGCGTCTACGCTGTGCTGGTCCCTGGACAGGAGTCAGACCTTGGTCCTGTCCCTTGGAGACCTGAGCCTGCAGTCAGGACCCAGGCAGGGTGGGAGCTGGAAGAGCAGGAGGTCTCTGGTGCAGGGGCTCTGGAAGGAGGTTTGGCAGAGCTGGGGGTGGCCGAGGGAGGACGAAGGCTGCAAGTCAGCAGGAAGTAGCATGACAAGGTCTGCTGGTCAGATCCTGGGGTATGGAGTGCCGGGGCGTGGCATTTGGACTCAATTCTGAAGACAGTGACAAGACACCGGGGGGATCCTCACCGAACCGGGACAGGGTGGAAGAAGGATCATGGGGCACCTGGCTCTCTTGTTTCTGTTAAAGGCTAAGACAGCTACGCCACTATTGATCCACTGCGTGACTTGGGTTCTCTGCAAGGTTCTTGGGGAAGCCAGAGAGGGTCAAGGAAGGCTCCAGGAGGGTCTGGGGGGCCTCAGAAGTGGGCCTGACCCCAGAGGGCTTTCCTGCGAGCCCCAGGCTCCTCTTGTCTTCTCTGGATGCTTAGAAAAGCCAGGGAGGTCAGGGCCAGGGGATGGAGCAGAAGAAGCTTCCTCACACTCAGGATGGCCCACCGCTAGGGTCTACTTGGTGGCCTTGACCTTGGAGTAGAATCTGCAGGCCCTGGTCTGCGGTGATGGCTCAGGATGGTCTCGGGGACAGCAGCTTCCTACAGTGAAAAGAGACCTTTGCCTGTTACTCTGGGCTCCCCAGGGACAAAGGGGCCTGTTCAGTTCGTGCTCAGCCCTTCCCCTTGCTCCCACTCCCCAACACCCCACTCCTGTCCAGAGCCTGGGGCCAGAGACCCGGAGAACCCTACTTCTGTTGCATTCGTGCGTTCATGTCACAGATGTTTATTGATCACTTTCTGCCTGCCAAGCACACTGCAAGGTGCTGGAATATACCAGTGAGCTTTTAGAGAGCTCACAATTTAGCAAGACAGGCATCAAGAGATGATGTCTCTCTCTCTCTCTCTCTCTCTCTCTCTCTCACAGACACACACACAATTTTGAATATCAGCCATTGTCACAGAAGGGAGTGATAAAAGACAATAAGACTATAGTGGGGGTCCTGACTCCTACTGGGGGCCAGGGAGGGCCCACCTGAGAATGTGACTCCTGAGCTGATGCCTGGGGGGGGGGGGGGGGGGGGGGGGCGCGCATAGGAATTTGACAGACAAACAGGAGGGGTAGTGCGTTCTAGGCAGAGGCGGCAGCAGCGTGTGCGAAGTCCCTGAGGTCAGAAACAAGTCTTACAATAAGGTGCATCTCAAGCTGAAGAGACCTTCAGAATCGTGTGGCCCAGTTGGCCACCTCAACTCGACTCCACACTTTGAGCAGTGGGGAGCTCATCCCCTACGAAGGCTACCAGTCCCCTACTCAGGTGGCTCTAACTATCAAAAGGCTCTTTATCCCGACCCGACCTCTGCCTTCCTGCCTCTTCCAGTCTGTTCACTTGTGGTTCAAACCAGAGCAGGTCTGGCCTGCTCTGACCGGCCAGGCCTCCAAGAGCTAGAAGAGGGGCGGGCTTTTGAGCACCTCTCTTTGCCTACCCCATCCTCCGCAGGGAATCCGGGCCTCTGCCCACTGACCTCCTGCCCTCTCACCCTCCAGGTCATCCGGAAGGGCTGGCTGACCATCAACAACATTGGCATCATGAAGGGGGGCTCCAAGGAGTACTGGTTTGTGCTGACGGCCGAGAATCTGTCCTGGTATAAGGATGACGAGGTAAGGAAAGAGCCACTGGTCAGGGGGTGAGGCTCAGACACCCTGGGCTAGGAGTAGACCGAACCACCCAGCAAACGGGTTTTTTTTAATCCCATCAAAGACCCTTGGATGGAGTTGGGCTGCAAAGATCCAGGCAATCCCGGGAGCTCATCCAGGCTGGACAGAGAAGATGGCTTATCAGGATCGGGGAGCCTGGGGCTCAGCGCCCTGGAGAGGGTGGGCAGGGGTGCTGGGCACCCCCCTGACCCCACCAGCCCTGTGGCCTTCCTGTTTTCCTGCTCCAAGGGCGCGCCGCCTCCCCCGTGGCCCCCGCAGGCCTATGACACACACACGTCCAGCTGCCAGACGCCCTGTTAACCCCTGCACCCCAGTCCCCCAGACCCTGTCGGTGCAGAGGAGGTGCCCCAGATGCCTCGAGGCTGAAGGACCAGGAGTGATGGGGCCCTGTAGAGGAGCCACGGAAAACCCCTCCTTGCCCACAGGGGCAGACAGAGCCCCTGCCGTCTCCCTCCCCTGCTGCTGGTCTCCTTTAAGAATGAGTCTATTTGGCTTCCACATCTGGATTCCAGAGGTGACCAGAGAGAATAGGGAGGGCTGGGGGGGCGGGGGGGCTTGCAGTAATGAACTCCAGCTGGCCACAGAGTGGGGGAGGGGACCCTCTTCCTGAGGAAGCTTTTAGAGGAGAGGGCGCTCTCGGTGGGGGAGTGGGGCTGGGGTGGGGGCTGTGATTTTGGTCTCCGAGCCCCCTCCTTGATCCCCGCCCCCTCCAAGTCATCCCGGGCAAGCCCCCCCCCCCCCATCTTGGGCCGGGCCCTCTGTCGTCACTGGCTGGGGCGCCAAGCCATCTGGACCTCATTACCCCAACGCTGGCCTCTCCCGGAGCATGGGGCCCCTGGAAGGGAGGGAGTGTGAGGTGGCGTGACGAGGTGGGGGGGGGTCGCTTCCTGCTCTGTCGCTCAGGCAGGCTACCTAGACCCCTCGTGGGCCGGGGGTGCTGACCGCTGGCCCCAGAACTCCTGGTGCCCTTATGTTGGGCTCCTCATACGGGGCCAGGGGACCGTGTGACCTGGGGCTGAGGGCTACACTGCAGGGAAATGTATCCAAGAGGGGCCCTGTCCTCCCGTGACGGGGTCTCATTGAGCTTTGTGTGCACATTCGAGTGGGGTCGCCTGTGGGAGCCGTGCTGAGTTGGTGTGGGCGGGGTGGGGGTGGGCAGCGAATGCCGGGAGGCGGGGTGTGCGAGGCTGGTGGATGTTGGGGGGGGGTTGTGGGAGAGCGTTTGGGGTGTAAGCATCTAGGTGTGGTTGGGGGCAGACGGTGTGTGCCTGAGGTCTGACTCTGGGGCGTGTGCGCCTGTGCTCGGTGTATAAGTGAAGGTGCGTGTATGTGGCAGATGGACTTGAGGAGGGAGGGTGTGCACGGGGAACAATATGCATGTACTTGGGACGTAAGGATGGGAGAGGGCCGGTGTTCCATGGTGAGGGTGCGCGTGTGCGCGCACGTGTGTGTGCGTGAGATGTGCAGGAGTCACAGATGTGTGATTTTAGTTTGGGTGTGGGAATGTATGTGCCTGAGTTGTGGGGGGTGTGCGTGTCGAGTCGTTGAGTTCGTGTGTGTGTGTGTGTGTGTGTGTTGGATGTGAGCGGAGTTTTGCACTAGAACACCTGGGGGACATGGAGGTGGTCTGGGCTGTGAGGAGCGTGATCTGTCCCCCTCTCTACCCCAGCCGCCAGCCCTCTGGCCTTTGGGACTTGGGTGGCCCTCTGGGCAGACAGGCGGCTGCCCAAACCCCCAGCCCTCGCTGACCCCCCAGCTTCTCATTTCTTCCTCTGCCACCCGTCAGCACCCACATCCCGTCTCACAGCAGGGTACCCCCCCTTCCCTCTGCACCTCCTCCCAGCATCCCTCCCAACCCGCCCCCCCCCTCAGTCCCCTGCCCGGTCTCCAGACTCCGGTTCTGGGATGGCGTGTGGGGGTCGGTCCAGCTCTCCAGCGGCGGTGCCGAGGGTCTAACCCAGCCCAGCCTAACCAATGTGCAGACTACTGTACAATTTGGGAGTCCTGAACAGATAGTCTAAACACTGGGTAGACGGAGTGGAGGTGTCCTCTGATCCATCCAGGCAGCAGTGTCTGTCGGTCGGGTGGGAGCTTCGGCCCCGTCTCCTAGAGATCCAAGGCCCCCCAGCCCCAGCCCAGCCAGCCCGTGGTCCCCTCTCTGCTCCCGACTCCCCTTCTGCCTCCTTTGACGTGGCAGGGGTGAGCGGGAGCTGTGGCTGGGAAGGAGGGGCCTGGGGAGGGGGCCGGCCAGCAGGAAGGGAGGGGTGGGGGGAGGAGGCCGCTCCTACCTAGAGTCCAACCCCAGAGCGCAGGCAGGGCGGCAGGGCGGGTGGTGGCGGGGCCTCCCTCGAACGCTTCCAGATGTTCCCTGGCCGTGTGTGCAACTTCCTCCTCTCCTCCCCCAGCCGCCCTCTGGGGCTCCTGGCCACCCGCCTGGCATAAAGAAGGCTTTATGTGGCTGGATGGGCCAGGCAGGGGCGGGGGGGGGGGGCAGAAGGAGGTGGGCAGGACTGGGAGCAGGGTCCTCCTAAACCCAGCCCCTGACCCGTGGTCCTGGTCGAGGCTCGTGCCCAAGCCCTGAGTCCCTGAGACCCACATAGACATCCCGGCCCGCCCCCCACACCCCACCCCCGGTCACAGCATGGGTCCCGTGGTGTGGGCAAGTGGGGTGCCGGCAGCAGAAACCCTTGTCCTCCTCCCAGAGCCCCATCCTGGACTATCTCGTCCGCAGATCCCCGGGCCTTCCCTTGAACGTAGCAACCTACAGACAGATCTCAGCCCATGGCAGGCACACACGCGCGTGCACGTCGGCCTGGCGCCCACATGCGCATCCACAGATACACATCACTCCTCCCAGAGGGCTCCGGCCAAACCAATCCTATTAAACAGGCCACAGGCACGCAAATGTGTGTGCCCACAGTGTGGCCCGCGGGCACGCTCCGTACGACACAGGTATTTACAGTTGCCACCCGCATCTACAAAAGCGTGCACACATCCGCCTTGACACACGGTGGTGACAGCGTACGTGCTCGGGCCGGCGTGCGTTCGCACAGGCACACGGCCACACACACGTTGCACACACAGGCGTACCACCTCCGGGTCTGTGCCGTGCGCCTGATTGCTAACACATGGGTGGGTTGGGGGGCGTGGGCTGAGCCGGCCCTTTGAAGCCGCCGGGGCTGCCGGCGGCCCCCCCTTCTCTGTCTCTCTGTCTCCACAGTCAGGAAATGAAGTCAGCAGCTTATCCGAAGCAGGTCTCCTTTGGCCGGGCCGGCGGGGAGAGAGGCTTTGAGGGCGGGGTCCCTGGCTGGGGCCGGCCTGGACTGCATCCAGGGCTTGCTTGGGGTGGGACTGGCACCCACCCTCAGCCTTGCCACCCTGCGCTCTTGGGAACGGCTTAAAGGTCATTGGGCACCAGAGGTGCTCAGCAGGCCCAGGGCTCCAGCTCTCTTCAGACAGCACCTGTTCAGTGCAGGGGGCCCTGGGGCCCAGAAGCCCGGGGCCACTCTGGGGGTCCGCAGCCCCAGCCCCCCGCCCCCAGCACAGAGTGTTCTTCGGACGTGAGGCGCGGCCCCCCCTCACCGTTGCTCCCATCTCTATCCGCAGGAGAAAGAGAAGAAATACATGCTTTCCGTGGACAACCTGAAGCTGCGGGATGTGGAGAAAGGTTTCATGTCGAGCAAGCACATCTTTGCCC
The DNA here is from genome assembly GCF_007474595.2 of Lynx canadensis. Lineage (NCBI taxonomy): Eukaryota > Metazoa > Chordata > Mammalia > Carnivora > Felidae > Lynx > Lynx canadensis. The sequence continues at coordinate 86,794,677 of NC_044315.2, forward strand.
TCTTTAACACTGAGCAGAGGTGGGTCCCCAGACCCTGCAAGCCCCAAACCAGCCTCACTGGGCAGAGAGGGGAGGGACCCTGCCCTGAGCCCCACAGCGCGTCATTCATTTGACAGATATTTACCCAGTCCCTACTCGGTGCTGGACTTCATATCAAAATCTCCTTCCCCCTTCCACCGCCCCCCCCCCCACCTTCCAGTCATTCGGTTAGTGGGTTAGTGCCTGTTCTGCATAGACTCTGCCGGGCACTGGGATGAAGAAAAGCCCATCAGGCCTGGTCCCCTTCTTGTTGTTCAGTGTCCAGTGGGGTCCGTGACAATACCGGGTCTCTCCCCTCCCAAGCCAGGGCTGACTCCTGTGGGCTTCACCTCCCTCGAGATGAAGGTTCAGCACAGTTGCCATCAGGGAGGTCCCCAGAGGGCCAGGGAGGGAGCCACTGGGGGCTGCCTGGTCAGGGATGCCCCTCTTATGAGGGGCTCAGTCCCCCTTTTTCTTAGAGCATCGTACTGCTGGTTTCACTGAATCCTGACAGTGACCCAGGGCGGTAGGAGTCATTATTAACCCATCTTCTAGACAAGGAAACTGAAGCTTGGAGAGAGGAGGATTGCCCAGGGTCACACAGCTGAGAAGTGAGAGAGGCAGGACTGGACCCCAGGCATGATGACCGCCCCCCCCCATCCATGCATGCCCTTAACCACCTGGGTGAGTGGGTTTCATGCCTTTTCCCCTCCCTGCCTGCCCTTGCAGGAATGTCTACAAGGATTATCGGCAGCTGGAACTGGCCTGTGAGACACAGGAGGAGGTGGACAGCTGGAAGGCCTCCTTCCTGAGGGCTGGCGTGTATCCGGAGCGCGTTGGGGTGAGTGGTAGTGCCGGGAGGGGGCCAAGCCACCTGGGTCACCAGCCTCAGCCCTTACGGGCTCAGAAACAGCACAGATCCTCCCCCTACCTGTCCTGGGGTGGGATCAGAGTTAAGCCTTCCTCCCGTCCTCCAATGCTGGTTTTACGTGACCCTCCTCTGCCCCCTCCTCTGCCCCGTTGGCATTTCGCGCATCCCCTGCATATAATGGTGGTTTCTTGTGGCTACTTCACTTTCCTCCTCTCTTTCCCTGGTGTCTAGAGTTGCTTTAGAGTGGGGGTAGGGTGCCCTGAGTTCACTCCCCTTCTCCTCTCTGTGTGTGTCTGCTCCGGCTCTGCTTGCTGGTGGCGGCGGCGGTGGCAATGCTGGTGGCGTGATCTCTGTGGCTTTGGCGTGGGCCTCCCAGGACAAGGAGAAAGTGAGTGTGCCCCTCCCTCGCCTTCAGCCAGGTGTCTCCAGCCTGGCCGCAGCTCCGGCCAGGTCTTTAGAATCAGGAAGGGACCTTGGAAAGCCTTTCCTAATCGATGGACTGGGAAACTGAGGCAAATTCTAGGCACTAGACTGAGAGCCGAGATAAGACTGAACAGGTCTGGGGTCTTCAGAGGCACTGGGCAGAGCCCAGATGCAGAGCGTTTGGGGGAGTTGGCATCTGTGTGTGCAGGCCATTTGTTCTGTGCGCCTCAGTGTTCCAGGCCACCCTTGGAGGGAGGGGCCAAGCCCCTGGGGGTGCCTAGAACCTGGCTGCGAGAGCCCAGCCACCCTAATGCCCTCTATTCTCAATGGCAGGCCAGCGAGACTGAGGAGAATGGTTCGGACAACTTCATGCACTCCATGGACCCACAGCTAGAGCGGCAGGTGGAGACCATCCGGAACCTGGTGGACTCATACATGGCCATCGTTAACAAGACCGTGAGGGACCTCATGCCGAAGACCATCATGCATCTCATGATCAACAATGTGGGTGCAACGCTTCGTGGGCGGTGGGTGCTCTTTTGGGACCAGGGAAGCAGCAGCCAGGTTGGCCCCGGGGAGGCACAGGCCAGTCCCATGGGACCAGGTCTAGAGAGGTAGGTATAGGGCCACGCCAGAGCTGTCCAAAAGAAATAAAATGTGAGTTCCTTGTATTATTTTGTAGATTCACATATCCAAGTCACTACAAATGTTCTTAAATGTTTTCCAAAAGGGACTAGGAATCACATCTTTTGAGAAGTCCCAGACCGTGTTTTAAAATACATACCCCAGAGGGGGCGCCTGGGTGGCGCAGTCGGTTAAGCGTCCGACTTCAGCCAGGTCACGATCTCGCGGTCCGGGAGTTCGAGCCCCTCGTCGGGCTCTGGGCTGATGGCTCAGAGCCTGGAGCCTGTTTCCGATTCTGTGTCTCCCTCTCTCTCTGCCCCTCCCCCGTTCATGCTCTGTCTCTCTCTGTCCCAAAAATAAATAAACGTGGAAAAAAAAAATACATACCCCAGAGAACCACTACCATCCATGGCTCAGTGAAGAAAAGCATGGCTGCCAGAGAATTAGTACTGTGTTTGAATCCTGGCTTTGCCACAAATTCTGTTTGACTTTCAGTAAACTACCCTCTCTGAGCCTCTGCTCCCTTGTATGTACAATATGGATAATAACAGAGTTGAGAATTAAAGGGATAAAAAGAACAGAGTAACGCAGTGCCTGGCACATAGTAGGTGCTCAGCACATCACTGAATAACGAATGAGTAAGTAAGACACAGGCCTGTGGCATAAAAAACCTCAGTGCCTCTCCGTGAATATCCCAGAGCCTGGGCCAGGTAGCACCTGCGGAGTTTAAGGAGAACATTAACTCCCCCCCCCAACCCCCTACACACACAGACACATTTCATCCAATCCAAACACACATTTACACCTGTCACTCAAGGGCTCAGAAAATTTAAACTGTCATCCACCTTATTTTGGCCCAGTGGAGCATGCAAGTCCTTGGACAGGGTGAAAATGCCCCATTTTACAGATGGGGAAACGGAGACCGAAAAAAAGCTGAACAACTAGGTGTCCTGGTTGCATGATAGGCCCTGGGAGCCCTCCCCAATCTATGACTTGGAACAGGTCACTTTTCCTCTCTGGACTATCTGAGGAAAGAGCAAGGACGGAGACGGGGAAGTGGCGGGCGGGGGAGATCTCCGAGTTCAGGTGGCGGCAAAGCCAGGACACTTCCCTCTCCCCCGGCCCCGAGTTCTCAGTCCAGCGCACACACCACGGCGCAGTCAGCGTGGTACAAGGCGTCAGAGCCCAGCCTGTCCTCTCTTCGCTTCCTCGCCCGCAGACGAAGGAATTCATCTTCTCGGAGCTGCTGGCCAACCTGTACTCGTGCGGGGACCAGAACACACTGATGGAGGAGTCGGCGGAGCAGGCGCAGCGGCGCGACGAGATGCTGCGCATGTACCACGCACTGAAGGAGGCGCTCAGCATCATCGGCGACATCAACACGACCACTGTCAGCACGCCCATGCCCCCGCCTGTGGACGACTCCTGGCTGCAGGTGCAGAGCGTACCGGCCGGACGCAGGTACCAGGGCCGGCCCCCACGGCCCCAAAGCCCCCCAGCCCGGGGCCCGCGGGAGGAGGGCCGGGACCGGGCAGTGGCGCGCCCGCGTCGCCGGAGCGGCTCCCACCTGGAGCAGGGGGCGGGGCTTAGAGATGGGCGGGGCTTGTTGCGGGGCGGGGCTTGCCGTGAAGCGCTGGCTGCGGGGCTGGGTGGAGCTGGAACTTTAGAGCCACCGGAGGCGGGCCTTAAACTCCGGGAACGAGTAGGGCGGGGCGGGGCGGGGCTTGCGCGCATGGGCGTGACCGGCACGGGGCTGGGGGGCGGGGCTCAGGGTGGGGCGGAGCTGCTCATCTCTCCCTTCCTTGTCTTCCGCACCCTGTCGCCCGCAGGTCACCCACATCCAGCCCCACTCCGCAGCGCCGAGCCCCCGCCGTGCCCCCAGCCCGGCCCGGGTCGCGGGGCCCTGCTCCTGGGCCTCCGCCTGCTGGGTCCGCCCTGGGGGGGGCGCCCCCCGTGCCCTCCAGGCCGGGGGCTTCCCCTGACCCCTTCGGTCCTCCCCCCCAGGTGCCCTCGCGCCCCAACCGCGCCCCGCCCGGGGTCCCCAGGTGAGTAGGGGCTGAAAGCGTCGGAAGAGACCACCGGGCGGGCGTGGCCGGGAGGGAGGTGGGGCCAGAGCCGACCCCCTCCATCCGGGGCGCTTCGGACGTGGGTGCCGGAGCTACGGGAGGTGTGGCCGAGGGCTGGCGGAGCCTGCCCCCCCAGGGAGCGCTGAGTCCCGGAGGTGGTCGTTTCTGCGGAGGGGGCCGTGGGACTCATCCCACCTGCCCCCTTCTTTCCAGCACTTGCATGGCGCTTCCCTCCCTTTTCACTTCTCTCTCCCACTGTTGCCTACCTCCTCCTTTCTCCTCGCTCTCCGCCGTTCTCCATTCCGTCCTCCACTTCTCTCTCCCAGCCCCTAGTGACCCACCTCACGTCTGGGGATTTGAACTCAGATCTTCTCCAGATGTGGAGTTTGTTCACTTACCCTCAGGGCTACTCTGATGCCCCCCTTCTGAGTCCTGACTCTGAATTGTCCCAAGGGGGGTGTCTGGCCTCTGGCCCACAGCAACAGAGGCCAGGCTGTGACTGTGACCAGCAAGGTGTGTGTGATGTGTGTGTGGGCGTGCACACGGGTGTGAGTGTAAGAATGGCACTCAGGCACGGGGCTAGGACGCCGAGCAGCTGGGAAAGGGGACTGGGAGGGACGGGGCAATCTAATGGCTTTCTTCTTTCCCCCTGCCCCTACCTGGCCTGGACCAACATGGTGGGTGGGGGGCAGCAGTGGGTGAAAGGCTGCCCCGTTCCCAGAGATTTCCAGGGAAAAGAATTCTACTTCATCCCTTGGCTTTGCCTTCTTGATTCATGACCCTTTTTCAAGGAAGCTCGTTCTGATATCTCAGTCCGTGTTTCCACTGGCCACATTCTCTGAGGAAGAGCACATCAGACCAATAGCATCCACCTGTGTTTCCAGATGGCTGGAGGGTAGGACCTAGCCTTCGTGGGTCTAGTTTCCATGAACCCCAAATGAAGCAGAGATGGGACTTGCTTCCACGGTGCTCTGATGACCAAAGCAGATGGGTAAAGCAGGCAGCATGGTATTGGTCAAGAGCGCTGGACTGGAGCCCAGAGGTTCTGGTTAACCCTGTGCTTGTAAGCAAGTCACTTTCCCTCCCAGGGCCTCAGTGTCCCTTCTACCACATGATACTTAACATTCTGCCTTTCTCCCAGGGTTGGCGTGAAGATGGAGGGAGAGAGACAGTGACTGTAGAGAAGCCGCATGAAGTGCAAATGTGGCTGTAGGAACACTTTGCTAACTTCCCTGGGTGTTCAGATTCTTAAGGGAATTTGGCACGCCCAGGTGCGCGCTGAGGTGTGACATAGGGGAAGAGGAAGATCTGGCACCTGCTCTAACTCCAGTCTTGCCAACACACAGGAAACACTTGGCAAGTCACGGCCCTGCCTCGGGGAAGAGAACAGTCTGGGAAGCTTCAAGACAGCTTGACATGGGGGAGGTCCGGGGGCTGACTGGGATAAGACTCAGGTGGTGAGAAGTCAGGGGCATCTGGGTATGGAGCGGTGGTGTGGGCGAAGGTTTAGTGGGGATGTATTGAGGAGAGCCGCTGGCCAGAGGAGAGTGCAGACGGAATAAGGAAGAATAAGAAAAGGTTGCCCTGAGTACAGTGGGGCAGGCTGCAAAACCTTAAAAGTTCACAGAAGTTTGTCTTCTTGAGGCTCAATGCTGTGGGGAGTAGGGAGCCCTGGGAGGTTCTTGGGCAGAGAAATGACAGCTGGACCCTGAGAAAGCAAGACCTGTCCCTTACGGAGCACTGCAGGTGGCCCTCTGAGCACGCCAGGCACGAGTGTGCAGGGAGCTGGTGCAAACGCCTCCTGTGTCCGGGCGAGCTTCTGTGTTGTGACTCAGCCCGCGCGTGTGCTTCAATGTGCCGAGTGGCTGCATGCCCCGGATCCGTGCTGCACGTGCCGGCCAGTGAGGGTGCTGGGCAGCGGGAGGCGGGGGAGGTGTGTACGTGTGCGTGTTGTTTGTGGGCATGTGTCAGCGTGTGCATGCGGGGCCAGGGGGCCTCACAGCATGTGTGTGCACGCCCGGGCGTGTGCGTGTGCGTGACCCCACCCCCCCAGGCCTGCCCCGTCCGTGCGTGTGAACTGCCATGTTGATTTCGTGCTGTCTTTCAGAATCACTATCAGTGACCCCTGAGGAGCGTCAGCCACGGTAGGTACATACATGCCTCTCTGCCTGCTGCATGAACGGTGTGTCTGCCCCCCGCTGCACCAGCTCCACATTGGGGGGCGCACCCGGGACCTCAGAGCCAGGCTCCCCTCCCTCTCCCTTCTGCAGCTCCAGACTTATTCTTTCCTCTTTCTGTCCTTGCTGCCAGCTGGCTCTCTCACCTCCCTTCTCAGCGAGCCTCGGGACTCAGTGCCACTGCTCAAGACCTCCATGGCTGAGCCTGGGGAGCTCTTGGGACAGGCTCCGCACCCAGGCTGGCAGACATGGGTGCTCTCTGGAGCCGTCAGGGAGGGCAGAGAGCTCACGGTTTATGGTGTAGAGGCAGGGAACTCGGAGGGGGCGGGCGTCGTTGTGCGTGGGGCTGGACTCAGACAGCCAGAGGCCTTGGAACTTCATCCTGGGGATGCCACGCTCATTCCCCCATCTGAGCTGTGCTGTTGGGGCAAGGAGCTCTGGGAACCGAATCCACGATAGGGCAGAGGAGGTCGGAGCCCCATCTCCTCTATCAGATAGCCAGCGATTGAGCAGCAATCTGGGGCCAAGGCTCCGGTTATGTGCTGATTTCTGAAAGCTGGAGGGCCCTGTCCACACCTCACAGGTGAGGCAGGGTCACACGGCCCCTTCCCCTACCTCCTTGGTGTTGTCACGCCTGTGAAGGCACACTACAAACCACAGCGTCCTCGGCCCTAGACGAAGCACCATAGCCCGTCCACGGGCTCATGGGCTTGGGCCTGTTCCTCCTAGGGGTGACCTACACTTTTCAGCCAAGGGGACAACAGTGTCCACTGACCTGAGCCTAGTCAACTTCTCCGAGTCCCACCCTGTCTGGGCCGCACATTCACCCAGTGACCCGCCTGTCACTCTGCCCCTGCCGCTGACTCTTGCTCTTCTGCTTTTCCCCAGCAGGAAGGGCCCAGCCTCACCTACGCGACCTGTGGTCCCCCGACCAGCTGAGGCTCCCCTCTTAGACTTATAAGCCTGTGGCCAACTGGCATCCGGCTGCCTGACCTCCCTGCCTCCCCAGGGTCCCTTCCGAGGACTCCGGGCTTTCTGCCCGCCCAGAGGGGTGTCCAGTGCCCCCTCCAGCCATCCTTTTAGCTTCGCCCTCCTGGCTCAAACAGTGTTCTTTCTCCTGTCTCTCTCCATGAGGACTGGTAGCTGTGGCCACAGGGCACGCGGCCCCACACTCCAAGGCTAGGGGTGGCCCTGGGCCAGTACGTTGGAAGACAAGGGGGCCACAAAAAGAGGGAAGGCAGAGGGGCCGAGCATGTGTCTGGAGCTGTGGGTGCACTGCCTGGTGGTGTATGAGAGACCAGCGTGCGTGGCGGGGGGGGGGGGGGGCTGCCTTGACCTCCACCCCAGACCCTGGGGAAGCTGTGGCCCCCATTCATCTCCAGTTCTCCCACCTTCCCTTTCTCATCTCTCTCCTCCATTCCAGAACCCTTGCCCACACCCGCAGCTTCCTTTTCTCCCCCTGCCCTCCCCTCCTGCCCCACCGGGCTTGGCATCGCTTGCCTTACCAGTTCTCTCCCTCCTTCTCTCCGTTCTCTCTTTGCTTTCTCTCCAACTGCCAGCCGATCGGGTCAGGCAAGTCCATCCCGTCCTGAGAGCCCCAGGCCCCCCTTCGACCTCTAACCAGATCCCTCTGTTCCTCGGAGACCTCCCTTTCCAAGCCTGCCTGGACGGCTGTTCTGTGACTTGACAGTGGCTCCCCAGCCCCAAAGCCTCCCCCTTCATCTGTGACTTAGTCTGTTGTAGTGGTGAGCTGACACATCCAGGCGTGATGTTGGTGAAAACTTGTGCCCCCTCTGTGGTATTGCTCCTACCCCATTCTATAAATATCTATAAATATTCATATATATATACATACACACACACACACACACACACACACGGCCACCACAGCCTCGCCGCTAGTGTTGGGAATCAATCACCATGCTGTCCCTGAGGAGTCTTGTGGCCCAACTACAAGGGAACACTGTCACCCTGACATCCCCGTCTCCAGCGTGTGCCACCTCTGATGAGCCTCCCCATCATGCCCAGCCCGTGGACAGCCACCTTTCCGTCCCTCCCCCAGTCGAGCACGGGGGTGCCATACTGGCAGCTGTGTGGTTCCCTGACTACCACGTCTTGCTGTCTCTTGGCTGAGAATAAAACCCATTTCTGGACAATGGGAAACTGTCCTCTGTCGGCTTGTGTTCTTTGTGGAGTTCAGGAGAAGGTGAAGGCTTAAACCCTGGGATGCAGGGGTGGGGAAGGGCCCAGCCATTGCTAGTGTGCTGTGAGGAGTGGCAAAGAAAGGCCTCACCCTTTCCCAGGCCTACTGGGAAAGCACCGGGGGGCTCACAGGTCCTTATTCTAGGAAGCCTGCTCTGCCCACTAGGGGGGCAGGGCCACCAACTCAGCCTGGAGGGAGGACTGGGGGCACTGGCATGCACTATGGAGGGACGGGACAACAGGCCACCAGAGGGGCAGGGTGACACCACAGAAACTGCCTGACCTGGAAGTCGGCACTCTTGAGTGCTGGGACCTTGCTTGCCCCTCCCCAGGATTGGATCAGGCTTCTGAGCCTCTTGGCCATTAGCGCAGGAGCCCCCCCCCCGCCCCCCCTTCGAGTCCCCCCGAGATCCCCCAGGCTTCCCCAAGCAGCAGGAGGGTGACAGGGCTGGACTGTCTCTAATAGCTCGTTTGGGCAGGTTCAGACACAGCGGGGCTTTGCACAATCCAGAAGCCTGCCCTCTGCTGGCAGGACCTGCTCCCTGTTCAGCACCCACAGCACAGACCCCAGGACCTAGTGACGGGTGACTGGAAAAGAGGCACACACGAGGCCAAGCAGTATGGCTAAATCCATTTATTCTGAGATAAAAAGCAAAACAGGAGTCGAATTACCCCTGCAGGACCCCGTCCCCACCCCCTTCCTCTCTGTCCTATGCTATCAATAAATAAGTTTCCCTATATTCAAATATTTAATAGAAGTTTCTCCCCATTTGCCGGTTCAGACCTCTGCTATGGTACAGGGGCTGCCCTATCCCCAGAATATACAAAATGTTACACAGATAAGTATGTACACTGGGGAGGGAGCTGGGGAGGAGCCCACCCCGCCACCAGCTTACGCCTTTGCTTGGCCTCAGTTAGCCATGACATCCCAAGGCCTGGGAGAGTGCTGCCCAGTCATCTAACTGGACAGCGTGGGGGCCACTTGTGCCCCAAAGTGCCTCTGAAGAGAGGATGCATGAGCCCCTCTGAATGAAGGACTACCTGATGGGGGCGAGGAGGCCACCAGGGAGCCCCTGCTCCCCAAAAGAGGCAACCTCCTAAATAAACTATATTTATTGAGCCTCTGGCTCTTTGTTTTTCCGGAACTGTGAACAGCCCAGAGATAAAGATACAGCCGTTGCCAAGGTGGCAAGGGGTCTGCACATATTTGTCTCCCTCATTAGGGGGTTCATCATACCCCTCTCGAGGGTCTTATCTTGGTAGTCTAAGGATAAAAGGGTGGTCGGGAAGGAATGATAGGGTGGTAGGGACAGGCTGGGGGCAGAGCCCCCAGCCCCACTTGTCTAGGCTTTGTGTGCTAGTGTTAACTCCTAGACCACCGTGATCTTCACCTCATCATTTTCATCAGCCCGGTAGAAGAAGGGGACACAGGGGTTGTGGCCCAAGCCTGGGCGTTCTCGGGGGTTCTGGATCTCACACAGCAGCTGCATGATCTGCTGGGCGGTGGGGTTCTCAGCTCCAGTGTGGCGTGACAGGGCCTCTCCCTGGGGAGGCTCCGCACTGTCCCTGTCGGCCAGGCTCACTTCTCGAAGATCATCTTCAGGGAGAGAGAGGGGCGGGGCCCTGAGCGCTGTGCAAACCCTCCCCCACCGCCCGCCCACCCGCCCGCCCGCGGGCTCTACTCACCACCCCGGCCACTGGCAGCGCCAAGCTCTTGGGCTGGGGGTGCCGTAGTGGGTTCCCCAGCAGGGTTCTGGGCAGTGGCCAGGAACTTGCCCTGCCATTCATTTCGCTCGTCCACCAGACGGAGCACCAGCTCCTGCAGCTCCAGTAGCTTCACCTGGAGGGAGAGGTGCTGAGCCCCAGCTCTACCCCGGCCCCGCCCCGCCCCCTCTCTGCTCCCGGGGACGCTGAGGGCCCACCTTCATTTCTTCTTTGTCCTGAGCCAGTCGGCTAATGTACTCCTCTTTCTCCCGGTGCCGCTCCTTTAGCACGGCCCTCTGATTCTGGTAGAGGGTAATGTACTCTCCTGCGGGGCAGACCGGCTGACGCTCAGGCTCTGCGAGCCCTCACGGAGCTCCCCCGACCCCGGGGGCTGGCCAGCCCGCTCACCTATGGTGTCCGTCTCTCCAGAAAGCTGGATGCAGCGATGCTCCAGGTCCTCCACCCGCTCCTTCAGATCCACTTTCTCCTGCATGAGCTCCAGGAAGCGGCTCTGCGGCCACAGCAGCGGGATCAGGGCTCGGCAGCCCTCCCTAGCCATCTCCACCCCCCGCCGGGGCCGTGCCGGGGCCGTGCCGGAGCCGTGCCGGAGCCGTGCCTGAGCCGATTCACTCACCTGCAGCTTGTCCATGGCCACCTGGAGGGCCTGGTGGGTCTCCCCAGGCACGCTGTCCTCGGTGGTCCCAGGGGCCACCAGGCGAGCCAGGCGCTTGCAGCGCAGCCTCTGCTCCTTCAGCTGCCCGCGCAGCCGCGCCTGTTCCTCCTCGGCACTGGCTAGGGCCGAGTTACAAAATGCCACCTGCGGGCAAGACGTGTACGCGTGCGCCTTTGTGGGGGAAGCTCGGGACGAGCCGGGGCCGGGGAGGCAGAGAGGAGCTCCTCTCACTGCCTCGGTGGGCACACCTGGTGTTTCGAGGATGGCGCAAGGTCGGACCACCGGCTCCCGGGGGAGGTTGGGGGTCCAGAGAAGCCGAGGGGGGCAAACCAAGAGAGGAGAAGGGTGGCGGGGGACCCCAGGGGGAAGCGGGAAGGTGGGACGGGGAAGGGCCGCTCACCATGGCCTCACGGCTATCTAGGTCCTCCGGCATGCTCAGCTTTGGCGGGGCTGCCTCCCCGTCCTTCTCCTCACCGTCCAGTCCGTCTCCTGTGGAGGCAGCCGGAGGGGCCTCAGACAACCCAACGGGGGAGGTGGAGCGGGCAGGGGAGGAAAGCCGGGCTCTGCCCCACCTCCCAGAGCGACCTTGGGCCAGCGCGTCCCCGGAGGAGGAGGAGGATTCGCCGCCCTGAAGTCCCCCCTCCTCCTCCTTGGGCTCCGTCCTCTTCCCTGGGCAGGTCCCGCTTACCTTCCTCAGGCATAGCCATGAGGTTCAGCTGCGCCTGGAGCTGCTGGTTCTGCTGGGTGGCAGCTTCCAGGCGTCCCTGAGGGGCCAGGAAGGAGTGAGAAGGGATACAGGTCGCAGGCCCTCCCCGGGGGCCCGGCGCTCCAAGCCCCTCACCTGGGTCTCCTGTAACTCTTGGCGGGCCATCTCGGCCTCCGCCTTGCCCTGAACTTCCTCGTGCTGCAGCCGGTCCATAAGCTGCGTCTGCAGCAGCACCTGCTTTTGCAGCATCTCCTTGTCGGAGGCCAGCTGCTGAAAGGCGGCCACGTGCTGCTGATAGGCCGCCACGTACTGCTGCAGGTGGCTCACGTACTGGTCCCGCTGCTGCTGCAGGCTCTCGGCCTCCTGGCTCTTCAGCTCCACCTGCGGGAAGACCCTGGGAGTGAGGCAGGCGGCGGCCTGCAGATTCGGAGCCGGGACCCGGGGAGGTAGGGGCAACAGCTCTTTCTGCCGCCCTGCCGTGGGCGGTTGGGGGGGGGGGGGGCCTGGCTCATTCACTCCGGGACCTAAGTGACTGCCCCCTGGCGCAGAGCCCCACGCCTCCCTCACCCAGCCTCACACCTCCTGACAACCTTCTTTCCATTTTAACTTTAGTGGAAAATCAAAGCGCGGCCCCCCCCCCTTAAGGGCATGGTTGTCATTTAACCCTCGACACCTCTGTGAGCAAAAGGGTCATCTCCCTTCTAGATTAAGGAAACTGAGGCTGAGAGATGAGAAGTGAAGAGTGACCACTGGGGTCAGAAGCCACAGCTGAGTCCAAGAAGCTTTACCCCCTCACTGGGGGCTTGAAGGCTCTAGCTGGAATGATGACCTTCGGCCCAGGGCTACCCACTTCTCAAAGTCAGGAGCAAGGAGCCACGAGGAGCTGTGCTCAGAAGGACTCTGGAGTCACATGCCCCCGCCACCAACCCCAGGCTGGAACCGTGGGTCCTGGCCACGCCCCCTGCACCCCCCCCCCCCCCGGCCCCGGGGCCTCCGCAGCTGACGCAGGGGTTACCGTCTCCTTCAGCTCCGCCAGCTTCTCCTGCAGCTGGCCCAGCTTCTTGGCCAGCTCCTTCTTGACATGCTGCTCCGACTGCAGCGCGCTGGTAATCTCCATATTCTCGTTGCTCTGGACGAAGAGAAGGAATCGGCGGCTACCCAGTGTGGTTGGAGACCCCAGAGCTTGGTGTCTGCCTCCCACAGCTCAGGGAAAGGTGGAGGCAGGTGGGAAAATCCCCCCACCCCACTCATCTTCGCTCACAGGTGCCGTGACTGGCACCATTTCACGTAAGGTCCGTACCCCGCCCCCCACCGGCCCCATTTTACAGGCGGGGAGACAAAGGCCCGGAGAGGTCAAGAGTCTTGCCCAGCACCAAAGGACTCAGCCAGGGAGGAAGGGCTGCGCACCAGCCTGATGAAGCCGTTCTGCAGCTCAGCCAGCTGCTCCTTGAGCTCACGGTTCTGGGACAGCGCACGGCTGATGGTGGTACGGTCATTCTGCATGGTTTCCAGAATCTGCTTGCGCTCCTCAGCCTGCTCCCCCCAGCACTCGGCGGCCCGCTCCAGCTCCAGCAGCCGCTGCTCCTGCTCCCAGTTCAGGCGGCTCAGACCTTCGTTGTCCTGCACCTGGGCCCGCAGCTGCCCTGCCAGGTTCTCCAGCTCCTTCTGCAGTTGTTCAGCCTCCGCCTGCAGTCGCTCTTCCACCTCCGAGGGCCCTGCTGGAGGTTCCTGGGCTGGGGGGACCTCTGCGGGGGGCACATGGTAGAGGCTTCTTATCCCTGTGCCTTCAAAAAACCCCTCTTTCTGGTCCGCAGCTCCTAGTTTGTTTTTTTTTTTTTTCTTTTTTAAAGGAGGCTCCACGGGGCGCCTGAGTGTCTCAGTCGGTCGAGCGTCCGGCTTCAGCTCAGGTCATGATCTCGCGGTTCGTGAGTTCAAGCCCCGCGTTGGGCTCTGTACTGACAGCTCAGAGCCTGGAGCCTGCTTCGGGTGCTGTGTCCCCCTCTCTCTTCGCCCCACCCCTGCCTGTGCTCTGTCTCTCTCTTTCAAAAATGAATAAACATAAAAATAAATAAATAAATAAATAAATAAATAAATAAATAAAGGAGGCTCCATGCCCAACAAGGGGCTGGAACTCACGACCCCAAAATCGAGAGTCGCACGCTCTACCGACTGAGCCAGCCAGGCACCCTTTGGTCCACTGCTCCCAACTGGGCTTCCTCACCCCAAACCTTGGCTTCCTGACCAATAATCCCTCACGCTCATAGGACGTGCAATCTTTCCAGACACTTATGAATAGAGTTCTTCACGTTTTTATGCTCAAGACAACTCTGGGTAGTTGACAGTGGGCACTCAACCCAGATATGCCAACTCCTGGTCCAGACCTCCTTCCCTTGGCCACAGTGCCCTTCCATCTGTCCGCCTTCCTAGAGCATTCGAAGGCATCCTCACTGGCCCTCTGACACCAATCCTGTTCCCCTACCACTCCGGCCCCAGCTTACCTATCTGTTTCTTCAGTTCAGCCAAGCTGGCCTCCAGCTCCTGCACCTGACTCACACTGTGCTCCTTCTCTTCCTTCAACTGCTGCATCTGCCCAGAGCACAGAAGGGATGGACATGTGGGGGGTGGGGAGGGAGGGATGGGCATGTGGGGGCTGCGGAGGGAGGGACGGCCAGGCAACCGTCGCCCTCTCCACCCACCCCACCCCCACCGCCCCCGCAAAAACCACCCAGCCACCTCTGGCTGCACACAGCAAGTGACAGGCTTCCCATCTTACTGACGCCCCGAAAGATCAAATGACCTAAGGTGGGGGGGCCGAAGGTCACACCTTACCTTTTCAGACATCTGTTTCATCCTTTCCTGCCAAAAGGCATTATCCTCTTTCAGATTCTCTACGTACTTGTCTCTCTCCAGCTGCATATGCTTGAGGGTGTCTTTCAGCTGCAAGAACGGGCACAGAGGTTAGCAGGGGCAACCACGGGGCCTCACCAGCTCCTGCTTGCCTGCGATCATCCTGCTTCCACACCCCTCGCCCTGCAAGGCCTCACCTGCCCCACACGTGTCTCCAGCCGTGCCCGTTCTTCCAGGGCCTGCTGTAACTGTTGGTTGCTGTCAGGGGGTTTAGACCCACTAGAAAACTGGAGAGTAGAAAACGAGAAGGTTAGCGTTGGGAAACCGGGCTGCTCTATGCAGGTTCCCGCAAACAGGTGTGCGCTAGGATAACGTGCATCCACATCGATGAAGAGGTCCACCCTCACGTCATTAGTACTACGTCCGCAAGCCTCACGTTTACTGAATATTCATTGTAAGTGGCCCTCTGCCTCCCAGGCCCATCAACCTGGTGTTCATCCTTCCAGATCCTTTCTGGCTATAATGATTAAGGCTACAGAGTGGTGCTTGTCCCAGAGATGGGGTGTTCAGGTCACAGAAGACAGGCATCCATCGACTCCGGAGCAAGCATAAGCCCTCACTTTTTCTATCTCCAGCAGGCCATTTGTTAGACTGCCCATCACAGGAACGGGCACAAAGGAGGCATTCCAGTCGTACTGGGTGGATGGATGGGTGGATGGATGGATACAGAGCTCTGTATGCTGCCCAGGCCAGGCCGAATCTGCAGACTCGTGTTTTGCTCTGGAAGACTGACTGTAAGAGGAGCCCTGACAATTCAGATCCCATCCAGAAGAAAGCAATCAGGAGGGTGACAGACCGTGGGAGAAACAGTTGGGGCTGTTTCGGTAGGAAAAGATCTTAGGGAGGACAAGGAACACTCCTTCTCAGAGTATCTGAGGGTCTGTCTTGGGCAAGAGGCAAGATTTTTCCTGTGCTGATCTGGAAGGAAGAGCCTTGCCGAAGGAAGTGACGTGAAGGCTGAGTGTTGCTCAGTGTGAAGAAGCACTGACAAGGGGAAGCTCTCTGACCCAGGCACCCTGACGACCTGGTGGCCCAGCCTCTGAGAGGAAGCAGATAGACGCATGGGCTAGAACTGCCTTGTTATGTGTCATGACTAGGAACTATCATCTATACGACAATGGTTTTCAACCGGGGCGCTTTAAAAAAAAGCAAAAATAAAAAAGCCCCATCCCTGAGATTCTAATTCCACAGGTCTGGGCGGGGCCCGATTTGTAGATGCTTTATCAATGTCTGCAGCAGGATTCTATGGCAGGAGCAGAGCGAGAATGCAAATCTTCCAGCTCCTGGCTGCAGACGGCGGCCCCAGATGGATGGGGCCCCAACTCCCTGGGACTCTGGCCTCACCTGCTGCAGCAGGAGCTCCGACATCTCCAGCTTCTTCTCCAGCTCCTGCACCCCAAGCTGCAGGGCCTCCTTCTCTTTCATACAGACACGCAGCCTCTCTTCCAGCTCCGAGTTATGCTCCTTTAGGTCCTCGTTGTCTTTGCTGTAGCCACGGGCAGCGAAGAAAGGTACGAGTAAAGAACAGAAAAGAGCGCTCTGGTGATCCACCCACCACCCTCACCACAGAGCCACAGAACAGTGGCGTCAGAAGGGACCCGGGGATCAGGAGTCACAAGTGGCAGGCCAGAGAGAAGACAGGAGCGGCCTGAGGCCACGGCCTGTGTTGATTGCACAGCTGGGCCCAGAGCCTGGCTCTGCATCTGTCCTAACCCATATGCCCCCCCCCCCGCCCATGTTCCTGTCCCCCTCCCACTTCCCAGCCCCCAGCCATCCTACTTGTTCTTGTATAATTCCAGTTTGAGGGCGTCTCGCTCTTTGGTCAAGTCCTTGTTGTGCTGCAAACACAAAAAGGCGAGGTCAGGATCGGGCAGGCAGGAGGTGCGTCTCAAGGACTAATGGCAGCACAGGGACTCCTCTAGAGCTGTGCTTCTTCAGCCCGCACCCGCCCTTGACATTTTGTTCAAAGCATTCCCAAGCCCATGTTCTCACGTGCCTCGGCTAAGAACTCGGTAAGGGTGGGAGAGAGCCACAGCTGGCTAGCAGAGGCCCACACAGGGCAGGTAGGATTGCAATCATTATTACTAGCGGCACCAGCACTTCTGAACCTTTACTGGGCACTTTACTGGGCGCCGAGCTAACAATCGCACTGAATCCCCGCGATCACCGCCTGGGGGAGGCATGGGTGCATGTCTGTTTTACAGGTGAACAACACAGAGTAGCACAAGTTAAGTTGTCACCGAGACAGAGCTGGGATTAAACATCTGATTCTTCACCCATTTTCCCCCTGGGGTGGGGGAGCAGACACAAGGAGGGGAAGTGAGTTTGCATCGTGATCTCTGTTCTTTTTTTTTAATGGATGGTCTGTTCACACAGCCCACCACCCAGAAGGACAGAGGTGACATGCCTCCCAGCTACTCTGTTTCTCTCCCTGGGTATTTATACATCCTTTCACACACTTCGTGTCTAGCACACACACCCTTCTCCCCTTCCTGTACAAATGGTAGCATACTAAAAGTACCGTTCTAGGGGCACCTGGGTGGCTGCATGAGCTAAGCATCCAACTCTTGATTTCGGCTCAGGTCATGATCTCATGGTTCATGAGATCGAGCCCCAAGGCAGGCTCGATGACCACCTGGGACCTGCTCGGGATTCTCTCTCTCTCTGCCCCTCCCCCACTGGCACATGTCTTTCTCAAGAACAAACATTAAAAAAAAAAAAAGTACTGCTCTGTACTGGCCAAGGTCCACAGCCCATGGAGGGCAGGGCTGGCTCTCAGCCTCTGGGCTCTGCATTCAGTGCTCCCTCCAGAAAGCAGCTCCCACCCCTGCCAACTCCCTCAAGTCAGCCAGCTCAGCCCCAGGTTGCTTTCAATAACCACACAACTTTAAAGCAGCGAGAAATGGCCCGTGCTGCCTTCTGGGCAGCAAGACACCCCGTCGTACAGAAGGGACCTTCAGGCCATTCCCCTGTCAGGGTAGCTGCGCCTCCAGTGGATGGGTCAGCTGCTGGGCTCACCTTGTCCACCTGTTTCTGCTGTGTAGAGACAGCAGACAGTGTGCGCTCCAGCTCTCCTACGCGCTGGCGGGAAGACTGCAGGCGACTAGCAAGATCTTCAGACTCTCCTGGAATGACAGAGTTCGAAGTGGGACCCAGGAAGGAATCCCACCAAAGCCCTGCCAATGTGCCAGGCTGAGACATGGGTGTCTAGACTCCTACCTGCTTTCTGCCTGACTGCCTGCTGTGTATGGACCAAGGCTGTATGCAAATCGGTCTTCTCAGACACCAGAATCCCTATGGTCTGGATGTGAACCTTTGGGAGGGAAGGGGAAGCAGTAGTGAAGAGGAGGAAAGGAAGCGTTTCCTGGGGGGTGGGAGGGAGACCTTGACACCACACACCACACACCTGTAGCTGTTCCCTTAGAGAACCCTGTTCCTTCATAAGCTTCTGTTCAAACTCCTTCTTCTCCTGCAAGAAGGACACAACATCCCTGACTGGGAGGAGGCAGAGTTGAAACAGCAAAAGACACGCTCCTGGAATGCCACCGATGGCCCAGGACAGGCCCAACAATGAGGCCAGATTTGGGGCCCTGGGGGGGGGGGCAGCAGAGGGGTAGGGCAGGGGTGCGGGAAGAGGGGGCCCTTTATTTCTCCAGGCTGGGAGCAGACCCAGACGAGAATGGGCCTCTACAACTGAATCCTCCCCAAACCTATCCGCCACGTAATCAGCAGACAAATCATGTTACGTTACTTTTTCCAGTTGATCCAAAGTTTCCTGGTGCTGTTGTTTCTGTGGAGAGAGTCAAAGGAGGGTAACTGAGGCTGTCCCCCTTTTACTACCCTCCCCAGACCAAAACGGAGGGATGGGCAGGGGCCAGAAATGGGTTTTAAAGGGAAAGTTCATGGGGACATGAACTGACAGACTCTCCTCGAGCTCCCAAGGAAAAAGACCTTGGCCTCACATCTACACAAGTGAGAGTCTGAATCCAGAATACCCATGAAAGGCCAAGGACATAAACCTCTAAAATGGGAGCTGAGAAACGAGACTACCCTTCTGCCAGCTCGTGGCTTGGAAGGGTGCACTCATTCAGCAGATATTTACTGAGCATGTACCATAGGCCCCGTTCGGTTCTTAACAGCAGGGATATGGGAATGAAGGGCCCTGATCTTCTGAGCTAAATCGGACAGACTCGGACACCTCGAATTCTACCTCCTCAGGAAACTGAAGCCCACAGAGGAAAGGTGACTTGTCCGAGTTCAGAGACAGAGCAAATTAGGGACTGAGTCAGGGCCAGACCACACCAGTCAAGCCAGTGCTTCCTCCAGAGGCAACAGCCCTGGGGCAAGTGGGGAGAGGACTCGAGCAGGGGTGTCTGGAGAACAGAGAGGAGGCAAAGAGGACAGCCACAGAGAGCCATGCTGCATGCTCCGTGCTCCGGGGTCCCTCCAGCTGAGACCTAGGCCCCCCAGCACCCCACTCTCCCTTGGCAGCAGGGGCCCCCAGCCCCTCTCTTCAGAGCCCCAGGGGAAAACTAGAGCCCCAGATTGGCAGCGTGAAACCAGGGGACCCCACTGGACTCTTACCAATTCCTCTATCTTGCTACTGAGTTGTTTGTTTGTTAGATTGCTGGAGTCCAGGGCTAGTGATAGCTCTTGGTACCGGCTCTGAGGCGCATGCAGAGGAGGAGGAGGAGGAGGAGTTGGACGAGGGCGGGGGGAGAGGTAGAGAGAGCAGTCATTAGGGTTGGGGGCTGTCTGGGCTGTCTCAGCTGGCAGAGGGGCACCCAGCCCCCGCTGTGGGAGGAGGTGGGGGCTGGCCTGCAGGATCACTGGGCCGTGGTCCAGGCCAACTTACCTCCAGATCCTTTATGTTAGCAGAAGTAGCCAGGCCCTCCCCATTGATGTAGGATGAAGACTAGGAGACACGAAAGGGCTCACATGGAGACGCGCGCTGTCCCCCTTGGTGCCTAAGCTCTCCAACTTCCTGTCTTGCCCAACAACTGCAAACTTTTCTAACTTGGCAGTAACCCCTTTGTACCAACTCCTCCTGGTTCTTATCTGCCCCTCCTCCATCCCCCTCCCAGGCAGCTCTCACTCTGTGCTTTCTGCAGCAGGATCAAACGAGGTAACCAGCCTCGAGGTCCAACCCCTTCATTCGGGGAGCTTCAAAGAGGACACTCAGAGGAGCTGTGACGAGCTACGCATCAGCCAGCAGGCCAGCTGGTCCCAGGCTCTTCCCTCTCTCCACCTCTGTTGCTTTCTATCGTATTTTCCCTCCCCATCTACTCCCCTTTGGGCTTCAAGTTCTGGGGTACCTCAGACACAAGACCATTGAGCTGCTGAGAAAGCTGTCGCAGGCTCTCGGTAGATGACAGACATCTGCGGATGAACACAGGAGTCAGGGGTGTAGGAGGCTCGAAGAGAAAGAGGGGGTCACGGGCAGTGGCCCGCCCCAACTCCCTCAGCCTAGGGACCGCTGCCCGCATAGGAGTTACTCACTTGCTTTCTTCCATGAGAAAAGGTTCATTTTTTGCATCATGGTTCTGTTAGGGAAGAAATGCATGAGGTAGTCACTCAATTTCTGGTTAAGACCACCCAGGGGTGGGGGCGGGGGGAGCCAAGCTCATTCTGACAACCTTCTATCTTCCCAAACTTCAAGGAAAGACCTGGTCTTGGCCTCCCTCACTTCAGTCCTCGGGAAGGGTGCTTGGCTCTAGAAACCAAACTACCTGAAGAAAGGGGACGAGGGCCCAAAGCAGGTACGGTCCTCTGAGGAGGAGCACGGGGCGAACGTACAGTGGGGTGGCAGGCAAGGGGGGAGGGGGCACAAACCTGAGTTGATGCCATGCTAGTGACACGGGGGGGACTAGCACAGGGGGAAGGGACACCGCCAGGTGACGCGGTGTCATCAACAGTTGGTGCAACAGGAGCGGCGCGGTCTTTGGGCGCCTGTCACGGAACAGAGCAGGGGGTTAGGGGCCATGCAGGTAAGAAGGTGCCTTGCTGCCATGGATGCTGGGGTACAGAGCAGGCAGGACAGGGGTTGCTGTGGTCAGAGTGACAATCGCACATGCTGGGAGCCACTCTGGAGCGTGGAGGGCCGCTCTGCAACCTTCTGGATGGCCAAAGCTCAAAGCAGGGTATGCATGACCTCCTTCATGAATACATGATGGCTTTGCTCTCCCTGGAGCTCAGCAAGAGACAGTACCAGGCTCTGACCTTGGCAGCCACAGCAGGCGGAAGATAGGTGTGCCCAGTCAGGGAGGAGACAGGCACGGCTCTTCCGGAACACCAGAGTGACCCTCACCCTGGGCCCCTGCTGGGCAAGAGGGTGGTGGTGATGGAGATGTGGTCAACGCCACCCTCTGCCTCCTTCCTCTCTTGCTCTCTTTTCCTCTCCCCGCCGCTCCCCCCAATCACTGGCCATGTTTGCCTTATTCAGGCCTTTTCTGGGAAAGCAGCTGCCCAACTAGAAGCCTCACCCTATGCCTGCAAGTAAAAAGAAAAACATGGCCACTACCCCCACCCCAATCTCCTGGCTCTAAAACCAAGAACCAACCCGAAAAGCCAGAGGGAAGATGTCTACCCTCTGATTCTTGACATCCTGGAGAACAATCCTGGGAGTGGGGACAAGGAGCCATGGAGCAACCACTTCCTCTTCCCTACCTGGACCTACTTGCTTGACCAGAGCCCCACCCAGACTCTTTCCAGGCTCAGGCCTGACACTTAGTCCAAGTGTCTGGCCCCTAGAGATCTCATGTCCTACAGGCCAGATGAGCAAAGAGATGGGGAAGATGGCTGACAAATTCAAGTTTGATGAGGGGAGAGGACTAGGAAGCAAAGGCCCAGCCAGTGAAGCCAGCAGGAGGAGGCCATACCTCTTCAGGGCCCAGGGCTAGCTACTCTCTGGACCCATCAGCCCTGGCCTCTGACAATCCACCCCTACCTCCCTCCTTAGAGCAAATGCTGCAGAGCCTGGGGAGCTGAAGATGAATCATTTGCATGTTTACTGTCCGTGCTGTGACCTTTGCCCCAGAACCTGGTGTTGCCATGCCAACCTGTTCAGGGAACCTGGGTTCCCATGGATCCCTAGCACTGAACACAAGAAAGTTCAGAAAAGGACAAAAGTAATTTTCTGAGGACTTAAGTATATATAACACGACAATCCTGTGAACAACCAGGTTATTTCACACCGTTAGGTCTTGTAGCTAAAGTCTGGAGTGTTTAAAAAACACTGTCCACCCCCTCCAAATGTCCCATTGAAACTAATCTCTCCATGATTCCCCATTTCTGGAAATGCTGTCAGCTCTGTCCAGGACCCTGCAACCACAAGCCTGCATTGCGGGAGCAGAAAATCAAAGTGGGAAAAAGTTACTGAGACAGAGAGGGTTTAAAAAACGACAAGCAGGGGCACCTGGGTGGCTCAGTCAGTTAAGCTTCGGCTCAGGTCATGATCTCACAGCTCGTGAGTTCGAACCCCACGTCAGGCTCTGTGCTGACAGCTCAGAGCCTGGAGCCCGCTTCGGATTCTGTGTCTCCCTCTCTCTCCGCCCCTCCTCCACTCACGCTGTCTCTCTCTTTCTCTCAAAAATAAGTAAACATTAAAAATAATAAGACAAGAAGGATCTGGGTCTTCATTTCCAGGACCACAGCAGGATACAGACACGGAATCGTAGAACTCAGTGCAAATACAAGCTTCCAGACTCCTCTAGGCCTGTACTCCCTTCCCCATGCCCCTTAGCGGCTCCTCTGAGCCCATAAGGTATGTCTCACCTTCTCCAAGATGATAAAAGATGTGGGGGAAGGAAAACAAACCCAATCAACCAAGCAGGTGAAAAAGCAGACATGAACAGGCTGAGGGTTAATGACAGCAACATAAAATAAGCCAGAGGCAAAGTATCCCCCAAACCAGAGAAGCCTTGGAGCATGCACAGCTGGGAAAGAGCAAGCCAGAGAGGGGGCTCGGCACTGCCTCACCTTCCACTTGTCCAATGGGGGGAGCGCTACCCCATTGGAGCGGTTAAGGTCGGACACCAGCACCTTCAGAATGTCCTGAATCTACAGGAGGCGAAAAGGGAGAAACAAGGGCAGGGGGAGAGAGAGAGAAAAGTGGCTTAGAGAGAGGTGAGAGAGTCAGGGAAGGAAGAAGAGATGGGGTCACGAGAATGGAATGCTGGAAAAGAGAGACGGGAACGAATCCATGGCCTGTGCCGCCTTCCCAAACGGCCACGTGGCGCCTTGCAGAAATCAACGTGCACAGAGAGAAAAGTCCCCTGAAAGATGCAGTGACACAGAATGCAGTCACCTGCCCGATGCAGCTGTTTTCTGAATACATCCGTGAGACCCTCTCCTCAGGCCCAGGATGCCGGGGATGAATCTGACAGGAATCTCATCTCTGTTTTAAAAACCAGACTGCCGAGGGAAGGGTTCACTTGAACAAAGGGGGCTCTAGCTAGAAGTCTGGAAGACACTGACCTGCTCCAACAATATCATCTTACAGATGAGGCCACTGAGGCCCGGGGGAGGAAGTGATTTTCCTGAGGTCTCCCAGCCAACAGGTGGCAAAGATGGACTCAAAACCCACTGTCTCCTGACCCAAGTGCTTGGGGCTCTCCTCACCACACCCTGGGCCTCTCTTGGTGCTTCCTAAGGGAAGGCTGTGGTGGCAAATGGCTGTTCGCACTGCCTGGCTTCCCCTTGAAGCTGGGGATGAGGCAAGTCACCCCATCAGTCACACAGCAACACCCTTGACTGAATGTTTACCCCGCACAAGGCCCTATACTAAGGGATTATTCTAAAAACAACATCAAGGGGCGCCTGGGTGGCGCAGTCGGTTAAGCGTCCGACTTCAGCCAGGTCACGATCTCGCGGTCTGTGAGTTCGAGCCCCGTGTCGGGCTCTGGGCTGATGGCTCAGAGCCTGGAGCCTGTTTCCGATTCTGTGTCTCCCTCTCTCTCTGCCCCTCCCCCGTTCATGCTCTGTCTCTCTCTGTCCCCCAAAAAAATGACTAAACGTTGAAAAAAAAAAAATTTTAAAACAACATCAATCATCTCATTTCAGTGTCACAAGTGTAAGTCAGACCACAATGACCCCAATTTTTACTGACGTGGAAGTATATCCCCAGCAGTGACAGGTCTCCAGCACAGGGACAGCTGGATTCAAAGCTGTACCTGACACTTTCTCCACAACCTTCATCACTGCCCTTTACTACCCCTCACGTACCCCTGTGCCCCCGGAAGCCTGGTCAGCCAATACTCACATCCTCAGGAGTGTGACAACCATCAGCAGTGGCTGTCTCAGGGTTACTGCCATTTTTAATCTTCCTTTTCTTCTTCGCTCCTGCAGGAACACCAGGGCTGTTCCTCTGCTGATACTCTCTCAACTGCAGCAAGGAAAAGCAGTAGGACTCGTGAGAACCGTAAACCCCCATATTCACATCCAACTTTGTTGTTTACAATATACTCCTCTATCCGCCACCTGATTGATTTTTTTTTCAACGTTTATTTATTTTTGGGACAGAGAGAGCATGAACGGGGGAGGGGCAGAGAGAGAGGGAGACACAGAATCGGAAACAGGCTGAGCCATCAGCCCAGAGCCTGACGCAGGGCTCGAACTCATGGAGTGCGAGATCGTGACCTGGCTGAAGTCGGACGCTTAACCGACTGCGCCACCCAGGCGCCCCAATCCGCCACCTGATTTAATGCCACCAGCAACCCGACAAGATGTTGTAATCCTTAATGACTGCAGAAATGGATAGGTAACGGGGCTTTAAAATAAAGGGGGGGGAGGGCAATAATTTAAACCCGGTCTTCTGCCTCTGAGTTCTGGGGTTATGCTACAAAATCAGCAGGTGCCAAGAGGCAATCCCAGAGGCACAGAGGTGGAAAAGTAAACATCTGAAACATCTGAATAATCAGACATCAGAGTCCATTCCTGCACATCTGTCAAGGCTGCAGACTGGTATTTCTCAAACTTTTACACCAACAGACCCTGACAGCAGAAAGCAGTGAAGGCACACGCCTGGTGAATTTGGAAACACAACAGAACAAGGGCAACCCAAGCACCATTTCAGAGAGAAGTCTATTATAATCTTACAAATCTATGCAAATGTCATCCCTAGGTGTATTAACATAAAAGGATTTTTCTCAAGAGAATTAAGCAAAAACTGAGGCTTTGGTCCCATATTTATCCTGTGGCACTCAGGACACTCCATGTTCAGATGATGATTGGGGGAAGATTCCCAGCTGTGAAGTTCAGTTTCCAGAGATCTGTTCCACAGAGGGTAAGCAGATCTCACTCCAAAGAGCAGTGATTAAGAGGCACTGGTTCCAGAATCATAGGAAATTAAAATGTGAGGTAGAGGATTTA
Organism: Lynx canadensis; assembly: GCF_007474595.2. NCBI lineage: Eukaryota > Metazoa > Chordata > Mammalia > Carnivora > Felidae > Lynx > Lynx canadensis. The sequence continues at coordinate 86,819,416 of NC_044315.2, forward strand.
GATTTAAAATGTCAGAAGTCTTTCTGAACAGTAGAAACCTAGGAGGATACCAAACTAAAGGAAACACATTCTCCCCATTGTCACCAAGATGTTATCAACGTGTCTCGATCACTAGTGAAGTCAATGTCTAAGGATGGGGTACAGTCTAGTAAGGGCGCTTGAAACCCCTCCCACCTAGGTCCTACAGTCCCCAGTTCCCTTCAAACTGGAAATTTGTGCCATGACCAGACACCGGAAAGGGGATGAAAACACAGGGGGACTGAGTAGTTAAGATCAAACACCAGGCTCCTGGCGCTAATGACAGTTCCGAGGGGGATTGTGACGTAACTACATTCCACTCCTCCCTACCGACGCCCGCGGCTCCGCTCCGCGGTGGGGGAGGGGAAGGAAGGGCTAGGACCCAGGTCCTTGGAGACCGGGATCGGCCCGGGGAGCCCAGGTCGTCTGGTTCTGGGTGGCAGAAGGCGAGAGCCGAGCCCGGAGTGGGGAGCCCAGGGAGTCACTGCCCAAAGTCACCCAGGGGCGACGGGAGAGGGCGGGGGCTGGGCTGCCAGGGGGCGGGACGGGCTGAGAAGACTTTGGTGGGGGGGCGGGGGGCCGCCAAGGGGCGCCGAGGGGCTCTCCCTGTGTGCCTTAGGGGCAGCACAGACTCTGACCACCGCCCGGCCGTCGAAGGGGCCTTTGGCTGGGTCAGGGAGCCGCGACTCGGCACGCTTTACCTTTTTCCTGGCCGCAGCCAATTTGCTCTGTCGGGTTTCTTCCGACATCACGGGAAGGGGAGGGGGACGGGGGGGCCACATCATCGCGATCCCAGCAACCACTGCGGAACTGCTCCCGGTAGTCACCGCGCAGACGTGATGGCCAGAAAAGGAGGGACGGGGCGTTTCTAGCTCCAGCTGGGTGGGCGTGGCCTCAATCCTCCAATCCTATTGGCCGACAAGAGAGATGAAAGGGAAAGGGAGCGTGGTTAGAGCCCCGCGAGCTCAAACGGACAGGTGGAGTCACAATGAAAGCTGAGCGCGCAGCCGCTGTCCCCGCCCACCTCGGGGGGGCGGGGCGGGGCCTGGGCTCGCAGGATGCGCGCGCAGCTCGCTACCTGACCGTTGCCGGTCTCCATCCTAAGCTTCCGGTTACCTGGCGGGCCTGAGAGGCCGCTCTCCCGCCTCCGCCCTGGACGCTCCTGCACTGCAGACTCCCCCGAGACGGGGGCCCCGGACCCCAGGGCTCAGAAGGTGGGCGAACAGCGGACAGCAGGGCGAAAGCGCATCCCTTCACGGCCCCTTTCCTGATGCCTCATAGCCCTGCCCAACTCTCATCTCAGAGATCACTTCCAGAGTCCCCATCTAGCCCTCCACACTCCCCTTCTCAGAATCCTCCTTCCTTGAGGATCCCTGCCCTGATCCCGGACCCTATCTGCCCCCTTCCCAACTCCTTACCTCCTACACCCCCACATACCCGTTTCCTCCCAGCGCGGATTCTAGGTTCAATCAGTCTTTTTTTCCCTCGGATTCCTCTCCAGGACTCAACCAGGACTTTCCAAAAGTTGCCGCGGGGCCTTCCAATCCCCTGTGAGTACCCTTGTGCCCGCCCCCCTTCTCACCCTCCGCGGCGTAAGTGGGTGCTGCCCCCAGCCCTCCTCCCCGTCCCCAACAGTAGCTGACCCACCCCAGCCCTCTTCAGGCCTTCACCCAGCAGACGTTGTTCTGCTGAGAAACTCCAGGCCATTTCTCAAGCCTTCCCCTTCTTTTCCTCCTGCCCACCAAGCTTCAAAGAAGAAACGGTGTCTTGGCCTTTGCTAGCGGTACCCCACGTTCTCCAAGCCGGCTCTGTCTCTCCTCCCTCCTGACAGCACCACAAGTGGTTGGTTTTGTTCTTTTTCACACCACGACCCACCCCACGCAGAAACCATTCTCATTCCCTCAGACGCATGTGTTCTTTCCTGCCTTGGCCATCTAGATACACGCTCCCCTTCTGGAATACTTTCCTTCCAGCTTTTTGCCAAGCTGATGCTTGCTCATCCTTTAGAGTTGAGGTCCCTAAGAGAAGCCTCACCCCAACTTCTGGCTCAGTCCGGTTGCCCCATTAGGCGCTCCCTTAGCACACGGTACTTCAAGTTCAAAGCACTTTTCAGGCTTGTTGTTAGTTGGTTAATTATTTGTCATTCACTCATTCATTTGGCACATTTTATTGAATGTCCACCACGTGCCAGGCACTGTTGGGGACACAGTGAACAAAACAAAGTCCCTGCCCTCATGCAGTTTACACTCCAGTGGTGTAAGCCCAACAAGGAGCATAAGGTTATTAATGAAACGTCTATGTCGGGTGGTGATGGATGTTATAAAGTATCAGGACAAAGGAATAGTGGGCCATTGAGAAGTGACCGTTTTAGGCGGGGTGGCCAGGCAAGGCCTTTCTGGTGAAGTGTGAGTAGAGCTTTCAGTGGAGCTCTCTGGAGGGAAAACACAATTATTGGCTGTTGTATATACATTCTGTGAAGGCAGGGGCCAGGCTTGCGGTCTTATCCATTGCTGAATCCCTTCCTCGGTCTCTTCTGTCCTGTGCAGACAGTTGATCCAACACACATTTCCTGAAGATTAGCAGCGTCCCAGGCACTGGACTTCGCAGCTTTTAGAGGCAGAAAGGGCAAAGGTGAACAGCAGCTCCCGGGAAGGGTTATCCAATGAGATGATAAGCCCAGCGACATCACAGACTTGAGAATCCAAGAAGTAGACTTGAAGCAGATTATCTGAGGTCAGATTAGGGGCCAGGGTGAGCCCACTGGTTAGGATTACGTCTGGCTGGGAGTGAAAGAAAACCCCAAATAATGGTGGCCTAACCCTAACCCTCAGGGACCCAGGTCTATATCTTGTTTTACCACATCTTCAACATGGGTTCCACCTCATCGCCCAAGATACTGATCAACTCTATCATTAGATTCACATGCCAGCCAGTGGGAAAGAGGAAGGCCAGAGAAAGGGAGGCCCTCTTCCTGGAAGGACGGTTCCCAGACGTTGTACACACCATTTCTGATTAACTTCTACTTGCCAGAACTTACAGGGACCACATCTAATTCCAAGGGAAGCGGGGAAATGTAGTCTTATTAAAAGGTGGGGGGAGTCTGTCAGCAGGCAGAAGCAGGGGTAGGCTGTTGAGGACAACTTGTAGGTTCTAAATTGTGGATAATGGGTCAGTGTGGCTAATGACTTTTTTTTTTTTTATTGCTTTATTTTTGAGGGGAGGGGGGTGCAGAGAGAAAGGAGGACAGAGGATCCGAAGCAGGCTACACGCTGACAGCAGCGAGCCTGATGCGGGGCTTGAACTCACAAACCCATGAGATCATGACCTGAGCCAAAGTTGGATGCTCAGCCCACTGAGCCATCCAAGCGCCCTTGGCTAATGACTTTCTGTGCCGCTCAGCGGCCATCTCCCAAGTCAGGCCAGGCTGATGGAGCCAGCGAGGATTCTCTGCACCTTGACATTCAGAAACTGAAGGAGAAGAGGGACCTGCTGGACACGGAGATCTCCCAACTAATATCTGAGTAAGTCTTGCTGGACCTCTCAGCATGTTTAAGATAACTTTTAACCAGTGCCCAGTAACTGAAACCCAGCCGCACTAGCTTAGTGTAAAACTAAGGACCGTACCCCATGCCCTGCTGTTGGATTCAGGGTGTCTCAGCTGAATCTTTCAGGTAGGGTGTGGTCAGACCCAGGAGGACCTGGAACTAGGAAGAGGAAAGCTGTCCAGAACAGAGGTTATCCCTCTCGCGGTCTCTCTCTGGGCCCTGGTTCTCTGCCTCTGCTCCCATCTGCACATGGACTCCATTCTTTCTCTCTCTGCAGGTGGGATTCTCAGTGCCTGGGGGGAAGCTGGCTCTTTCGCAACTCCTAGATTTTCCCATGCCCCATGCTCTGGCCACGTGGCATAGACTGAGCAGCCTTTGAATGTGCCTTTCACACATGAGGGGATCTGAGTAGCCACTCCTGTGCTTATCTGTGAATCCCTCAGCTATGGCCAGGGTCACATAGTACCAGCGTGTGGCTGGGAACCACCCCCTAAGGGCACAGAGACGTTTGCCAGGAGCGAGGGGCTGGACAGATCCCCGCCCTACTGTAAGTTTCTTCAGGGCCCTCCCTGTGTCCCTAGTAGGCCCCTAGTGAGCATTTGTTAAATAGGTGCCTTGTTACTCTCTGAACCTTGGGTCCTCCCCAGCTTTCTTAAACATTTTCTCTCTCTCTTCCATCCCTCATCCCAGAGGCTACAGTGTGGATGAACTGGAGGACCACATCTCCCAGCTCCACGAGTATAACGACATCAAGGATGTAGGCCAGATGCTGCTAGGCAAGCTAGGTTAGCATCAGGACCCCAGAGGAGTAGCCAGGGCTCAGAGGGAAGGAGTCCCCATTCCCCAGGATGTTTGGATTTTGTTCCTGGGCCCTGTAATTTTCCAGCCCTCCCATCCTCGGCTGCCCTGCTCCCCAAATGCCCCAAAGCAGCTGGACAGCTCTTACAGGAGTCCCTGAGGTTTTTTCCTTCAAGTGTAGGGCCTGCATCAGAGCCAGAGACAGGTTTGAGCATGAACTCACCAACCTGCCAGGTTGAGGGCTATGGTTCCCAGTCTTCTGGGGCCTATTCAGTAAGCAAAGGAGCACAAAGAAAGGAATTATAAAATGTGTTAACTGCTACGAAGGAAACAAAGGCCAGAGCTGGGGAATACTGAGACATGAACAGGGTGGCGGGTGGGGATGAGCTAAGGTGGTTAGAGAAGGCCTCTGAGGAGACCCTTTTCCCTGAGAGGAAAAAGGAGTCCTTGAGGGAGCAGGAAGCATGGCATCACCAAATGGCCAGGACATGGCCCATAGGGCAGCCTAAGGAGTGAGAGTTTTCAGCAGGCCCCAGGCGCAATGTGAATATAAATTTACATTTTCAGCATATACTCAGTGCAGTCTCAGCTTTGTTTGGCTCCTCTGCAAAGTGGGGTGAGGGTTCAATGAGTCTAGTTTGGGGTGGCCAAGCAGGGCCCACAGTGGAGGGGTCTAGAAGGAGTAGCAGGAGGGTATCTCGGCCAACTAGAGGAGAAGGAATAAGGTGTAGGAGTGGGTCCTGGGTAGCTCAGTCCTTGGGCCATTCTCCTTCCTATGCCTCCCACCGGACACATTCTTTCTTCCTTCTTTCCTTTCAGCCGTGATCCGAGGTGTCACCACCAAAGAGTTGTATGCAGAATTTGGCTTGGACATGAATGACTGAGCAAAGGCTAACAGCCCCTTGCCCATGGCCCACTGGGACAGGCAGATTTGGACATGAGAGGCAGCGAGAGCCCAGCCAGAACAGAACACCCACAGGCTTCCCAGCAAGAAAGGGTCAGGAGCCCTTTTCTAGAGAGCTCAAGCTGAGTGAGGAGGGAGCCCAGAGAAAAGGGAAAAAGAGAAGAAGGGCTGTTCCCTGCTCCAAGTTTCCTGAAATGTCCAGTGATATCTGTGTGTGTGTGTGTCTCCTATTTGTAAATAAACATACAAGCAATCTTGGTATAAATCTGTACATGGAGTCCCTCTCCTCTGATCTTCCCTGGGAAGCCCCCTGGTCATCCCTGGGAGAAAAACAGTCTGCCTTGGATTATAACAAGCTTACACAGGATGCCTGGGTGGCTCAGTCAAGCATCTGATTGACTTGATTTCAGCTCAGGTCATGATCTCACAGTCGTGAGATCGAGCCTCATGTCAGGCTCCACGCTGAGCACAGAGCCTGCTTGGGATTCTCTCTCTTTCTCCCTAAAATTTAAAAAAAAAAAAAATTGGGGTGCCTGGGTGGCTCAGTTGGTTAAGCGCCAGACTTTGGCTCAGGTCATGATCTCAAACTTTGTAAGTTCAAGCCCCGTATCGGGCTCTGTGCTGACAGCCCAGAGCCTGGATCCTGCTTCAGACTCTGTGTCTCCGTCTCTCTCTGTCCCTTCCCCGCTCTCACTCTGCCTCTTTTTAATTAAAAAATCTTTTTTAATTAAAAATTGTGGGGCGCCTGGATGACTCAGTCTGTTAAGCGTCCGACTTCAGCTCAAGTCGTGATTTCATGGTTCGTGAGTCTGAGCCCTGCATTGGGCTCTCTGCTGTCAGCACAGAGCCTGCTTGGGATCCTCTGTCCCTCTCTCTCCGCGCCTCTCCTGCTCTCTCTTTCTCAAAACTAAATAAGCATTAAAAAAAAATTGCAAACAAGCTTACACATACCAAGCACTATGCTGAGTGCCCTTCATCCATCATCTCTAATGCCGGAGTCCATCCTATGAGGACTTAGTATTGCTAAGGATGAGGAAATTGAGGCTCAGAGAATCAAAGTGACTTACCTAAGGTCGCACAGCCAGTAAGTGGCAGAGCAGGGATTCGAGCACAAGTCTAGTTCTGAAGCTTACAGTTTGCGGAATTGCCTTTCTGGGCTGGGGCCCAAGCGGGTAAGGGCTGAGGGTGAAACCATGACACTGGAGGAATTCTTCCCTTGTGAGTCCTTCTGCACAATGAGCGTTCCAGTCCCCAGCTATAGTCCGCCAAGCCAGGGCGAGCCGTGTCTTCCTTGTGTGTTGCTTATCCTGAACCACCAGCACCAGCAGAAGTCAAACTAGTGTTTCAAGTGCTCAGTGCCATCCAGAATGACAGGATTTCGCACTGAACTTGCCAAGTGTTCTGACTGTTCGAGCTGCTCATCCGGCTGTCCCTGCAGGACATCTTCTTAAGATCTTAGGTGTGATCGCAGTGCTTGAAGACAGGCTGTCATGAGGTGAGGGACGGACGGTTTCGAAAAACCGGCCCTGTAAGTCGGGCCTGACTGTGGGTTCCGGCTCTATCCGCTTATGAGCTGTGTGGCCACAGGCCATGACCTGGCCTCAAGAAGCAGAAATAATAGTAGTATTGTATGCAGTGTGGCAGCGTGCACTAGCTACCTCAACAAACAACCCCCAGATCTCCGTGGCTGAGCACCGGAAGGGTTGATTTCATAAAGTCTGATGAGGGTCTGGCAGCCCCTCCCCCCGCCCCCCACCTCTTCGGGCTTCACCGCCGGAATCCACAGCAGGGAGAAGAGAAGAGGGGAAGACACATCAACTCGGAATGGAGCCCTCCCCAGGTCAGCAGCCATCACTCCTGCTCGCAGACAATTGTCCAGAGCTAGTCACGTGGCCCAAGCCCACTGCGGACTGGGAAACCGGAGTGAGCGGCACATGGCTATTTGGTGGAGACTGGCTGCCGTCCGAGCCACAAGTGCCTGCCTCCACAGCATTCTTCCAGGACTCGGTGAGCAGCTGCACCTGCGCTTCCGTGGCTGGCCTGAACCATGCTGGCGCTCCAGCGCTTTCTGGACCCCAAACGCTGGTTTGCGTCTCTACGTCCCTATTAATGACCATGAAAGCCCAAGTACATTCTCATTTTGGGGTTTCTTCTTTCCATCCTTGCCATTTCCTGTACTTTCACATCATAATGTCAATAGGTTTTCACGACCCCCTGATGGGATAGGTTCTATTAGAGTCCCCATTTGGCAGGTGAGGAAACTGAGGCTCAGAGAGCAGAGGCAACTTGTCAAAGTCAGAGAGTGGCCGAACCTGGACAAGAGCTCAGGTCTGTCTGGCTCTGGACCCCAGGCATTTTCTAACCTGGACCTCACACCATGAGGCCTTGTGGAGCTGGGCGCCCTCTGGGGACAAGACTGTCAGATTCATCTTGGGGCACCTGGGTGGCTCAGTTGGTTAAGTGGCCAACTTCAGCTCAGGTCATGATCTAACAGTTTGTGGGTTCGAGCTCCCCATTGGGCTCTGCGCTGACAGCTCAGAGCCTGGAGCCTGCTTCGAATTCTGTGTCTCCTTCTCTGTCTGCCCTTCCTCTGCTTGCACTCTGTCTGTCTCTCTCAAAATAATAAACATTTTTAAAAAATCAGACTGTCATCTTTCCCGCCTGCACCTCACACATACTCGTTATTTGCCAAACTGAATGTGGCCCTGATCCCATCCCCTTAGGTCCTGAGGGAGAGCTGATGATCTCACTGGAAATGGATCCCGGACTGGGACAGGCTTCTGAGCCTCTAACATGTCTCAGGTCCTACCCAGCTGTCACCTCACTTGACTTTTCCCTTTCAGCTTCCTGGGCCACATCATCTTCCAGTGGAGGAGGAAGAGGAGGAGAGGTAAGCAGCCAGGCTCAGGGTGGTGGGAACCCCAGGGGGAGTGGAGGTTCCCCTCCTGGAGGTTCCCCCCCACCTCACACCATTTTCTTCACCTGGACAGCTGGCTCGTCCTGTCTCTGTCCACACAGAGCCTCTCAGTGCCAGGAGCTGGGGAGCTGTGGCCTCTGGGTCTCTGCCACACAGTGCCCCCCGGCAGCAGGAAGTCAGGGGTCTAGGAAATGGTGACAATACAGTTTGGTACGTGGTTGTAGTGGGTTACAGGAGCACACGTGAGCAGCACCTAATCAGTTTGGGACACTGGAGAAATGTCCTTGGAAGGAGACACCAATGCCTGTACTGAGGGTCAGCCAGACAAGAATGTGGGTGAGGATTCCAGGAGGGGAAAAGGTGTGGGCAGAGGCCCCCAAGGCTAAGATCTTAGCGGGCCCAGGACGGGCACTGGGGGACTCCGTCTGCTTGGACAACGATTAGAGACAATTTGCTGACTGTTCACTTGGACTCTTGATGCAGATGGGAGCCCACCCCAGACACAGTCATAACCCAACTCTGAGTTTGGGGCTGATCTTTTTCTGGTGGGGAGATGGATACAGTTTTTATTTTTATTTATGATTTAACTCTTACGATTTAAAAAAAATCCAGGGGCGCCCGCGTGGCTCAATCGGTTAAGCATCTGACTCTTGATTGATCTCGGCTCAGGTCATGATCTCACAGTTTGTGGGATCGAGCCCCGTGTCAGGCTCTGCGCTGACAGCACGGGGCCTGCTTGGGATTCTCTCTCTCCCTCTCTGCCCCTCCTCCACTCACACGCGCATGCTCTCTCTCGCTCTCAAAATAAATTTTAAAAAAACTTTCATTCATTCATTCATTCACTCATTTAAATCCAATAAAGACTTTAACTCCAATGAAGAAGATGGGAGGATCCTTGGTGGTTTTCCTTTTCTCACCTTTTTCTCTACGGCAGCAATGCAATTGCATTAGGTGGTGCAGCTGCCGGGACCTGCTCATCCCCACACCTCCACCTGCTGACTCTCTCAGTTCACAGTCCAGCCAGTTCAACCTGACCTTCTTGTAATTGATCCTTTCTTTGCTTTATTCCTCCCCTTTTCCCTTAACTCTGGGTTATTTTGCTTTAATGTTAAGCTTCTCTTCAACCTTAATTCCAAATACTACTAAAAATCACTTTTCCCTGGACACTTGCCTCTTCAAAGATACAGATAGCCTGGGGCGCCTGGGTGGCTCCGTTGATTAAGTCATGCTCAGGTCATGATCTCCTGGTTTGTGGGTTCGAGCCCCGCATCAGGCTCTGTGCTGACAGCCCAGAGCCTGGAGCCTGCTTCGGATTCTATGTGTCCCTCTCTCTCTGCCCCTCCCCTCTTTGTTCTCTGTCTCTGTCTCTGTCTCTCTCTCAAAATTAAATAAGCATTAAAAACAAAAAAATACAGATAGCCTGGAGTCCCAAGACCACCTGTGGCTCTGTATTTGTGTTCTGGCAGTTGCCCTGAGTTGCCTTTCTTCTGGAAGGCAATAGAGGGCACTAGGGTCGATTCCGGGTTTTCAGGCTGAGAGTGCATACACCGCCCAGGACTCCAAAGACCTTTGTATTTTGGACCAATCATAAGGCACCCAAGGAGGACGCTGGGAAGGAAAGCATCATCTGGATCCATTTCCTCTTACATGGGGTCAGCTCTACCGGGTGTCATGGCAGGCAGAGACCTCGAGGGGGCAGTGTCTATCCAGAGATGCTCCCAACCGCGTGGGAGGCAATCCCTGGGAGAACGTTGCTGGGGAAAGTCCAGGCCAGCAGAGCTGCTGGCTGCAGACCAGATCTTCAAAGCACCCACATGGAAGTGGGGTTCTCTCTGGCAGCACCTTACCCAGGAATCTGAAGCAATCCCCACCCCCACCACAGGTGGTAAGGAGCCAGCTGGTTGTGAGATGTGGATAGTGACAGGTGCCATTGCTGGGGGTGTGCCCCCTTGGCAGCCAAGGGTAACTCTGACACAGACCTGATTTGATCACATCTAATGTAAACCTTAGTCAAAAATATTATTCATGGGGCACCTATGACATTAACGCGACACAGCCTGCATTCTCATCCTCCTTGGGGACCGAAAGAGCCTATTTCTGGACAGTACATCCCCATGGAGGCAGTGTCACCAAATAGCACCCCACTTGACCTTTGCTCAGAAGAGGATACTTCAGGGGGAGAGGAGACACGGGAAGAAGGCCAGAGGCCCGGAGCCCCACTGTGATGGGAGAAGGGTGCCCGTGGGGCCCCCCACCCTGATGTCCTAAAGGCATTGTGATGAAAGTTCTAAGTCAGGTGGAGGGGGACTGAGAAACGAGGTGAAAGGTGACAACCACACACTCAAACCAGTCACAAGCCGGAAGTTTCCCCAGAGAAGGGTTTGATGGTGGTAACAACCAACCTTTACGAAACACACTTGTTGGTCGAGCAGGGAGACACGCATGTCACAGGCGCTGTCCCATCGGCACCTCCCAGCCGTGGAGCATGTGAGGTGGAGTCTCCTCATTTCCAAACTGCAGCTCAAGGGGTGGAGTGATTTGCTCAAGGTTACAGGTCCAGTAAGGACTGAACTGTTCGTTGGACTCCAGGCCCTGGCCCACAGGGTGCAATCCTGCCTCCCCAGCAGAGGCCCAGCCTCCCACGAGTCTCTTACCCAATGTCATGCACTGATTAAAGGAGTTAGAACTTGAACCTAGAACTCTCTGAGCCCTTAAGCCCAAGGTCTTAACCACAAATCTCTGCTGTGCTTCTTATAAGTTGTATCTGCCCAAGCCCTGCCCTAGAGGCCAGGCCAGTGGCCAGAAATGAACAGCCTCAGCCTTGGCCCCGCTCTCCTATTTCCTCTGAACCAGAGGCTTTGCTCCCTGGTCACTGGGAAAGTGACCCTCTCATCCCTAACATCAGGACAGGAGCAGAGCCCCTCCTGACCTTCAGCTTCCTCAGCCCTTGTGTTCATCCCAGAATCCCAAAGGATCCCAGCTGGAATACCCATCACAGCAGCTAACACCGGGATAACGTGCTCTGTGCCAGCCCCCAGGCCTTGTGCTCAGCATAACTATTACATGTGTTTGCACGTATTCCTGATGGTGGCCCTAAGAGGTACGTAATTATCTCCATTTTCCAGATGAGGGAAATGAAACTCAGAGAGGTTAAGTCACTTTCCCAAGTAACACAGCTAAGAAGCAGACTCAGAGGTTGAAGTTTCCAAAGACATGCTCTTTAAAAACCAGGTAATAATTTCCAAACCCCTGATTATCACAATTATCTGAAAGGGCTTTTAAAAATAAAGATTTAGGGGCGCCTGGGTGGCGCAGTTGGTTAAGCGTCCGACTTCAGCCAGGTCACGATCTCGCGGTCCGTGAGTTCGAGCCCCGCGTCAGGCTCTGGGCTGATGGCTCAGAGCCTGGAGCCTGTTTCTGATTCTGTGTCTCCCTCTCTCTCTGCCCCTCCCCTGTTCATGCTCTGTCTCTCTCTGTCCCAAAAATAAATAAACGTTGAAAAAAAAAATAAATAAATAAAGATTTGGAAAAAAAAAAATTAAAAAAAAAAAAAAGGGGGGCGCCTGGGTGGCGCAGTCGGTTGAGCGTCCGACTTCAGCCAGGTCACGATCTCACGGTCCGGGAGTTCGAGCCCCGCGTCGGGCTCTGGGCTGATGGCTCAGAGCCTGGAGCCTGTTTCCGATTCTGTGTCTCCCTCTCTCTCTGCCCCTCCCCCGTTCATGCTCTGTCTCTCTCTATCTTAAAAATAAATAAACGTTGGAAAAAAAAATTTTTTTTTTAAATAAAAAATAAAAAAAAAAATAAAGATTTGGGGGCGCCTGGGTGGCTCAGTTGGATAGGGATCTGACTTCGGCTCAGGTCATGATCTCACGGTTTGTGGGTTTGAGCCCCACATCCGCCTCTGTGCTGACAGCTCAGAGCCTGGGTCCTGCTTCCGATTCCTTGTATCCCTCTCTCTCTCTCTCTCTCTCTGCCCCTCTCCCACTCGTACTCTGTCTCTCTCAAAAATAAATAAACCTTAAAAAAAAATTAAAAAATAAATAAAGATTTGGGTCCCTAACTCCACCCTAGGGATTCTGATTTTGTAGGCCTGGGGCAGGCCTATATATTTTTTTTTCTTTTTTTTTCTTTTTTTTAATTTTTTTTTTCAACGTTTATTTATTTTTGGGACAGAGAGAGACAGAGCATGAACGGGCGAGGGGCAGAGAGAGAGGGAGACACAGAATCGGAAACAGGCTCCAGGCTCTGAGCCATCAGCCCAGAGCCCGACGCGGGGCTCGAACTCACGGACCGCGAGATCGTGACCTGGCTGAAGTCGGACGCTTAACCGACTGCGCCACCCAGGCGCCCCCAGGCCTATATTTCTTGAACAGGCTCCCCAGCTGTTCTTGATATGTGACCTCTCGGGTGAGTGTTCCTTGGTGGTTGGTGAAATTGCTTCTAACCACAGTAATAACGTCCGACCAAATCCTGCCTCCAAACCAGCCATTTTCAAACCCACCTACAGAGTCCCTGGACCCGAAGAGCCAGCTCCAGATCAGACTCAGGTGGGATTTTATCTGGCTTGTCTTCAGCGCCTGCTCACAGGTCCTGGTGTTTATTAGCTCTGCGACTTGCCTGGAGCCGACCTGCGGCCGCACCCTCCACCCTGGCACCAGTGGACCTGCCCAGCTGGTTTGCCAGGGAGCAGCTCGGCCTATCTGGCCATCTTGGGGCTCTTTTCGCTTCTGACTGATCAGAGGCTCAGGAAGTACCTGTGGGGCTTGGGAGCAGGGACCACGTGGAAAAGAGTGCAGGGTAGGGAGTCACTTTGACCATGAGCCCCCACCCCCGCCCCCAGACAGCCTCACCACCCCACCAGTCACCCCCTGGCCACCCACCTGATGCCTGTCTCTCTCAGTCAACCTCTACCGCCCCCTGACAGGAACTTCTTTGGTGTGACTCATGTAGGTCCCTCCTGCTATCCAGCCCATCTCCGGAGTCCCACGCTTCCTGCTAAGTGCTTGAAGGAATGGGTTAGTTAGGGACTACAGGATATTGCAGAAGAGATCAAGATGTGGATGACATGGCGGTGGAAATAGTTTTTTGTCAGTTTTCTAATCTGTGGCCAGAGAAAGCTCAGCGGGCCGTGCCACGTATAGACAGATGCAGGAGGGTGGGTGGGTTGGCACAGATTTCACCAGGGCTTAGTTTCCTCATCTACAGTGTAGGTAAAATAAAACCTGCTGTGGCCACTTTGCAGATGATCATAGGTGTAAAGGCGGAGTTAATGATTCTAAAGATATAGGTCATTTTGTCAGCTTATTATTATGACGATGCGTTTGTGTGTTCTAAGCATACTCCTGGCCCCCAAGGAGTGCAAGGGCCTTATAACTTCAAGTAGGACCCTTACTAAGCCTGTCTCCAAACCAGCCCTTCCAGGAAAGTCTGGGGGGGGGGGGCTGGGAAGGAAGGAGTAAGAGAGGGGGCACCTAGGAGAGAAGGTAGAAGGGGAGGGGGCTGGGGAGCCCATAAAAGTAAAATTCTTACCTTGAAAGCTGTGGTTATCTGGGCATTCATTCGTTCCTTCGTTCATTCAATAAGTATTATTTCAAGCACTGCTCTAAACTCTGGGGGTGCCACAGTGAGGAAAAAATGAATACCCGGCCCTTGTGGAGCTTACATTCAAAGGTGGAGGAGGAGACAATAAAGCGAATAAAAATAAATAAATAAATCGGTCTTCAGATGGCGATAAGTGCCAGGGAGAAAAATAAATCAGGGAAAAAGAGATCGTAGCTGAAGCTTATAATATTTGGGCCTCCTTCCCCTCCTCCCCCAAATACATATTGAATGAATTGAAAATACAGGTCCTGGGCCCAGGAAGGGGCCTGTTCTGGGGCAGTTTTAAGCAGGGTGGGAAGGGATTAGGGGAGTTGAGACCCACAGGAGGCGAGGGAGGGGCCCCTGTGGACACCTGCAGGGAATAGCAAGTAGAAAAGGCCCTGAGGCAAAAGTGTTTGAGGAACAGTGTAGAAGCAAGCTTGGATCTCAGCAGGGCAAACAATGGAAATGAGTTGGGGGGTGGGGGAGCAGAGAGTGAGGACCTTCCAAGCCACTGTAAGGACTTTGGCTTCTATCCTAGGTGAGAAGGAAAGAGCTTGCAACAGAAAAGTAGCAAGACTAACTTGCATTTTACCAGAATCCCTCTGCCCACTAGGTGGAGGGGGTCACAAGGGTGAACGGTGGTGATCAGAAGTCAGATTCTGGAAACAACGATATTTTGGGGGCAGAGCCAGCAGCATTTGCTAATAGATGAAGTATGGGGTGTGTGGGAAAGGGGGCCTGCTGGGATCTGGGCGGAAGTCACTGGAAGGGTGGAGTCGCATTCCCTGGAATGAGGAAGTCTGGGAAGATAAGGAGCTAGGTTGGGGTTCTTCGAGGTTTGAGACTCGCCAACTCATCATCCAAGTGGGAATACTAGGCGACAGGTATTTGGGAACGGAGCTCACAGGGAGGGTCAGGTGAAATGTAGAGATGGGGGCGCTGACCGTCTGACATTCCCTGGTTTAGACAGCCATGCGATTGCTCACTGACATCACCTAGGAGAAGGAACCAGGAAGGGAGGAGACCACGGGAACCATGGGAAGAGAATTGGGGACAGTCACCAGAGACAGCCTTTCCAAGAGTTGTGCTCTTAAAGATAGAGAAATGAAATTACTAGAGAGAGCCATGAAGTCAGGAAGGAGTTAATGTTTCTTTTCGAGTTTGGGCTTTTTTTTGGGGGGGGGAATATACACAAAATTGTTTTAACCCTTTTTAAGTGTAGTTCAGTGGCCTGTGTACATTCACAACGCTGTGCAACCACTGCCACCGTCCATGTCGACAGCTCTTCTCCTCTTGCAAAACTGAAACTCTGTCCCCGTGAAACACAGATTCCCCAACACGCCCACCATTCTACTCTCTGTGTCTATGAACTCCATGACTCTAGGGACCTCGAACAACTGGAATCATGCAGTATCTGTCTTCTCGCAATGGGTTTATTTCACCCACCATGAGGCCCTCGAGTTTCATTCATGTTATAGCAGGTGCCAAAATCTCCTTCCTTTCTAACACTTGAATAATATTCTATTGTACGGACAGACCACGTTTTATTTATGCATTTATCCTTCCGTGGACACATGCATTGTTTCCCTTTTGTCTACTGTGAATGCCACTGTGCACGTGGGTGTGCAAGTATCTTTTTGAGTCTTTGTCTTCCGTTCTTCGGGCTGTATGTCCAGAAGTGGAACTGTGGGATCATACTGTCAGTCTATGTTTATTTTTTTATTATTTTTTAAAAAATTTTAAAAAGTTTATTTATTTTGGAGAGAGACAGAGACAGAGTGTGAGCTGGCGAGGGGCAGAGAGAGAGGGAGAAACAGAATCCAAAGCAGACTCCAGGCTCTGAGCGGTCAGCACAGAACCTGACGCGGGGCTCAGACTCACAGACTGCAAGATCATGACCTGAACCGAAGTCGGACACTTAACTGACTGAGCCACCCAGGTGCCCCAAGTCTGTTTTATCATTTGAGGAACTGCCACGCTGTTTTCTGCTTGTTTGCTTTTTAAGTTTTTTTTTTTTTTTAATTTACTTAAGTAATCTCTACACCTATCATGGGGTTTGAACTCACCACCCCAAGATCAAGAGTTGCACATTCTTCTCACTAAGCCAGCCAGGTGTCCCACTGCTTGTTTGTTTTTAAGACAGGAAATACATCAGCATGTTTGTATGCTGATGAAAGGGATCAAATAGGGGGACCTGGGTGGCTCAGTAGGTTGAGTGTCCGACTCTTGGTTTCAGCTCAGGTCATGATCTCACAGGCATGAGATCGAGTCTCACATTGGGTGCTGTGCTGGGCGTGGAGCCTGCTTAAGATTCTCTCTCTTCCTCACCCTCTGCCCCTCATCTCTCCCTCTCTTTCTCTCTCTTAGAAAGAAAGGGAAGGGAAGGAAGGGAAGGGAAGGGAAGGGAAGGGAAGGGAAGGGAAGGGAAGGGAAGGGAAGGGAAGGGAAGGGAAGGGAAGGAAAGAGTACAAAGGAGGAAATGATCAAGCAAAAGAAAGGGAGAATTGCCAGGGTGATGAGCTTGGGTCAGGAGAAAAAGGTGGAAATTTGTGCACAAGACAGGCACACCTCATTTTATTGTACTTTGCTTTATTGTGCTTTGCACATATTGTGTTTTTTTACAAACTGAACGTCTGTAGCCATCATGCATTGAGTCTACTGGCACCATTTTTCCCAACAGCATTTCCTCGCTTTGCGTCTCTGTGTCACATTTTGGTAACTCTCCCAATATTTCAAACTTTCTCATGATGATTCTATTTGTTATGGTGATCTGTGATCAGTGATTTTGTGATTGTTACCGTTGTAATTGTTTTGGGGCACCATAAACCTTGCACACGTAAGACAGCAAACTTAGTCGATAAATGTTATGTGTGTTCTGGCTGCTCCAGTGGCTGGCTGTTCCCCTCTTTGTCTCTCTCTCTCTCTCTCTCTCTCTCTCTCTCTCTCCCCTTGGGCCTCCCTATTCTCTGAGACACAACAATATATTGAAATCAGGCCAGTTAATAACCCTACAGTGGCCTCCAAGTGTTCAATGGTCTGGATAGAAGATCAAACAGGCCACCACCCATTCCCTTACGCCAACACCTAATCAGGAGCAAGGCCTTAATTCTCTTCAATTCTATGTGGGCTGAACGAGGCGAGGGGGCTGCATAAGAAGTCTACTTTACAAGCTAAAGTAGAGGTTGGTTTATGAGGTTTAAGGAAAGAGCCATCTCCATAATATCCAAGTGCAAGGTAAAGTAGCAAGTGGCTAACATAGAAGCTGCAGCAAGTTTTCCAGAAGAATCAGCGAACATTAATGAAGGTGGCTACACTAAACACAGATTCTTTTTCTTCTGTTAAGTTTTTTTGTAAGTTTTTGGTTTTTTTTTTTTTTTTGAGAGAGAGAGAGAGCATGCATGCATGCAAGTGGGGGGAGGGCAGAGAGAAGGAGAGACAGAATCTCAAGCAGGCACTGTGCCATCAGAGCAGAGCCTGATTCGGGGCTTGAACTCACGAACCATGAGACCATGACCTGGGCCGAGATCAAGAGTCAGATACTTAACCGACTGAGCCACCCAGGTGCCCCTAACAGCCGATTCTTTCTTTATTTAAAAAAAATTTTTTTTAAGTTTATGTATTTATTTTGAAAGAGAGAGAGAGAGAGAGCACAAGCAGGGGAGAGAGAGAGAGAGGGAGGGAGAGAGAGAATCCCAAGCAGGCTCCGCATTGGCAGCACAGAGCCCAAAGTGGGGCTCGAACTCACGAACTGTGAGATCATGACCTGAGCTGAAACCAAGAGTTGGATGCTTAACCAACTGAGCCAACCAGGGTGCCCCACAACAGATTCTTAATGTAGACAAAACAAAACATCCTTATATTGGAAGCAGATACCATCTAGGACTTCCATAGCTAGAGAGGAGAAATCAATGGCTGGCTTCAAAGGACAGGCTGGCTCTCTTCTTAGGGGCTAATGCAGCCAGTGGCTTTCAGTTGAAGCCAATGCTCCTTGACCATTCCAAAAATCCTAGGGCCCTTAAGAATAGCTTAATCTACTCTGCCTGTGCTCCATCAGTGGAACAACAAAGCCTGGATGACAGCACATCTGTTTACAACATGGTTTACTGAATATTTTAAGCCTACTGTTGAGACCTTACTGCTCAGAAAAGAAAGATTTCTTTTTAAACATTTTTTTAAAATGCTTATTTATTTTTGACAGAGAGAGAGAGAGAGAGAGACAGAGCATGAGTGGGGGAGGGGCAGAGAGAGAGAGAGGGAGACACAGAATCGGAAGCAGGCTCCAGGCTCCGAGCTGTCAGCACAGAGCCCGACGCGGGGCTCGAACTCACAGACCATGAGATCATGACCTGAGCCGAAGTCGGACGCTCAACCGACTGAGCCACCCAGGTGCCCCAGAAAAGAAAGATTTCTTTCAAAATATTGCTGCTCATTGACAATGCACCTGGTCACCCAAGAGCTCTGACGGAGATAGACAATGACATTATATTTTCACGCCTGCTAACATGACATCCATTCTGTGGCCTGTGGGTCAAGTAGTAATTTCTACTTCCAAGTGTTATTATTTAAGAAATATATTTTGTGGGACGCCTGGGTGGCTCAGTGGGTTAAGTGTCCGACTTCCGCTCAGGTCATAATCACTGAAGACTGCTCAGAAGCCCTTTAACTAGTCAAAGAATAACACGTGGTGGTATTTCTGTGCCGTGGAGCTGCACAGCAATAAAAAGGAAAAGAAACCACTGACCTGTCCACTGGGGATAAATCTCAAATACACGAAGCCAGTCTCCAAAGTTTATATGCTGTCTGATTGAATTCAGACAACGTTCTGGAAAAGACATAACAATAGGAACAGAAAACAGATCTAGAGTTGCCAGGGGAGGGGCTGACTGCAAAGGGGCAGCGTGAGGGACTTTTGGGGGCGATGGGCCTGTGGGTAGCCTGACTGTGGTGGGAGTGGGTGGGCAACTGCATGCACTTGTCACAAACTGCACACCAAAAATAGTGAACTTGCAAACACTATTTACAAAAACACAAAGTAGAGATTGAGCCTGAAAAAAAAAAAAGTACTCTCCGCTATCTCTTAGACACCTGCCTCCACACACACAGCAGAGGAGGGTTTACCATGAAGCTAATGACACTCGAGCTTCATTCTTTTTCTTAGAGGACCCATAAATTGCACAAGCTTCAAGCCCCTCGAAACTTGGGTCCACCCCAGGACTGGGCCCCACAGGGGCGTCTGGCCCTGCCCCCTTCTCCATCCTCAACCTTCTCCCATTTGCCCAGTCTGGGCCGGCCACACCACCGCAGGGCCCGGGGTCTCTGCTCCTGTCTAGGAAGCTCTGCCCCCAGCTCTGCCCCCAGATGTCTGCACGGGGGGCTCCTCTGACATCCAGGTCCCAGCTTCTATGTCACCACCTCAGAGAGATCCTCCTGGGAGCTCTGCTGCACCACTCTGCCTGATTTCCTTCCAGGGACTCGTTTCCGCCATTATATTCTTACCTGCTCTTCTCGCGATGTACCCTCTGGGAAACCAAGGGTGTTCTCTGTCCTTCGACACCAGCACCAGAGCCAGGGCAGTGGCTGGTCCACGGAAGTACTGGGGGGAAGGCTGAACTAGGGAATGACCAGGCGGGTGTTGTTTTAATCCCCATTTTACAGTGGGTGGACGAGTTTCACAGAGGTCGAAATACCCAGTGCAAGGTGGGGTTCACACGCTGGCCCTTCCGCTGCCAAAGGTTTACCGCGACACGCAGGAGCAGGACAGGCAACGGCAAACCGTTTGCCCGTGGGTTTGCTGATGAAGTCGCTGTTTTGTTTTATTTTTATGTTTATTTTTAAGAGAGAGAAAGAGAGCACAAGGTTGGGGGGGGGGGGGGGCAGAGAGGGAGGGAGGCACAGAATCCGAAGCAGGCTCCAGGCTCCGAGCTGTCAGCACAGAGCCCGACGTGGGGCTCCAACTCAAGAACCATGAGATCATGACCTGAGCCAAAGTCGGACACTTAACCATTTGAGCCACCCAGGCACCCCTAAGTTGCTGGTATTTTTAAGAACATGTTTTGTGCACAGTCAGTGCATGAAGTTGCACTTTCTTTGGCTTTAAAAACACAGTCTATTTCTTTCTTGTTTTCTTTCTCTTTTTTCCTTCCTTTTTTTTCTTTCTTTCTTTCTTTCTTTCTTTCTTTCTTTCTTTCTTTCTCTTGAGAGGGAGAGAAAGGGTGCAAGTGAGCAAGGGGCAGAGAGAGAGAGAGAGAGGAATCCCATGAGGGGCAGAGAAAGAGAGAGAAGTAGAACTCACCCAAAGTGGGGCTTGTGTTCACCCAATGTGGGGCACAAGCTCAGGCGATATGGGACTCGAACTCACCAACCGCGAGATCATGACCTGAGTGGAAGTCAGATGCTTAATGACAGCCTCCCAGGCGCCCACTATTTCTTGAAATAATGAACTCAATAGTATAACTTAATGGCACAAAAACAGACACTCAGATCGATGGAACAGAATAGAGAACCCAGAAATGGACCCACAAACGTATGGCCAACTAATCTTTGACAAAGCAGGAAAGAATACCCAAAGGAATAAAGACAGTCTCTTCAGCAAGTGGCGCTGGGAAAACTGGACAGTGACATGCAGAAGAATGAACCTGGACCACTTTCTTACACCAGACACAAAAATAAACTCAAAATGGATGAAAGACCTAAATGTAAGACAGGAACCATCAAAATCCTCAAGGAGAAAGCAGGCAAAAACCTCTTTGATCTTGACCGCAGCAACTTCTTATTCAACACATCTCTGGAGGCAAGGGAAACAAAAGCAAAAATGAACTACTAGGACCTCATCAAAATAAAAAGCTTCTGCACAGCAAAGGAAACAATCAGCAAAAGCAAAAGGCAACCGATGGAATGCGAGAAGATATTTACAAATGACATAGCAGATAAAGGGTTAGTATCCAAAATCTGTAAAGAACGTCTCAAACTCAACACCCAAAAAACAAATAATCCAGTGAAGAAATGGGCAAAAGACATGAATAGACACTTCTCCGAAGAAGACATCCAGGTGGCCAACTGACACATGAAAAAATGCTCCACATCGCTCATCATCAGGGAAATACAAATCAAAACCACAATGAGATACCACCTCACCCCTGTCAGAATGGCAAACATTAACAACTCAGGCAACAACAGATGTTGGCGAGGATGCAGAGAAAGAGGATCTCTTCCGCACTGCTGGTGGGAATGCAAACTGGTGCAGCCACTCTGGAAAACAGTATGGAGGTTCCTCAAAAAACTAAAAATGGAACTACCCTACAATTGTACTACTAAGCATTTATCCAAGGGATACAGGTGTGCTGTTTCGAAGGGACACATGCACCCCCATGTTTATAGCAGCACTCTCGACAATAGCCAAAGGATGGAAAGAGCCCGAATGTCCATCGATGGATGAATGGATAAAGAAGATGCGGTACATATAGACAATGGAGTATTACTCGGCAATCAAAAAGAATGAGATCTTGCCATTTGCAACTACGTGGATGGAACTGGACGGTATTGTGCTAAGTGAAGTTAGTCAGAGAAAGACAAATATCATATGACTTCACTCATACGAGGACTGTGAGATACAAAACAGATGAACATAAGGGAAGGGAAGCAAAATTAATACAAAAACAGGGAGGGGGACAAAACATAAGAGACTCTTAAATATGGAGAACAAACAGAGGGTTACTGGAGGGGTTGTGAGAGGGGGGATGGGCGAAATGGGTAAGGGGCATTAAGGAATCTACTCCTGAAATCATTGTTGCACTATATGATAACTTGAATGGAAATTTAAAAAAATATATTAAACAAAAAAAAATAGTACAACTTAAAACTGAAGTTACAAATCTCATGTTGCTAATATATTTGGCACCGTTTAACAATCACTGTTAAGTTCTAGCCTTTTTTTTTTTTTTAACATTTATTTATTTTTGAGAGACAGAGAGAGGCAGAGTATGAGCGGGGGGGGGGTGCAGAGAGAGAGGGAGACACAGAATTCGAAGCAGGCTGCAGGCTCCAAGCTGTCAGCACAGAGACCGACGCGGGGCCCAAACTTACAAACCGCGAGATCATGACCTGAGCTGAAGTCGGATGTTCAACCGACTGAGCCACTCAGGCGCCCCAGTTCTGGCCTTTCCAAGGTTAAAGACACCTACTGAAGAAAACATTTTACTAATCCCTAAGGGATTTGGGGTGGTCTTCCCAGCCCACTGAGGCTGCATATTGACCGGATAGTTTGGGCATGCCTCAGGGTTTTCCAGTCCCCTGCAATCCCAATGCCCTGACAGGCCACACTGAGTCCTCTTTCATAATCTCTGTGCCAGTATGGACTCCAAATGGGGTGGTGGGACAGCTCATGTATCTGGGTCCCAGTTATCTAATTTTCCCCCCTGAGATTTGCATACACCCTCTGCTGCCCCCCAGATTTCCTCACCGTTGGACTGGATCCAGCTAATCTAAGCCTTACTTGATTTTATTCTGAATTTTCTACATGCAGAAATGTGTATTTTCACATGTCTCCTATCTATCAGGACCACAACTCTTAGATAAGGTTAGATTATGTGTGTCTCCTCTGGCTCCAAAGTCTTGGTAGGAAAATCCAACTGGGGACCTACCCAGGGTACAGTTGGGTTGGGCCTAGGTCGGGCCAAGGTCAAATCAGGGAGGCCATGGTTAAAGAAGGAATAAGGGCATAGGTTCTGGAGTCAGACTACCCAGTTCAAATCTTTTTTTTTTTTTTTTAAGTTTATTTATTTTCGAGAGAGAGAGAGAGAGTGCATGTGCGAGCAGGGAAGGGGCAGAAAGAGGGAGAATTCCAAGCAGGCTCCACACTGCCAGGACAGAGCCCACTGTGGGGCTTGAACTCCTGAAGGGTGAGATCATGACCTGAGCCGAAGTCAAGAGTTGGACGTTCAACGGACTGAGCCACCCAGGTGCCCCTACCCAGTTCAAATCTTGAGTCTACCCTTGACTGGCTATCTACCCTCTACCCACTTGGTGCCTCAGTTTCCCCATCTGCAAAGTGGGGATTCAATTGCCTGGGAATTTTGGTGTGAGGGTGGGGCCATCTAAGAGGGGTTGGTAGGTGGAAGCTTGGAGTTGCTAAACAGCAAGAAAGGTGACTGCCTGGGGCAGTGAATGTGGCTTGAGTAAGGAGGGGTGGAGCAGACATCTATTCATGGCTCAGCCTGCGACAGGTGCAGGTGACTGCGGTCAGAGAGGCAGGACACATGCGGGTTAAACTGAGGTGGGGAACATCTACCTGCCGCAGAAGTCATGGAGATAGCAGGGTCCTATTGGGACGTAAACGCTCCCTGCCAGCTTCCTCACCCATAAAACAGGAATAATCATAGTATCTTTCATACTGGGGTGAGCGTGCGAGCAATGGAGATGGTGAATGTGAAAGTCTCAGTGCAGAGCCCAGCTTATCAGAACCCCACAGTAAATGATAGCTGCTGTGGATGAGGGAGTTTGGGGCAAGTTGAGGGCAAAGTACAGGCTAACAGTACCCCACACACACCAGGTGGAATACGTGTGATGTTCCTTGGACGCTCCTGGCTACCCAAGAACAAAGGGAAAGGGTTTAAGTGCTTGCCACGGTGATGCGGGAAACTAAGGCAAACGAAAAATTAAATTCTCTTACTGCCTACAGCCCATTGACAAGTCCTTGAAACCAGCAGAGTGACCTCCCTCTAGGAGCTCAGCTGCCTCGATGATGACACTTTGCTAGGGGCAAAAGAAAATCTTGGCTTAACATTATCCTGACCCTCCAGGAACCCGTAAGTCTACTTTAACATATAAAAATTCCTTTGGAAACTTCCTTTAGCTCAAATCCCCCAAGATATATGCAGGCAATCGCGCTCTAAGTGTAACATGCCCCGCTGATATACATCAGAAGGGTCCCATGACTATGGTTTTACTAAACAGTAATAAATGTCGTTTCCCTAGCAACAGCTCAAGGTCCTGCACACCTTGCTTCCAAAATACCTCAGAGACTTATTCCATCCCTAACCCCCTCGCAACCTGAGGGTATATAATCAGTAATCTGTCATGACCCCAGTGCAGACTTTCTGCCCACGGGTCCTTTAATAAAATCACCTTTTTGCACCAAAGATGTCTTCAAGAAGTCTTTCTTGGCTGTCGGCTCCGGACCCCCCTCCACCCTCCACCATCACCCCAAAACTTCATCAGCTGTTATTAATGTCACTGTTCTCTTGCCTTCAAATCAGCAGACCTATTGATCACCAAACATGCCCAGGCCCCAGGCTGGGCACTGGGCACTGGGCCCTGGGAATAATTTACAGTGATGGCACCAGTTTAGCCTTTCTGGAAGGCACTGCGCGCAGCCAGTTTCTTCCTTCTATTGAAGTTATTGGCTGAAGTGTCAAAAGAAAGGCCCAGAGGGGCTGGGGCCTGTCTGAAGAAACAAATCCTGGTCATCCTGGCTCTTAGCCCTGTGAGGTTCAAGAAAATGCGTAGGTGACGAAATCGAGGTGGATCTTCCTTCCAGCAGATTATCGGTCAGATTATGAAGCGAAAGGTCCAAGGTCCCGCTTCCTGACAACACAGGACACCCACCTCCGGTGCAAAGGTCCTCAAGGTGATTCTCATTCACAGGCAATAAAGCCAATCTGGGTGCTGCATCACCACAGAGGGCCTATTGTCCCCTGATAAGTCAGATACTCTTTGACCTGCACTGGCTGTTCCCTTGGCCTCAAAGGCTTCTTCCCCCAGACAGTTTCCTGGCTCCCTGCCTCACCTCCTTCAGCTCTTTATTCAAGTGACCCCTTCTCAGGCTGCCCCTTTAACATCTCCACTTGGTGTTTGGGCCGTCTTGTTAACCGAGGTATTCCCGGTGCTTACCACAGGATCAGGAAACTGGTGGGCACTAAATAAATATTTGTTGAGTGAATTCCGGATAAAGTGGCTGGAACCCAGACCTTGGGGAAAGCTGACCCATCCTAACGGCAACAATGTGCTATGGGCAGGAATAGCCCAAGGCAGGGAGAAGGTCGGAGGCTTCCTGTACCTCTTCCTGTCCCTCTGGGTCTGGAGGAATTAGCACCCACACTTGATGGACAGACAGGGAGAAATGGTCACTCTCTATTACACATGAAAGAAGCAAGTTGTGCCACACTGTCTATTATAATTCCACCTTGTTAAAAAAACTAACCATTTGGGTTACTCATTTATTCAACACATCGATACTGAATGCATATACAGGTAAGAGAAAAGCGCCTCCTTTCTCTGCACACGCAATAGTTCTGACACCAAATGAGTGGGACTTTCTGGACCAAGCAATTCTTGGTGGGCAAGGACTGGTGTCCTACAGTTTAACTCAATTCTGATACTCACTGCCTGGAGTTAACACCAAACCCACGGGTTCAGGGCTCAGTCCCACAAGACCGGCCCCCACTTCGGGCGCTAACCACGAGTCCCAGGTTGTCACCGGGACTGCAGACCAACTGGCTATACATCGGGAGCTCCCATGACCCCTTCATCAAGTTTGATCGTTTGCTTGAACAGCTCATAGAACTCAGAGAAACAGTTACCTATGTTGACCAGTTTATTGTCAAGGATACGACACTGGAACAGCCAAATGGAAGAGCCGCGCAGGGCCAGGTACGCGGGAAGGGGGCGGAACTTGCATGCCCCCTCTGGGTGCGCCACCCTCCTGGCACCTAGACGTGCTCCCCAACATGGAAGCTCTCAGAGCCACAACATTTAGGGGTTTTCTGGAGCTCCCGTTCAGTAGGCAAGTGTGGTTGAAATGGGGCTTCTTACAAATGACAAAAGATGTTCCTTTCACTTTTATTACTTAGGAAATTACAACAGTTTTAGGTGCTCTGGCCAGGAGCCGGGGAGGAAGACCCAAATATGTATTCCTTAGGATATCTCAGTATCACAAGAGGTATTCAATTCCTTAAGCACAGAGTTACAAAGCACCTACTGTGTGCCAGGCCTGGGACTAGTTGGTAAGCCGCCACCACAAAAGCAGCGATACCACCAGCAGAGAGGCAGGGTGGTGTCGTGGTTAGGAATGTGTCTTCTGGACAACACATCTGATCCCGGGCTCTGACTCCCTTGCTGGGTGTCCTTGGACATGTCATTTGCCCTCTTCATGCTGCAGTTTCCTCATCTATAAAAGAGGGGTAGCCATAGCGCCTAAACCTCAGGCCTGTTTGAGGATTAAATGAGATCAGGTATGCTCCCGTTCTTAGCCCGGGGCCTGGCACAAAGCATTTGCTCACCTGGCTCACCTTGGCTCATCTCATCCCTGTATGAGATAGGCACCATTGTCACCCCTTCTGCATGACAGGAGAGGAAACCAGGACTCACCCACGTGAAGCTACTGGCCCCTTTCGCATACTGAAGAAAGGGCAGGGCTGGTATCCAAACCCAGGTGGTCAATCCTACAGCACCCCTTGGACCATTTCAGCTTGCAGAGGGAGCATGTTTTGTGTTCCTAAATGAAAAAGAGATACATCCTGTTGTGATGAAGTTTGTGATGAAGATGTTGCTGTGAAGGCATCCGAAAAATGAAATTAGCATTTAGGTCAGTAGATTTACCAGATTACCCTCTGCAGTGTGGGCGGGCCTTACCTAATCAGTTGAAGGACTTCAAAGGAAAAACAAAAAGAAAGTGAGGTCCCCACAGAAGAGGGAATTCTGTTTCCAGACTGTCTGGGGACTTAAGCCGGCAACATCAAGTCTCCCCTGGGCCTTCAGCCTGTTCCTCTACCCTGAAGATTTTGGACTTAACAGGCTCCACAATCACACGAGCAAATTTCTTAAGACAAATCTCTCTCTATATATACACACTTATTGGTTCTCTTTCCCTGAAGAACCTTGACAAACACATATCCCGTCCCAGGAGCCTATGGTGTGTGGCTCTGGAGAATGAAAGAGACAAAGTCTTCATCTCAAAGGACTCCCGAGAGATACTTTTCTCTTTTATAATCTAAGACCAATGACCCAAACTTTGTAAATCCTAGAATGAGACCCAGATATACTTTTTCTTTTTTTAATTTTTATTATATTTTAATGCTTATTTATTTTTGAGAGAGAGACACAGAACCACAAGTGGGGGAGGGGCAGAGAGAGAGGGAGACACAGAATCTGAAACAGGCTCCAGGCTCCGAGCTGCCAGCACAGAGCCCGACAAGGGGCTTGAACTCACAAACCATGAGATCATGACCTGAGCCGAACTCGGGCGCTTAACCGACTGAGCCACCCAGGGCATCCCCAAATAGACTTCTTATATACAGTGCAATCAAATAAAAAGTTTAAATTCTTACTTGGCTAAGGGAAGGGGAGATGCTTGCTGAAAGCCCTGGAGAGAGGCCCTGGTAGGGACAGCTAGATTCCCTGACCCTGGCTTGCCACCTTCTAGATCCACTGGGGCCCTGAGCCCTCCCCACCACCCCCGGCTGGTACGGAAGGCTGTGAGCGGCTCTAGTCCCTAGCACTCCTACCAAAGAGCTCCTAAGGGAGCGTTGACTAACCACAGCATACCTGCCCCAGTCAATCTGCAGCAGATATGGAGGGAAGCACGGGGAGTTTTCTGGTCACGTGACAATAGTGCTCTGAGGAGCACTGGGCCAGCCCAGGTGAATGTCTTACCACGTGTTGTGGGTCGAATTGTGTCCCTGCAAATCCTCATGTTAAAGTCCGAATCCCCTGGTACCTCAGAACGTGAACGTTTCTGGAAACAGGGTCATTGCAGATGTCATTAGTTAAGAGGAAGTCGTATTGAGCACAGCGGGGACCTAATCTGACCAGTGTCCTTAGGAAAGGGGGAAATCTGGACACAAGGTGCGTCCGCAGGGAGAAGGCCGTGTGAACTTGAAAACAGGTATCTGAGTGATGCCTTCTACCGGCCAGGGAACCCAAGATTGCCAGAAAACCAGCAGAAGCCCGGAGAGAAGCTTGGCAGATTCTCCCTCACATCCCTCAGAAGGAACCAGCCCTGCTGGTTGATCTTGGACCCCTAGTCTTCTACATTCAGCCTATTGCAAGACAGTAACTTTCTACCGTTTAAGCCACTTGGTTTGTGGTACCTTATTAGGGCAGCCCTGGTGAGGTAGACAACCCTACCACTTGTGGCTGTTCGCTACTCTCTTCTTCAAGTTTACTTATTTTAGGAGGGGGGTGGGCGGGGAGGGACAGAGAGAGGATCCCAAGCAGGCTCCCCAGTGCCAGCGTGGAGCCCGATGCGGGGCTCAAACTCACGAGCCGTGAGATCACGACCTGAGCTGAAATCAAGAGCTGAACACGTAACCGACTGCGCCCCACGTTGGCTACTGTCTTCTTAAATGGCCCTCAAGTAGCCATCACTTTGGCTCCTGATGACTCAAAGAGGATGGCGATGCCCAGCTGGCTCCTGGGGGGCCCTGTTTGTACAGCTCTGGTATCAGATTCTTTAGGCGCTTGCTGAAATGCAGATTTCCGGGCCCTGCTCCAGACCCACTGAGTTAGAATCCGAGGGCTAGGGCTAGAATCTGGGTTCTCAAAGATCTCTCCGGCTGATCCTTTTGCCAATGGACTTCTTTTTTTTTTTTTTTAAAACAGTTGTTTGCAGAAAAATTGAGATGACATACAGAGAATTCCCATATACTCAACACGGACTCTGCCATATTATTGTACTATTTAACACTTTACGTTAGTATATTTGTTACAATTAACGAACCAATACTGAGACATTACTATATAGTAGCTAGTGTCCAGAAATTACTTAGATTTCCTTTATTTTTACCTGAAGTCCTCTTTTTCTGTTCCAGGATCTCTATGGGAGACAGACATCTGGTTGTCATGTCTCCTTAGGTTCTTCTTGGCTATGGTGGTTTCTCAGACTTCACTACTTTTGATGACCTTGGTAAGTTTTTTTTTTTTTTAATGTTTACTTACTTTTGAGAGAGCATATGTGGGGGAAGGGCAGAGAGAGTGGCGGGGGACAGAGGATCCGAAGCAGGCTCTGTGCCGTCAGCATGGAGCCCCGTGCGGGGCTTGAACTCACGAGCCATGAGATCACGACCCGAGCCGAAGGTGGTGGCCCAACCGAGCCACCCAGGTGCCCTGATGACCTTGATGATTTTGAGGAGTCCTGGTCAGGTATTTCGTAGGATGCCTCACTGCCAGAATCTGTCCCATGTCCTCAGAAGACTGGAGCCATGGGTTATTGGGAGGAAGACCACAGAGGTGAAGGGGCATTTTCATCACCTCACATCAAGAGGACATACAGGCAACGGCAACAACTTTATCACTGTTGCTGTTGACCTTGATCACCTGCCCAAGGTGGTTGTCCAGCTCCCAGCTGATTATCGCCTCAGATAAACAAGAGGTGATGGAGAGAAGGCCCCTGACTCTGTGACAGCTCTCTTAGGTCACCGTTCCGAAGAAAGCAGCCACGGCAGGCGGATGGCTGGATGGCTCGCACACACAGCGCTGGTCTTACCCACGGCGAGCACCTCACCATGACTTCATGTGTAACAACCCCACAAGACAGGCAGAACCATTATTCTCATGTTACGGGTCAAGGAGCTGCTCTTTGAGGCCCCACAGCCAGCAGCCCGCAGAGCCTGACCTGCCTGGCACCATGCCGAGGCTTGCGCTGCCCCCGTGGGAAGGTGAGGACGCCAAGGTGGCTGGGGTCTCCTCTCCCAGGGTGACAGCAGGGACAGGAGACATGCAGTGTTTCCCTTTGGGGCCCAGACTGGAACCTTAGCCAGAGGCCAGCTTGCTCCTTCTACCCCAAATGTGAGTGGGAAGTATCTATATGGATAGAGGTTAAAAGAGAGCCAGACCAAAAAACAAAACAAAACAAAAACAAAACAAAAACCCTGTTCACAAGGGATCAAGGTGTCCAAAGCCTAGAGAAAAACCAAATTGGCAGGAAAAAAAGGCTACAAAAATCAGTTTTTGGTAATTTTCCTGACAGTATTAGAATAGAGCCTTTTTTAGATTTAACTTTTTTTAAGTTTATTTATCGGGGTGCCTGGGGTGGCTCAGTGGGTTAGGTATCTGCCTCTTCATCTCAGCTCAGATCATGATCTCACAGTTTGTAAGATCGAGTCCCACGTCAGGCTCTGTGCTCAAAGTGCGGAGCCTGCTTGGGATTCTCACTCCCTCTCTCTCTCTCCCTCAAAATAAACTTTTTTGAGGGAGAGAGCATGGGAGCGTGCACAAGCATGCACACCCAAGTGTGTGGTGGGGGGAGGGGCAGAGAGAGGAGAGAGAGAATCCCAAGCAGCTCTGCACTGTCAGCACAAGCCCGACGCGGGGTTGGAACTCACAAACCGTGAGATCATGACCTGAGCAGAGATCAGGAGTTGGAAGAGCCACCCAGGCACCCTAATTTTATTTTTTTAAACTTATCTCTATACCGTGGGACTGGAACTCACAACCCTGAGATCAAGAGTTGCATGTTCTGGGACCCTGGGTGGCTCAGTCAGTTAAGCGTCCGCCTTTGGCCTAGGTCATGATCTCGCTGGTCCCGAGTTCTAGCCCTGCATCAGGCTCTGTGCTAACAGCTCAGAGCCTGGAGTCTGTTTCAGATTCTGTGTCTCCCTCTCTCTCTCTGCTCCTCCCCCACTCACACTCTGTCTCTCTCTCTCTCTCAAAAATAAACATTAAAAAAAATAATAAAAAAATTTAAAAAGTTGCCTGTTCTACTGACTGAGCCAGCCAGTCGCCCTTTGAATAGAGAACCTTTTGACCCTATACACACCTTGTCTATTTATACAGTCCCTTGCTGATGGAGGATAGTGACATTTCCTATTTGCTACTATTACAATGCAGCTATGACCATCTATGTACCTACAATTTTCTGCAATCAGAGTAAGAAGACAGATTCCTGAAACTGTAACCACTGAGTCTCAGGGCAGGAGTGTTCTTAGTGTTGACACATACTACCAAGTATTCCTAAAAGGTTACACAGTTGTGCATTCCTACCAATAGCACAGATTGCCCATTTTCTCACATCACCAATACTGGATATTCTCTTTTTATTGTTTTGAAAGGCAAGGAGAAGGCATATCATTTTCATCTGTAAATCTTTCATTATTAGAGAGATTGAGCATCATTTATGGTTTACTGGCCACTTGTATTTCTTTCCATATATACATATATATGTGTATATATATATGTAGAAAATATATGTATATAGAACATATATATATTATATATATACATACACATACACACACACACACACACACACATACAATTCATGCCATTGGCCCAATTTTCTTGTCTCTTTCTTTTTTATAAGAACTCTTTATACATTATGGCTATTCGTTCTTAAACATATTGCAAGTATTTTTATCAGTCTGTCATTTGTTTACCACCTTTTCCTTCACAAAGAAGTTCTTCCTTTTCAACTGTTTCAAGTCTGTGGATCTTTTTTCTTACAGCTTCGGAGTTTTATGTCACATGTAGAAAAGCTTCCCCCTACTCTTGCTTTCTGCACAGTTATCAGTGGCAGCTCAGGAACAACTCTTGTCTTTTCCATCCAGTGCCCCACCAGTGGCCTGGCCCTTCAATGCCCAGCACCATTCTCCAGCCTTGAGGCAGAGCTCAGCCCCCTGGAGTCCCAGGACCAGCTAGGGTTGGGGCGCTGCCGGGGTGCCCAGGCCTGGCCTCAAGCTCTTCTCCAGTTCCACTGCCACCCGGGGAGCTGTGGCCTGGATGGCATTCTGGATGCTGTGTATGTCCCACTGGGTCCTCAGGAGAGCGTCGTCCAGGGTGAAGAAGCCGTCACGGGTACGCCGCACTTGGGAGCAGACAGCAGTGGTCTTCAGCTCCAGGCCGATCTCGTGCACCAACTTTCGCAGTTGCTTCTGTGTCTCGTGCATGCACTGTACCTCTGCCGGGGGTACATAACAACAGATCCCACGGATGGGAGCACAGCCTCTGGTGTCTGCTGATCTAGATCCACACCCTGTGATACCTCCTGGCTGGGTGATAACCCTAGCAAAGTATCTTAGTTCTCCAGGGCTCTGCCATTCCAAGTGTAGCCCAAGGGCCAGCCCTGAAAGCTTGTTAGACCTGCAGAATCTTAGGCCCCACCCAAACCTGCAGAGTCAGAAGTTGCCTTTAAAGAAGACACGCACCCCCCCCCCCCACCAGAGCGCTCTCTCTCTCTCTCTCTCTCTCAATGAATAAATAAACTTCAAAATGGGACGGGGGGGGGGGGGTGGGTGGGCACCTGAGTGGTTCAGTCAATTAAGCTCCGGACTCTTGATTTCTCGATTTCGACTCAGGTCAGGTCATGATCTCACCAATGAGATGAAGCCCCACATCGGGCTCCGTGCTGAGTGGAGCGTGGAGCCTGCTTGAGATTCTCTCTCCCTGCTCTCTACCCCCTCCCCGGCTCATGCTCTCTCAAAATAAATCAATAAACTTAAAAAAAAAAAAAAGACCCCCCCAGGTGATTTGTGGGCAGGTTAATGTTCCAGAAATGCTGCTCTAAGACTCCGTATGTTCATCTATAAAATGGGTGGTCGTGAGGAGTCTGAGAGATAATCTCCATAAGGTGCTTAGTACTGGGAGAGCCCTGGTCGGTACTCAAGGCAAGGAGCCCTGGTTAGTAAGACAGAGAGAAGGAGGTGGGCAGGACTGGGGAGGTGAGGGTGCCGTCCGCCGTCCGCTGGCTTACTGAAACCTGAAACGCTGCGAAGATCCGGGAATGAGCTGCTGAGTATAACTTGCTCGCTAAAAGCTGGCTCTAAAGGGTGACTTGGCAGCGGATAGGACAGCATTCGATCCGTGTGCCGTGTGACTTGGCCAGGTCCAGCCCTGTGCGGAGAAGGACGCTGGTCCTGGCGCCTTAGCCAGCAGAGACTGGGGCTGCCACGTGCCAGCCTCTGTAAACCCACGAGCCCCATCTCACTGCTCCAACTTCCCGGGGGAGCCTACCTAAGAGGAACTCCGGAGGCGCAAAGTGGAGGCATCGAATGCCCGTTATCAGCATCGGGGACTTGTTCATGGGCCGGATCAAGCCTCTCACGGCCATGTCGTAGGCCTCCTGGGTCTGCAGGTCGAGGTTGGAGTACCTGGGGATGAGAAGGGGACTGGCGTGGAGTGGGGAGCTGGGCAGACTGTTTGCCCCCCGGCCCTGCCCCCTCTCACGAAAGAGCTTTTCTGAAGCTCTTCATTCTCTTCCCATCTTCCCTGCCCTTCCAGTCACCTTTTTGTCTGTCCCCTCCAATCTTTAGATACAGGCTCTGCCCTCCTCTGCACACACCCCCCAGCTTCCAGTCATGCACATGCTGCCTGCTCCCACCCCCGGGCTCTGCATCATATCATGTGGGTTCCTGGCTTCCTTCTCCACTAAATCATATATTCCCACTGAGGCCAGCCGGGGTCTCTTGTTCCCCCTTGGTCTCCCCAGGGGCTGGCCTGGCACAAAGAAACACTTCTGCGTGCTGTGGAAGGAAGGGCTGCTTCAAGTCTGCTTTCGGGCTCCAAAGAGATGCATGGAATCTGCCCCAGGGTGGGCGGAGACTACAGGGAGCCCAGTGGGCATTTCTTGCTCTTCCAGCACCTCCTCAAGGGCCCCTTTCAGGAAAGTGTGGGTTGGGCTCCACTTACATCACCAGGGCCTTCTGATAGGAACCTTGGATCAGGGCCAGGATCCGGTCCAGTTTCTCTCTGGTCACGTGGTCTGGAAAAGCGAGGGGGGATGGTCAGCACACAGGTGCCTGCTGAGGACAGGTGAACTCCCTCCCCCCAAACCAGCCCTGTCCTTGGAACCTGGAGGGTGTCCCAGAGCACCCTCTGTCCCAGAGTTCCCATCTAGAGGATTGAGAGTCCTTTGAGAATCTTGTGAAAGCCCAGAACCCTCTTCTTACAAAGTTATATCTGAACTCAGCATTGTGAGGACATTTTCAAGGGGCTCATACACTCCAAGTTTCTTCTGGGCGCGCCTGGGTGGCTCAGCCAGTTAAGCGTCCGACTTCAGTTCAGGTCATGATTTCATGGTTCACAAGTTCGAGCCCGCACTGGGCTCTATGCTCACAGCTCAGAGCCTGGAGCCTGATTCGGATTCTGTGTCTCCCTCTCTCTCTGTCCCTCCCTTGCTCGTGCTCTGTCTCTCTCTCTCTCTCTCTCTCTCTCTCTCTCTCTCTCTCAAAAATAAATAAACATTTAAAAAAAAGTTTCTTCTGGAAATGAGATTTATCCAATATTCTAAGCCAGGTCCCCTGAACCCCAATCTAGGGTTGCTTGTGCCAGGGACCCTGGGAGGGAGAGCACCATCTGTCTCAACGCAGAAACAGATGGCAAGAAGAGGGAGGGGCTCTGCCTGCTGGACCCACTGAGTGACAAGGGCAGGCAGCTGCCAAGCCTGGGGACGCTCATGAACTGCTAGAAGGCTGATCCTGGGACCCAGCTGGGCAGGTGCCAACTTCTGACTCCAAAGGCCAGAGCTCTGGGCACAGGTGTGGTAACCAAAGGCTTTCCAGCTTGGAAGGGACTAAGCCTTTTATTCCTTCTGTCTGGCTTTATTCACCCTGTTGCCTTACCTGAAATGCACCCACCACTGCTTCCTTCCCCCTCATTTATAGCCTAGTTCAAATGTAGCCTCCTCCACGAAGACTTCCTGGAACCTGTCACTTTTTTTTTTTTTTTTTGAAGGAGAGACAGAGCATGAGTGGGGGAGGAGCAGAGAGAGAGAGAGAGACATAGAATTGGAAGCAGGCTCCAGGCTCTAAGCTGTCAGCACAAAGCCCGATGCGGGGCTTGAACTCACGAACTGTGAGATCATGACCTGAGCCGAAGTAGGACATTTAACCGACTGAGCCACCCAGGCGCCCCTGGAGCCTGTCATTTCTTTCTCCTGGCTCCTGCCACTCTGCACCTGGGTCTCTTTCCCAGCATTAATTTGCTCTGTTTTTAACTTTTTTTTTTTTTTTTCATTTTGAGAGAGAGAGCACAAGTGGGTGGAGGAAGAGGGAAAGGGAGAGGGAGAGAGAGAGAGAGAGAGAGAGAATCTCTAGCAGGCAGGCTCCACACTCAGCACAGAGCCTGACACAGAGCTCAATCCCATGATGCTGGGATCATGACCTGAGCTGAAATCAAGAGTGGGGCGCTTTAAAAAAGAAAGAAAGAAAGAAAGAAAAGAAAAAAAGGGCGCCTGGGTGTGTCAGTCAGTTAAGCATCCAACTTCGGCTTAGGTCGTGATTTCACGGTTTGTGAGTTCAAGCCACACGTCGGGCTCTGTGCTGACAGCTGAGTCTGGAGCCCGCTTCAGATTCTGTGGTGTTTCCCTCCCTTTCTGCCCTTCCCCCACTCGTGCTCTGTCTTTGTCTCTCAAAAATGAATAAATGTTATAAAAAACTTTTAAATCTTCGTTAAGAAATTTACAATAAATTGGGAATGCAAGCTGGTGCAGCCACTCTGGAAAACAGTATGGAGGTTCCTTAAAAAACTAAAAACAGAACTACCCTACGACCCAGCAACTACACTACTAGGCATTTATCCACGGGATACAGGTGTGCTGTTTCGAAGGGACACATGCACCCCAACGCTTACAGCAGCACTATCAACAGCAGCCAAAGTATGGAAAGAGCCCAACGTCCATCGATGGATGAATGGATAAAGAAGATGTGGTCTATGTAGACAATGGAGTATTACTCGGCCATCAAAAAGAATGAAATCTTGCCATCTGCAACTGCGTGGATGGAACTGGAGAGTATTATGCTAAGTGAAGTCAGTCAGAGAAAGACAAACATCATATGACTTCACTCATACGAGGACTTTAACAGACAAAACAGATGAACATAAGGGAAGGGAAGCAAAAATGATATAAAAACAGGGAGGGGGACAAAGCAGAAGAGACTCATAAATATGGAGAACAAACTGACGGTGACGGGAGGGGTTGTGGGAGGGGGGATGGACTAAATGGGTAAGGGGCACCACAGAATCTATTCCTGAAATCATTGTTGCACTATATGCTAATCTGGATGTAAATTTAAAGAAAAAGAAGAAGACATTTACAATAATTTTTTAAGTTTATTTTTTGAGAGAGTGAGAGAGAGAGAGAGAGAGAGCACGTACACATGCACAAACATGCAGGGGTAGAGTCCCAAGCAGGCTCTGCACCATCAGTGCAGAACCCGACGCAAGGCTCAATCTCATGAACCACGACACGAGATCATGACCAAAGTTGGACGCTTAACCAACTGACCACCCAGGTGCCCTTCTTCTTTAAGAAATTTAGATTAGGGGGCACCTGGGTGGCTCAGGGCATGATCTCATGGTTCACAAGTTCAAGCCCCACATCAGGCTCTCTGTCAGCACAGAGCCTGCTTCGGATCCTCTGTCCTCTCCCCTCTTTCTGCCCCTCCCCCACTTATGCATACTCTCTCTCTCTCTCTCTCTCAAAAATAAATACACATCAAAAACGAAAAACAGAAATTTAGATTAGCATTAACAAACACCTCCCCTCTCCTCCAAATTCTGCCTTCCTCTCTCCCAGAAGTGTCAACTTGCTAGTTATCTTTAGATGTGTTTTGTATGCTGATACACCCACATGTACAGACATAATCGTGTTACTTTGCCACATGTTTCTAATCCTCTCCAGGTGACGTGGTGGTGTGTGTTTGCTCTCCCTGCCGGACTGTGAGTTCACTGAGACTGGGGACCCCATCTGACTCATCATACATCCTCTCCCCACCCCCAGTACCTAGCACGTGGCTGGTGCTCAAAAAACATCCATTAAATAAGAAATGAATTAGATCTACAGAAAATGTCAGAACACAGGGAGAGTAAGAAGCAAAGAATGAGCCATCCCATCCAGCCATCCATCAGCCCCCATCCAAGCAGCCAACCCTCCAACCATCCATCCATCCAACCAATAAGCACCTCCCACGTTCCAGGCTCTGTGCTGTGTAACCACAGGAGTGGAATGACACAGTCCCTGTTCTCACGGGTAACAGTGTAATGGGAAGGCAGATATTAAATAATCATGAATCATTAGTCGATTATTGTTCTGAGAGTCCACCTCATTCATCTGGGGGTTAGAGGAGCTTCCCTGGGGAGGTGACATTTATGCCAGGTGGGGAAGCAAAGGGGGAACACATGGCACTTGTTTATGGAAGACAGAATCATGTGCCCAAAGCCCTCTAACAGCCAGACTGAACTTAGTGTGTTGGGAGTCACCGAGGGAGGCTGAATGGCCTGCACGGGGAATGGGGGGCGCCGTAGGAACCAAGGGACAGCAAATGCAAAGGCAGCCACAGCTGCTCCTCCCTCTGCCCTGGGTTCCTGCGGGCTCTCACCATATGTTGACTTCTCCACCAGCCGTCCGTCTTCACAGAAGTCATCTGTGGCTTTGCCCAGGAGGCCACGCACCGTGTAATCCTGCAGGGACAGGGAGGGGAAGATATGGTCAGTGTCCCTGCTCTCCCTCAGCACTGAGGAAGGAAGTGAGCCAACAGCTCAAACCCCCAACCTGCTAGAGAGGCCACAGGTGGGGGGGGTCCTCAGGTCTCCCCTCAGGGAGCGCAGGCACTCAGAGACCCCCAGCCACCTCACTGCCCCTCTCGGGAAGGGCACCAGACTTTTCTATGACTGCAAAGGACAATGACGACCCTACTATGACCACCTCATGCCTGCATAACTCTCCTCTCCAGACAAACCTGACAACTTATCATGCTGGGCCCTTCCCAGTGCACCCTGCTGGCTTCTCCCCACCACTCCAAATACAATCTGTGCAGCTTCCTCTGTCACAGAGATGATGGCAACAGTGACAATAATTTATTGACTGTGCTAAGTGCCTGTGCTAAGTACATTGCATGCAGTTACTAATTTAAACTTCAGAGTGACCCTATAGAGGAGTCTCCCATTATAGACTTGAGGAAGGGGCGATACACAGATATTAAGCAGTCCACCCAGGGACCCAGAGCTGGCAGAGGAGTAGAAGCTGTTTTTTGTGTGTGTTTTGTTTTGTTAATGTTTTTATTTATTTTTGAGAGAGAGACAGAGACAGAGACAGAGACAGAGACAGAGTACAAGCTGGGGAGGGACACAGAGAGAGGGAGACACAGAATCTGAAACAGGCTCCAGGCTCTGAGCTATCAGCACAGAGCCCGATGCAGGGCTCGAACTCATGAACCGTGAGATCATGACCTGAGCTGAAGTCAGACGCTTAACTGACTGAGCCACCCAGGTACCCCTGTGTTTTGCTTTTTAATGTTTATTTATTTTTGAGATAGAGAGAGTGGGAGCAGGGGAAGGACACAGAGAGAGGGAGAGAGAGAATCCCAAACAGACTCTGGGCTGCAGCACAGAGACTGACACGGGGCTCCAACTCACAAACCATGAGATCATGACCTGAGCCGAAATCAAGAGTTGGACGCTTAACCAGACACCTTGAAGCTAGTTTTGAACTGAAGCCATTTGGCTCCAAAAACTGCTCTTAACCACTAAAAATGTAGGCTCTCTGACATGGCACCTCTGTCCCCATTCATGGTGCCAGACTCCATGGCCCCAGTCCAGACACAAACTCCTTGAGGTCTAGGCGGCGACATCCACTTCTCAGTCTTGAGGACGGAACGGAGTGGTGTCATGATTGGGCTCTGGTGTCAGACAGATCCAGGTTCAAATCCCAGCTCTGTTCCTTACAGGCTGCACGACCCTGGGCAAGTGACATCCCCTCTCAACGCCTCAGTTCTCTCATCTGTAAGGTGGGTTAACACTAGATCCCACTTTTTGGGGAAGTTGTGAGGCATCCACAAGGGAGTCCACAGGGGTCCACGTGCAGCGGTCAGCACAGAGCAGCCCGCACGCAGTAATGCCTATAGCCGTTGCTGTGTTATCCTTATCCCCCAGCACACGGCCATAAAACAATGCCTGCTGATGGCCGGGCCCTTTCCCCCACAGAATCCTCTCGGCTTCAGATTCCCACCAGTGACTCCCAGGGAAAGGACCAGGGGCTAAATGAGTTGTCCCCAGCACCCCCATACCTTGGTGAGGTGAGCATTGTACATGTCGGTGAGGAGGCTGCGTCCATGTCCCACGCCAAGCACTGAAAGACAGCAAGGCTGATCTCACACCTGGCTCCCCCTTCCCTGGGACCCCCAACCCTTACAGCCACCACCAGAATACTCCCACCTTCAATGCTACTAAAGCCAGCGGGGGGGGGGGGGGGGGGGCAAGGACAGCACAAGTAAGCTCTTCTGCGTAGATATGAAAATGCAGATTTCAGGGCCCACCCATACATACTGACTCTGACTGCTGGAGGGGAGGGGCCTAGGATCCTTAGTAAGCTCGCCAGGGGATTCTGATGTGCTCAAAAGCAAGAGACCACTGGCCCAGTCACACAGACCTGCACTCAAATGTGGGATGGCTCTAAGCATGTCCTTTAACCTACTTGGGCCTCAAGCTCCCCATCAGCAAACTGGGGATAAAAATGCCATCTGATCCCTGCGGGTGTTGTGAAGGTTGAGGCAATGCACAGGAAGAAATCAGCACAAAGGAAGGGCCCAATAAAGGGGCACTGTGACCACTCCCTGCCTTTTTCTGGCTGTTTCTCCCTCTGGCTGAAGGAGAGAATGACCCTCCATTCACTCCTGGAGAGGGAGCATGAGATCATGTCTGCCTGCCTGTGCCCCAGGAAGTTAGACAAGGGGACTGTGACTATCGTGCATGGAGGATGTGGCCACCGCCTGACCCCGGGGGCACAGATGGCTCATGACTCAGGGCTTTGTGTGTCCAGCTCCAGCGACATTCAGACCCTGGCCAATGGGGCCAGTCACGCGCTTGGCTACCCCCCACAAGTGATGACCATTTTCCCTCCCTGGACGAGGGGCATTCACTAGCCACGTGACCCAGA
This sequence comes from Lynx canadensis, assembly GCF_007474595.2. Lineage (NCBI taxonomy): Eukaryota > Metazoa > Chordata > Mammalia > Carnivora > Felidae > Lynx > Lynx canadensis. The sequence continues at coordinate 86,859,039 of NC_044315.2, forward strand.
CCAAGTCACCTAAGTTCCTGGAGCCTTCTTTTCTTCATAAAATCATAAAATATCTACCTAATAAGGTTGTAGTCAGGAATATATGTGCACAAAGGGCTTTGTACCACATGTCACATACAGGAATCACTTGATAAAGGTGGGCAATTGTGACATCCCCTCCCCCCCACCCCCCACTAGCCCTTCCAGCAGCTGATCAGACTTGGGGCAGAAATCAGGGGAGGAGGGCAATGGTGAGAAATGGCTGTCAGGCTGGAAGTAAGCCGGGTTCCTGGCAGCTCCCCAGTTCTCCCCCAGGCTCACCACATCACCTACCAAGCACCCCAGACGCCTGGGCATCCAGCCGGTGTCCCACGCCAACCTTCAAGCTGGTGAATGCTGGTCCACAGACTGGAAAGAAACAAACAAGGACCCTTTCCTCAATGAATCCAGCTTCCAGGATGACTTTGGCCTGCATGGTGACCTCATTCCTAGAATGTAGCTTCATGGAGCCCAAACCAGGATGGGGGTGGACTCTCGGGCTTCCCTACCATGGATTCTGGGGCCTAGAACCACTTCTTCAGTTCCCTGGGCCCAGAAAAAGGGCTTGTTACTCTGTCTCTCATCGCTCCCCCAGTAAGAGGCTTTGAGTGGACTGGGCATAACACTGGGACTCGAGTTTCCTACTCAGCTGCTGCAGAAGGAGACTCCTGGCCACCCCAGGGAGAAAATGGACATGGTAAGTTCCTGAAGGCAGGGCATGGATTCCTAATTCTACCCCCAGAGAACCTAGGTGCTCAGGAAATACCTAGTGAAAGAATGAACGACTCATCAAAAATACATACATTAAAATACGTGGTTTTTTGTATATCAATTCTATCTCAATAATGCTGTTAAAGAAAAAAAAAAAAAAAAGACCGTACACAGGAAATGAGTCAGAAGCATATACCCTTCTATAGATCAAGAGGTGTCTAAGGGAAGGATACAGGATGGTTAAGTGCCTACTGAATTCAGGCTATGTTACTTAATGTCAACACTGAGCCTCAGTTTCCTCATTTGATCTTTTTTTTTTTTTTTTTAATTTATTTTTGGGACAGAGAGAGGCAGAGCATGAACAGGGGAGGGGCAGAGAGAGAGGGAGACACAGAATCAGAAACAGGCTCCAGGCTCTGAGCAGTCAGCACAGAGCCCGACGCGGGGCTCGAACTCACGGACCGCGAGATCGTGACCTGGCTGAAGTCGGACGCTTAACCGACTGCGCCACCCAGGCGCCCCATCAGTTTCCTCATTTGAAAAATGAGAACAGGACCCACCTCATAGGATTGTGGTGAAGATTCTATGAGATGGTATTTGGTAAAAGCTTAACACAGTATCTAGTACAGAGAGGATCCTCAGTACATCATACTTGTTATTGTTACACTTTAGAGTCACTAAATATCACTGTCAAAGGGATTTTAATGGTTTCTGGACAAGCCCCTCAATCTTTCTAATCTCATCTAGTGACAGAGAGCTCATTATAAAACCAGTTCCATTCTTGGGCAGCTCCGTTGACTAAAAAAGTCACTCTTTCCCAAGAGTCCGAAACTCCCTCCTTAGGACTTCTACCTGAGAGTGTCAATTGCCATCTGGAGTCCCAGAATAATTAAAAGGGGTCAGCAAACTACAGTCTACAGGCTATATCCCCAAACTTGTTTTTTTTAATGGCCCATGAGTTAAATTTCTTTTTTCTTTTTTAAATGGTTCAAAAAAATCAAAAGAATAATATTTTGTGACATAGGAAAATTATATGAAACTCAAATGTCACTTTTCACAAATAAAGTTGCATTGGAACACAGCCAGGCTCATTGCTTTGCATACTGCCTACAGGTTCTTTTTTTTTTTTTTTAACGTTTTATTTTATTTTTTGAGAGAGAGAGAGAGAGACAGAGCACGAACAGGGGAGGGGCAGAGGGAGAGGGAGACAGAATCTAAAGCAGGCTCAAGGCTCTGAGCTGTTAGCACAGAGCCTGATGCAGGACTTGAACCCATGAACAGGAGATCATGACCTGAGCCGAAGTCTGACTGATGCTCAACGGACTGAGCCACCTGGGCGTCCCAACTACAGGTTCTTTTGCACTACAATGGCAGAGTTGAGCCTGCAAAGCTTAAAATATTTACTATCTGGCTCTTTTCAGGAAAACTGGCCAATCCCTGGTCAAATATGTCATCCCTGCTGTGGCCCTTCAAGGATCCGGGACAGGAATCTAAGCACTGACTGGGACACGGACTCTGGGCAGAGATTACCTGAGGAGTGACACCCAGGCCCTGGCCTGAAGGTGCCTTACCCAGAGGATGGTTGGTGAGAGAAGGCACACTGGTGGCTGTGAGGGTAAGCGCCTTCTCTTCGCTGCCTTCCATGGGGCCCAGCAGGAACCGAACACGCTGTTCAGGGGCAGGAGGCTTCCCAGCATTGACACCTGAGTACACAAAGGTAAAGGATATCTGGTCAGTTCTGTCTGAACACATGGGGAAGGTGGAACAGGGAAGAATGGAGATGTAGAAGAGAAAGCCCACGATGTAGCAAATAGCAGCAGTTAAGACACAGACTTGGGAAGGTGGGTGGGGAACGGGTGAAATAGGTACTGGGAAATAAAGAGTACACTTATCATGATGAGCACTGAGTAATGCATAAAATTGTTAAATCACTATATTGTCAAATCACTATATTGTACACCTGAAACCAATTTAATACTGTATGTTAACTATACTGGAATTATAATAAAAACAACTTAAAAATATAAACATAAGGAGAAAAGGCAAAAAAAGAGAAACAGACTTGGGTTCAAATTCTGATTCTACTACTCATGACAACGAACACTGAGTCTGTTTACCCATCTGAACGCGGGGGGAAAGCGAGGAGTAAGGGAGTGTACAAAACCAGCGATTTGGAAAGCGATCTGCCCGGGGAACTGGGTCACATGACTTTATTTTGCCTGAAGGATGAGAAGCGGAGATGGATTCCCGGGAGAACCGGAGCGGGGTTGTGGGTCCGGTTCGAGGCACTCACCCTTCAGAAGCTGCAGCTCCACGGTGTCCCGCAGGTGCTTCCATTTCAGCCCCGGGGGCTTGTAGACCGCGAAGAGCCCATGCAGCCGCGCCAGCGCCAGGCGGCGGGACCCCATTCCCCTTGGCCCACGGCGCGGGTTAGTGGACTAGCGGGACCCCAACGGAAGTGCCGTACTGTCCCGTTCCCAAATGTGTCCTGACCCTGGGCGCCGCCATGTTTCGCAGCCGGAAGAGGTTCGTTCTTATTGGCCTCGGGGAAAACGCGCGGTGGGGAGGGAAGTAGGGGCCGGCGCTGAAGTCCGTGCCAGCGGGGCTCACGTGGGAAAGCTTTCTGGGAGTGAGGCGACATGGGGAGAGTTTTGCTTTAGTGGACGTAGGTAGCGGACAGGCCGTCAGGGTTTTCTTCGGATACTTAGCGATAGGACCCTTTGCTGGCCGTACTACGATTTTTTCCCTCCAAACGCCCTTCAGAGCGCTCCGCGCCCGGAAAGGCTTGCGGCTTCCACCCGGCCCTGCTCGCGGGTGCCCGCTGCCATGGCGACCCTGCTGCGAGCTGCCCTGCGCCCTCTCCGCCCGCCCCCCGGGCACCGGGGGCCGGCTGCAGGTAAGTGGCGGAGGCGAGAGGGAGGCCTGGGGCGCCCGGCTCCTCTGACCGCGGCGCTTTTTTTCTTTCTTCTTTCTTTCTTTCTTTCTTTCTTTCCTTTCTTTCCTTTCTTTTCTTTTTTTTTTTTTTTTTTTTTTTTTTTTGCCTGTAGACGTGCTGCTCCGAGGCGCGCGCCATGGCGCCGGCCAGCTCTACCCTGAGCACATCCCCACCTCCCTGCTGCAGAAGGTTCTGCTGGCCGCGGGCTCGGCCGGAATGGCCCTCTACGACCCGTACCGCCACGGTAAGGCTGCCCGCGCACGCCCTTGCCTGGGAAGCCTGGGCAGGTGCCGACCTCTCTCTACCCGTCTCATAGGGGGTAACTGGAGAATAAACTAGGCCGGGGTACCCAAACCTGGCTGCACCCCATCATCACCCGCAAGGTTCACAAAAATGCAGATGCCCGGGTCCCACCCTGACCTCAGTCTGGACCGGCCAAGCCTGGGGAAGGGAAGGGAAGAGAGGGGAGAGAAGGGCCTGCGTTTTTAAATAAACTGCTTCCCGGAAGATTCAGTTATCCAGCCACATTGAGAACCTCTCCACTAAATAGATGATTTGTTTGTTATAATAACATGCGTCAAATTGTAACAGCCCACTAAAAATTAAACTTTATGAGGTCAGAGACCATGACTGCCCTATTCCACTGTATCAGCAGCATTTTTTAAGTAATCTCTATGCCTAACATGGGACTCGAACTCACGACCCAGAGATCAAGAATCATACCTCAACGGGCTGAGCCACCCAGGCACCCCTCAGCAGTATTTTAGATTGTGCCTTGACACAACAAATGCCCAGTGTTTGCTGGATGTAAACATATTGGGGTTCTACAGTACTTTTATCCTCCCTCTCAGGATTCTTAGTATTCTGGAAAGTACTATTACTCCTACTAATAAAAATGATAATGCTGGGGCACCTGGGTGGCTCAGTCGGTTGAGTGTCTGACTTCGGCTCAGGTCGTGATCGCACGGTCCATGAGTTTGAGCCCCGCGTCGGGCTCTGTACTGATGGCTCAGAGCCTGGAGCCTGCTTCAGATTCTGTGTCTCCCTCTCTCTGCCCCTCCCCACCTCATGCTCTGTCTCTCACTCTCTCTCTGTCAAAAATAAACATTAAAAAAAATTTTTTTTTAAATGATGATGCTAACTGCTCACCGAGCTTTTATTCAGGTTGTTTACTGCAGTAAGTAAGTGTTCTATGTACACGGTGTTCTTGATTTCTCACGTTAACCCTATAAGAAAGGTATTCTCCACATTTCATAAATTAGGACCCTGAGGCTTGGAAGCAGTTTGCACAAGTTAACCTAAATAGTGAGATTGCAGCTGAACCCAAACCTAGCACTCTGATGCCAAAGCTTGCACCTATCAATGGAGGCATGATATTCTGTTGTACTAATGGGTGTAAAAGTGATTTGTAAACTCTTTAGAGCACTGTGCTAACCAGAGCCTTCTCAACCCATTAGATTAGTAACAATGGTAATAATTATAGGTACATGTATTTTGCACTTACTGTGTGCAAGGAGATTTGCTAAATATTTAACAAATCCTTGTACCTAAGAGATAGATTGTATTTCAGTTTATTCTGTAGGAGACAGGCTCAGATCAGGTCTGGTAACTTACCTAAGATCATGTCCTACATTTGTCCCCATTTCTTTTCTTTTAGACATGGTCGCGGTTCTAGGGGAGACCACAGGACTCCATGCCCTGAAGGTCCTCAGGGACCAAATGAAGAGGGATCCAGAGGGTGCCCAGATCCTACAGTAGGTCCCAACTCTGCTTGGGGGATTGAGGAAATTCTCTGGGGATCCTGATCTCTCTGAGGTCACATTGTGTTCCTCTGGGGAGGTCTTCTTGATGCACTGGCCATGGATGTCTGCCCAGGCTGGGCACTGCCCAACTCCATGGGCGCCATTCACATAACACTGTGATGACCCGTGGGTAGTGCAGTGTAGTGGCCTCAGCCCAGTTCCAGCCACAGAGCCCTCTGCCTTCCCTAAGCTCTCCTAACAGGCTAGCTATAACCCCCCAGCCCTGCAGTGCCCTTTGTGAGTACCCTGATTACATCTGAGACATGCCCCCGAGATTGTGCCCCTATAAGCAGAGACTGTGGCCTTAGCTTGTCATAATCTCCTCAGCACCTGCCATCGTCCTGCAGTAGGATTTGTGGCCCCATTATTGCTCTCTGCCCTTTCACTTCTCACACCCTTGCTCTAACTGGATCTCTCACCTGCCTTTGCTGATGCGCTTCTAATACCTAAGTCCTGCCTTCTGCCTTGCAGGGAGCGTCCGCGGATCTTACTGTCCACCCTTGACCTGGACAAGCTCCATAGTCTGCCTGAGGGCTCACTTGGCCAAGAGTATCTCCGTTTCCTAGACGTGAATGTGAGTTTCCAGCTTCTGTGCATTTGACAATCACCAGGAAGGGCAGAGAAGGGCATGGGAGTGACATCCTGAGGAAGAAGGAGTCCTGAGTGGCCACCACGGGCAGGTGTGCTTTTTGTCCCTTGTGCCAAGGCTTTGTCATTTTCTATGGGACAGGCAAATGGGCCAGGAACTCCAAGGGATAATACTGGCCAGTATTTAGTAGTGTCTTACTAAAACAAAACAAAACCAAACTCTCTTATTGAATGTCAGGTGCCAGGCTCATACCTGGTCTTGCTGAACCCTCCCAGCAGCCTTGTCAGGTATGTCCTATTATTATCCCCTTTAATAGATGAAGAAACTGAGACTCAGAGCACTTAAGCAACTTGATGATTTCATATAGCCAGTATAAATGGAGGCAGTATTCATACTTAGATCACACCTTTTTTTTTTTTTTTTTTTTTTTTTTTTTTTTTTTACATTTTAAGTAATCTCTACACCCATTGTGGGGCTCAAACTCACAACCCTGAGATCAAAAGTCACATGCTCGAGGGGCGCCTGGGTGGCGCAGTCGGTTAAGCTTCCGACTTCAGCCAGGTCACAATCTCGCGGTCCGTGAGTTCGAGCCCCGCGTCAGGCTCTGGGCTGATGGCTCAGAGCCTGGAGCCTGTTTCCAATTCTGTGTCTCCCTCTCTCTCTGCCCCTCCCCCGTTCATGCTCTGTCTCTCTCAGTCCCAAAAATAAATAAACGTTGAAAAAAAAAAAAAAAATTTAAAAAAAAAAATAAAAAAAAAAAGTCACATGCTCTACCAACTGAACCATCCAGGCATTCCCAGATCATGCTCTCAACTGCTGTACTGTGTCCCCCCAGTTCTAGAGATAGGGTATGACAAGTCGTGACACACTCTGCCCCAGGCAAGGAGGAAAGGAGCTGGTGGGGAGAGTCCCAGCTACTGAGGAACTCACTCATTTGTTCAGAATCTGCCCTGCGCCATCCATGGTTACGGGTGCTGGAGATATAATGGTGAACTAAACAAAGTCCTGCTCTTGAGATACTAATATTCTGGTTTGGAGAAGCAAACAGTAAAGCAATAAGAGAAAAAAAATTGTGTAAAAATTCAGGTCAAATAGTTATTGACTACTTAGAATGTCCAATACTGTTCTCAGTAGTTGAGACACAGAGAGCGAAACTGGCAAAGAGCCTGCTGTTGTGGAGCTTCCATTCTCGCAGATGGTGAGAACAACAGTCAGCATGATGGAGGACGACGAGGCGGGGTCGGAGGCCCATGTCTGATGGGGAGGTCACAGGAGGCCCCTCTGAGGAGACTCGGAAGAGGAGGAGGAGCAGAGGGCCTGGCAAGGGCAAGGCCTTGTGTATTTCAGAACAGGAAAACTGACCAAGGCGGCCACATAGGAGTCGGGGGGGGGGGGGCAGCCGGTGGGTGACAGCTCAGACCCTGCCAGCCATGGGAAGAAGTCTGTATTTTATAATGGGAGCAATGGGAAGACATGGAGGGTTTCAACTAGGGTAGTAACATGACCTGATCTGTTTTGTTTTTTTTTTTTTAATGTTTATCTTGAGAACACGAGAGTGAGTGGGGGAGGGGTGGAGAGAGAGGGAGAGAGAGAATCCCAACGTGGGGCTCGATCCCACAAACCGTGAGATCACAACCTGAGCCAAAACCAAGAGACTAATGCTCGACCAACTGAGCCACCTAGGTGCCCCATGGCCTGATTTATAAAAGGGCCTTAGGATACAGCTAGGCCACCTTCCCTGTCTCAACCCCTCCCTCCCAAAATACACACATCCCATCAAAGCACCTCTGTCAAATGGCCCTCCAGGTTGCTCTAGAACTAGGCTTCTGAACCTTGGCACTACAGACTTTTGGGCCCACTTAATTCTTTGTAGGGGCTGCCCTGTGCATTTGAGGATGTTGAACAGCCTCCCTGGCCTCTACGCGTAGATGCCAGTAGCACCCCATTAAGTTATGACAACCACCAGTGTCTCCAGACATTGCAAATATCCCCTGGTGGGCAGTTGAGAACCTACTACTCTAGAAGATCATCGTCCCTGAGAAAATAGTCTGTTCCCCATACTCTCCTGACACTTGCCCCTGCCCCATTTTCTACCATCTGCTCAGATTTCACCAGGAAGCAAGTTCTTTCATCAGTGGGAAACCCACCAGGGTAGCCTTCCCCAAGTGCCACCCAGGGAGGGACTGCCTTTCATCTTGTTGCTGTGGAGGGGATGGGACTGCCAGGGCCTCCCTGGGCACCCTGCCCAGTCTCAGCCCTAGTTGTGATAACAGCCCTAGAGATTGTGACACTTGTAGAGCACTGACACCAGCAGCCCACGGAATGAGAAGGAATACCTTTGTCCCAGCAGAGATTTATATCAAAGTTCAAGGTGAGGCTACCCTCCCTGAGGCTGACATTGGTAGAGGGTATGGTCATCTTGTGGTGTCAAGATTTTGAGCATGGGCTCTGGAGTTAAGAGCAGCCTAAGTTAGGATCATACCTCTCTTCCCAGCTTTATGGCCCTGAGCAAATCATTTGACCTCTCTGAACCTCATATCACTTATCTAAGGTAAGGGAACCTAATGTTTAACTGCCAGGGCACTTAACATGGTTTATAAATAATGGATGTTAAGGCTACTGGCTTTGGAATCCAACAGACTTTGTTCCAGCCACTTGATTAGCTGTGTAATCTTCGGGAAGTTACTTAACTTCTCTGAGCCCATTTTTCTTATCTGTCTCTGAGGCTCATAACAATATCTACCGCCAGATGATCATGAGGGTGCAGTGTGATGATATATGTAAAGGACTTCATACAGTGCTGGCACATAGTAGATACTTGATAAATATAGTTGTTGTCACCGTGATCGCCTTCAGCTTCACACGGCATGTAGAAGAAATTAGGAGGGGGACCTGGGTGGCTCAGTTGGTTAAGTATCCAACTTCAGCTCAGGTCATGATCTTGCAGCTCGTGAGTTCAGGCCCCACACTGGGCTCACTGCTGTCAGTGCAGAGCCCGCTTCGGATCCTGTCCCTCTCTCTGCCCCTCCTCCTCTTGCACTCTAAAAAATAAGTAAAACATTAAAAAAAGAAGAAGTGGGGCACCTGGGTGGTTCAGTCAGTTAAGCGGCTGACTTCGGCTCAGGCCGTGATCTCATGGTTCGTGAGTTCAAGCCCCGTGTCAGGGCTGTGCTGACAGCTCAGAGCCTGGAGCCTGCTTTGGATTCTGTGTCTCCCTCTCTCTCTGCCCTACCCCTTCTTGAGCTCTGTCTCTCAAAAATGAATAAACATTAAAAAAAAAAATTAAAAAAAAAAAAAAAGAAGAAGAGATTAGGACCCAGGACCCAATGAGGTCACAGATGCGGACCAAGGCACTCAGCCAGCAACCCCAAAAGCAACGAAGACATCAAATCCTTTGGCCTCTGGACAGGCTGACACCATGCTTTGAGGACAGGAACACCACACTGTTCCCGTTCTGCATGGGTGCTGCTGAGGACTGAGGAGGTGGGTGGGTAAGAAGAGGACAGTTGTCATCCCTACCTGGGGTCAGAAAATTGCCTGGAGCTGACCTTTTACTCACGTACTCGTGAGACGTTGATTCACCCAGGCCCTGGCGATACAACAGCGAGCAAATCAGCTGGTAGCCCTCTGCAGCTGAAAGGCTGCTACCGCACCGTTCACAGAAAGAGACCGCAAGCCAATAGGAGGCTTTAAACTTGCTGTTAGCCACTTCAGTGAAAGCAGAAAGAAACAAGTGGAATTAACTTTAATAGCATATTACCGTATATTTAGCCTAATGGACCTAAAATATTATTTCAGCATGTAATCAATATTTCTAAATTAGTGAGATTTTACATTGCTCTCTTCATGCCAAGTCTTCAAAACTCAGTGGGTATTTTATACACACTACGGCACATTTCAAGGCTTGGTGGCCACATGTGGTAAGTGGCTGCTGTACTGGAAAGTCCAGGTTTAGAAGAAGGGCAGACTCACTATGTCACAATACAAGATACAGGATGCTGCAGGAGACCATAACGTGGACCTGATCGGTCAAAGGTCATAGACAGCCTCCCTGCAGCAGGAACACGTAAGGCGAGTCATAAAGGACAGATAGAAATTGTCAAGGTGAAACTGAGGGTTTAGGGGGAGAGTACCCTAGGCTGGGAGCAGCTTATGTGAAGGATCAGGGCCAGGACACCTGGCTGGTTCAGTCAGCAGAGTGTGCAACTCTTGATCTCAGGGTTGTAAATTCAAGCCCCGTATTGGGTATAGAGATTACTTGAAAAAATCTTTTTTTTAAAAACAGGATCAGGGGTCTTGGAAGCTTCTTCTTTTCCTATTTTATTTCTAATTGTGGTTTAAACCTAACATAAGGTGAAATAACATGAGAGTTGCTATCTCAGGGGAGCCTGGCTGGCTGAGTCAGAAGAACATGTGATTCTTGATCTCAGGGTCAGGAGTTCGGGCCCCATGTTGGGGGTAGAGTTTACTTAAAAAAAACAAAACAAAAAAAACAGGCGCCTGGGTGGCTCAGTTAGTTGAGCTTCCAAGTTCGGCTCAGGTCATGATATCACGGTCTGTGAGTTTGAGCCCCGTGTCGGTCTCTGTGCTGACAGCTTAGAGCCTGGAGCCTGCTTCGGATTCTGTGTCTCCCTCTCTCTCTGACCCTCGCCCGTTCATGCTCTGTTTCTCTGTGTCTCAAAAATAAAACATTAAAAAAAAAAAAAAAGTTGTCATCTTAACCGTTTCTAAGTGGAGAGTTAGTAGTGTTAAATATATTCGCGTTGTTGTGAAACCTCCAGGACTTTTACCTGGAACTCTATCCGCTTAAACAACTACCACTTCCTCCTACCCCATGGAGCTTCTTTGCCATAAATTCCAACAGGCTGAGACATTCTGTGTGAGTTGGGGTAGGCCATGGGGGTGTCAGTGCCACTATATCCCCTGCCTGCAGACTCCCCTGTTGGCAGGTATGGACAGAAACTGTCCTCAGAGGGAGCGCTTGGGTGGCTCAGTCGGTTAAGCATCTAACTTCAGCTCAGGTCATGATCTCACAGTTCATGAGTTCGAGCCCCGCATCGGGCTTTATGCTGACAGCTCAGAGCCTGGAGCCTCTTTTAGATTCTGTGTCTCCCTCTCTCTCCCTGCCCCTTCCTGGCTCGCACTCAAAAGTAAATAAACGTTTAAAAAAATTTATTTATTTATTTATTTATTTTTTTTTTTTTAAGAAAAGAAACAGTCCTCAGAGATTTTTGGTGGGTATGAAGTTGGTGGGAATGGTTCACAGTCAAAGAGAGGTTGGCCAGTTAGGCCTTGGGGACAGTTGGGAAGAGATACAGGGGAGGGTCATTGTTGTCAGAGGGTCTCCCCAGACACCCGAGCACCCACCCGATTCGTGGACGATGAGGAACTAGCATATGTGATCCAACGGTACCGGGAGGTACACGACATGCTCCACACCCTGCTGGGGATGCCCACCAACATGCTTGGTGAGTGCTCCCCCCCAGTTGCCTTGAGAGTGGCGATGGGCGGGGTGGGGTGGAGTGAGGTGGGAGGTTCCAGCCAGCCTGGCCACCTGGGTCTGTCACCCACCAGTTAGCCAGCTCAGTGCCTCGTTTTCCTGCTTTCTGAACATCTTGGGCGTGTGTGTGAACCACTGCCTGTACGATTCCTAAGCTGACCCGGGCTCCCTGCTCTAAAACCCTCTGCAACTCCCTGAGGCCTGGAGGAACCACCCTGGACTTCTCACCCTGGCTTTTAGAGTCCTCTGCACACCGACCCCAAGCTTCCTTTCCAGCCCTTATCTTCTTCTGCTCTTCCCCAGGCCCTTTCCTGCACCCAAGCCAAGTGCTCCAAAGCCCAGTGGGAACCAGGACTGGGCACAGCTAACCTGGTAGAGATTAAAGAGGAGCCAGTGCTTTGCTCTGCTCCGCCACGAGCACCGTGGCCTCTCCTCCTGGGCCCTTCTCACCTCCCACCCCATTCCTCGCCCTGCCCCCCAGGGGAGATCGTGGTGAAGTGGTTTGAGGCTGTCCAGACCGGCCTGCCCATGTGCATCCTGGGTGCTCTCTTTGGACCGATCCGACTCCATACCCAGTAAGTTCTCAAGTGGCAAGGGGTTGGGGGAGAACTCAGAGGAGCCAGGGCTCCAGGAAATGGGACGAGCATATCACCTTCCTGGACAGCCCCAGAGTTCTCTAGGAAGCCAGGGTAGAAGGAATGGGGCAAAAAGGTGAAACCGGTCTGGCATAGGATCTCCAAGGCAACGAATGAAGTTTGGGTGTTTCACAGGACTCTCTAGGGGCTTTGGGGCCAGGCCTCAGTGTTGGGTCAGAGCAATGGACTTGCGAGGGTGGGGCTGGTGGGAAGGAGTAGCAAATCCAGGGTTAGTTTCCAGAGTTAGGTAGCCCCTGCTTTAAATCTGGGCTTCAGCATATTCAAAATATGTAGCTTTGGGCACAAGATTTTGCCTCACTGAGTTTCTGTTTCCTCATCTGCTAATGAAGATAATAACTACCTTCTTTTCAAGGTGTTTGTGAGGGTTAACTGAGAAAATGTGCATCAGCTTCTGGGCACATAGTGTGCCTGGCCCTGGGGATCTTATGTCTTCTTTTTCCTCTGCTGCCCCACAGGGGCCTGCAGGTGCTGGTTTCGGAGCTGATCCCGTGGGCAGTTCAGAATGGGCGCAGAGCCCCGTGTGTCTTCAACCTGTACTACGAGCGGCGCTGGGAGCAGCCCCTGAGGGCTCTACGGGAGGAGCTGGGCATCACAGACCCCCCGATGCTTGTCAGGGCCCTGGCCTAGGCCCTGAGGTACTGCCCACCCTCAACCCCTGGGGGCAGAAGACTCTTTGGCCATACCTTTGTTCCTTTGAACACTGACCCTTGGACATCATTTGTCATAATTTGTTACAACCGCTGCTGGGTGGCTTGAGGGCCACCCAGGAGGGAGCCAGGAGTTGCCCAAAGAGAACCATGTGTGAGTGGGAATCAGTCATCCAGGCTGGTGGGGGCGGGATGTCTCAGGTCCACTGCCCCTGTTCTGGACTGCTCTTTGCCATCCAGGGTTTTTTGAGGGCCAGGCTGGATTTCCTCCAGCAGTGAGGGCTATACCCAGGTACAAAGGCCTGAAAAGGAGCAGGTGAGTCTGCTGTCTGAATAAAGCCTGCCATCAGGCCAACTATCTGCCTCTTCCTCTAGCAGCCTTGGACCTTTGAGCACCAAGGGCAGACATTCCCTTCAGCCTGAACTTCAGCTACTTGTCCTGTTTCCTTTGGTCTAAAGTCAGACAGACTGGGACTCAGATTCCCAATTCCTCCATCATTTTCCGGCAGAGGAACTTGGCCCCCCTGTCAGCCCATTTCATCATCAGTAAAAGAGGAATGAAAACAGCACCCACTTCCTAGGGTCACTGTGGGGATTTCGTGAGGTGACACTCAGAAGAGGGCTTCAGAGAAAGGGCCCGGGGACAGAAGGCAATTATCCTCATTGTGATCACAGGTGAGGAGGCAGCTCTGAGGCTGCTGATTCATTTTGGAATGGCACCCAGACATTTTCCCTGGGTCAGGGCCAAGGAGTTGGGGACAGGCAGGTTGAAAGGATCACTGGAAGAGTGAGTGACCCTGTTTTGGGTTTTAGAACGAGAAACACTGAGAGTTTTGGGGAGCCAGCTCCCCTTTGTGTGGATAGGACAACCGAGGCCCAGAGATGGGCAAGGAATTGCCCGAAATAACTAGAACACAGGCCACGTGTCCTCCTTGGTTGGGTTTCCTATGCCTCAGTTTCCCTATTGGTAATAAGGGTTACAGTTTATTTACAGCTGTACTCTGTGCGTTAGCAATTGAGATGCATTATTGCACTGATGCCTCCCAACAACCCAAAGAGAAAGGCCATACTATTGCTTGCATTTTACTAATGAGGCAGTAGGAGCAGAGCTGGGTCTGGAACCACGGGCCTCTCCAAAACCGGCCCCACATTGCCACACCAGCGCCTCAGCCTTCCTTGTGCCGACTGAGTCCCAGTCCAGGGCTCCCGCTGATAGAGCTGGGAGGCTGGAGGCCTACCTCGGAACAGTGGCCTTTTCCAAGAGGGAAGCCTTGTCCTGAGCTCTTTGAATTTCTGCAGAAAGAGGAGAGGATTAGGGTGAGCTTTCTATATCTAATCCTTCTTTGCAGCTTGGGCCATCTTTCCAGACCCAGCATGGTTCCGTGGCTTTCCAGGGTCCAGGCACCCCTTACCCCCAGGTCAGTAAAAGTCAACAGTGCCAAGTTAGGGGGAGAAAGGCCTGACTCACAGATGGGCTTCTCTGCCCAACTGGGGAGTTCACCTGCTCCAGCCACCTGGTGCCTGAATGGCCTGGGCCTTTACAGCATTCAAGAGATGGGCACTGGCTGTCACAATTAGCTGGGAATGAAGTCTGGTCTCCAGATCTTAGGGTGGCACCAACTCACGATTGGAAATAAGTTATACACTGGCAACAGCTACCACTTACTGAGTTCTTACCACAGCCCATAAGGCTCTGCCAGCTTCTACCTAGAAACTTCCACTCTTCATCTCAATAAACTATGTTGGCCTTCTGTTTGTTGTTGTTTGTTTTTTTTTTTTTAAGTTTATTTATTTTGAGAGACAGTGGTAGCAGGGGAGGGGCGGGGGGGTGGGTAGGACACAGAATCTGAAACGGGCTGTGTGCTGACAGCCCGACGTGGGGCTCAAACTCAGGAACCATGCGATCACGACCTGAGCCGAAGTCGGACACCTAACCGACTGAGCCACCCAGGCACCCCTTCTTCCTACCTTTGGGAATAGCATCCTGTCCCCTAGTCATTACATGGCCAACTACTTGTCATTCACATTTGTGCTCAAATGTCACCTCTTCAGAGAAGCCTTCCCTGACCACCCATTTGAAGAGGTTCCCTCCCCCTTGCCACACTATGTCACCTTTTCTTCCCGGCACTTAACCACTCTGAAAAGATGTCATTTTTTAACGTGGGTTTTTTTTGTTTTTTTTGTGTTTTTGTTTTTGTTTTGTTTTGTTTTGTTTTTGAGAGCAAGGGAGGGGCAGAGAGAAGGAAGAGGGACAGAGGATCCAAAGTGGGCTCTGTGCTGACAGCAGCAAGCTCCATGCGGGGCTTGAACTCACAAACTGTGAGATTATGACCTGAGCCAAAGTTGGACACTTAACCAACTGAGTCACCCAGGGGCCCCTTATTTGTTCATTTATTTACAAGTTCTCTGTCTGTGCCATGGGAGCAGGGACCTTGTTCTTTCCCTTCACCACTGGGAACAGTGCTTGGCACAGGGTAAGGGCTTGCTGCTTCATAGTGGAAAGCATGGATGCTAAGCCCTGCATGTGCAAAACTACATTCGGTCCCCACAACCACCTCACTTCACAGTGAAGACCACGGGTCTCAGGTCCAGGGAGCGTCCTCAAGTCACACATCTGGGCTGTGACGGAACTTGTTTTGCAACAGACAGGTCTTGAGTCCCCTTCTGGCAGCTCAGGGAAAGCTCCCTTTCCCTCTGCCTGATAAAAAGCCATATGTAGCTGGCTTCAGAGCCATGTTTGGGGGCACAGGCTCTGAGGACAGACAGACATGGCCCTGCCACTGACCAGCACTGCACCCTTGCAGCAGCCTGTCACCCCTTTGAGCCTTTGGCTCCCTACCTATAAAACGGGGAGAGTATACACCCATCCCACAACAGGGCCGTTATGCATGTGTAGTGTTAGCACATAGTAAACATTTAGGAAATGGAAGCGGTCATGTCCCAGGAAGATCCCTCAAGACCTCTGAAGTCACCACATACACAACGAAGCCAGAGGCATTTACTCTGCACACACCCAGGGTGGGCGGACTTACGTAGTCCAAAGGTCCTGATGCCAAATGCAACCAAGCATCTACAAGGTGAGCATCCGCTGTGTTCCGGGGCCAAACCACTGTAGTCCCCTCCGGACCTTTATTGCCTTCAAGTCCTAACTCTTACCTGAAAAGTCTGGAAGTTTAAGTGCTGATGTTCGTTCTCTAACGCAGGGCAGACAGGGGCCATGTCAGTGGAAAGGAGCCCACTGTGAGGTCAGCCTAAACTCAGCCTGTCCCACAAATAACGGCACCCAGCTCCTACCCTCCTAACCCTCAATGGCTCTTTACTGCCCCCAAGATAAACTCCTCAGCCCAGCACACAAAGGCCTTCCAATCACATTTCCCACCACAAGGTCCTCCCCTATCCATGTGTCCCGATGCACAAGCCACCTGGTCTCCAGCTATTTCACAAATGCCTTCTAAGTGTTGGCCAAACGCTGGGGGTCCTGCAATGATTGAAATAGCTGCATCCGCCCGCCCTCTTGGGAGTTGAGTGGTTACAGCAGCTAAGGGCCTCCAACATGCCCGCCCTATGCTGAGAGCTTGACATGCGCCATTTCCTTGAGTCCTTACCCACCCCTAGGAGGCAGGGACCATGATGACTGTATTCCCATTTTATAAATGAGGACACTGAGGGGGCACCTGGCTGGCTCAGTCGGTAGAGGATGGGACTCTTGATCTCAGGGTTGTAGGTTTGAGCCCCATGTTGGGTGTAGAGATTGTTTAAAAATAAAATCTAAAGGGGTGCCCGGGTGGCTCAGTTGGTTAGGCATCCGACTTCGGCTCAGGTCATGATCTCGTGGTTTGTGAGTTCAAACCCTGTGTCAGGCTCTGTGCTGGCAGCTCAGAACCCAGAACCTTCTTTGGATTCTGTGTCTCCTTTTCTCTGCCTCTTCTCCAGATCACACACACACACACTCTCTCTCTCTCAAAGATAAATAAACACTTAAAAAATGTTTTTACTAAAATCTAAAAAAGAAAATGAGAGACCGAGGCTCCGTGAGAAGAGGTGATTTGCCCAATGCCTCACAGGTGGGACTGGGAGTGTAACCCACCCAGGTGTATCTGACTGAAAAGCAAAGAAGACAAGTCATACTAATGTGTGGTAGGTGTTGACAGAGGTATGGTGAGCAGTTGGTGAGGGGCAACCTATTTAGTCATCTAATCTCCACCTGCCGGTGTATCCCACTAGACTGTCAGCAACTTGAAGACGGGCTGTCTGTCTCGTTCCCTCTATGTCCCCTTGCATCTCCCCCACAGGCCAGGCCCAGGGTCTGGTGGAGTACTGCCTTGGCCTCACCATTTTGACCAGGCTAGGGGGAGGAGAACAAGGGAGCTGGTCACCACTGCCACCTTGCAAACTCTCATTTGCCCACATTGTATATGACCTCAGCAAATGATGTGGACACGATCGTGTTTATACCCCTGGATCCTGTGTGGATCAGATCAGAGCCTCCAATTCACTCTCGCTGTCATTCATTCAACAAACATTTATCGGGCTTCTGTTATTTCCTAAGCCCTGCAGATATAATCAGAGATAATCTACATGTCTAGATTTTACATGAGCTTTGTGGTCAGTGAGCTTGTAAATTACAATAATAAATACGTCAAACACGGACTCAAATTCTGGGAAGTGAGCACTAGCAGTGTGTCCTCATTTTTATATATAAGAAGTGGAGGGGCACCTGGGTGGCTCGGCAGGCTGAGCGTCCGACTTCAGCTCAGGTCATGATCTCATAGGTTGTGAGTTCGAGCCCCGCGTCAGGCTCTGCCCTGGCAGCTCAGAGCCTGGAGCCCGCTTCCGATTCTGTGTCTCCCTCTCTCTCTGCCCCTCCCCCGTTCATGCTCTGTCTTTCTCTGTCCCAAAAATAAATAAACTTTGAAAAAAAATTAAAAAAAAAAATAAATAAAAAAACTATTTTATTTGGGAATGCAAACTGGTGCAGCCACTGAGGAAAACAGTATGGAAGTTCCCCAAAAAGTTAAAAATAGAACTACCCTAGGATCTAGCAATTGTACTACTGGGAGTTTGCCTACCTAAAGAATAAGAAAACACACCAATTCTAAAGGGATACATGCACCCCTATGTTAATAGAAGCATTATTTCCAATAGCCGAAATACAGAAGCAGCCCAGTGTCTATCTATTGATGAACGAATCAGGACAATGTGGTGTATATATATATACACTGGAATGTTGTTCAACTATAAAAAACGATGAAATCTTGCCATTTGCAATGACATGGGTGGAGCTAGCGAGTATAATGCTAAGTGAAGTTATTCAGCCAGAGAAAGACAAGTGCCGTATGATTTCATGTGGAATTTAAGAAATAAAACATGGGGTGCCTGGGTGGCTCAGTCGGTTAAGCATCCGACTGCAGCTCAGGTCACGATCTTGCGGTCTGTGAGTTCGAGCCCCGCGTCGGGCTCTGGGCTGATGGCTCGGAGCCTGGAGCCTGCTTCCGATTCTGTGTCTCCCTCTCTCTCTGCCCCTCCCCCGTTCATGCTCTGTCTCTCTCTGTCTCAAAAATAAATAAACGTTAAAAAAATTTTTTTTAAAAAAGAAATAAAACATGAGCAAAGGGGAAAAAAGAGAGAGGCAAGGCAAGAAACAGACTCTTAACTCTGGAGATCAAACTGAAGGTCACCAGAGGGGAGGGTGGTGGGGGGATGGATTAAGTAAGTGATGGGGATTAAGGAGGGCACTTGTGATGAGCACCGGGTGTTGTATGGAAGTGTTGGGTCACTACATTGTACACCTGAAACTAATAGAATACTATATGTTAACTAACTGGAATGAAAATAATAACTTAAAAATAATAAAAATTAAAAAAAAAACCTTTTATTTGTTTGTTTTTGAGAGAGAGAAAGAGAGCATGAGCAGGTAAGGGGCAGAGAGCGAGGGAGATAGAGGATCCCAAGCAGGCCTCACACTGTCAGCACAGAGCCTGACATGGGACTCCATCTCATGAACCTTGAGATCATGACCTAAGCCAAAATCAAGAGCGAGATGCTTGGGACACCTGGGTGGTGTCTGACTCCGGCTCGGGTCATGATCTCATGACTCGTGTGTTCGGCCCCACATCGGGCTCTGTGTTGACAGCTCAGAGCTTGGAGGATGCTTCAGATCCTGTGTTCCCTCTCTCTCTGCCCCTCCCCTGCTTGCAATGTCTCTCTCTCTCTCAAAAAGAAATAAACACTAAAAAAATTTTTTTAAAAACATTGGGACACTTAACCGACTGAGCCACCCAGGTGCCTACCAAAAATAAAATCTTTTTTTTTTTTTAAGGTTTATTTATTTTGAGAGAGAGAGAGAGCAGGGGAGGGGAAGAAAGAATCCCAAGCAGGCTCTGCATTGTCTGCAAGGAGCCTGATGCAGGGCTTGATCTCAAGAACTGTGAGATCATGGCTTGAGTGGAAACCAATAGATGGATGCTTAACTGACTGAGCCACCCAGGAGCCACATAAAATCTGAAAAGAAAGAAAGGAAAGAAAGGAAAGAAAGGAAAGAAAGGAAAGAAAGGAAAGAAAGAAAGAAAGAAAGAAAGAAAGAAAGAAAAGAAAGAGAGGGAGGAAGAAAGGAAGGAAGGAAGGAAGGAAGGAAGGAAGGAAGGAAGGAAGGAAGGAAGGAAGAAAGAAAGAAAGAAAGGGAGACTTTGAACAAACACTCGGCTGAGAAGCTGACCCATGTCTGTTGGATGCCAATGCCCATCACCACTGCACCACACTGCCTCCCACGAGGGAGCCGGAGCTTTAATTTACCTAAGTCCCCCCAAAGGATGCACTCTATACTCTGGAATAAATAGGTCCAAGTAATTATTAGACCAAAACTTCTTTTCATTTTTGAGCCCTCTGACTAGACCCTGAAAATTGCCCATCCCCCCCTTTAAGGACTTCTTCCTGGACTAAGGAATTAGTGGATGTATTTCAGGATAAGACGTAATTGTGGACGCCCAACATGTTTGATTATCAAGGAATCAAGTTTTCAGAGGTCTCAGTGCCACACAGGGCTGGGAAGCTGGTCAGTGACCCAGGACTCAGCAGGTGGCATGACAAATGTAGTCATAGGCTTAGAAGTTAGCTGATTTGCTGCAGGGTCCAGAGAGGTCCGAGGCCAAAGTTAGGTACAAGTCTTCAGATCCGTGCCCTTTGTACCACGAGGTGTGTCAAACTGCTTACAACACACCAAGGCTAGAAAGGATTCCTAGGCAGAAATCCTGACGTCACATTTATTGCCATCCCAGAAGCAGAGGTCCCAGCCTCTGGTCTGCAGATCTTCTGAAACTTGTGAAGGTATTGAAGGCCGTAAAATATCCACATGAAAGTGAGGGAGGAGGTATCCAAAATTCGACTCTGGTGGGACTCGAACCCACAACCTTTGAATCACCACACCAAGGATCGGCTAGAAGTCCAATGCGCTATCCATTGCGCCACAGAGCCGGCTACCGAAACCTCCCCCGGCTCACCCCTCAGCCTAAGCCGCCCTTTTAGCGTTCTTCTAGGTGCGGCTTTGGCCTCTCCGGAACCCTGCTCGTGTCTGCGCGCGGACTCTGGATTCTCCGCCCACGATGCTGGCGGGGGTGTTCCCCCCACGTCCGAACGCCCCCGACTGGGGGCGCAGGACCCACTCCCAGCCCGCGGGTCTCCTCCCGTCCCGGGGGTCTCCGCGGCGGGGCCGGGCGGGGCGGTGCGGACTACAACTCCCAGCGTGCCGCGCGGGGTGCCGCCCGAGGCCGTCGCGCGCGCAGGGCGGGCTGGGCCGGGCGGCGTCGGCGCGTTGGAGCTGCGCGTCGCCGCGGTCTCTGCGGCTCTGCGGCCGTGGGGAAGGCGCGGGAGGCGGTGCTGCGGGCCGGCGCAGCCGGTTTGGGGTTGCAGGAGGCGGGCGGGGGAGGAGCGCCGCGGGCGGGCGGGGCCGGGCGGCAGGCGGGGCTGGCCGGGCGGCCGGGCCATGCAGGGCGCAGAGCCGGCAAAGCTCTGCTGAGACTCGGCTCTGCGCGCCCAGGGGCGGCTGATGCCCCCAGCGTTCCCCACTCCGCTGCCGCAGCCAGGCCGCATCTGGACGGGGCACCGCGCGGCGGGGCCGACGCTGGGTGAGCAAAAGCCAGGCCAGTGGGTCCCCGGGCGGGGAATGTGCCCGGCTGAGTCTTGGGGAGGTGGCGCGGCCGGCTGGGATGAGGGACGCGCCCTGCTGTTGTGTCTCCTTGCCGGGCGCTCTGCTGCCCTGGCTCCTTAGGGGCGAGGGCGGTTCGCAGTGACCAGGGACGGGGGCGCGAGGTATCTCGGCATCCCTTTCCCTTCTCGTCCCATCCCCCAGCCATCCAGGATGGGTTCCTGTTCTCTGCCCTGGCCGGTTCTGGGAGGTCTGAGGACCTTAGAGACCTTGGCATTGGATTTAGGAGTGCTGGTTTGGTCTCCCTCCCGGCTTTTGATTTTCCCGTGGAGAAGGGGGAGATGGCATGTAAGGGCTCCCTGTGGTCCAGACCGTGTCCTCATACTGGCTTGGAGACTCTCAGGCTACATCACAGCCGTGACCTTCAGCCCCCACCCACGAATCGGAGAACCCTGCAAGAAAACGGAGTCCCATCTGCTTCCTCTTGAGCAAGTCCCTAAGGCTCCAGGAGAAGAGCCCAAGACTCCTAATCTCAGTCCAGTCAGCTGTTCCCCTTCCCCTATAGCCCAATCCCTAAAGATGCATGTAAATGGCTTGCTGAGTGTGTTTGTAAGGGGGTGCCTTCAGTGCCCTCTTGTGCTCCCTCAATCACCTTTCCCCTCTAGGCGGTCATCTCTCAGGCACCTCCAGGCTCTAACCCGTTTGCTCTGTCGCCCTCTGTGGGCCAGCAGAAACATGGCACCCTGCGAGTTTGTGGGCAGAGACTCCGCCAGGCCCCTTTCCGGGGAGCTTGCCCCTTTGGGTGTTGTGGCTTGGCCTGGTCATCCAGAGACCCAAAGACCCATCCTTGAGTGTTTGGATGAGGAGTCAAGCCAGAGACGCTTAAGTTAATACCCCCTCCAAGACATTTTGGTTCAAGATCCTGGATGTCAGGAGGGTAGACTGTCCTGTTTTGGCTGGAAGGGCTTCCAAGAGCAATTCTTACTTACACCATAGCACAGAGGGGGAGACTAAGGCCTAAAGTAGGAAAGGAACTTACCCAAGGTCACTGGAAGAGTCGTAGGAGGACTAAGGGGCTAGAATCTAGCCTCTGCGTCTCAGCCATGGAATTACTCATCTCTAGTCCCGTGCTTCTAGCCTGTTTCAAGACAGCTGTGGAAAGGGACCCCATCCTCAGCTGCCTACTCAGTATGGCTAAGCCTCACCTCACTACAGGTTGAGCCTTAGGATCATAGTAGCTGCCTAGGCCAGGAGGTAGGGGACATAGACATTTGGCTCCACTGACTGCTCTGTGCCCACAGGCTGCAATGCTGCTCGGGGCGTCTCTGGTGGGGGTGTTGCTGTTCTCCAAGCTGGTGCTGAAATTGCCTTGGACTCAAGTGGGGTTCTCCCTGCTGTTCCTCTACCTGGGATCTGGAGGCTGGCGCTTTGTCCGAATCTTCATCAAGACCATAAGGCGTGATGTCTTGTGAGTATTTGGTCCAACCCATCTTGGGGTCTCCCTAATTCCCCAGATTTCTCCAGACCAGACCAGGGCACCTGGGCCCCAGAGGAGGAACCTCTGCTCTACCTCCTTCCCCCAGCAGTAGTACCTGGTATCTCCATCTTCCAAGATGAAAGTCTTCTCCTAGGGCATCTCCCTAACTTGATGCTGTTTAGCCTAGGGCAGACTTAGGGGCCCAGGACATGCACTGAATGCCAGGTGTGTTGAGAAGACATCTGCAAAGAGTCCTGAGGACATGTTTTAATTAGTGAGATGATGAAGAGGAACCCTGTGGGAAGGACCCTGTCCTTGGGTTGGCATGAGTCTAAGAGGGCACAGAGGTCAGAGCAGGGCCCTGAAACAGATGCGTGGAGGAACCTGCTCCCCAAAGAAAGTCAGGTCGGGTCTATAGGGCCATCCTGTGCCAGAAACACCTGCTGCTACCTGCTCTGTGCGAGGCATCGGGCTGGCTCTGGGACCCAGGGAGGAATAAGGGAGACCTAGTCCTGGGCCCGGCTCAGTCTGGTCAGGGAGATGAGAAGGTGATACAGTAAATCCCTAAACTCACAATGTTGTGTGGGCAGAGACCCTGGCCATCTTGCTCACAGTGGTGTCCCAGTGCTCGGCACAGTGACCCACACTCAGAACAGGCAGCTCGCTCATCTGAATTGACTGCAAAAGGAGGTATCGAGCGGCTACTGCAGGAGGGGCGGTAGCGGAGAGCTGTGAGAGTATGGAGCAGGGAGAGAGAGCTTTAGGCGTAAGCCTTGGGGAATCAGGGAGGCCTGGAGGACAAAAAGCTATAGTTAAAAGGCTCCTCCAGGTGATGGGAGCAGGCATAGAAGAGTGGAGCTCCAGTGGCACAATTGGTTAGCACGTGGTACTTATACAACAGAATAGGCATAGAAGTCAGGGAGCTAGGAGGGTTCAGGGGTCAGAGGTGGCAGGGGCAGGCAGGAAAAGGGGATATTGCCAAGTGATTCCGCATCACCTAGTGAAGCTCTGTGCCCGGTACTGAGTGAGACCCGGGGGGGTCTCAGGGGGTAAGCAGGATGGAGCCCCTGCTGGGCTCACAGGGAGGGAGACCGAACAAATCACAAACTTATCCTTTATTTACTGTGAGAGTGGTCTGGAGAGGTTGCAGTACAGGGCTGTGGGAGGTCCCAGATGAGCTGGGACTTTGACTTGGGCCCCAGAATCTTGGAAGACTCTGACAGAACACTAGATTCCAAGAAGAGCTTCAAGGGTCCTGGGTGTTACACTCTGGAGCCAGAGAGGACTGAGATTGTGATCTTAGCTTGTCTCAGCCTGGGCGAGCCGTGGTGCTGCAGGGCCTCGCTTTCTCCCTCGTACTGAGGAGGGAGTCACCCCCCGGGGTCCCTGGTGTTATTGTGAGGCATCAGTGGGCTGGTGCCTGTAATGGTGCCCAGCACACAGGTGCTGGGAAATGGGAGCGTTGCAAGTGATCGGGCTCAGGAGCCTCAGGCCCTTGGGACAGCAGCCTGGGCCAGGGTGTCGGGAACCCTGCTCCCAACCCCAGCAGTCACGGCTCCCTTGCTTGCTCCCACCTAGCGGCGGCATAGTGCTCCTGAAAGTGAAGGCAAAGGTCCGGCGGTACCTGCGGGAGCGGCGGACAGTGCCCATTTTGTTTGCCTCCACGGTCCGGCGCCACCCTGACAAAACAGCCTTGATCTTTGAGGGCACAGACACACATTGGACCTTCCGCCAGCTGGATGACTACTCAAGCAGCGTGGCCAACTTCCTACAGGCTCAGGGCCTGGCCTCGGGCGACGTGGCTGCCCTCTTCATGGAGAACCGCAATGAGTTCGTGGGCCTATGGCTGGGCATGGCCAAGCTGGGTGTGGAGGCAGCACTCATCAACACCAACCTGCGGCGGGACGCCCTGCGCCACTGCCTGACCACTTCCCAGGCCAAGGTCCTCATCTTTGGCAGTGAGATGGCTCCAGGTGAGCCCCTGGGGTGTGGGGTCAGGCAGGGAGTCCCACAGCATCTTGCACAGACTACAGCACCCTTCTGGGCCTGAGGGAAGCTATGTGGCTCAGAGGTTAAGGGCATGAGCCTTGGTGTCCAATGGCCTGGCCTCTGCCACTGGTAAGCTGGAGATCCTGAGGAAGAGACTGGAAATGTCTGTGTCTCTGTTTTCTCACTGTCCTACCTACCACATACTGTTTTTAAGAAGATACTTTGCCTGCAGCACTAACAAAGTAGCTGATTCTAGGTGAGCCCTCAGCTATAATGGTAACCATTCTTATGAGTAATTAGGCCTCATTTGCTTCATCTATAAAATGGAAACAATCTCTTTTCTGCTGTCTGGCAGAGCTTATGTTATTTGCCGCGGTGTGGAGCACTGACCAAGACTGAGCTTGGTGCTTTAATAGGCAGCTCTAGGGGTGCCTGGGTGGCTTAGTCGGTTGAGCGTCCAACTTCAGCTGAGGTCATGATCTCAGTTCGTGAGTTCGAGCCCCGCGCCAGGCTCTGTGCTGACAGCTCAGATCCCGGAGCCTGCTTCAGAATCTGTGCCTTCCTTTCTCCCCCTCCCTGCTGGTGCTCTGTTTCTCTCTCTCAAATGTAAATAAACGTTAAAAAAATTTTAATAAGCAGCTCTAATCTTCACAAAGCCTGGTGAAGTAGGGATGGCTGTCTCGGCTTTACAGATGAGGAGACAGAGGTTCCGAGTGGTGTGAGGAGATCATCTAAGGTCACACAGAGGCAGGATTTCATCTTGGGCTTGACCAGTGTCCCCTGTCCCGCATGGCTATGGTGCGGGATGACGGCCAGGGAAGGTGACTGTAATGCAGAACGGGAGAGGAACGATGCAGCAGGGAGAGGGGAGAGGGTTGGACAAATGTAAAGGGAGGCCGAGGAAGTGGGGCTGAGGGGGCCGGGACTGGCCTGTGCCTGGTGCGGGTGAGCACCTGGACCGTGGTAGTGCACAGGAGAGCCTGAGAGAAGGTTCCCACCCTCTGACCCTCCATGCCTCCTTTCCAACCACACACGAGCGTGGCACAGTGCGTAAAGGCACAGACCTTGGTGTGCGGTACAGCTGGTCATTCTAGCTGTGAGCAGGCCCTGCCGTCCTGGGAGCCTCGTCTCCTCATCTACGCAACGGGCTGCCGTTGGTACCTGGGCTGTGTGAGCAGGAGAGCACACGGAAGGAGCCCGCCGTGTAGCTCCGTAGCAGTTAGGGAGCTGTTGCTCTTGTCAGCATCTTTCTTACAACGAGGCTGGTGCTTCACCCATCTTGCCCCACACACACAGCCGGTCTCCCCTGATGACATGCCAGCCTTGACACAAGCAGAGGTCCTGAGGACATGGGGTCCCTGGCCTGCCCCCTGATCAGCCCTGTCTTCCCCACAGCCATCTTTGAAATCCATGCCAGCCTGGACCCTTCGCTCAGCCTCTTCTGCTCCGGCCCCTGGGAGCCCGGCACGGTGCCCGTCGGCACAGAGCACCTGGACCCCCTGCTGGAAGATGCCCCCAAGCACCTGCCCAGTAGCCCTGACAAGGGCTTCACAGGTGAGTCCCCTGCCCCACAGAGGGGTTCTCAGAGGGGCCCAGGACAGAGCGCTGACCTCAGGGCGGGAGGCCTGCATACTCCTGCAGACTTGTCATGTGACCTGGAGTGAGTCATATCACCTACCTTTTTCCATCTGGGAAGATGGGCACAGTTACTATGGGTCACTCTGAAGGTTAAATGAGCTGAAGATGCCAGGCACGGTGCCAAGCACTCGGGAGCTCACAAAACCTGATTCTTGGACTTGTTGAACGAGCCTTCGTCGCTGCCCAAATGTGCAAGATCACGTGGAGCCCAAGAAACTTCTGGGTCTGAATTTCGGCTGGGGTTGGACCGGGGGCAAGACCCTCTAAATATTCACCCAGCAGCTGTTTGGTGCCGGCCCCTGTCAGCCTGCGATCCTCTCCCTGCCCTAGACTGTCCTGCCTGCCCATCCCCTCCTCCAGGCAGCCTCTGACCCTGTAGCCTCTCCTCTGCTCCACCCTGCCCTATGGAACCCCCAGCTTGCTGCGCCACCCAGAGGGCGAGAGCTGGTGCTGAGCACATGCAGCAGCCCCTCTGCTTCCCTCGTGCCCCGGAGCACCTGAGCTGCCCTCTGAGCCTCGGTTCCCACAGCTATAAAATCAGGGGTGGTAATGGAACCTATTTTATGGAGTGGCTTTGAAGATTGTAAAAGATAACAGTGGAAAACTAGGGTGTGACAAGAAGTGCTCAGTAACCGGTCATTGTCATTGCAGTCATTTCATCTCTGTCATACGTGGATTTTGTCTCCCGGTGCTTTTGTAAGCTACTTGAAGACAGGGTGTCTGTCTGGGTCAGCCTGGTGTCCTCATGGTGTCCAGCCCTTGGCATCAGCAGGCATCCAGAGGGCATGAGATGGTTGACACACAGCGTGCAGCTGTCCCACAGCGTTCCTGACCTAGAACCCCCAGCCCAGTGGGGAAACTAATGTGACAGCCCCTGACCTGGGCTACAGGGTGGGATGGAGAAGTGGTCTGTGGTACAGAAGTTCCCTGGGCACTGTCCTTCCTGCAGATAATGCCTCCCCAGCCCTGTGCTGTCCCTTCTCAAAGCCATTTATGTGTCTGTTTTCTTTAGATAAGCTCTTCTACATCTACACATCAGGCACCACAGGGATGCCCAAAGCCGCCATTGTGGTGCACAGCAGGTAAGGGGCGAGGCTCCTGGGGGGAGGACTGGGGGTGGTGGGACCCAGGGGCCTCTCTTCCTCCTTTCCAGGGCCCACCGAACACTCTGTGCCCTCCAGGTATTACCGCATGGCTGCCCTGGTGTACTACGGATTCCGAATGCGGCCGGACGACATTGTCTATGACTGCCTGCCCCTCTACCACTCAGCAGGTAGTACTGGGCCCTTCCTCTCAGTCTCTGGAACCCCAGGCCTCAGGAGCCCCCCCAACCCCCTCAGCAGGCAGCATCTTGTGGTAGAAACGCATGAGTTTTGGAGTCAAATCTGGGTTAAAATTCAGAGGTAGCCATTGACTGGACCTCTGAATGAAGACAGCAACGTGAACCTCACAGCTTGTGTGTCCGCAACACACAGGACACCTGGGTTAGTCTGTTCATTTTCATGGGTGTGCACACCCTTGCTGCTTGGTCTTAGGAGCTTTAGGGAAGACAGAAATGGAATAAATATAGTTCCTGCCCTCAAGGTGCTTAGAGTCAGATGTGTATTTAAGGCAGGATGAAGGATGGAACCCCAACCTGACTTTAATTCAGGAAATGACATGGTGAGTGCAGAGACAGGCAGGGAGCAGGAGTTCAGCTCAAGAGAAGAGCCCAGTGATGGCCAGGAAAGCTTCCTGGAGGAGATGCATTCAAGTCAGGCAGATGTGAGGTGCAGAAGCCAGGTGGGCTAGCTTGTTCCCCCCTGGATGAATGGCAGCATTACAGGTACAGGAGCAGGAACTTGGGGCCAGCTCCAGAGGCCCCAGGGAACGGTCTAAGGAGTATGCACTTGATCCCACACTGGGGAGGTACTGGGGAGCCATGGAAGACTAGGGGAGAGGTATGATTAGTGCTGGAGGAACAGGACAGGAAAGAGGGACTGGGGGAAGGGCCTTTGAGGAGACGGGCTGGACAAGAGGAGGCTCTGGAGGGAGGGGTCTCCTGGCTCCCAGACCTCCATGGCCCATCCCTTCGCCTTCAGGAAACATTGTGGGAATCGGGCAGTGCCTGCTCCATGGCATGACGGTGGTGATCCGGAAGAAGTTCTCAGCCTCCCGGTTCTGGGATGATTGTATTAAGTACAACTGCACAGTGAGTGAGGAGGGCAGGGGATGAGCCGTCCCTGTCCCCTTGTGACCGAGCAGCCCCACTCGGGGACGTCAGTCTTACAGCTAAGGCCAGTTGTTCACTGGGGGCAACATTCCCATTGTTCGGATGGGGAGGCTGAGGCCCGGGGCCTACAGGATTGGGAGGTGAAGTGAGAGCAGCCACGGGCCAGCCTCACTCCAGGTCCGCCCACAGATTGTGCAGTACATCGGCGAGTTGTGCCGGTACCTCCTGAACCAGCCGCCCCGGGAGGCGGAGCACCAGCACCAGGTGCGCATGGCACTCGGCAATGGCCTCCGCCAGTCCATCTGGACCGACTTTTCTAGCCGCTTCCACATCCCCCAGGTGGCCGAGTTCTACGGGGCCACCGAGTGTAACTGCAGTGTGGGCAACTTCGACAGCCAGGTGGGCAGTAGGGCGGTGGAGGGCGGGCAGGGTCCAGTGTGGAGTGTGGTGGGCACCAGAGCCTCCACTGTCTGGTTAGGGCGGGCAGGGTCCAGCACAGAGGGTGGTGGGCACCAGAGCCTCCGCTGTCCGGTTAGGGCAAGGCAGTCATGGGAGTGTGAGGGCCAGGCCCCCCAACACTGCCTAGTCTCAGGCCTGTGGCGGGAGAGCCCAGGTCCCAAGCCTTGGCCTTTGCAGGTGGGGGCATGTGGCTTCAACAGCCGCATCCTGTCCTTTGTGTACCCCATCCGGCTGGTGCGAGTCAACGAGGACACCATGGAACTGATCCGGGGGCCCAATGGCCTCTGCCTTCCCTGCCAGCCAGGTCTGCCCCGGGGCTGGAAGTGTGGGCAGAGCAGGGGAGGTTGGCCTGGGAGATGGGACTGGGATGGGTGAGTAGGGAGCCCTTATTCTGACCAGTGGCTGTCACTCAGCTCTTCTCTTATAGCTACGAGTCCTCTTTCTTCATCCATCTGTCCCTCCATTCCTTGTCCCCTCTACCCATCAGTCAATTAACTCACTGTCGTGTGGAGGACGCTGGGATTGATCCTGGCTCAGCCCCTTAGCTCTGTGCCCAAGTCCCCTCATCTGCCAGTGAGGCTGATGGCGGCGCTGCCTCCTGCGGCTGCCCCGGGGGTCACGTATGGTAAAGAACGGACCGCTCTCTGAACAGAGCCAGGGGCCCAAGGAGTGCTGGCCCCGGTCAGGCTGTCCCCATAGTGCCTGGCCACCCTTCCGTATCGTTCATCTTTCCATCTCACAGGCGTTACTCAGACATTACTGAGTGCCCATGTGCCACAGACCCGCCCAGAGAAGCTCCCTGCCCTCCGGGCTCCCGCACCGGAGCAGGGCAGCGTTTCTGTGGGAAGCAGTGTGAACAGAAGTCAAATCAAGATGCAGGGCACATTGCGGGGGGGGGGGGGGGCTGGTGGTGGAGGAGGCCTAACCCTAACCCTTCCCTGCACCCAGGTGAGCCAGGCCAGCTAGTGGGCCGCATCATCCAGCAGGATCCCCTGCGGCGCTTTGACGGCTACCTCAACCAGGGTGCCAACAATAAGAAGATTGCCAAGGACGTCTTCCAAAAGGGAGACCAGGCCTACCTCACCGGTGGGTGGGCACCAGCCCCTTTGGGGTGGGCAGGGCGGAGAGGAATGAAGGGGCCCTCGCCCACCTGCAGAGAACACCTGCCCCAGGATGCGCCAGTCCCAGCCGTCCCTGTCCAGCAGATCCCGGGGTCCGGTGAGGCCTGCCGGCCCCAGCCCTGCCTCACACAGCGCCCCCCTAGGTGACGTGCTGGTGATGGACGAGCTGGGCTATCTGTACTTCCGAGACCGCACGGGAGACACGTTCCGCTGGAAAGGCGAGAATGTGTCCACCACCGAGGTGGAGGGCACACTCAGCCGCCTGCTGGACATGGCCGACGTGGCAGTGTATGGTGTCGGGGTGCCAGGTATCTGTCGGCTGGTGGGAGCTGCCAGGTGTGGGTGGGAGGCACCCCCAGGGGGCACGGCCAGCTCCTCACGGTCCGTGCTGCTGCCTCCAGGAACCGAGGGCCGGGCTGGAATGGCTGCGGTGGCCAACCCTGCTGGCAGCTGTGACCTGGAGCATTTTGCACAGCTGCTGGAGAAGGAGCTGCCCCTGTATGCCCGCCCCATCTTCCTGCGCTTCCTGCCTGAGCTGCACAAAACGGGTATGTCCCCTCCCCTGCTCCTGCTTACAGGCCCCAGGCCTGTGCCCCTTCTTGGTTCCTTTTGGAGAGACCCGGGCGGCTGTCATTTGACCTTTACCCACAGCATTGCTGTGTCGTTGGTAAGCAGACCTCCCTGTGTACAAGTGAATGGACTGAGCCTTCAGAGAGAGAAGGTTCATACGTCCGTTAGCGGGATGAATGTTTACTGAGTACCTACTATGTGCCTGCCAGGCTCTGTGCTAGGCCTTTGGGGATATAGGTAACAAATTCTGATGGGACCTTTGCCTTCTTGAAGCCTGTTCAGCGGTAGGGGAGGCAGCAGAGGACACGGAATTCCAAATGTAAAGGATAGAATACAGATCAAACTGACAGAAAAGCAAATGAATGGGGGTGGGGTGCCTGGGAGGCCCCCCTGAGGAAGTGATGTTTGAGCTGAGACCTGAATGAAAGGGCGGGGTTTGTGGGGTGGGAGGCATTCCAGGCAGGTCCTGAGACAGGACGGCACTTGGCCAAGAGAGGAAGGAAAGGAGGCCCCCAAAGCTGGAGCCAAGGGGGGGGGGGTGGGGGCAGGCAGTGATGTCAGGTGGGGCAGAGAGGTCAGTGGAGACCAGAAGACTCTGTGGGCTGGGGAGGGGCCTGGACTATGTCCAGGCAGTAGGGAGCCACAGAAGTGTTTGAGTAGAGCAGTGACCTATGTCAGGTGCATGTTCCACACAGTCCTCTGGATGCCATGTGGAGTGCAGGAGAGGGCTGCAGACAGCTCCAGGGGAGTGGGGAGACGAGTGAGGGGCTCTTGCTGTTGTCCAGGCGAGAGGTGAGTGGTGGGTCCATGGTCACATATCAGGGCAGTGCCAGCCTCTGTCTGTTGGACCACTGACGGGTCCCCTGATGGGCAGGAAGTCTGGGGGTCCTGCCCAGTCCTGCCCCCAGCTTGCCTTAGTGCTTGTTGTCCTGTCCGGACTCTCCCCCTGCTCAGCCTCAGGCCACCTCCCATATGCTCATCATGTCAAGCCCTGCCCTGCTGGAAGGCCTGCCCTGACCAAGGTGGCCCCTGCCAGGTAGTAGGCCCCTAGGAGCACCTGAAACAGTGCATGACTGAGCCTGAGAGCTCCTGAGTTTTGGGTGACAGCTGACTTCTCTGTGCAGGAGAGGCAGGGAAGCTGTCAGCTCTCAGGTTTCAGAGGGTTTGCTACAGCACAAACACCCCAAAACTTACTTTAGGGCATAAAACAGTCATGTTTTTGCTCTCAGTGGTGGGTCAGCAATTTGGGGTCAAGTTCAGCTGAGCGGTTCTTCTGCTGGCCCCCCCTGGAGTGGAAGAGCTGCCATCGCTTGTGACTCAGCTGGGGCTGGAGGGGCCAGGATGATGTCCTTACCCACCCGTCTGGCTCCCGGCCAGTTGGTTCTGCAGCGCTGGCCAACAGACCTGTGTGTGAGGATGATGATGTTCTGTATGTGCGCTGACCGGCACGGCAGCCACTAGCCCTGCGTAGCTACTGAGCGCTTTTTTAAAAATTTTTTTTTTTCAACGTTTATTTATTTTTGGGACAGAGAGAGACAGAGCATGAACGGGGGAGGGGCAGAGAGAGAGGGAGACACAGAATCGGAAACAGGCTCCAGGCTCTGAGCCATCAGCCCAGAGCCCGACGCGGGGCTCGAACTCCCGGACCGCGAGATCGTGACCTGGCTGAAGTCGGACGCTTAACCGACTGCGCCACCCAGGCGCCCCCTGAGCGCTTTTTTAAATGGGACCGGTATGACTGAGGAACTGAATTTGACATTTTGCTTAATTTTAATTAAATGTGTGTGGTCTCGTATGGCCAGTGGCTCTCCTACTGGATAGTGCCAGCCCAGGGGGCTTTCCTGGGATGTTTCCCCTCTGTTCTGCGTGGCTTCCCAGCCTTCAGAGACCACACCAGTGTCAGGCACTGCCAGGAGGGAGGGAGTAGAAGCTGCAAAGCCCCTCGAGGCCTAGACCCAGCACTCGAATGTTCTGTTGGTCAAAGCAAGTCACAAGGCCAGTTTGGGTTCAGGTGGGGGATGGAAAAAGACTCCAGCTCTTGCTGGGAGACATGGCCAAGCCACAAGGTGGTGGAGTACGCATCCAGGGAGGGAAGGAATCGGGCAATTTGTCATACATACCTGGATTCAAATCCCAGTTCCAGCGTTGATGAGCTGTGTGATGTTGGCCCCGGGGGCGTGTCTCACTGCGCCAGTCTCTCCTGCCCTGTAGGGGTGATGCCCCTGAGGAGAGATGGGGAATTTACATTACGAGTGCTGAGAAAACATTGCTGCCTGTTGAAACGACTTCAGATATGTTAAAAGCTGAAAATGACATGCATTGTAGAATCCATAGAAGAATGTTGAGCACCTGCCTCTGGGGTTGATGTGCAGATTAAATTAGATCATGCCCTTCCCTGGGAGGTGCTCAAAGCCCAGATCTGAGTTCTGGTCCTCACTCTGCTATCACTCAGTGTGTGTGGCCTTAGATGGATAGTTTCCCTTCTTTGGTTGTCAGTTTCCCCATTTGCAAAAAGAAGACGGGTAATGCAGCCCCCCCACGCCTTCACCAGGGCTGCTCTGAAAAGTAGGATATAATGTAATTGACTGGAGCCTCCTTTGCAAACTGTAAAGGGCTTGGCCCTACCGTGCTCTAGGCCGCTTTCCCGTGTTCTCTCCAGCCTTCCTTCTCTGTCCCTCTTCAGCTTTGGTGGGCAGCTTCCTGAGGCCCAGGCCCCTGCCCTGCACCCTCTGATCCATCCCCATTGTTCCCTCAGGGACCTTCAAGCTACAGAAGACAGAGCTGCGGAAGGAAGGCTTTGACCCATCAGTTGTGAGAGACCCACTGTTCTACTTGGATACCCGGAAGGGCCGCTACATCCCGCTGGATCAAGAGGCCTACGCCCGCATCCAGGCAGGCGAGGAGAAGCTGTGATTTGCCCCTGAGTCCCTCTAAGGGCCAGTGGGTGCAGGATCCAGAGCCCCAGCTCCCACCCCAGAGGGGTCATGGGCGATGCCAGACCAAAGCAAGCAGGGCCCAGCACCTCCGCCCCGAGGTGCTGACCCCCTCCCCATCAAAACTGCCAAGTGACTCACTGCCACCTCCCCCTGCCCCCCAAGAGGGCTTTCTGTGAAAGCCTCATGTCCGCATTACGTCTTCGAGGCCAGGTGGGGCCTCTAGGCCCCAGGCTAAGATGGACTGGGTGCCTCAGGAGGACGTCTTGGGTCAGGGCAGGGCCAGGTGGAGGGTCGCCAAGCACTCCCCCAAAAGCAGGGAGCTTGTAAATGGGACCAGGGCAGAAGCCCCCAGACTCAGGAAGCCAGCAGAGTGGGCAGGGGCTGCAGTGGCTGTTGATCAGGTGGCCGAAGAGGATCCTAGCCCTGGAGCTGTTCCAGTGTCGCTCAGCACTGCCTGCGCCTCAGGGAGGGTAGGAGGACCACCCTGACCTGCAGCGGGCAGTCTGGACTGAGCCCCCCGCCCCGCCCCGCCCCGCCACCATCCTTCTCCTCGGTGGCTGCCTGGCTGCCCCTCAGGTGGGACCTTTCTCTTTGTAGGTCTGTCTGTGTCACTTTCTCCATCTCAGTCCTGGGCCGGTTATGAGAGGAGCAGGGGTAGAGGGGGTCACTCAGGGGCCAATAAACTGCCTTGACTCCCCCTAGCCTGTGTGCGTGCCACCTGAGCTCACCCTACCTGCTCAGGCCCCACCTCCTGCCCCTCCGGCCCACTCACTCACTCCG
The DNA here is from genome assembly GCF_007474595.2 of Lynx canadensis. Lineage (NCBI taxonomy): Eukaryota > Metazoa > Chordata > Mammalia > Carnivora > Felidae > Lynx > Lynx canadensis. The sequence goes on from NC_044315.2 coordinate 86,893,219, forward strand.
ACTTAGGGATATAGCGGTTAAGATGCCTTCAGTGAGTTGGCAAGGCATTTAATAGTGTGAGCTTGAAAGTCCAAACCAGCCGTGTCACTTTTGAGTTCGTGGCCTAGGGCAAGTGACTCAGTCTCCTCTTCTGTGAAAGGGGAGTAATCGGGAGGATTTCAGAGAACAAAGGGACCCATTTTGAGGAAAGGGCTGTTCAGAGCCTTTGAGGGAGAAAACTCTAACCCAGGATGGGATCCCGTCTCCAGACCCTCACTTGTGCTGTTCGCCTTGCCTGGGGTGCATTTCTCCAGGGGTTCGGTGGCTGTGCAAAAGCCAGAGCAGGACCGCCTGACCAGCTGGGGCAGAGTCCAGGAAAAAGCTTCCTGGAGCGGTGTTACCAGAGCTGCAGCAATCAGCAGCGCCAGTGGAGAGCCAGCTGTCTCCTGGGCCCCATCACTGGCGTCAACACCTGGGCTGGAAACGGGTGGCCCATTGGGAAAGGGGTCCAACTCACCCCAGGGCAGTGGGCAATGTGTGCCCCTGGGGCTTCATCTTCACTGTTTAACCCTCACCACGGTCTGTCATTTGCTGAGGTCACACAGCAGTGGAGGCGGGGCGCTGGAAGGCAAACCCAAGCCCCTCTTGCTTCCTGCTGCCCCACCCGCCTGCTGGTGCAGAAGGCAACGGGAAAACCAACAGAGCTTCCATTCCACGAATGCCTGTGGAGCCAACTGTAGGCCCCGCCCTAGGCCTGCAGCTGGCAGCCAGGGTGGAGGGGGGCCAGGGTGAGATCCGGGGTGCCTCCTGGGGGAGTGACTTTGAAAGAGGAATCTGATGCTGCTCAGGGGAAAATGGGGGGCAGAGCTGGAGTAGGGCCCTTGGAGAATGGTGTTGAGGGGGTTTAGGAGGGAGTGGTAGGCATGGCTGCAGTGTCCCAGTGTGACCAGCAGAGGGCATGCAGAGCTTGGAGAATTCCTTCTTGGCCCTTCTCAGCCTCCAAAAGCAGAAAGGAGGGGCTGCCTCATCCCCAGGCCGGTACCCAGCCCAGAGCACTCCGTCTTTGAGGGCCCAGGGTCGGACTTCCATGGGCTGGTCCTGGCTGACAGCTTTGTATCTAACCCTTAGTAGTGAGTACTTTCCAATGGGATAGCGCTGCCACCCACCCAGGGGCCCCTATTCCTTCCTGGAGATTGAACGCAGTCACCGAAAGGCAGTATGGAGCGGTGGTTGAGCGGTGGTTGGGTTAACAACCTCCAGCTCAAAAGGGCAGGTGCTCAAGTCCATTTACCAGGCTAAGCCTCAGGTTCTTCTGCAAATAGAGATTTAGGGTAGTTGTGAAAATGCATTGTGCCTGGAGGTCTCTTAACTCTGGGTCTGGTGCCAATACCTGCTCAGTACACAGCAGTTACGGGGTAAAAAACGAAAAAGGATATATATACAGGTGTCAGGACCCCAGACTAGGCCTGAGTTTACCACTTCCACACTGCTTCCCCCTCTGCACCCCCTGCCCCGACCCCCCCCCCCCCCCCGCCCCAGTGAAGGGCCTTGGGAGCTCTCCCATCTGCCTCTGGTCATCCTCAACCATGGCTCTGTGAGTTATGCGTACAGTAGCTTCTCAATATGTGCTTGTGAATTTAACGATAGCTACTGTTTATTGGGCATTTCCTGACGCTTCTATGCTGTTTCATGGTTTACAAAGTACCGCGTTAAGTTCATCTGTGGAGCAGAGTCTAAAGGCCTGCTGGGGGCAGGGGCAGAAGCGGTGCACGGTAAGATAGAGAGACCTGGGAGCCCACTGTCCGGGGACAGGGGAGAGGGAGCTAGCGAGTTCAGAAGCAGCCGGTGAGGTAGTTAGCTGCACCCAACCCAGCGCGCTGGCCAGGTAGGCAGTTGTGTTTCACGGTCAGAGAGGCTATTCAAGAAAGAGTCCTCCAAGAATTGGAGTGGGAAGAGCATCCCAGACAGGAGTAGCAGCAACATGTAAAGGCCTGCAGGGCAGGTCTAGGGAAGCAATGAAGCTGCAGGGGAGTGCGCATCCGGTGTGGAGTAGGGTTGAAGCAAAGTATGAAAAATGAGTCTTTTTGTGGGCACTTTCCCTTGCACACTTCCAGACAGTGGGGGCTCTGCTAGGAGGTCCCTCATCCCTCCTCTCGGGTCACACCCACTTCCTTCGACTTGCTAACGGCCACACCGTATGGAGCCCTTCCTATGTGCCAGGCGATTTGCAATGTGCTACGTGTGCATCAGTTTGTTAAATCCGTAAGGAAAAGCAGCTACTATTTTTACCCCCATTCCACAGATGAAGAATCTGAGGCTCAGGGAGGCAAAGTCTCTCCCAAGACCACAGAGCCTGTGAATGGCAGCTCTGGGGGTAAGGCCCCTTCCTGGAGCCTCAGTGTTCCCATCTGCAACGGTGCCTGGGGGCGGGCAGAGGCTGGAAAGAGCCGGCCTCGAGCATCCCTGGAGGTCCTACCGCCCTCAGGACAGGCAAGTGGCCGACCGGGCCAGTGCTTGGAGTATCACTTTCAATTCCTGGGAAGAAGGTTAAATACCTCCGAGGGGCCCATTTAGGCGGTGGCGGCAAGGGAGGGGGTGACCAAGTGACTTTCAAAGGGGCCTGAATGCTCGGCTGGCCCCTCCCCCCACCGAGGAGGGGGCCCTGCTTCCTCCCAGCCTAATGATATTCCAGGCTCAGCCCTCATCTTTGGCGGCAGTTTAACCCGAGCCGGGGCGGATTTCTTTCTCACTGATCTCAGCTTGACACCCAATTAGCACAAGAATGGGAGGAGGAAGCCTGCGAGAGGCGCCTCCCAGCCTCCCGGGGCGCATGAGGGGAGCAGGCTGGAGACAAAGGGCAGCAGGCAGGGGGGCACCCGCGCCCTCGCCTCCCCTGCAGACCCCGCCTTTGTCTCCCTTGGAGCTTCTGAGGAGATAGAGGCCGCCGCCCGGGCTGGCCGGCCTGCTGGAGGAGACAGGGGATGGGGCCCAAGCCCCTCTTCTGTGTGGATCCCAGGGGAGGGCATCTGGGTGAGCCTGACCCAATGGGAGGCAGTGAGGGCCAGTGATGCTGAAGGCACTACAACCTGGGGTTGAGGCCTTAGGGGGCATGAGACACTTAGGGGCCATGGGCAAACCACTGGTTCTGAGCCTCAGTTTTCTCATTTGAAAAATGGGGATAATAGTAGTCTCTGTGAGCAGCCAATCAGGTAGTGCATGTAAACACCTGGCAGGTGGAAGGTGGGCATTCAATAAATACTCTTTTTTAAATACATTTTTTAAGGTTATTTATTTAGAGAGTGAGAGAGGGAGATCATGAGCAGGGCAGAGAGAGAAATCCCAAAGCAGACTCTGTCCTGTCAGCGCAGGGCCCGACTTGGGGCTCTAACTCACAAACCGTGAGATCGCGACCTAAACCAAAATCAAGAGTCAGACACTCAACCGACTGAGCCACCCAGGCGCCCCGCAATAAATGCTCTTTTAATGAATATGAATATGAACTAATATTGTTACAATTAAGAGATTGAGTGGGGTAGGCTTGTGATCAGAAGGAAGGACTTTCTGAGACCCAGGCATTCACAGAATGGGCTGATTTACCCAGAAGTGAGCTCCCAATCTCTGGGACTATGTAAGAAGCTGGAGGAACCCGTTTGTTGAGATATGGGAAGATGCCTCCTCTGGCCTTCCTAGGTGCCATCTCCTTCCAACCATCCCTTTGGATTTGGGCTTCTGTGACTTCTGGGAAGCCTTCTCTGATCCCAGGGCTGGATTAGGAGGCTCCGCCAGCTCCCACAGGGCCCCGTGTTCCCCCTTTATAACATTGATCACACCGTGAGGTCCATTTTTACATCTCTGGCTCCTGCAACAGCCCCAGGAGAACAGGGACCTGTTGGTTTTGTTCACTGTTCTGTTTCCAGCACCAGCTCTGGGCCTGGCACTTAAAAAGTGCTCAGTGGGGGCGCCTGGGTGGCGCAGTCGGTTAAGCATCCGACTTCAGCCAGGTCACGATCTCGCGGTCCGTGAGTTCGAGCCCCGCATCAGGCTCTGGGCTGATGGCTCAGAGCCTGGAGCCTGTTTCCGATTCTGTGTCTCCGTCTCTCTCTGCCCCTCCCCCGCTCATGCTCTGTCTCTCTCTGTCCCCAAAAAAATAAATAAACGTTCAAAAAAAAAATAAAAAAAAAAAAAAGTGCTCAGTGAATGTTTGTCAGACGGATGAAGCCCTTCAAGTGCTCCCTAGCTCTCATGTTCCAGCCCCAAGAGGTGGCAGTTCCTGGGGTGAGAGGATATTCAATTCTCAAAGAGGTGAGCTGAGTTCAGAGGCTCAAGGGCTTTACCTTGTTGGTAAAGAGAAGCCATTAAACGACTTTCAGCGGGGGAGTGAAAGGTGTTCACTTACTCACTCAACAAGCACTTACCAAACCCCTACAATTACAAAGCTCCTTACTGCAAGCTAAGGATCAAAGATGAATCAGGCAAGATTTCTGCCCTGGAAGAGTTGGGTCTAGTGAAAGAATCTTAGAATATTTTTGCTGAAAGGACCTTAGATCGTTTGGTTCCTAACCTTCTTCACAGATTGGGGAAACTGAGTGCCAGAGAGGGAAAGTGACCAACCCACACAGCATGGTGAATATGGGGCCTTTCCATTAACCACAGGATTCCTTCGTGCTCTGAGGACCAGGCTGTGTCTGACTTGTTTTCACTTCGCCAGTGCCCTGGAACAGTGCCTAATACATTGGAATGGCTCAGGGCTATCCACGGAGTCAAACTACAGTGAAGTCATGGCCACAGTGAGGGAGGTGGGAGGCAGGCAGACAGAGAAGAAGCAGGTACAGGTGCCAGGTGCCAGGGGTGGCGGTGGAACATTTTGGGGTTGCAAAATCAGCTTTAGGAGAGGAATCCAAATTGATGACTTTTTTTTTTTTTTTAAGATTTTAAGTAATCTAAGTAATCTCTACACCCAACATGGGGTTTGAACTCAAAACCCCGAGATCAAAGGTCCCATGGTCCACTGACTGAGCCAGCCAGGAGCTCCTCAAATTGGTGACTATTTGGATATGGGACAGAATTAAGAACAATGTCTAAAGTTTCTTGCTTAAGTGTTTCAGTGTGTGGCAGTGGTATCCTTGAGATGGGGAACACAGGGCAGGGCCTGTTTTAGGGAAGGAGGCGCTGTGGCAAGAACTCATTTAGTCCTCGCTACAACCCTGTGAGTTAGGGGGTGTTACTATCCCCATTTTACAAATGAGGAAACTGAGGCACAAAGATGATAAGGGACTTAATGCAAAGAAACATCTAGGAACTGGTGGGAACTGGATACAAAGCTGGCAGCTGAACTCCCAGCTCTTAACCACTGTATCATTCCACCACTGACCTTCAGACTACCCCCCCACATGCTACCAATGCTAAGTTCAATTTGGAAGTGTTGTGATTTAACACCCCAGTATATCTACTTTACTCCACTTCTCCCCTGGCCTTTTGGAACAGGCTTCAGCGGTCTCCCATCTTCTTCCCTGTTCTTTTTAAACCATTCACACTCCAGCAAGTAAGGATATTTTACAGTATAGTTCTAATGTCACCCCCCTCCCCAAACCTTTCAAAAGCCTCCCACTGCTCTTAGAATAGAGACTGAAATTCTTACCTGGCTCTCAAAGTGTGATTTGGCCCCTGCCCCCTTCCTAGCATCATCTCTTACCAGCCCCTCTGCTCCCCAAATTCCACTTTCCTCTCTTGGTGTCCCAGCATGGTCTCCAACTCAGGGCCTTTGCATCTTCTGTCCTCCTCATTGGAATGTTTCAGAGGTTTCTCTCCACCCTCACATCCACCTACGTTACTCAGCTTTATTGCTCAGCTGTGTCCAGTCCAATTGGTTTTCTTTTTGAAGTTCCTATAACTTCAGGTCACTTCTTTCAGTTAGAGATTTTCTATTTATTGGTATGATTGATCTGTTTCTCTGATTACAGTTAGCTTCCACCACTACACTGTGAGTGCCCTAAAAGCAGGAACCCTTCTCATCCCGTTCACCACTGCACCTGTAGCACTGACCAAGATGCCTGGTACACGGAGGACGTGCAGCAAATGTCTGCTGAATGAGTAAAACCCAAATCGATAACCAAAGGAGCGCCCGGATAGCGACTCAATAGCTCAGGAGAGATTTCTGGGCTGCAAATAGACTTGTAGTCACTTATAATTCAAGTCAAGTCGAGACGAATGGACGGGCTCACCCAAGCGGTGTGCGGGCTTAAGACAGACTTGTAACTTTTGCAAGATAAGCAGTAACGTGGCTCACAGGTACGACGCAAAGATGCCCGGGCTCCCCGCCTAGCTGTGGCTCGCACAAACCGCTGCCCACTCAGCTCCCTGACGCCCGTCCCAGAAAGGTAGGTGACCAACTCAAGAGCCCCTAACGAGACCCGCGACCTCCCCGCCTAGCTCCCGGCCTTCCTCCAGTGGCTGCGGAGGATGACCCTCTGGGCACCGCCTCTTCCGCTCGTGGCGACCGGAAGTGGGCGGGAGGGCCGGAAGTTTAAGGGAATTTCCTGTGAGCTCGGCTTCCTCAACATGGCAGCGCCCTTGTCGGTGGAGGTGGAGTTCGGGTGAGTCACAGAGCTGGGGCACTGCGGGGATGGATTGAAGTCGTCGGGCCCGGAACTCCCCTCCCTCTGCTTTGGGGCCTGTCACGACCGAATCGCTGAGGCTCCTGGCGCCTTCCCAGAGCTACGCCACCCGCCTCGAAGAGTCTGAGAGGCTCGGTCTCCCTTGGCGACGAGACCGTATGTCCGGGAATAGAGGCGCAAGCCCGGGCATGGAGGTGTCCTCTGGGCACTCCTCAGTTGCCCCGTGCCCTGCCGGACTCAAAAGGCATGACGTTAGCAGGCGGCCTCCTTACCTTCTTTACTAATCTCGTTTTGGACCAGTCCCGTTTGTCTGGCATCTGAGCTCCTAGAACCGAAAAGGACTACCCTTCACCCCCAGATTTCTTCTTCGGGCAGCAATTTCCGCTTACACGGTTCCTGGAGCCTTGTTTCTCATGGGATGTGTGGCCAAGGCGGCACTCCTTCTCTTTCCAAGATTGGGTGGTGTTAAACAGACCTGAACCTTTTCAGACCTTCAGTAAACTGGCTGATTGCCTTCTGCAGATCTTGAGTCAGGCGAAGATACGGGGATAAATAAATAGCACAGTGGAGGAGAATAAGTTGACAGTGCAGTTATACACAAGACAAGAGGAGCAGGAGTGGGACACACACACCCAATAGCTGAAGAAACACACATCAGGGAGGAAGTCTCCTCAAGCCACTATCTTCTATCCCCTACAAACGAGTTTGTCGTGTGATTTCAGAGCTGAGAGAAACTGCAGAGCTTGGAGGGAAGGCAAAGGAACTGAGACCCAAGAGATGGGTGGTATAATTTCGAGTCACACGGAAAAAGCTGGGACTAGATGTGTGTGTGCACGTGTGTGTGTGTGTGTGTGTGAAGGTAAACAAGCCAAGGCTTATATGAAAGGAAAAATGTGAAATGGTAATCTAAAACCTCTACCCATAAATGCCTTTCCTTCCATTGGATGCCCTCAGTTTCTTTCATGTTTTCCCTTCACTGGATAGTCCATTCAGTAGTCATTATTGAGTGCCTATCATGTGCCAGGCAGTGAGCCAGGCACTGAAGATACAAAGATAAATAGAACTCTGTCCATGCCCTCCAGTGCTCAGTGTTTCTGTCCCTTAGAAGGGGTAGTCTCATGAATGTTAACTGCATTTTAATTGACAATATTGTCTGGCCCCATGGGTCCGATTAGAACTATGCTGGTCTGGTCTCCTCACTATTTTGCTTCACCGACCCTTGGCTCGGCTAAGCCCCCTACGCCAGCCCTCCCGTAGCATGGAAGTTCTAGGAAGATCCCTGCTACTTTGACAGGCCCCAGCAGAGCTGAAAAGGGAGAAGCTGCAGACTACCGGTATCGAGGTTTCTCTGCAGTCAGCTTACCTTTCATTGTCACTGAGTCAGACCTGGTTTTTGTTCATCAGAAATGTTTTCCGTCTGCCAGGTACTGTGCTGGCAGCAGTGGGGAAGTCCTATAAGGAAAGTATGGTCCTTGCCTTCGAGAACTTATAAACCAGCTTAATTACCCCTTTTCTAGTCTAAACATCGCTAGCCTTAGCCTCCCTTACCCGCAAGAGCAAGAGTGAGCCCCACAACATTTCTCCCCCAGTCTACCCATCTTGAATAGCTCCGCTCACCACCACAATGTCCCATGAGAATTGCAGCTCTCAGGAAGCAAGAATATCTAAGGTGTATTTTAAACCCAGATTCCATCTCTCTTTGTGTCAACGCATGCTTTTGCCCCTGGCTTTTCCTTCATTTTCTCCATTTCTTCGCGGACTTCCTTCACCCTTCACTCTGAACCTGAGCAGATTTGCAAAGAAACCTTGCCCATCATTCTCTCCCTTTTGTTCCTGAGTGCCACTGTGATCCTTGAAGTGTGTGGTTAGCCCCTGACCAGATGTCGTCCTGTCAGTCCTACCTGCTTTGAGAGCCTCTCTAGACGACCTCTCATACCTTTCATCTTGTCAGGAACCAGTTCTGCCATCCTTCTCTTGCCACATGAAGTGTCCTTAGCGGAGCATTTTCTCAGGTCACACAAAATTCAAAGTATGCGGTAGAAATGCATTTTGCGTCCCTGAGGTCCAGATGTGAGGTTCCCTCTCCTTTTCCTCTTATCCTTCCTCCTGAGACTGGTAGGTGTTGGCAAAGAGAGGCAATGCCATTGAGGCCAGAGAAGGAGGAGAAATGGGCATTTTCATTCATTCAGCAAATACTTCTTGAGTGCCTGCTGTGTGCCAGGCTCTGTTTTAGGCCGAGCTTGCATTCCAGCAGGCAAAGGGAAAGAAACAAAACTAAAAATGCATGGGGTGATCAGACAGAGACAAGCTAGAAAAAGTGAGGGCAGTTTGAGGAGCGTATATACCAGCCACTGGTACCAAGAAACACTCCTGTCACAAATTGGGGAGTGAAGGGAAAGATGAAGTGTCTTTAGATGTAATTCCTTAACTGAGTTTGAACAGCAAACCCTATAGGACATAAGAAAATCTGGCTTTGGTTCTCTTCTGGGGTCAAAACAGGCCCCTTGCCCGCCTCCCGAATCTCTGCAGGGGCTGGGCGTTCACCTTCCACCCCTCCAGATGTGCTGGCAGCACAAACACCAGCCCCTCCCTTGAAGGCCAGTGAACCCAGTGGTGACAGGTCACTCTGAGCCAGACTGCTTCTCCCTTACCCGCTTGCAAAGGGAAAAACAGCCTTGGCCTCTGAGCCTGGCACCACCAGGTTTGGCCGCTCTTGGTTGTTTGCCTGGGTTCCAGTGCCCCCAGTTCCCACCCCTCTTCTCTGACCCCCAACTCCTGAGCCCCTTGCCTGTCACCCTCCCCCACCCCAGCTGCTGCATGTGCCAGCCCCCACCCAGAAGAGAACGAGGCTCTTGGAAGGGGATAAATGGAGGCTCTGTGCAGGCTTGCAGCTGAAATGGCCCTGCGCGCGGCCACAGATGGGCCTCCTCTCCCCCTCCACATTTCTGCATCAACAAAGCGTGACCTTGTTTGGATGACAGTCGCCCCATGTTTCCCCCATGACAATGCTTGCCTTGCCTTTGCCTCCCAGTGGACCGTCTCAGGACATCTCTGTTCTCCGAAATTGGGAAAGGGTGGTGTAGCGGGAAGCGTCACAATCCATCAAAAGTCTGTTAAGGCCTTCTCAGTTAGGATCCACGTGAAGTCCGAGATGGGAATCAGGAGACCCAGAGGAAGAAGCACTGTGGGGCATTGAAAGAGCCCTGGTGTCTGCATCATAAACCCCTGGCTTCTGGACTTGGCTCCGAGCATCTCTGCTGTCCCAGCCTCCCCTTGGCCAGGTGCTGGCACATAGAAGTGAGCCAAGGTCTGCCCTCAAGGGGCTTTCTGACCTTTGGGGAGTCTTGTTTTCTTCCTGCCAAGGCTGCTGGGGCTAAGCAGAAACCAGCTGGAATTCAAATCCCACTTCAGCCACTGCCTGTGTGACCGTGGACAAGTCACTTAACCTCTCCGGGCCTCCGTCTGCTTCTTCATCAGATGCAACTAGTAATGTCTTCCTCCCTTCCTCCTTACCTGGGCTGCCCTCAGAATGAAATGAGATGAAGAATATTCTTATGAATGGCAAAGTTATTGCTAAACCCAGTGGAGTCTCAACCTCCAGCACTGTGGTGTGCCCACCGGGCCCAGCAGTGAGTGGCACAAGCAGGGGCATTTCAACCCTCCCCTGGCCCAAGGAGACCCCTCAACACACAGGGTCTCCACCGTGCCTGATGCTGGCTCCTCACCACTTCTGTAGATGGAAAGATTGAGGCTTGAGAACATGGAGTCACATGCCCAAGGTCTGGGCATCAGGCAGAGGTGGAGCATGGCCTCCATCTCAGGGTGACAGCTCCAAAGCTTGTTCTCTGCACCTGTATGCTAAGCCACCTCTTGAGAAAGCGGAGGAGTAAAAATGAGAGTCTGCAAATTTGGGGTACTTGATTATTGGTAGAGACTATCTGCACCCACTTCACATTAGGAAGTCACATTTGAGAATCCATCACAGTCTGGTACCCGAGCTGTTCCTGAGCCTTGGTCTGTGCGTCTCTTGGGCTTCTAATGCCAGCCCCTTCGGTTTTCAGTCTCCACCAGGTATTTGCAGGAGCTCACCCGGCTGTCTTTCTCTGGCCCTCCTTTGCAGAGGCGGCGCAGAGCTCCTGTTCGACGGCATAAAGAAGCATCAGGTCACCTTGCCTGGACAGGAGGAACCCTGTGAGTATGAGCATTCCGAGCCCCGCTCTGAGGGCCGCTGAGCAGGAGCCTGGGGTCACTCAGCCCTGTGCAAGGGGGAAGGGGCAGGGTTTCCCTGGCCAGTGGGAGAGGGGAGAGGGAGGAGGAGGCATCACCATCCTCTCTGGGATGAGCCAGCTTTGTAGGAAGGAGATAGCATAGCTTAGTCCTTACAGATGCAGGTTCTGGATTCAGACAGACTCAAGTTTGAATCTCTCTAGAGCCTTAGGCCAGACACCTCACCTCTCTGAGCTTTAGTGTTCTCACATGTGAGGTAGGGACAGAAATGCCTACGTGCTAAAAGCTGTAGCGCACATCTCTGTTGTTGCCGGATGGCAGCAGAGAGGCGTCCTCCTGAAGGGGGTCACCTTCAGCAAAAATAGAGCCGTGTGGATGGGCTCACGTGGTGAGAGGATTTAGATGAGGAGAAAAGTATCTAGCCAGAAAGGAGGTGTGATGGGGAGGGTTGACTGAGGGGGAGACAGTGGGTCGTTGGGGTTTTTTGTTTTTTTGTTTTTTGTTTTTTTGGTCCATTTAAGTACTTGATCTTCTTCCTTTAACAAATGTACACTGAGCATGTCCTGTGTGGAAGACCATGTGCCAGGCACTGGGGAGACATGTAAAGAAGAGCCGGTCCCTGCCTTCACACTGGGTGGGGAGGGGGGTCGAAGAGGTAACTTACAGGGGCCCAGCTGGGTAAATACTGGGGTAGCCTGGAGGCAGGGGCCCGGGCACCGCAACCCTGAAGGGGCTCAGCAGCCCTGGCAGTGGATCCTCGCCAGAACAGAGCGCTCAGGAATGGGAACCCGTCTCCACCTGGGGATGAGATGGCTCTGCGGGGAGGGGAGATCAGTCACATGAGGAGGCAGGGGAATGAGGTTCACGGAAGCGGGCCGTCGAGAAATGGTCATGAGGTTTGACAGGGTTCTTCTGGAACTGGACACACGTCTGCCAGGAATCAGACAATTCCCCAAATTCACTGGCTGCCAAGCTGTCTCTGACCCTCCCTTGGGTTGGAGAGCAGTGGCACAGGGTGGATCTGTGTGCCACATTCAGAGGCTGGGGGACGCCCACCAAAGAACAGGACACTGCCATCCTTGAGCTGGGAGCGGGCATGAGGCTGGGGTTAAATGTCGGGATTGGGGGACCGTGTGCATCCCTAGTGGGGGAAGACTGGGGAAGATGAAGGTGACTGTTCCTTAGTTTGACAGGTGGCCACACAGCCTTGGGAGGGAACAAGGGGCTCTCAGAAACTTCTCAAAGATTCAGCCTTAAAGACCTGGCCAGGAAGTTAGTACAGTCTCACAGGTTAGGATTCGTTTCCCCTGCATTTGCATGGCAGGTTTAGTGATTCCAGTCCCCTTCATTCATCCACTGGCTGAGTGTTTACCGTGTGCCAGAGATGGGAAGAAGTCGTTCGCGGTTGCAGTGGGCATATCTGGTTTTGAGTGCCCCCTTTGTATCAGGCACCGTACTAGTTGCTGGGTATTCGGTGGTGAGCAAAACAGATGTGGTTCTCGCCCTGAATGGAGCATAATGGAAGTGGAGGCAGGCAGCAAACCGGGAAACCCCTAATGTAAACTGCCCAGGTGGTGGGCATTGGCATGAGGAGAACACACAGGGGCTTTGAACGCGAGCAGGTGGTGAGGGCAGGCTTCTAAAGAGGTGACTTTGAGGCGAAGACCTGAAGGATAGAAAGAAGCTGGCCTCATAAATTGTCAGGGAGAGCAGAGGTGCAGAGGGCTGTTCCAAGTAGAGGGGGTAGCTCTTGGTAAAAACCCTCAAGGTGGTCCAGGAACTGAAGAAAGGCCAGTGTGATGAGGGGCACAGGCTGAGTTTGGCGTGGTAGACCGCACCCCTGTCGTTGTGCAAATAATTGTCACAGATTCCTAGGCGGTAGCTGCCGTTATCATTCCCGTTTCAAAAACTGGAAACCCAAACTCCGAGACATCAAGGTCCACACCGTGCAGTTATTTAAGTGGCAGAACTGGGATTTAGAACCAGACTTCAAGGTCTCCAAAGGCCTTGCGTGGTGCCACTAACTCCCTTGACCCATATGACCTCTCCTACTTGCAGTGTATTTTCTGGTTTTGACACTTTTCGTTCATTCATTCATCCATGCCTTCAATAGCTACCTACTTTGATTTGTGTAATGACCATAGTAAATATTATCTATCAAGAAAACCAGATCTCCGAGAGAGACAGAAAGACCTGTCCAGAGTTACAGAAATAGGGAGACTGGGCTAAGCGCAGATGTTTGATCTCTCATTCTCCATTTACTGCTTATGGGGCCGATGGGGCCTGTCCTCCCCTCTCTGGGATGGCCGAAAAGAAGTGGGAGAGAAACTGAAATGGCCCCTTTACTCAGCCTTTGGGCCCTTGGCAGTGGATCTTTACCCCTGGTTCCCATTTTTGCCCTGCTGCGCCCAGAGGCATAGGTCACACCGCAGCCACGGAGCTGGCTGGCAGCTGCCAGACATTACCCTGGCACACAGGAGCCCAGCGGGTGCCGCCAGCAGAGTCTCACTCTTCCCCCAAGCCCGTGCCCAGCACTGTCGACTGGCAGCCTTCCCAGCCCGGGGGCTGCAACTTGGCCAAGCAGGTCTTGGAGACTCCAGCAGAGAAAATAGCAACCATAAGATTATGGATTGTGACAAGTCTCACAAACAAGGGGACTCCGGGGCCCTGGGTCCTGGGCCAGGGGAGAGCTTCCAACCCAGCCAACTTGGGAAAAGAGGATGGGCAAGGCCAAAGGGGGTGAGCCTGCAGGAGGAGCCCTGGCAGTGCGCGTTTGCAGATCACTTAGTTCCACGGGCCTCTTTTTTCCCATCTGTGAAACGGGAGGTTGGGTTAGATTTAGTCTTTATTGAGCTGGCTATCCATCGGACATCCACAGTCTGGGAAAGTTGCTTCCAGATCTGAGCATACAATTCTGGGAATCAGGATGTGTTGGTGAGAAGTTATGCGCGTAGAGGGGACCTCCTAACAGCCATCTCTGTGGAGCAGGCCTTGATTGGCAGAGGTTGGTAGCACCATCAGTTTCGGACATTGTGGCTGCTGGGGGCTGGCTTTTATACATCAAGAGTTCCTTCGGTGCAAGGCCCCCAGCCCGTGGTTGGTCAGTGGGCTGGAGCAAACCCAAAACTTCAGGGGAGACAGACTGTCCCCATGTGGGCCTTACCTGCCCTGGCCCCCAGGAGGAGACACTAGGCCTCACCTTTCCCTGCCCTTCTTCCTCTGCCCTGCCTTTGTATTACAGGGTGGCCCGGCCAGGGAGCTGGAGGGAGCTCCCGGGCGCTTTAAACTGCTTAGCATGCATTTCACAGCCTCTCTGGGGCCAGCTGTTCCTTTCTCTGCTCTGGGGCCTGTTTGCTGATCCCCTCCCCACCGCCCTCCTCTCCCCCAACCCCTCCCAGTCCCTGTGCAAAATTGCTTTTGAAAAGATCCACTTTCTGCTTAATTAAACAATGAGGAGCGTCCCCTGCACATCTGTAAACCTCCTTCTGAGGCCAGTTTAGCCCACAAACTGCTCCATTCTTACCCCCATTCACTTGTAAATAGACCCTCTGATGTTCCCTCTACCCTCTCTTCTCCTTTACTCCCCCATCTCTGCTCTTTCTTCCCTTTTCAACTAAGGCCTGGGGTGGGCTCCCAGAAGAGCCTGGAGCCTGGTGGACTTGGTGGGAACTGGAGCGGTTTAACCTTATGGAGGAGAAGACTTAGGGGGTCTGGCTCTCCCAGAACTGAGTGGTGTGTGGAAGAGGGGCCACTTTTGTTGGTGTGGTCCCTGTGGACCAACCAAGGCTCATTGGGTGCGAGTGTCAGGAAGATAGATTTCTGGTTGGGGGCAAGGTTCTCCCTGGAGGTGATCAAAGAGAGGCTGGATGTGATGTGGGTCTGTCGCAGGCGAGTTCATGAGCAGATAAGACCTTGGGATTGTTCTCTTTCAGCCCAAGAAGCTAGGATGGACATCAGTGGCAGGGAGGGGCTGCCACAGTGGGTGGTCAGTGTCCGCAGACAAGGACAGGTCCACTGGGTGAGCAATCCTGGTGGAAGCTTCCGTAGGTGCTAAGAGGGGAGTGTGTGGTGCCCCTTTGCCAACAGCCTGCAGGAGAGGGGTCTGGCAGCCAAGGGGATAAGGAGCCCTGAGTCATTGTGGCCAGAGGACATTGTCCTGTGCGGTGGACGTTCCACAGGGCCTGCTGCTCCCTTTATGCCTGAACCCTCACGGCAGCGCTTTGGGGTTTGGATCGCTGTCCCCGTATGTCAGGCTGACGCTGCAACTGGTGCCCTCCCAGGGCATCTAGCAGCAGCTCAGGGTCCCCCAGCTCCAGAACCCCAACTCTTAACCACTCCGCCACAGAGCAGCAGCTCCCATTACTGCTGTTTCCCAAATGGGCGGGCCAGGCTTCCTTGCTGGAGACCTTGTATTAGGTGCCCATCAGATGCCGGCATTCTGGCCTCCACAGCCTCAGAATGTGATTCCTTCCACCTGGGCTGTCCTGAGAGCATCTTAGGGGTCTGAACATCGAAAATGGAAGGGAACACCTGGCTGGCTCAGTCAGTAGAGCTCTTGACCTTGGGGGTCATGAGTTCAAGCCCCACATTGTGTATAGAGAGTGTGTGTGTGTGTGTGTGTGTGTGTATATATATTTTTTTTTTTAAATAATAAAGTGGAGGGAAGGCCAGTGTCTGGTCTGGGGTCCCCTCACTGCTCCCAGCCCCCCACCCCATTCCCCCCTTGCCTTTCCAGCTTTTGATGGCAGCGGATCCTACAGAAAACCCCAGCCAGTCCCAGCATTATCTGATGAGTCCTTGACTGTACTCCATCCCCGAGACTGTCTGAGCACATCCCCAGGGTGCCAGGGGCCTGAGCAGAGCTTGTGGAAGCTCAGGACACTGGGAGAGAGCAAAGGGTATGGGTTTTTCCTCCGGATCACAGAACAGTCACGGCACTGACGTGCCAGGAACTTTATATGGATTGTCTGATTCAGTCCTCATGACCACTGTGTGAGGCGTTCTTACCACTCCCATTTCCCAAAGGAAGCTGCGGCTCAGAGAATCCCACGGCCAAGGTCATAGGACCAAGAAGTAATGGGTTTAAACTCAGAACTGGGACGGTCTGTGTTCCCAACCTCTTCTCCCTCCATAGTCGTCCACATGTCCAGCAAACATCTCAGGCGGGTCCTGTGTGTGAGATTCTGTGCTGTGTGCTGTGGCCACACCAGGTCCTCAGAACACACTCTGGTTCCTAACGGTGATGCCATGAACTTGAGCTGGATCTCGATAACGTGCGTAGCCAGAGAAACAGGGAGCCCCAGCCCAGGCAGTGTGGGTTCTGTACCCACGGAGCAAACTTGGGGTACACGAAGAAGGAGAGGCCTCTTCCAGGGAAGACCTGTCTCAAGGCCCCTGCATGCCCTGCGTGGTCTGGCCCCTGGCTACTGCTTTGGTCTCATCTGCTTATCGTCTTGCTTTCTCTGTTCTGTTACCTTGAACCTGCGAATTCCGTCTCGCCGTTAAGTCTTCATGTGTATTCTTTCTCCTGCCTGGGATGCTTCCCCGTCCTGCCCTACTCATCCATGAGCCCTCAGCATCAACATGAACGTCCTCAGAAAAGTTTTCCTGCACCTGCACAAAAGAGATAGCATTTATCACAACTGATTGAATAAGTGGTGGCCGTCTCCCCTGCTGGCCTGTTAGCTCCATGAGGGTGGGCTCTGTGTCCTTCTTGCTGATTGCCATCTTCCTAGCACCTGGCACATAGTAGTTGCTCAGTAAATATTTGCCTTGCAAATCCCAGGAGGGAAACCGCCCTCCGTGGGAGCGGGAAGGCAGGAGGACATAGAGGGGGAAGGTGGATCGAAGATTCCCCAGAGCCACCAGTCCCTGACTCTGCTTAACCCTTCCTCCTCCCCTGGGCGCCTTTGGAAGCCGACCATCTGGCTTGGAGATTATTTGCATATTGTCTGGGCCTCAGCAAGCCTAGCAAGATGTCCCTGGGGGTGTGTTTCAGTCCAGGCCGAGTGGCCCTTGCAGGCCTCCTTGTGAAGGGAGCCGTGAGTTCCACCTCTCCCCACCCCCAAATCCAGGCATGGGGGAACAATACGGTGGCCTCACCATGGAAACAGGCTATCAAGAATGTGGGCAGGCCTGGGGGGCACAGAAGAGGGAGGGAGTGACCTCAGCAAAGAGGAGCATCATGATAAATGAGCCCGTACCGACAGCGGACTCACCCCCCAGTCCACCCCTCTGGGACTCCATGATGGTGCCTTCACTTGGATGACCCCGACATGACCACTAGCCCTCTCCCCTCCCCCCAGCCTATCCAGGGTGGAGCAGAGCCCCCCGCCCCCTTTTGGAGGGAGCCCGGGCCTTTCCCAACGGGGTCCTGGTTCTGTACCGGCCAGCCAGGGCTGTGGAGGTACAGCTGGTGGCCCTCAGGCCAGGCACTGCCCAGTGCCTCTCAGCTCCTCCACGCACGCAGGCACAACCCCGCCTGCCATGGCTGGCTGATGGATGCGTCAGACCCCGGCGGCTGTATCGAGCGGCAGCAAGATGTATGGGCTGGCGGCCCACCAGACAGTGCCAAGATGGAGGCCAAGGGGAAACCTCTGAAACCAGGCCTCAGGGAGAAACCCAGCCAGAGTGTAAACGGACCGCAGCTAGTTGGAGGCTGCACTCCCCATCCCCTGCCCACTCCAGAGACCATGAGGACTCGAATCTGCTTTGTGTAAAAGCAGGAATTAAAATCGAAAGGCGGCAGCCTCAGACACTGGACACTTTGCCCACGGCCCTGTGCTCTGCTGGCATACGATCCAGGGAAGTTGGCACGGAGCAGAGTGTCTGGGTCCATCCGGGGTGCAGCCTTCCTGCCTCCTAGAAGGCTCCCACGCGGGTCAGGGAGAATGCCTTAAAGTCCTGTCCAAGGCTGATGCCAGGGTCGAGACACGCTGCTGGGCCTAGACTGGGGCAGAACTGAGCTGCTCCTTGTCCAAGACGATTTTCCCTCACCTGTGTGCCAGGGCTGTCGTTCTAGGCAGAGAAACCAAGGCACTACCTGGGCCTTTCTCCAGCTTCACCCCGGAGCTTTGTCTCAGGCATGTGTTCAGGACAGCAGACCCTTCTGAGAGACTAAGTCAGGATAGGGGTGGCTAGCCCCAGGCCCCTGCTGATTTCCCAGAGACCAGTTGTCTCCCCAGGACTTTCAGTTCTCAGGTGGTCTTGGGGAGAGAAGGAACTCCTGCAGCCTTAGGAGACAGTTTGTTGGAGGTGTGGATATTTGAGAGCCATAGGCTTTGAGGAGTTTATAGAGCCAGATTTCAGTGTGCCGTGGCCAGGGACCCTGTTCCTAGGAAAGGAGAGGTGACCCAGGGGACAGATGGCTCTGAGCCTCCACATGATGTGCAAAGAGCTTGGTGACTGTCCCAGAACCAGAGTGGCAGATCTCAGTGTCCAGCTGGGAAGGAAAGGCCCTTTCAGTCCTGAACCTCTTGCCTCTTCAGCGTGGCCGTCCCCGGCCTGGGGGGCTCTGTGAAGGTGGGGGCAATGGGGCAGTGATTTGTCAGCGTCCCCGGCGGGTGAAGGATCCTTCTCTCCCTCTGCCAGAGGAAATTAACTGATGTTATCGGCTCAGCAATTGTTTTTCTTCCCTCACAAAGGGAAATATATGCAGACCCCTCCAAGAGCAAAGATGAATCCCCCCTTCTGGGACTGGCTGGAGAGAGAAAGGTGGAGGGGGCTCTTCAGGGCCCTCTCAGAAGCCTATCTGTGGCAGCTTCGAACCATCTTCCGGAACTTGTGGGGGCCTGTCTCCCAGCCCTTTCACATGTAACAGTTCCTATGGCTGTCTGTCTTGAGGCCCCGTCACCTCCTTAAGTCTTGAGCAGAGCCACTTTCTCTGAAGACCTCTCTGGCAGGGCACCAACCTCCTAACCCATTTCCTCACCTTGGGAATCCACAAGTTCTGGGGCCATGAAAGCCTGGTCGAAAAGACGCCCCCAGAATCCCATGTCCACTTCTGAACCAGGCAAGGCTCTGAGGGCCAGAAATCATTGGGGTTTGGCAATAGTTTGTTCTGTGCCTTCCTTTCCAGGGGACATCCGGAACCTCCTTGTCTGGATCAAGAAGAACTTGCTAAAAGAGCGGCCAGAGTTGTTCATCCAGGGAGATAGCGTGTGAGTCCCTTCCTCCTCCTTCCCCGAGGAGGGCAGGCGGTGGTTTTGGGGGGAGGGGAGTGGAGGTTTGAACCCCTATCCTTGGGTTCCCCTGCAGCCTTCTTGGGGTCCTCTTCCCTTTATCCTCCCTTTGTCTCTGGGCCTCAGCTATTCTCTCCATACAGAAAGTACTGAGAAAAAGATGCTGCCCTTGCAAGGTCCCTTTCATCCCCCGACAATTTGGGACTGTCGTCCCGTACAACTTTCTGTGATGATGCAAATGCTGTGTATCTGTGCTGTCCAGTAGAGTCGCTAAGCACATGAGCCTTTTGAGCCCTGGAAATGTGAATAGAGGCTCACAGATAGGTGCGTTTGGAGCGCACGGGTCTAGAATTCCAGGGAGTCAGTGTGCGCACGTGTACGCGCACGTGTACACACACGTGGACGCACACAATACGCACACACGCACATTTGTGCTCACTGGGGACACCCCTACACCTAGCCCAAAGCATCCGTACCTGTCCAAGGCCTAGCCCGGCCTCCTGGGAAAGGAGCCATGTGCCAAGAAGTCGCTGTGCTTCTATAAGAAGGCCAGCCTAATGTGAAAAAGAGGTGGGCAAGGTGCTTGTGGGACTCAGTCATCCCCTTGAAGCAGAGGTCACCAGCACGCCCTGGGGGGCTAAGGCTGCCATTCAGACCCCTGGCTCGGGTCACAGTCCAGCGGTGACGGAAGCTGCCCCCAAGGACAGTTGCGCTCCTTGGGCTGCTGCCAGCAGGAGCCAGACCGATACCTGTCCAGGCATCAGCCTACCCAGCCTTACACCAGACAGGGCCACTCCTGGGCATGTGGGTGCTGGAGGCCACTGGCAGCCCTCCCTGATTCTGAAGAGCCAAGATAGTCTCCTCTCCAGCACGGGCATGTGGGAGGCCTGGGACAGTGAGGTGAGACACCTGGAAAAATATGCTGCTACCAGTGTCACCATGATGGACACGCATCATGCCATCTCATCTGGCACAGTCCGGGAGGAAGGCTGTGAGTTAGGCCATTTTCAGATGAGGACACTGATGCCAGGAGAAACAAAGTGAGTTGCCTGAGGTCTGGGAGGTGGTGCTGGAATTTGCACCTGTTTTCCATATCATCCCAAAGGCCATGACTGTCTGGCCTGGTTTCCCGTAGACTCAGAGTGTCCCCTCCTCTTCCTGGGTGATCTTCGATCAGAACCTCGGGAGGAAAATCTTCCACCGCACCGTCCTCCAACCCAAGTGTCTCAGCCTCTCTACCCCTGCTGCCTCCTGCCTCCTGCCCTTCACTGCCTGCTCCTCACTCCCTCTTTCCCACAGGCGGCCAGGAATTCTGGTGCTCGTTAACGATGCCGACTGGGAACTGCTGGTCAGTACCTTGGGGGATATCCCTCCCCTCACTGCTTCCCTAGGACAGCCTTCGGCCTTTCATCAGGCCCAGAGGGGGTGGCTGGTTAGTCCTCTGTCCCACTTGGCCTCCAACCTGAGGCCACTCAAGTCTCCCGTCCCGGGAAGGAAGGAACGGGTAGCTGGGGGAAGTGTGCTTTCCTCCGTCCTGGAGATGTGCAAATTAACGTCAGGGCACCCGTTTTTCTGGTAGATTTTATCCTTCTCTCCCAAAGCATCAAGGCCCCCCCTTCCCTCCCGACCGCTGAGGAGAGGCTGGAAGAAGGGCCCTGACAGTCTCCTCTCTCTCCTGGACCAGGGTGAGCTGGACTACCAGCTGCAGGACCAGGACAACATCCTCTTCATATCCACGCTGCACGGCGGCTGAGGGCCCCGCACTGTGCCCAGGCTCCCTTGGGGTGGGGAGAAGAGAACAGTCAGACATCCCCTGGGGCCCTGCTTCCAGGTCTCCCTGTCCCCCTTGGCCGCTTTCTTCCCTGCTCTGTCCCCCGAGCTCCCTCCAGGCAGGGAAAAGAGGCCAGGTGCTAAAAATGAGCCTTTCTCAGGCACGTGAGTGGGGGTGGGCAGGCTCAGCCCTGCCTCCCTTCCCAGCAGCTGAGGTGGGGGAGGGTGCCCCTCTGGTTGGTCACAACATGAAGGGGGCTCCGTGGCCAGGTGACCCAGCCACCTCCCACTCCTTGTATCTCAATCTGAACACTGAGTGACCACTGACACGCTCCAACTCCTGGGCTGTAGCGTCTTCGAGGAGAAGAGGAATGGACCCGAATAGCTTATAGGAGGCCCCTCCCTTCTCAAAGATGGGAGGAGTCTCTGCCTCAGTTTCCCCATCCAGACAGCAGAGGGCTCTGGCTGTCCCCCACTGATATCATTATGGAACCCCAGCTGGGGTCCCCTATTCAGTGCTGACTCCCCCCTCCCAGCAGCTGCTCTTCCAACCACACCCCTCCTCCTGCTCCCCCAGCCCCAGCCCTTGACCCTGGCTGGCCTTCCCCCACACACACAGGCCACCAGATGGGCTCCTGAGACCCTCCCCCAGCAAAAGGCTGCCTGCAGCCCATTCTGGAGAGAGAGAGCAGGCAAAAGCTTGAACTGGCAGATAGCGGCCTGGGGAGTCAGAGTGCCTCAGTTTCCTCTTCAGTGGCAATTGAGTATTTATAGTATCTGAAAGCAGGCTTGATACTTGATGGCACAAATGCAGACTTCATCTCCTTTCCCACCTCCTGCAGGAAGCAGGATGGGGACAGGCAGCACCTGGTAGGCAGGATGGTTTGCCCCTCCTCCCTCCATCCCTTCTGGAAGTCTTGGGGCCTCAGTGTCTGCAACAGCTGGCCTTGGGCAAATAAAAGACTAGGTTGTTTACTAGCTTTGCCTGGAGCTTCAATCCTTAGAAAACAGTGGCACCACATCCCCCCAGCCATGGTCCCCGGTCCAGTCTCTGCCCCAGCCAAGGGCTTTCAGAGCTGCCCTTCACCCAACAGAGGGCAGGGGTTGGAACCCAGACTACACAGGCTGTCTAGGAGGGGGTGATCCGACATGGCCGTCTGGAGACAGGGATGTCAAAGCCAGTCTGTGCTGACCTGTCTGGGTCCCAGGACGCTTCTCTACTTTGTCTGTCTGAGGCTAGGCTTTGTCCCACCAGCTGCAGCCCCAGAACGCAGAATGGGGGTGGCATATAAGACTGCTGAACCTCCCTTCCCATGACCTGGAGGAAAAGCCTTGCTGGAGGGAAACCTCAAAAAAAAAAAAAAAAAAAAAAAATAGGGCATTAACATCATCCCACCCAAAACATTGCTTTCTATTAAATGTCAATGGTTTAAGGTGGAATTTCTCTCATTCTTCGGAGATGAAAGTGCCAAGTGGTTGTCTCAGCAGCGTTGGGGATGGGGGCGATGTGTGTGCACATCATTCTCAAGGCCTAGGGGGACACACGACCCCTGACTTCTGGGCTTCTTTCCAGTGCTCTGGAGGTAGAGACCTCCTGGGTTGCATAGGTGGGGGCCAGCCATGTTGGGGTTATGGGTAGGAGCTGGTCTGAGTGCGAGTTAAGGCCAGTGTTGGGGTCCAAGTGCTGTCTGGAAAGGCTGTATGACCAACCCACCCAAGGTGCTGAGGTCAGGATCTCCATGTTAGGGAACAGAGCAAGGGATTTGAAATGGCCCCCTACAATCTCACTGATTCCTGTAACCTGGAGGTCCCTCCCTGCCTCCAGCCCCACTGGAATGGCCCATTGTCCCACCTGGGATTCCAAGTCCTGGAAACTGGACGGTAGTGTTCCTTTTCTGCCTGCACCGGGAAGAGGGAGAGTAGATTCAGGATATCCCTTCTGCCAGGGCACCCCCATTTAATGCTGAGGAGTAGGGCAGGAGGATGCACTGAGAAAACCAGGTTCCCTGCAGGGAGGAATGCCAGCAGCACCGCCGAAACTGGCCCAAGCGCTCTCCAGCATTTCGGGTCTTTTTCAGCCCCCATCGGGTCAGGAACAGGTGACCTGGGCTCAGCCCCAGCAACGCTCAACTGCTCCCCGCCGCCCGCCCCCCCCCCCGCAACTCCTGACCCCCACTTGTGAGGAAATAAACAAATAAGTAAACCCCACTATCTCCGAAGATTTGTCTTTAATGAAAAGGATTCGTTTGTCCAAGTTCTGTTTCCAAAGCCGAGGCGATTGCCCGGCTGGAGCGCATCATTCCCGACGCTTCTCCGACTCCTGACTCCTGCAGCGGCTAAAGGAGGCTCAGCCCATCGGTCCGTCTGGAGGGGCTGGCGGGAGGGATCGGTTTATTTGGGATTTAGGGGTCGGTTTAGGTTTTTTTGTCTGGGGTGTATTGGTGGGGGCTAGGTTAAAACCAATTCGAAACGAATTAGCGAGCGCGTTCCGCCGGCATCTTCTTTCGCCCCCGACTTGCTGCGGCTCGGGCCGAGGGCGGGCTACCCAGACCACATTCGTGCTCCGCCGCGGCGTGCCAGCTTCGTTCCCGGCCGAAATTTGAAAAAGGGGAAAACGACGCGATCGACTGGAGGCCCCCGCCATCCACGACTGGTCACCCGCAGAGGAGGAGGAGAAGGACGACGACGACGACGAGGATGAGGATGGCGGCGCTGGTGGCAGGGACCGGCGTCCCTCCTTTGCGCGCCCGGCCGGGGCCGCGATCCTCGCGCTGGGGCCAGCCAGCCGCCTCCCGAAGGGTCTCGCCCGCGCCGAGCTCTGTCCCTGCGGCTCCCGCCCCTGTTGCGCCCGGAGCTCAGCCACAGATGTCCAGCCACAATTCTCGGTTGGCCGCAGACTCGTACAAGAATTGCGTTTGGACAATCAGTGGCGAAGCCCCCGAGTTCGGGGCCCGGTCTCCTGCGTGCGGGGTTCCGCTTGGCTTCTTAAAAGCGCCGGACCAGGAGATCTCCGGAGCTGCGCCTCCCACTACCTCGCAGACTCTCAGCGGCAGCGGCCCATCCCGCGGTAAGGTGGCCGAGCAAGCACGCGGATCCCGACCCTGCGTGGGGATCCCCATCGCCCCTGGCGTGTGTCTCCTTCGATCTTGGCCCGGGGTCCCTAGAATAGCCCGCGTTGGGTCTCTGCGCCGCCCTGAGTCGGGGGAATCTTCTGTCAGGCCCGGGGAACCCCAACTCCCCTCTCCCCGCCCCCAGCCTGGGCTCCCCAGGCTCGGGAATCCGGAAAGCAGGGGCCCCCGAGGCCGGGTAGCGATTCCAAGCCCGGGGGTGCGGGCTGCTGGACTCGTGGGGTCCCCGCCCCCGCCCAGCCCCGCGCACGCACCGGCTCGGGCGCTCTCCGCTTCCCTGTGGCTGAGTCGCGGCCGGGGCGCCGGCGGTAGCGGTGGCGGCGGTGGCCCGGGCGGCGGGGAGCGCTGGAATGCGCCGCCGCCGGGTCACCTGCAGCGCCCGGGGAGCCGGGCTGGGAGCCGGCGGGCTGGCGAGGCGCAGGGCTGAACCCGAGCGGGCGCCTCTGGCGGCTCGGGGCCGGGGCGGGCTTTTAGTGGGCCGCTCCAACAATACGGGCCTGGCGCGGAGAAAGGGGCTCGGCTGCAATTGGTACTGGATTTGAATAACGCCACGGGGCCATCAATGGTCATTGTGTCGGCGGGTAATGAATCTCCGCTGTCTCTCGGGCTGGCCAGGCAGCTGCAACCTGCGCTCAGGCAGCTCTTAAAGACATAGCGTGCCCCTCCCCGGGGGCGCCCCCCCCCTGCACCGGCCGGACCCCTCGCCCTCCCACCCCCACTCTGTGTCCTAGACTCCCAATGCCCCGCCTGCTCCCTCGGCTGAACCTTTCGCCCATCGCCCCCTCCCTCGTCCTGGGCCAGGCACCCACATCTCGGGGCTGCACTCCCATGGACCTGACTCAGAGCCCCTGGCCTTGGCTGAGCTCCCCAGGAGTGCCTAGGGGACCCCAGAGTCTTTTCAGGCCCAACCCTGGCCTCCCATCTGCATCTAAACCTGAGGCCTCTGGAGCCCTCCTTCTTTAAGCTGCTGCCCCAGGGACTTCTAGCTGGAGGGTGAGGGGGAACAGTCTGGAGGTCAGAGGGTCACCCCCTTAAAAGGCTCTGCTGAAGGATAAGGGAGGAGGGCAGGCAGTCCCAGCCCCCAGGCTGAAGATGCCACCTCCAGAGACCACACCCCCACCAGGGATCTGGAGACTGCCCTCTCCCCAGACCAAGGACAAGGACTTGATTCCCAGGATACCTCCTGCAGGCTCCTGGATACCTCAACTCTGGCAGGGGGGGTAGGGGGGAGCAGGGGGAGGGCGAGAGGGGTGTGGATGCTATTAATGCTTGTCTTGTCATGTCTCTTCCACTGGACAGCTCACCACCCGTTCAGGAGGGCTGGGGCTCTGTCTAGGTGTGATGTGCCCCCCACCCCCGGCCCAGCCAGGTCTGGCACAGAGAAGGTTCTCAGTCTGCTGGGGAAATACATACCAATTTCTCACCCACAGAGCTCAGCCTGTCTTTCCCAATGAATCTCACATCCTGGTGGGGAGTGTGTGACCATTCCACCCGTACATCCTGCCTCCTCCATCCCCCCGGCATCCCCGGACACCCAAAGGATCCCTGCCTCTGCCCTGAAATCCTCTCCTTTCCTCACGGACTGTGGGCCACCTCACCACATCCCCCCGCTGGATTGGGATTATTGGTTTGTCTGTTCTCATTGGGACAAGAAGTGGGTCCTACTAATAATCTTCATGCCTCTGGAGCCTCGTACAGTGCCCCCCCCCCACCACCCATCATTGGATGTCCATTAAGCCATCAGTGGCTTAAACATGAATCGCATAAACTTCTTGGAGTTTCTTACAAAAAGTTGAAAAAATAAGGCTTCTGGGGAGTAGCACTTGAAGTCAGGGTTTCATAGGGAGGGAGCACTGCTAACCAGGTCCCAGCTCCTGGGAATGAGCCGTCTGCTAATAATAATAGCCACAACAAATGTTTTCCATGCCAAGCACTAAACACCTTTTTTTTTTTTTAATGTTTATTTATTTTTGAAGGAGAGAGACAGAGCGTGAGCGGGGGAGGGGCAGAGAGAGAGGGAGACACAATCCGAAGCAGGCTCCAGGCTCTGGGCTGTCAGCATAGAGCCTGACGCAGGGCAGGGCTCGAACTCACAAGCTGTGAGATCTTGACCCGAGCCGAAGTCACACACCCAAGCGACTGAGCCACCCAGGCGCCCCAAGCACTAAACACTTTTAAGGACTTCTCACAACAACCTAGAAAGTAGTTAGCAGCCCCACTTTACAGATGAAGAAACTGAGACTGGTGGCAGTGAAGTCCCTAGCACCTAGCTGGCAGGTGATGGAGCCAGAGCGGGAACCCAGGGCTGTGGAGCTCGGTGCCCAGCCACTTCCAGCCTCGACTCGGCAGAGATACCGAGGGGACTGATGGACATGCACACACAAAGTGCTGGGACCCAGCCCCAGCCCCAGCCCCAGCCCCAACCCCAGCCCCAGCCCCAGCCCCAGCCCCAGCCCAGCCTGGCAGGAACACAACCTTGACGGAGCTGGCCAGAGAGGTCTCTGCTCAAGCGGAGAACTCCCAGGCCTCTTCGGAAAACCACATTCTACAATCTAATCGGCATTTTCCACCTCCGGAGTATGTCAGAGCTATTTAAAGCCATCCGTCCTGGGCAGAGAAGGGTCAGTTGGCTCATCCTCAGGGAAACTGAGGAGCCAAGAAGGGTCTTATCGCCAGTCATTGAAAAGATATTCTGGAATGCCTACTGTAGTGCTGTTCAGGGCTTCAGCAACGGGCAGTGTCCCAAAGGCAGACCAGCAGGGGGAGGAGACCTAGTCCCCGGGGAGTGGGGAGTTAGGTGAAGGCGACAGGCCGCTGAGGCGAGCACTGTTCCAGCAGATGGAAACGGCACGGCCAAGGCTAACAAGCAAGAAAGAACCGGGAGAGTGGGAAGGAGAGAAATTCGGCATGGCTGGAGCTCGGAGAGAAAGAGGAAGTGCCCGATAAAGCTGGGTTGACCCTGCGGGCCCTGTAGGACATTGGGAGGATTTGTGATTTTATCCTAACACAGCGGGGATCCTGGAAGGTCTGACAAGTTCAGATTTACATTTTTAAAGGTTTGCTGGGGCTGTTGTGTAGACAATGGGGGTGGGGCGGGCGATGGGGCAAGCTGGATGACTGAGACCCATTGAGCTACTACTGCTGATTTGCAGGTGACAGCTGGTGGTGGCCTGAGATTAGGGGATGGCAGAGCAGGGTCCCAAACCGTGTTCTTGACAGGCAGGCGACCTCAGGCAGGTCACCTGGCAATGAATAACTTTTAGTGAGTATCTGAGGTGTACTCGGTGCCTGAGGCCGGTGGGGAGGACAAAGAGAAAGATGAGCCATCTGCTCTTGCCTCTCCAGAAGTATCCATCGAGGGGCATCAGGACACTTGATCTCGGCTCACGTCAGTCATTATCTTATGGTTCTTGAGATTGAGCCCCACGTGGGGCTCTGTGCTGTCAGCACAGAGCCTGCTTGGGATTCTCTCTCTCCTCCTCTCTGCCCCTCCCCTGCTTGCACTTGCTCTCTCGCTCTCTCTCTCTTTAAAAAAGGGGGAAAAAAAAGTATCCGACCGGTAGACAAGTGGACAGACACACAAGTAGCCAGCCAGTCCCCACAAAAGGAGCAGAGCCAAAGGAAAACTCCTTCACGGAAGTATTAGCAAAGCTCTTGGAGATTATAGAAGACCAAGGGATGCATTCCAACAGGGAGGATGTGAGGAGTCTTCTGCAAGAGGCAGCATTGTCTTGGGCAAGTAGAGTTCAATAGACTGAACTCTAGTTACTGCCTCTGTGAGATGGGGCCGTTGTGCCTGTCCAGCCTCCCTAGAGATGGCTCTGGTGTTGGGAGGACTCCAAACACTCCTTGTATTTTCTTGCAGTAAGATTTTTACCATTGCCAGGGCACCTGGGGTGGCTCAGTGAGTTGAGCATCTGACTCTTGATTTCGACTCAGATCACGAGCTCACGGTTTTTTGTGAGATCGAGCCCCGGTCTGCTTGGGATTCTCTCTCTCTTCCTGCCCCTCCCTGGCTCGCGTGTGCACACATATTCTCTCTCTCAATATAAGTAAACTTCAAAAAAAAAAAAAAAACATTTTATCGTTCCCTTCCAACACACACACACACACACACACACACACACACAGACACACACACACAGATACATGTTTGGGCTTATGCATGCATTCAACTGTTCCTAACCTCTGCTCTGCCTTCTCCCTTATAAGATGAGCACTCAGGAAAGAGGGTGACAGAGTTGTCCCACACTGCCAGTTAGGCATGCCCCTATCCCCAAGGACTATCATTTTACCAAACACTGTGCCCAGCACAAAGGACATGCTCAGTAAATGTTGTTGAATGAATAAGACGGAATAGATATGCTTTATTGGAATAATAATTAAATGAATAGGCGGATAGACAGACAGATGGATAAGAAAACAGCTGTTGGGACACTTGGCTGAGAGATGAAATGAGTAGATTGCCTGAGAGTATGAATGTAGCCAACCAGCTGAGGTTCTAGATGCAGAGCAGGAGACGTTGCTGTGGGTGGGCTCGCTGAAGTAGGGCTAGAAAAGGATTCATGCTGCAGCCTGGACTCCACGCTTCAGAAGCAGGCCCAGGACACGGAGCGTGGCAGACACGTGCCTAAGGGAGCAGCTCTGGCGACGGGGCAGTCGGGCCGCACCTCTGTGCACGATGTTTCCAACCTTGGAGTCCTGTCCCCAAATACTGCGATCCACCCTGGTTTCCGGGTGGCCCCAGGATGGAGGAAGGAGCCCTGCCACTGCTCAGCGTGCCTCCCCAGGCCAGGCCCTGCCTATACAGAGAGTTCTGGAAGAGCAGCCAGTGTTCCGGCATGGTGCTGGCCAAGTGGCCTGACTGCATAAATGAGCTGACAACCTGACATTTACCCATTCTCAGAAAATAACAAAGCCAGGCCACCGTCCCCACCCAGAGGGGATCCTAAGAACCCCCGCGCCTTGCGTAGCATGTTTCAGTTTATAAAAGATGATGTTCCTGGCTGGCTCAGTTGGTAGACCATGAGACTCTTGATCTCAGGGTCGTGAGTTCAAGTCCCACGTTGGCGTGGAGCTTACTTTAAAAAAAAAAAAAAAGGGGGGGTGCACCTGTGTGGCTCAGTCGGTTGAGCATCCGACTTCGGTTCAGGTCATGATCTCGTGGTTTGTGAGTTCGAGCCCCCCATCGGGCTCTGTGCTTACAGCTCAGAGCCTGGAGCCTGCTTCAGATTCTGTGTCCCCCTCTCTCTCTGCCCCACCCCTGTTTGTGCTCTATCTCTTTCAAAAATGAATAAATTTTTTTTAAAAATTAAAAAAAAAAAAGACTTCCTCTCCAGGAGATGACAGGGCAGGGAAGCTTTCCAAATGAAAGCCACCTCCACCCACCTGGGGTGCTTTATCCCATCACGCTGTGCTCTTGTCTCCATCACACATATCCTCTTCCTTCATCTGTTGTCTTATTTGTCCACTAAAATGTGAGCCCTATCCAGGCAGGGATATATATGTATACATACATATAGATAGATATGTATTTTTTTAAAGTTTATTTATCTTGAGAGAGAGAGAGAGAGAATCCCAAGCAGGCTCAGCGCTGTCAGTGTGGAGCCCGACCTGGGCCTTGAATGGTGAGATCATGACCTGCACCGAAATCTAGAGTCGGATGCTTAACCAAAATGATTGAGCCACCCAGGTGCCCCAACAGCCACCATATATTAAGCACTGGTGCTGGGCTAAGCACTTTTCATGATCGCTACAGCTTTGTGAAAACTGCCATCACTTGGCCCCATTTTACAAACCAGGAAACTGAGGCCCAGAGATGGAAAGCTACTCCCCCCAGGTACAGAGTTACTGAGTGACAGAGCCAGGTCTTCGACCCAATCTGTCTAACTGCAAAGCCCACGTGTTAACCATGGCCACCGTGATACCTGATACTCTGTTACCCTAGTACGCCGTGGGGATGAAGCCACTGGAAGTTAAGAGTTTTGGACGGAGACCTATTGCCTGATTCCATTAAAAAAAATTTTAACGTTTATTTTTGAAAGAGAGAGAGAGAGACAGACAGGGAGCAAGGGAGGGGCAAAGAGAGAGGGAGACAGAATCTGAAGCAGGCTCCAGTCTCTGAGCTGTCAGCACAGAGCCCAACTAGGGGTCCGAACCCATGAACCATGAGATCATGACCTGAGCTGAAGTCCGACGCCCAACTGACTGAGCCACCCAGGCGCCCCGACAGCGTACATTTTAAATGGGCAATTGCATGGTATGTGAGTTACATCTCAGTAAAGCTGCAGAGGAGAGAGGGGTGGGGGGAGGGCAAAATGGGTGAAGGGACGTGGGAGGTACGGGCTTCCAGTTATGAATGAGGAAGTCACGGGAATAAAAGGCACAACATAAGGAATATAGTTGATGATACTGTGATAGTGCTGTTGTATGGTGACAGATGGTAGCTGCACTTGTGGGGCAAAGAGTAACTGTAGAGACATTGAATCACTATGTTGTACACCTGAAACTAATGTCACAGTGTGTAACTGCACTCGAATAAAAAAAAAATCTTTGTTTTGAGCAAAAAGAGTTGCAGGGAGCGCCTGGCTGGCTCAGTGGGCAGAACATGCAACTCTTCGTCTTGGGGTCATGAGTTCAAGCCCCATGTTGGGGCTTAAAAAAATAAAATAAAGGGGCTCTTGGGTGACTCAGTCGGTTAAGCGTATGACTCTTGATTTCAGCTAAGGTCATGATCTCCGAGTTCATGAGTTAGAGGCCCGCGTCAGGATCTGGGCTGACAGTGTGGAGCTTGCCTGGGATTCTCTCTCTCTCTCTCTCTCTCTCTCTGTCCCTCTCCCACTTGCACTCCCTCTCTCAAAATAAATACATAAACTTTTAAAAAATGTGTACTTTAAAAAATAATAATAATAAATTCGTTAAAAAAGAGTTGGGGCTGAAGGGTCTCACCTGCCATTCACCTAAAAGTGCTTGGCAAGTCACTTCCTGTCTCTGAGTGGCAGTTTCCTAACCAGTAAAAGTGGGAAAAATAAATGTCTCTTGGTGTTGATGTGAGCATTAAATGAGATAGTAATACGTGTCATTATCCCCATTTCATCGAGGAGGAAACTTAGGCCCAGAGAAGGGAAGTGACTTGGCCTGGATGTAGAGCTGGTGGGTGACAGGTGAGGGCTCTCCTGGGCCCCTTGACACTGCTTCTTTTAGCATTTCTGTAGACTGGATCTATGCTCCCACCCATCCCATCACTGCCACCACCCCCTTCCATCCTCCACTTCTCTGGGGCTCTGAGTCTCCCCCACTGTCCGAGCCCAGAGCGCACCGAGGTAGTGAGGGTCCCCCTGGAGCACAGGACGCCCTCTCCCCAGCCCCCACCCTGCTCCCCTCCTGGGGCCATGATGCTGTCTTGCTTTGCTTGTAATAAAGAAAATATCTCAGCTACCCTCCACAGTGCTTGGCAACCCCAAAGGGGGGTGGGGGGGAGCCAAGGGGAGGAGGGGAAGGGAGTAGGACTCTGGAGCCAATCTGGAGACAAAGAGTAGGATTTCGGTGACATGGAGCCTGTTCTAGTGCTAACCTGGCCTGGCCGGAGGCGGGCAGGGGTGGGGGCTTCCTCCCACCCCAGCGGCTCCACCAATAAATATGCATTAGGAAGTGGGCAGAGTTTTTCCCACAGACCTGAAAGGCCACAGCTGACCTTTCTACCCTCTTTATGTACCAACGTGACAGTCAGAGAGAGCAAAGAGCAGGACCCCCTGAGACGCCTCCCCCGTGGCCTCCTGACTTGGGGAAACTTTTCACCCTCCTCCTTCCCCTGGCCCCAGACCAGGTCACAGCCTGGCCTGGGCCCCTGTCCCAGGGGTTTCAGGTGGGAGTCTGGAGCTCCCAGCCTCAGGGTCGGCCTCAGGCCTTGTAGGCCTTGGCGGCACGGAGCCAGGCCTGAGGCTCTGGCTCAGCCTATAAAGGCGCCTCCTGCCTCCTGGGCCAGTCTGCCTGTAGCTCCCCATATTGTGCCCCTCCCGCCCCACCTCTGCCTGAGGCCTCCTCCATTAGGAGCCCGTTCTTGTTCTTCGACCAGTCCCTTCCAGAGTGCTCTGTTCCTCTTCTCCTTCGGGTGGGCCCCCTCTTCCCCAACCCCCCTACTTCTGCAGTGCCCTCCTTCAAAAACTAGGAAGCCCTCGAAGCTGCCGTTTCCCTGAAGTGAAGATGGCATTTGGGGGGTGCAAAGGAAGGAGGGTGGGGGTGGTGATCTCTCTCCCTGGTGCCCTGACTTGCTGGCCGCAGGCCGGGGGGTGGAGAAAGTCTGCTCTGAATGGAGTCAGTGTAGAGACAGGAAAAGCAAACACCTCAGCCTGGGCCCTGCTGGCCTCTTTGGGGTGAGGTAGGATGGGGCAGGGGCCCAGGTTCATCTCAGCCTCTCCCGATCAGCCCTCTCCTGCTCCTGAGAGCCCATGGCTTCCTGGACCCCTGGCCCACGGCATCCAGAAAGGAAGTGGGTTTAGGGTCTGTGGACAAGCCCCCCAAGAGACACCTTCATCAGAATCTTTTCCTGCGCCACTGCCCAACCCCCAGCCAGTGCCCTTACTGCCCGGCAGATGCCAGGAAAATCTGTGCCTGGGAAGGGCAGTCTGGCACCTGAAGTCCTGCTTGACCAGCCCTTCTCAGCAGCAGGAACTGGGTGGGAAGTCACTTTGTGCCAGAGACGGCCCCAGCAGTGCCATCTGCCTCCCGGGCCGAGGGGACCCCAAGATGCTCTGCCCAGGTGAGTTCTCCTCTGGCCCCATGACCAGAAAGTGAGGGAGGGGGAGGCTAGGACCATCCCCCACCCCCCAAGAATCTGTGACATTTTCCTCGCCCTCTGTGGTGCATCTCACCACCCTCTGTGGTGCGTGCGTCTCTGGCACTTGGGTGAGGGGAGCTGAAGGGAAGGATGGTTGAAGAGGCTGGAGGTGAAGTCTGAGGATGGAGAGACAGGAGGGGCTAGAGTCTGGGGAGCAGGACTCCTGGGCTCCAAGCCAATCTTTTGATTAGACTTGTGGAATCACAGAGGCTCCTGTGATGGTCTCCTTTGATCACTTCGATTCTAAAAGACTCTGGATTGAGCTCAGAGAGGGGCAGCAACTCATCCTGGGTGACACAGCCAAGTTGGCAGAGCTGGGACTCAAACCTACCAGGCTCCCTTAGCACCCCGAGGGCAGTACTGGTGGTACCCTGGGCACCACGGTTGGCCACCTCTCCTTCACCTTCCGAGTACGGTTTGGTCCCTCTGGATTTCAGGGGTGGAGAGGAGCAGACTCTGAACAGCACCTCCCAGGGCTTCCTTCCCTTTCCTGTCCTCTCCCAGGCCGGGCACCATGCCCAGGACTGGGCCACCCCTGTCACAATCTCCTCTGATTGCCCCTGGAATGCCATGGTTGGTCTTTGCCTTAGAGATCCCGAGAACAGGTCCCCTTTGCTCGCAGTGTCTAACCATATTCCCTCATGCTGTAATCAAAATCCAACCACTTCCTGGAAAACAAGGTCAACAGCTGATCGACTGCCACAGGGTCCTAGCAGTGCCCACCTTGAGGTGCCCTGGCTAAGGGACTTGGCTGCAGGGATCTTACTGAATAGAAACAGGCAGCCCTCACTGAGTCAGGCACTGTTCTAAGGACTTCTATGTACCTCACTGAATGGTCACCACACTCCTACAAGGTGAGTTCACTTTTACAGGTTGGAAAACCGAGGCACAGAATGTTGAAGTAACTCGTCCATGGACACGCTACCAGGAAAAATCAGAGTGGGGATTGGAATCCATAACCTGGCTCCAGAGCCAGGGGCCCTTAAATGTTCTATCCTGCTTCTTATTCTTAGGAGGTCTCCACCAGAGGTCATTTCGTCCAATCCCCTGCATCTGGGTGTCTGCCCAGGCCAACCTCTATTCACAGACAAGAATCAATCTCGTTTTTAAAAGCACCTGCTCCAAGGGTGGAATCCCCCCTGGGGGTAATCAGACATTTATTTATTCATAGCCTTCTGGCCTGGGAGGAGAGGCCCTCCCACCCAGAACTCCCCAGGGTCCAGCTGCCTCATTGCCCCTCTCTTTCCCACTGCGGTGTAATCAGAAGTGAGCCAGTCCTGCCTGGTGTCTCAGCTCCACAGACTCAAAGCTGTGTGGCCCTGGACAAGTGGCTCAGCCTCTCTGAGCATCAGCTATCAGCTGTAAACAGGAGTTAATGATGCACCTGTTTTATGAGGTTGCTGAGTATTAAGCGATCAAAGGTGATGAAAAGACTGTTTCCAGGGGTCATTTCTATCCTCTGTCATTGACAGTTTCAGTTTCTCCAGTTTCTGGAACCCCAGAAAACACAAGAGAAGCAGGAGGCAGCCTTCTCTCCTGGATGTGAAACCAGCTTTTGGTGTTGCTTCTGCACCTGCCACTTGCCATCGATAATTGTCCTTCTCTTCCTTTGGGAGAGCAGGAGAAAGAGGATGTCACTGAGTGGTCTCTGTCATTTAAAAAAAAAAAAAAATCCAGAAAGGGGTTAGTGATCACCATGCCTGGCACCTGCTGTGAAATGCCCAGAATAAAGTGGTGAATACTTCTCACTATCACCACCATCATCATGGAAATCCGTCTGTTCGTAAGATAAGAGCCTCATGCTTTGGGCCTTATAGTTTAGCCTCCTCACTACAGATGGGGAAACTGAGGCCTGGAATGGGGAAGGACTTGCTCAGGGTCACCTGGCAAATTGGTGGCAGAGCAGGAAGGAGTTCCCAGGCCCCCCCCCCCCCACCATCCACAGTGGAATCCCCATCCCTTCTCCTTCGCTCCCTCCCCAGCTCAGGCCCTCCTCCGGGGAGCCCCCTGGGTCCAGCACCCTGGCACCCAGTCTGGTCCAGGCAGAGCCCAGGAGAGAAGTCGCAGTGCTTGGAGGAGTAGGTGCAGAAGCCGTCGCGTTCTCAGCCCTGGCTCTTTGTCTGCTGCTTTGTGATGGTAAGTGCTCCCCCTAAATCAGTTCTGTGACACTGTTATTGTTGCCCAGGGCGCAAGAGTCTAAACTTTTCCCCTGAGGTCAAGAATGTGGCCGGTCCCCAAGCCGCCAGGAGCAGGGGCCTGGGTGGCTGGGGGTGGGGCTGGGGCCTCACCCCGAGCTGGGGCGAGATGTGGAGGGGAGGGGGTCAGCGGGAACAAAACGCTTTGAAATGCCTCCTCTCCATCACTGCCAACATTGTCCGCTGCCCGCGGGGGGCCTGGCACCGCCTCGCCGGGGCTCCGGCCCCCAGCCCTGGCCAGGCCCGGCCCGGCATCTGAAAATGGACAGAAGGTTATTGTCCCTCTTCGCGGTCCTTTGTCTGCCCCAGTTCCAGATGTCTAGGCTGGGACCAGGGAGCTGACCCATGGTGGGCAGGGGGGGAGAGGACAAAGGGGGAGAGCACGGGTCACTGCATCCTGAGGGGTCGTTCCCAGACCCTGAGATCCCACCCAGCCATGGCCCAGTCACCTTCTGGGCTGTCTCAGCCCTGGGATTGTCCCTGTTCCCTTGTCCCTTCTCCCCCTCCCACCAGACCAGGTTCGGGCCACAGGAAGGAAGGCCACAGGGGTGCAGGAGTTAAGTGCAGGAGGCCTTGGGATCCCCACAGCTTTACCCCAGTAATTGTGATCTTGGGCAAGTTGTATCTCCCTTGCAGCCTGCTGTCCCCATGGAGGGAGGTTCCACAGACCAGAGTCCAGAGCCTTATGTGCCAGCTCCATACTGGGTGTGGGGGTGCACAGTGCTAGGTGGGCCACTCAGATCCTTCCAGATTATGGTTAGCAGTCACAACAGTGAGGGGTGATA